>NC_138090.1:18896500-19527000 GCF_964212035.1 Myotis nattereri
ATGTCTTAGGGCAAGAAAAAGATAAAGAGTGTTCTGGTAGCCCCCTGGTTGGGTCGCTCAGTTGGTTAGAGCATCGTCCCAATACTCCAAGGTTGTAGGTTTGATCCCCAATCAGGGCACATATAAGAATCAACCAATGACTACATAAATAAACGAAACACATTGAGATTTTTCTCTCCCTCTCTCTCTTTCAAATAATTTTAAAAATATATATTTGTTTAAAAAACAAATAAAAAACAGTGTTCTGGTACTTTCTTGTACTGTCAGAAAACAAAAATACTTTTAGGTCTGTCAGAATTATGCTGAAAGGACAAAAAGTTGCTTAAAGACAATCCTGTTAGTCACTGGAACAATTTGAGCATCAAAAGAAAATAACTATGGTTAACTGAAACAAATTAATTTTGTAAAGCTAATTTAGCATTACAAATGGATGTTCAGAGGGTCTAAAATGGGTTTTTGTCTAGAAAGGGATAGTATCCTCTTCCTCCATCTCATAACACCCAATGGGGAGAATAGGTAAAGACAAAAACAGTAGATATGACAACAGCCTCTCTGTAGCTGACCTAAATTGCCCTTCTCTTTTTTCTATTAATTGCAAAAAATCAAGATAACTAGAAATTAGCTTCTAGTTTTACCCACCAAGCCAAACAGTAATAAATTTCATAATAATTGTATTTATAATGCATTTTATCTGTTAAGCTATTTAGTGTCTAATAAACCAAATTAAATTTTAATTGTTTCAAACTTAAACATTATTTTTTCAATAAATTAAATAACTGACTATTAAACAACCCCAAAAAGTTGGATAAAATATTAAAAAGTTGTATATAAGACTTCCTTTTTGAAAGCAACAGTAAGAAATAACAGTTGAGAATCCACAAGGTTTCTAATTATATCCAACATCTTGAATATTAAGATGCATTTTTGCCTTTCTTTTCAAACACACCACCTATTCCTCAATTTTCTTCCTATAACCATTGATTAATTAATTAATTATTAAAGTATTTACTGAGGGCTTATTTTTAACATAAACTGTTCTAGATGCTGCGGATATAGAGGTAAGTTAAACAAACCAAACTGGGTTCTCCACTGTCCTGTGGCTTATGACTTCAGTATACACTGATAATTCCAAGCAACTACCCGTAACGAGAACTTTCATAGGTGATATTCTGGGTTTAAGCCACAGATTCAGGTCCCCATAAATGCCTCCCAGTGTTACAGAGTTTGCTGCTTTGGGACAAGAAAAGGTACACTGGAACTATAAATCCCATCTCAAAACAGAATGTGAGGTCAGATATACAAAAACTTAGAAAGGGATAATGATTTGAAAAGCTCAGAGAACGAAAACACTTCTACAATACACAATAGAATTGCTAAGGCACCTGTCCTCTCCATAAATATACTGCAGAAAATAACTCTGAACACACGCACATGTTCTCTACTTGGAAGGTTTCTTTATGAATTTCTCATGTCTGTTTCCTCTTTGGATCCCCTGGTTTCCTTGTATTTGTTTTCAGAACCTTTGTTATTTCTTTGCTCCCTTCCTTCTCCTATTCCACTGTGTGTAGCTATGGAATGGGCTGGAAGTGAGGCCTAAGGAAAGCAAGCAAAAGAGCCTGTCTTGACCAATAATTCCCATACTTACAGGAAGTTATTTGTATAAGATGAAAAAACTCAGAAAAGCCCAAGTCATTCTTTCAAGAAGAGGTGCTTTTTGCCATCATCAAACACTTGCAAGTTCCTACAGTGTATGATCTACACAAACTAGGTGGCAACAAATGGAACAGTACTAATCGCTGTCTGCTCCTCTTTCCATTTGTCTGCTCTACAGGCTTCCAGGCAAAAATGTCCTTCATACAAGAAAACAAGTCTCCACAGAGAGCAATGGTTTTGCCCATAACCTATCGTATAGCATCTTTGGCTACAGAGGCAGGGCTAGGCTGCAGCTCTGGGAGTGTTTGATACCAACACTGTACTGAAAAGACCAAGAAAGTGGAAATTAAAATACAGCATAATGCTCTTTCGAAGAACCAACCTCCTGTCTTTCTTCCAGGGCAGATAACCGAGCCTGTTTTGGATTTTCCTAGACAGTCCCAACTTTTTCATTTTACTCCTTAACGTATAAACTACATTTCACGATAGCTGAAAAAAACATGTGGCACAATAATGAAGCCAATTTCAATCTACAGCTGTGAGCTGAGGTACCTTCCAGAAGAGAACTCTCTGCTCTTCATTCCTACACTTAGGAGCAAACTTAAGCTAAAGTTCTGTTTATAAGAGGGAAAATACTTTACTATAAGATGGTAGTTCACTGTGGGCCCTCCTACTAAGGACTATAAACCTTCTGCTCTAAGGGGTTATTTTATATAAAACAGACCTTAATTCTTTTTAAAAACAATGATATTACATAAAACCAGAGGCAAGGGCAGGTGCCCACTAACTAGATCTCAATGGCCGCAGCAAAAATTCCCACTGAGGTTTGTTACTATGGCAGTGGCAGATCCTGTGGCAATGAAGGGCCTTGTATCAGAAAACTGCTGGCTCTGAAATCAGCCACTTGCCTCTGATGACCCAGTGATGAAAGAGCTGAGAATACTGAAAGAACCATCACAAGAAAACAGATGAAACATTTGGCCAACTTCATTTGGGCACAAAGAAGTGTTTGGTGTAATGCTATTTACTCTGGCACTAGTGTCAGGTTTGGTACAAAGCCAAATGAGGTCTTCTTTAAATGTTTATTTTATTTAGAGAAAAACATAACAAATCAAAGAATGAGACAGAGAAGGAAATCTTTATAGCAAACAATAATAACAAAACGCAAAATGAGCACAAAAGAATCATTTTGTGACCCCCTCATGACACTTGCCTTCTAAATTGCTCATTAATACTTACCGCTCATCTAGTGCACAATCTATGGGGACTGGAACAAATGCAGGAAACTTTACCCAACTATCCAGAGCTGCTTAGTACTGATAAATGGGAAACTGATGTGAGTTCCCCAAAGATCCTTATTCATACATTTAATAAATATTTACTGACAAACTATTATGAACTAAATACTAGATTGAAAATAGTGAACAGACCAGATTCATGTGTTCAGGGGGCTAACAGTCTATTGGGGGAGAAGAGAGGTGAAAAAAATAAAACATACATGAAAATCCATGTAATTACAGATTGAGGTAAGAGCTACGAAAGAGCCAAAACCGGTTTGGCTCAGTGGATAGAGCATCGGCCTGCGGACTGAAAGGTCCCAGGTTCGATTCCGGTCAAGGGCGTGTACCTGGGTTGCGGGCACATCCCCAGTAGGAGATGTGCTGGAGGCAGCTGATCGATGTTTCTCTTTCATCGATGTTTCTAACTCTCTATCTCTCTCCCTTCCTCTCTGTAAAAAATCAATAAAATATATTAAAAAAAAAAAAAAAGAGCTACGAAAGAATAAGAAGCTGTGACAGATAATGATGATGGGAACCAAATTTAGATTGAAGAGGTGCCTCCTGAGGCTCTTCTCCCCTCTAACTATAAGCATATAAATCATTTTTTAAAGTCTAAGCACCTTTTTGCCAGAAGGAAGATAAGGGCTTTATTTAATAACTAGTGGCCCGGTGCACAAAATTTGTGCGGGGGGGGGGGGGGGGGAAGGGTGCGTGTCCCTCAGCCTGGCCTGCACCCAATCTAATCTGGGACCCCTCAGAGGATGTCCAACTTGCAATCCAGGACTGCTGGCTCCTAACTGCTCTTCTGCCTGCCTGCCTGATCACCCCTAACCACTCTGCCTGCCAGCCTGATGGCTCCCAACTCTGCCAGCCTGGTGCCCCCCCACCAGCCTGCTCACCCCCAACAGCCCCCCCTCACCAACCTGCTCTCCCCCTGCCGGCCTGCTTGCCCCCAACTGCCCGCTCCCCCTCCCCCCCACTGGTCTGATCACCCCCAACTGCCCTCCCCTCCTTGCCTGATCGCCCCTAACCACCTCTGCCTCAGCACCGCCGCCATGGCTTTGTCTGGAAGGATGTCTGGAAGGTCTCCCGGTCTAATCAGCATATTACCCTTTTATTAATATAGATTAGATAAGGACTTTAATAATTTGCCTTTTAAAAATGATAATTAATGTACAAGAACAAAATTTAAAAGGTATTTGAAAATAATACCAAATTCTCCCTCCCCTAAGACAAATATTGTTATTAATTGCTTAAGTATCTCTCCAGATATATATTAAACCTGCAGTTTTCAAAGTGTGGTCCAGGAATTCCTCAGATCTCTTCAGGCAGTCAAAAGGTTAAAACTATTTTCATGAAAACACTAAGACATTATTTGCCTTTTCTCTTTCATTCTCTCACAGTGTACAGTGGAGTTTTTTAGTAGCTACATGATAGGGGACAATGTCAATACTCTGATGGCTAATGGAAAGTGTAAAGCAAGTATGAGATTTTGGCTATCTTCTATTAAGACAGATATTGAAAAGATTTGTAAAAATTTAAAACAATGCCACTCTTCTCAGTAAATTCTTGTTGCTGTTGTTTGGAAAATATACTTATTTTTCGTAAACATGCTACTTACACTAACATGTAATGAGTTTACTACTATTTGAAAATGTTTTAAATGTCTTAGTTTTAATTTCTAATATAGTAAATATCAATTGATAACAAAAGCTCTTTGGGGTCCTCAACATTTTTGTGAATGTAAAGAAGTCCTAAGAACTGGTCATCAATTACATCATTTTGGTGGATGTTTTCAAGTAATGGGAAGGAAACCAAGTTACTTATTTGCGGCTACAATGTATTGTGGGTTATCTGGCCATCAACATAACACAACACAAATTTCACCATGGTGACTGGTTAGTTGTTTTTCCATATCATCATAAATATTTGATGCATTAACATATGGATTTACTCTAAGCCTATAAAGAGCTTACTACAAATCGTAAAATAATTATAACACATGTGTGATATCTGAAATTGAGTAACAAGGTTAAATACATAAAAAGCTATTTTTAAATGGAATAACAGCAATGTGGAGTAGCTTTTTTGTACTAACCCTTTCACAGTTAGAAAAATTATAAACTCTGGACAAAATATGAAAAACAAATTTTAAAAGCACAAGACAGCAACCAAAACGAAGCAGAAATTGGAGTGAAATCAACACTAAGGAGACAAATGACTCTGAGGCTGAGTTACAGCGCTCTGCCAGTGGGCACTGGCCAGTTTCTATTGCATGAGTGGATAGAACTCAAGCAGAAAACTGCATTTTCATGGCTTGAAGAACAGCTGAAAAATGAGGGGGTAAAATCCCACCTCAATAAGAAGATACACAATTCATAGCCCTGTTCAAAATAGGCAAAACATTTTTAAAGACATTTAATCAAAGAAAACATGCAAATCGCAAGTAAATGTATGAAAAGATCCTCCACATCATTAGTCATTAGGGAAATGCAAATTAAGTACAATGAGGGCCAATGCTTTAAACCACAGAGCCAAAATGACCAGGGCTCAATTAACTATTCTTGAAAAAAGAGGGAGGGGGGAGGGAACAACGACGAATTTTTATTGAGCCCTTCTTTGCCAGAAACTTTACTAAGACACTTCATCTAATTTCATTCTCAAAACAGCTCTATGAGGTAGGAATTACGGTCCCCATATTACAGCTGAAAGACTCATGAAAAATTAGGTTTTGAAGTAGGCAGGACTGGCCAAATCTACTTGCAAAGAAGAAGTAGGCAGTAATATTCATTCTCTTCCCTCTACTTTAAAATACAAGAAGTTCAAAACAATAGCTACAAGAAGGGTCTCAATCTGAAGAGTTTGACATAAAGTTCAGAATCCCCAAATGAAAAGTGAACACAATCTAGTGGTAACAAAATTCAGATGTATACAGTTTTCATTTCTGTTCACGAATAACCCACTACTGGGCAGCAGGAACACACCCACAATTTCAAGACTCCAGCCAAGAGTACGGACTAGCCTCAATAAAAATGTCAACTTATTGCCACAGGATCCAGATCAGTGACCCTCTATCCTGCCTAAATGCACTGTGTAACTGATTATGAACAAAAGACAGGCATAGTTTGAACTCCAGCAGGAGAAATACACTATATTTAAAGGGCCTGCCCCCTCTAAGACTGTTCTGATTATAGTTATGAAGCCATTTTGTCCTCTCCCCAATTCACCCATTCTAGCTGCAATGACCATTTCTATTTAACAAGAAAACTATAATGAGTTTTATTACCCCAAGGAATCCAGTGCCTCTGTTTTAGCTTAAAAGAGTTTTAATGCCCACTGTGTGAAAATATTTTGAACAACTTTCTTCTTCTTTTCCAAGTGTTTCCCTTTTTTGGGGAAGAAATAACCTTCCAAATATTTATAAAACTTAGTATATAGCCAGCCATTTTACACTTACAGTACAACTCAATTTGGATTAGCCATATTTCAATGCTCAATAGTCATATATGGCTACAGGCTACTGAACAGAGGAGGCCTAGAAAGAGATACATTAAACTATTAACTTTCATTTTGTCTTTCATATCTTTGTGCATTGTTTAAATTTTTAAACAACAGCCAGGTGTTAAAAACACACACAAAAAAACAACTAAAAACTAAATGTTTATATATAAAAACTAATTCAAAATAGATTTTAAAAAATCCAAACATGTAAGTCAGAACCATGAAGTTTCAAAAAAAGAAGAAATTTTCTCAACCTTAGAATAGACAGAATTCTTAGGATGCAAACAGCAGTAACAATAAAAGGGAAAAAATTAAACCAATTAAATATCATCAAAACTTAACATTTTTGCTCATCAAAACGTACCATAAAAAAAGAATGGGCAAGACACAGACTGGGAAAAATACTCAGAAACATTTACATCTGACAAAGTACCCATATCCAGGATACAGAAAGTACAAATCAAAAACAGACTGATGAACAACCCAATAAAAAAACGAGGCTGGAAGAGATAGCTCACAAAAGAAGATATACAAATGGCCAATAAACACATGAAAAGATGTCATCATTCTTAGTCTTCTGAGCAATGCAAATTAAAACCACAGGAGATACCATTTCTCACTCAATGAAGAAAAAGGACTGACAACAAATGTGGGTAGGACATGGACCAAACTGGTGGCAGGAATGTAAAATACTAGAATCTTTTGGAGAACTCTTTGGTAGTTTGTTGTAACATTAAACATACACCTAGCAATCCTATTCCTAGGTATTTATTTAACCAAGAAAAATAAGAACGTATATCTTCAAAAAGATTTGGAAATAACCTAGATGTCCATCAGCAAGATGAATAAGTTGGTATAATAATCTCATACAAAGAAAATAAAAAGGAATGAACACAGCAACACAGATGAGACTAAAAAACATTATGCTGAGTGAAACAAGCCAGGCACAAAAGAATTACACAGGTATGATTTAATTTACATGAAGTTCTGGACTAGGCAACACTAATCTATCATAATAAAAATTAGTGATTACCTGAGGAAAGGGTGCAAGGGGATGGGAAAGAGAACCAACTAGAAAGAGACATGAAGAAACTTTCTAGGATAATGAACTTATACTACACTTATTTTGGATGGTGGCTACATGGATTTATACAACTAACTGTCAAAACTCACTGAACTAAATGCTGTTCAATACATCTTTGGAATAGATGCAGATTGAGAAAATAACGAAGTGTGGAGTAGAGAGAACTGTCACTAAAATTCTCTCCATCATTCTTCTTGACATACAAAGACAAGAATCTCTTCAATGTACTTTCCCTCTAGTTTTGTTATTTATTTATTTATTTATTTATTTATAATATATTTTTATTGATTTCAGAGAGGAAGGGAGAGAGAGTGATAGAAACATCAATGATGAGAATCATCTATAGGCTGCCACCTGCACGCCCCCTACTGGGCATGTGCCCTGACCAGGAATTGAACCATGACCTTCTGGTTCATAGGTGGGCACTCAACCACTGAGCCACGCCAGCCAGGCTCTAGTTTTGTTATTTATACATGAAATAAAGGAATACTAATCACAACTAAAATAATATCCTGATTTCTCTGAAATCTTGTTTTATTTATATCTCACCCCTTTCTTGAATATTTTCAATGAATGTCCATAAAACAAAAAAGGTGGCAAAGAAGAGAAGAAACTAAGTATGAGAGAAGATAAATAGAAATAAGACTTCAGCCACAGTTGGTTTGGCTCAGTGGATAGAACTGAAGGGTCTCTTCCCTGCCAACTGAAGGGTCCCAGGTTTGATTCCGGTCAAGGGCACATGCCTGGGTTGTGGGTTCAATCCTCAGTAAGGGGGGGGGGGGGAGTGTTTAGGAGGCAGCCAATCAATGATTCTCTCTCATCACTGATGCTTCCATCTCTCTCTCCCTCTCCTTCCTCTCTTAAGTCAATAAAAATATATTTAAAAAAAAAAAAGACTTCACTCACTCATTTGTGGAATATAATCAAACATAAACTAATGAACAAAAATAAATCCAGAAACACAGAAGCATCAAACAGACCCTCAAACCTCAGAGGGAAGACAGGGGAGGATGAGAGGGGGGTAAGAGATCAACCAAAGGACTTGTATGCATGCATGTAAGCATAACCAATGGACACAGACAATGGGGGGGGCAGGGGGAGTCTATGATGGGAGGTGGGAACAGGCTGGGAGAGGTCAATGGGGGAAAAAGGAGGACATATGTATACTTTCAACACTAAAGAATTTCAAAAAAGACTTCATATGTTCAAGTGCAATTTAGTCAATTTAGTTTCAAAGAAGCAAAAACATGAAGCCATTAAATATGCTCATGATTGAAAGTCCCAGGCAATTCCTCAAAAACTTTTACCCCCACTGCCCTTCTCCACAGTCACTTAGTTCTATATTTTTCTCATAATAAAAGCCATGAGAAAATCCTCCAAGCAACCAAGAGGTAGTCAACCTGAACTGGCTTAGCAATACATAGGCTATCATGCCAAGTGGCATAATGTTTAGCTCACAACTCTGTTGTATCTCCTACAACTATTCCATCTACTCTATGTGGCAACTTTGCTAGTGGTCACAAGCTACAGCCTGAACAGTTTATAATGATGTACATCATATATCAAAATCCCTTATGTACATTTTAACTGGCACCTATGTTAAATGGGAGGAAACAACTGAAGAGTTATCCATAAGGAAACTCAAAGTTAAGTGCAAGAAAGGCTGAGGGAATACCATGTGTTTCCTGATTGGGGAACAAGGGTTCCAGGCACATATTACAGCTTTTGCTCATTCTGACAGTTAAGTGCACTATGAAATGTACTGCTGTGAAAACAACTCTTCTACAACAAGGAAATAGAATGAGTTATGAAATAAGTTTTGTGGAATGAGTAAGGAACTTCCCTACATGTCTATGCTTGAACTATGGCATGATTAAGCTGAAATACATTGTCATTCCAATCATATAACAGACATTACAGTCTGTTTCCAGGGTCAGTTACTTCCGGAGCACAAGCTATGTAACCAAAAACATTCTGCTTTAAAAAATTAAGAATATATATAACCAAAAGAATAAGAATGAAATCTCCTTAGTCAAAGTTTACCCAAGACTTTTTAAAAATGGTGATCATTAATAAAAGCTATTCATTTACTCATTCATTCAACAAATACCTATAAATTATTTACTATGTACCAGACTGGACATACAAAAGAAAGCCACTGTGTGGCTCAGTGGTTGAGAATCGACCTATGAACCAGGAGATGGATGGTTCAATTCCCAGTCAGGACACATGCCTGGGTTGCAGGCTCGATCCTCCAGAGTGAACATGCAGGAGGCAGCTGATCAATGATATGCTCTCATCATTGATGTTTCTATCTCTTGCTCCCTCTTCTTTCCTCTCTGAAATCAACAAAAGTGTATTTTTAGAAGAGATTTTTTTAAAAAAGAAAGAGCCCTGGCTGGTTTGGCTCAGTGGATAGAGCGTCGACCTGCAGACTGAAAGGTCCCAGGTTCGATTCCGGTCAAGGGCACATGCCCGGGTTGCAGGCTCGATCCCCAGTGGGGGGCGTGCAGGAGGCAGCTGATCCATGATTCTCTCTCATCATTGATGTTTCTCTCTCTCTCCCTTCCTGTCTGAAATCAATAAAAATATATTTAAAAAGAAAGAAAGAAAGAAAGAAAGAAAGAAAGAAAGAAAGAAAGAGAGAAAGAAAGAAAGAAAACTGAAAACCACCATAGTAGAATATGAGCTGATACAGAGTCGGGGGGGGGGGGGGTGGAGGGGGTTGTCAGTGGGGTAAGGGAAGAAGTTTCAATAACTTTCGACATGGGTTTTATTATCCACATAATAACAGAACTGATCTTAAGCTTATAAGAAAGTGGAAATCTAGAACTAAAACCCTAAATAAAGTGGAAACTATGCATCCTCAGGGAAAGGACAGACTAGAAAACATTCACCTAACAGCACAGGAAACAGACAAGAAAGTTTCTCTCGGCTTGGGCTATAGGGAATTGGGGGGGGGGGGGGGGAGGAGTGGCTCCTGACAACTCATAGCCTGGGCCTGCAATCACATGAATTTGTGGCTCATAATTTTTGCAAATATAATACCTGAATATTCCAAGAACTCCAAAGTAAGAAATTAACATAAAAATAATCCCAAGCCAGGACATCTAAAAAGAAAGAAATTTATCTCCACTTTAGAGAAATACAACTTCACCTCAGGGCACCTGAGATCACCCCACAGATAAAACCTTGCTAACAATAAGTACAAAAAATACTAAACAGGAAAGGAAATAATCTACTATGACATCCCACAAGTAAAATAAAAACAGCTTTAGAACCCCAAGAACTTCTGATAAAAAAAAACACCCATCAGACAGCAACTATAAAGAAAGTATACTTAAAATTATTACACATATAAAAGAAAATCTCAGATCCTATAGAAAAAGAACAGGTAGATTTGAAAACTAACCAAATAGAATTTTTAAAACTAAAAAATTTAGTCACTGAAATTAAACTCAACGGACAAGTTGAAATACGTTAAACACAGCTGAAAAACAAGAACTGGAACATAGGGAATAGCCAGAAGACAACTCAGAGAAATAATGAAATGGAAAATACCAGAGAAGTACAGTGATAAGGAGAACAACATGAGATCTGACTACATAACTGAAATTCTAGGAGATAATAGAGTGCAAAGGGGCAACATTCAAAGAGATAACACCTGAGAATCTTCAAGAACTTTCAAAAGCCACAAATGCTTAGATTTAAGGACAAAATCCACATCATGCACATTACTGAAACTACAGAAATCCAAAGTTGAAGAAAAGATCTTAAGAATCTTTACTCTTTGTAGGGCATGAATAAGAAAGAATAAAATAACTATACTTCATGGTCAAATATTTAAAGGGCCATTAGGGGAACAGGAGTACGAAGAAAGAGGACATGTATTAGGGAAGGGTTTGGGAGGGCAGAGGTGGGGCTTGAAAAATGGGCAGGATGGAGAGAAATGAGGGCAACGGAGGAGGGGGTCGAACAGTTTGAACAAAGCTGAAAGAGAGTAAGGGTCGAAGGGAAGGGCTCCTTTCTGGCTGTCAAATAAAGTAACTCAGAAAAAGGTGTGGTTGGCTGGAGCTCAAGTGTGGTGTTCACTAATACCAGGCTAAAGAATTTGAACTTAATATTAGGAAACAAAGATCAAATTTTTGAGCAAGTGGTATGATCTAAATTAAATCTCTACCAAATTATTCTAGCAGTGGCATGTAGAGTGGATATAGAATATTGTAATTTAGGAAATAATTACAATAGTCCAAGCCTTTCAAAAGAAATTACATGAAGTCAGATACTTCAGAAAATCCAGAAATAAAGGCAATGGGAATTAAGATGAACTATAGAGGAAAGAGGGGAAGGAGGAAAACAGGAAGAATATAAATGAATATTTATAGACATTTTGAAGGTGAAATTAAAAGAAGGTAATGGATTGGGCAGTTGGGTAGTGGGGGAGGCAAGAAAGAAAAGGGAAGAATTGAAGATGGCACTGAGGTTGGGGCCTGAGTGAATGAGAGAATAGTGGTGGTTCACACTTTTGCGCAGCAGATTAGGAAACTGGATTGGAAAGCAGCCTTACATTCTAGTCTAGGCTCTCTCTCTCCTGCAAGCTATTTAACTTCATAGACTGTATTTCTTCAGCTTTGTAAAATGGGAGGATTTAGAGATAATGAGTTAAACGTTGGACCAATGTGGTGCTAAGGGAATTCAGAATACATTTCCACAAGCAGGAGCTCAGGAAAAAGGCAGTCCTATAGATGGTTAAAGCTGTTGAAGTAGACGAATGCTATTATTAAATGCATAAGGAGAGGAGGCCTGTGAATCTGGGGAAAACTCTAAACAAATGCAGAAAGATGACAGTAGAAAGCTCAAAGGTGTACCAGTCTTATCAGAAAGAAGTGTCTTTGACCTTGGATTTCTGAGACAGTATATCAAAATTAGATGACACATCATATTAGGAGCAAGGAGTTGTGTTCCATTTTCCATTGCCAACCAATTACCTCAGTGATTGATACAATGTAAGGAAAAATAAAAGCCTTTATCATAAACTTTCCCTTCCATACCTGGGAAATAATGATCCTTTGCTTTCATTATGGTGTTAAACAAAGTCCTAATATCGAAGAAGTTTTTAAAAAATATAACTCCAATTTCATAAAGACAGATACTTCATAATCTAAACCTTCACAGAGCTGAAATTCTGCCTGGCTCATTCTTATACAATAATGTAAATCGCACAGCAGACCCAAGTTTAGCCCAACAGGAAAATTGGCTTCACCACATCAAGACTGAGAAAATAAGGTTCAGATTGGTCCAACGCAAGTTAAATCAGAATGACTTTCTGAAATGATATAAAAAACTTGAATTTAGTTAACCCACACACAGTACAACACAGAAACATAGCTGAGAAGCAGACACAACATTTGTGGTTACTATTTTAAAGGAAACTTTCCCTCAAATCTTTTCTTTGAAGCTAGCTATACTAGACAAAAGACCAAGATCAAGAGTGTTTGGTACATTGTATTCCTTGGATCATTCTAATTCTCACTTCTGGTCCAAATAAGTCATGTGACATTCCCTCTGACTATAGAAAACTCATTTTTGGTTTCTGACTCCTATAGCTCAACATCTCACAGGCAGCTAGGGCTAAGGGATCCCAGTTTCAAGCAGAAGTCAATACAAAGGATGGTTTTTCCCTGCTCATTCTCAAATTAGCAGCCATTGAATTGTAACACATTTCAAAGGAAAGGAAACGTTAATAATCAAAAGGCTGTGACTTTTTTATGGATCATATGCATCCAGAATTACTAGACCTAAAGATGAAGACTTGTTCAGCTTTCCATTTTCTCAACGATATGGAAATATTAGCCTAGTTTAAAAGTTTTAAATTATTTCAGCTTAAATTTATCATAGGTTCCCTTGGGTAACATAAGGCTTTGGCAAGAATCCAAGGCTAAGTAACCGAATACAGTAAATGCTAAACATCAGATCAGCCGGCTCTTCAATCCCTGACCAAAATAATTAGAACACAGCTGCTCAGCCTCTCCCATAAGAAAAATTCCCCAATCCAAATTAAAATATTTACCCAATATGAATCTTTGTATATAATCATAACCTTCCATGAAATGGCAGCAAAATACCTGTATTAGAACCTGATGAGAATATAAGAATCGATTGTCATGCTTTGAACAAATTGTTCTTCACTAATGCTGAAACATTTGGAAATATGTAACTTCCAACATTAAGGACCTAAGAGAGAAGTAGCACAACGTTTTAAAGGATCTATAATATACAGTCCCTAAATTGGCTCACAATTTCCCCCAGTATTTATAAAACTCATATTTTTACATGAATTCTTAAGTGACTGAGAATTAACTCTGATGATTTGATACAATATGATATAGATGACACCCCAAATCTTAATTTATTCTTTTTTTGTAACACTTGACAAAAGCACAAAAATGTAACATTAATTTACTTCTTGAAAAGAAGTATGTTTTTGGTAGAGGTTTTCAAAGGAGGGGAAATTTTAAGCCACAACTCAAACCAGCAGTTTGTGAAGATCTAGTTAACATAATTGTGGAGAAAACCCTGACGACTACTGGTAATGGTGTGCAGAAATGGACCCTTGGTAACAATGGAGAGATTTCAAATTGGTGTTGCCTAATTGGCAACATCTATTAGGATTTACAGTGCACACACATCTGGTGACCCAGCAATCACACTTCTAAGAATCTATCCTCCAGAAGTAACATATACTGTATGTGCAAGGATTATTACAGAATTACTCATAACTGTAAAATCTGGAAAACTAGTATTCATCAATAATGGAATTGTTACTCAAATTATAGATTATTCACACAAGAAAGTACCATTCAGGCATTTAAAAAAAAAATGGAGGTGTTTATACTGAGCCTGGAAAGATGCCCTAGATTGTTAAAAATTCAAATTACAGACTAAAATAGAGTGAGTCCATTTTTGTTTTAATGTATATATAATTACAATATATTAGCAAAGCATATGGAAGAATAAGCACAAAACTAATAAATAGTTTACAACAATTAGCCTCTTAGACTGGGAATGAAGAAAAGGTAGGTAGAAGAAACTTTCACTGCCTGCTTTCTGAAAAAATTTAAGTGGTGGGACTATGCGTCATTTTTACTTTCTTATTTGTAATAAAAAACAACAACAATAAAAGCTTTGCATCTCAAGGAAATAAATGAGAAAAGAAAAATCATCTTCACTTTCTAAACACAATGGTAGAATTTGAAACAAATTCTAATAAAAGAAAAATGTAGAAACTATATAGCACATAGAACTCTAATATCAAGAGACTAACCTAATTAGCCAAAGAAAAATGTGACACACTCTTATACCAAACCTTGGGAACGCTTCAAGTTCCTGGGATCTTGCCAAAGACAACTAACTGTCTTTCCAAGGGGTATTCTGCCCTCTAGTGTACAAAGAGAAGTTAAAATACATGAAGCCGTTAATAAATTAGTGAAATTAAGTGATTTCATTAGTGAAATGAAGTATTTCCACTTCATTCCTAGAACATCACAACTTTCTCCTTCAATGGAAGCTCCCATATCCTTGTTTCTAAATCAATTTCCTATAATCAGACTCAGTAAACTTTGTGACCGTCATAACTTTGGCTACCGATTCTTCCTATTCTTCTTTACATCTCCAAGATCCTCACTTTACTGACTCATAATTCACACCAAGAGAAATTTGGCACAACTAATGATATAGAAATATAGCAAAATAAAGTTTTTAAAGTTTATAACAGATATAGGCACTTGGCTCTTACTAGTAAACTCACATTTCTGAAACTTGGTGGCACTATAGCTCAAGAATAAAGGTAAAGGAAAAAGGCTGCACTATACAATAAAGTCTTTCTCCTCAGAGGATTTTCTAAGAACACCAGAATTAGTTTACCTCTCAGCAACTTTGAAAACCACTAGGGACACTTCCTAGATTCATAGTATTTGATGCAGGTATTTAATCCAAATTGACAGAAATTACCCAAATCTGGTGACCACAAATGAAAAAAAGGTCTTGCTTTGAAAGCTTTTCATTGTTTGGGATCTCACTGAGATGCTCACATTGGCAGGCTCTTCACTGTTTGATCCAAGTGTCAAATACTGCGGGCCCCCCAACAACAAAAAGGATTATCACTAGTCTCTACATAATTATAATTCTTCCAGTTACCCACTTGGCCTGGAACAATCTCTTCAAATCAAGAATGTGAATGAGAATAAGATCACCTTTAATATATTCAAAACATGCCAACTATTCACAGAGAAATCTTTAAAAAAATATTTAACTTTCAAATTCATTTACTCTATACCTGGAATACCTATAGATGTTTATTTAAAAAACAAGTTAAGAATAAATGAAACAAACAAAGCAGAGTTTAGCATCCATTGAAGAACAAAAAGGTAAAAATCTGATAAAGGGTTTTCTTGCCCTGACACAAAGCACATCATTCTGGAGCTGATAAGCAGTACCACCAGCGGTGCCAGAATCAATCATTTCCATTCGCCACACTAGCTCCGAGAAGCATTCTCTTAAAAGCTGTTTCTAGCTAGTGCTATTCTGGAACAAATGGCTGCCAGAAGAAATGCACTTAACACAAGCTGGACAAGGATATCTCCTATCCGACTCCCCTGGCAACACTCTCATATACACTGCTTACCACGGAGGATTCAGACCTCAGTCGGAGCTTATTACCATACAGAAACAGAAACAGCCATTATTCCCCAGCTGACTGATTACATCTTGTCCACAGCTTGTTGACTATCAAAAGATTATGTTTGTACATTTACAAACATAACTGAAACTCAATTTTTAAATCATGCTAGTCTCTTCAATTTCATCAGATAGGAATGAGACTGAAATAGAGGAAACCTGGACTAACCATGGTTAATGGGGGGAAAGCTTACAAAGGAAAAGGGAGGAAACAGTCATCTCATTTCCTTCAAAACCAGCAAGGTACAAAAGAGCTTTCAAAAAGTCCTTTATCAGCCCCGGCCGGTTTGGCTCAGGGGATAGAGCTTCGGCCTGTGGACTGAAGGGTCCCCAGTTCGATTTCGGTCAAGGGCACGTGCCCGGGTTGTGGGCTCAATCCCTAGTGGAGGGCATGCAGGAGGAGCTGATCAGTGATTCTCTCTCATCATTGATGTTTCTATCTCTCTCTCCCTTTCCTTTCTTCTCTAAAATCAATAAAAATATATTTTTAAAAAGTCCTTCATGAATTATAAAGTTGAAAAGAAATGCTTTTAACGTAAAAAGCCAATTAGGAGGATAAGAGAGAGTGCTATAGGGCACAGTAGCTGAGAGCACAGGCTTTGGTCTCAAATAGATCTGGACTGGAATTCTGAAATAAAACACTTAGCACTGTGCCTTAAATTTGGTAAGTTGTCAACAGAAGCTATTTAGTCTTTTTAAAAAAGGTAAAGAAATGTTTAACTTGAAGTCTGAAAAGATAATATGTCAGATATTTAATCTAAACAACAAACTGGATCCAAAAGGAAACTGATCTGATCATTAAAGGGAAACTTGTCATCCCAGAGTGTGAGAAACCCCTGCCTACAGGAGCCAAGCAGGTACATAAATGAGTGAAGCAGCTGAGGAGGGACCAGCAAAGGGCAAACCCCGCTTACTCTGCTCCAGTTCATTGTTGCTGTAAGGAAAGAGGGAGCAGTGGCACAACTTCTCATTTCTGACGAAAAGCTAGTAACCCAGACTTCTATGTCAACTCTCCTGGTTTTTTAAAAAATATATATTTTATTGATTTTTTACAGAGAGGAAGGAAAAGGGATAGAGAGTTAGAAACATCGATGGGAGAGCAACATCAATCAGCTGCCTCCTGCACACCTCTTATTGGGGATGTGCCTGCAACCAAGGTACATGCCCTTGACCGGAATCAAATCTGAGACCTTCCAGTCCTCAGGCCGATGCTCCATCCACTGAGCCAAACCAGTTAGGGCTCTCCTGATTTTTAAATAATGACCAACTAGGGACAGATTGTCTAAGGACTGCCCATTTGTGTCTGTCCTTGAGTGGAGTCTCCAGAAACTGAAGGAAGCTCACTGGTTATATAACTGAGGGGCTCCAGCTCCCTAAAACAATGTGTCTCAAAGGGGACACTGCTGGCATATTGGGAAAGAAAATTTTCTGAACAAACTGTCCTAAGCAATGCAGGATATTTAGTACCACTGGACCCTACCAGTGGTCTCCTCAAGTCATATAACAACCAAAATATCTCACCACACATTTCTGAACACCTCCTATTGGCAGTACCACATCTGCTAAGAATAACAAAGTTAATTTCAAAGTTAGTGGGAAGGGCAAGAACATCTATTTACAAACAGTAATAAAATAAGGACAGGGCCAGCCTGGAGTCAACTAAAACTAAAATCCCAAATTATCATCAAACAGGAAATCTCACTGAATACAAAGCTTACAGCTGGTTGTGGGAACAAATCAAGGCTTAATTCCCTTTCCTTACTTCTAAATTAATTACAACAGAGGAAACTGCCTTATCTTTTCTGTAGCCATTGCTTTTATAGTACTACTAGACATTATAACTTTCCATCACTCTCTTTCGTCCTACAGCAGGAGCTTACTTATGGAACTGCACATGCTTCAAAGAAATCATGGTGCAAGAAATCTAGGCACCCAAGTCACCCACCCCTGGGTAAATAAAACTCCTAGATATTTCTCTTATGGCTCATTCTCCTTTTCAAGACCATATTCAAATTACCATATGACCCAGCAATTCTACACCCAGGTACATACATACACGAGTGAAATGAAAATTCATGTCTATTCAAAAACTTATACATTAGTGTTCATAGAAGCATTATTCGTAATAGCCAAAAGTAGAAACAACCCTATGCCCATTAATTAATATACTATAAGTATATAGTATATATTTTATAGTATATTAATTGATGGGCATACTTTATAGTATATACTTATAGTATATATTTTATAGTATATATATATATCTTTTTGTTGTTGTTGATGTAAATACATTTGCTTTGAATAATTTAGGGGTCTTTTCTTCCTTGTTTGTAAAAACATGTGAAATATATTTGCTTTGAAATGCTCCTCTCAACATGAAAGCAATTCCTTTAAAACTAAAAGAGTCTAAAGACATAAATTAACATAGGTCAGAGGTCTGATTGATCACATAACAAGAGAATCTGATCAAATATTAGAAACAGCCCGGCTGGTGTGGCCAAGTGGTTGAGCATCGACCCATAAACCAAGAGGTCACTGGTTAGATTCCCGATCAAGGTACATACTTAAGTTTCAGACTGGATCCCCAGTAGAGGGTGTGCAGGAAGCAGCCAATCGGTAATGTTTCTCTCTCATCAATGTTTCTATCTCTATCCCTCTTCCTTCCTCTCCCTCTAAATATCAATAAAAACATCTTTTTTTAAAAAAGTAAGAAACATTTGCCCTGGCCAGTATGGCTCAGCGATTAGAGCATCGGCCTGCACACTGAAGGGTCTCGGGTTCGATTCCCAGTCAAGGGCACGTACCTGAGTTGCAGGTTCGATCCCTGGTACCGGTCAGGGCTCATGCAGAAGGCAACTAATTGATGTGTCTCTTTCACATTCATGTTTCTCTCTCTCTTTTCCCCTTCCTCACACTCTCTAAAAAGCAATGGAAAAAATATCCTGGGGTGAAGATTAAAAAAAAAAGAAGAAACATTTCTACCTAACACAGTGGCAATATCAGACTTTTGTTACTTTAAATGTCCAATGCTCTCTATCAAAAGACTATATATACTGAAAATTTTTAAAATGTTAAAAAGCCAACAAAGTTATATTAACTTACGTTCAGGGAGTTTGGGAGAGAGCAGATTAACTGTTCGTACAGAAATACTCTGTTGCACAAATTAAAGATTCCTGGGAACTGGATTGGTCAACAGCCTGAATACTGACCAACCTCAGAAAGTCAGGCATTTTTCCTGTCTTCCCAAGTTCTGGGTCTTCTATCTTTACTATGACTGTAAAGAATCCTCTCTCTCCTATCTTTAGGGCAAATAATGCTAAACTGACACCACCCATAAGATTGTTTAAGACATCAAGAAAGCTTTTTTTTTTTTAGGTCATTCCCAATCTACGGGAGTGGGCAAAGGTAGGTTTACAGTTGTGAGAATTCAAAAGTTTACTCTTGCATTATTATTTATATATTATTTTATTATTTGTATTATTTGTCATTGCCTTATTATTTCATGTCCTTACTTATGATTGTTTATTGATTTTTAGAAAGAGAGGAAAGGAGGAGGGAGAGAGAGGGAGAGAGAGAGAGAAACATCAGTGTGAGAGCTAAACATCGATCAGCTGCCTTCTGCATGCCCCTTACCAGGGATGGAGCCTGTGCCCTGTCAGGGAATCTAACCAGCAACATTTTGGTGCACAGGAAGACACCCAACCAGGCTTATGATTTATCTTTTAGGTAATGATGACTGGTAACTCAAACTACTTTTGTCTACCCCTGTATAAGGAGGCAACTAAATAATAAGCCCTTAATTAGACAAGTTAATGCCTACTGTCGGAGTACAAACTTTATAATAGCCCAGTGCTAGAATAAGGTTAAGTAATGAATGTGGGGTTGAAGGCTAACCAGCCAGATATGCACAAATGCTGGGAGAAGCTGGACGTAAGTGGCCAACAGTATTGGTAATGATGATGGGGGTGGGGGTGGGATAGAGGGAGGCATGCTCACGAGCTTAAAGTAACAAAACTACAGGAATTTAGACACTGAGCATTGTGCTTTCTACTACCAAATGTAGAGAGTGCTTTTTTTTTTGTCTCTAATTCCTGCCTCTAATTAAAATTGGGTATTTGGTTTACTCCATTCCCAAAGCATAAACTTCGGCTTTTTATAGCCTAAGCAGTGTGCTATTTTAAACATGTGGAGGAAATGCATTTTCAGTTACAAACATTTGCTGCTGTAAATTTGTTCCTATTTGCTAGCAAAGGATGTGGGACAGGATGTTTTACTCTGCTGCTCTGGTTTTCCTGTATTGCTTAAATCTGTTTAGAGAAAAGAAAAATAAATAAATAAAGTGTTTCTGCTGGACAATTTCTATAAACTGAAGCAACTCCAAAAATTAAAATAAAAAGTCTGTGGAAAAAATATTAGAATAATTTTCTTTTAATACATTAGTTTATTCCTATAGATTTTTCTCCCTAAAAAGATTTTCCATAACATGTATGTGCAGCCTGCAGAAGACACTAATGTTGGCACTAATAAAATGTGCCCACTTAGACACCCCAGGTCAGCTGGATTCTTCCTGACCCTGTCTTTTCCCAAGCACAATTACAACTGTAGAAGCTTTTTGAAATGTAAGAAAAACAATCAGGCCAACCTTGAGGGTCATCTTCTAGATTTATTCAGAAATTCAAAGTATACTGCATCATAATTCAATGAGTCCCCATTTTCATATATTACTCTGAGGGCTTTTTTACTCAGGCAGACATATCCTTGTATCTGTTATGTTTCATTATTATTTTAAAAAAACTGATTTTGATCAAATTTCACTTTACCCCTTTATAAGGGAGTCAGTAAGTAGTTCATTAATCTATTGAAAGATATTTTATCAGTTGATTCCCTTTAAGCCAGTGGTCTCAACCTCCCTAATGCCGTGACCCTTTAACACAGTTCCTCAGGTTGCGGTAACCCCCAATTTCATTGTTACAAATTGAACATAAAGCATAGTGATTAATCACACAAAAAAATATGTAACTATATATGTGTTTTCCGATGGTCTTAGGCGACCCCTGTGAAAGGGTCGGTCTACCCCCAAAGGAGTCACGACCACAAGTTGAGAACCACTGCCTTAAGCCCTCCTCCAGGCTGCTCTCTGCCCCAGATGCTGTCCTGGACGGGCAAAAGACTTTCTTCTGGATCAAAGCTTAGTCAAGCTTCTGTGAGCCCTCTTCTCTACTAGGCTTCAGTCTTGGGCCCTGTCCTTGCTGGGCTTTCATAGCCCAGTTTTAGCAAAAATCCTGCAAAGTCAATTTGAAGAGAATCCCCCATTCTTAATATCTGATCACTCTCATTATCTGATCGAATTCCTCATTTCCCATCTTTGATATATATTTCCTAGCCTGCCTTCAGCAAGAATCCCCCCACCCCTGATGTCTCCTCTTAGTCATATTCTACCCACTGATCCCGCCCCCTCTCATTCTGCTCCTTGGCTATGAATCCTCAGCTGTCTTTATTGTTTTTCAAAGTTGAGCCTTCTCTCTCTCCCATATTGTGGTAGTCTTAATATCCACTGCAATAATCCTGAGTAAGTCTTCCTTACCATTTAAAAAAGTGTCAGAATAGCCCTGATCGGTTTGGCTCAGTGGATAGAGCATCGGCCTGGGGACTGAATGGTCCCGGGTTCGATTCTGGTCAAGGGCATGTACCTTGGTTGCAGGCACATCCCCAGTAGGGGGTGTGCAGGATGCAGCTAATCGGTGTTTCTCTCTCCTCGATGTTTCTGACTCTCTGTCCCTCACCCTTCCTCTCTGTAAAAAATCAATAAAATATATTTTAAAAATAAATAAATAAATAAATAAATAAAAATAAAAAAGTGTCAGAATAACCTTTTCTTTCACAAGACTCAGTGGTCACTGGAGCATCCTGGCAAGAGATGGAAGAAGGGAGATCTGGGTATTTATTCTCCCAGAAGCCCCTAAGAGGGCCCATCACTCAAGTGAAGGCCTCAGTTCCTGTCAGGAGGCCCTCTCTGTCTGTCATAACCTGCTCCCCCTCCTATCCCTTCAGGTCTAGGGGTGGTAATGGAGCCTCATTATTACCAGCCCTGCGGACACCGCACTATTCCTATCCCTGTGGTTTTTCAGCACTTTGTGAGTTATTAAACTCTCCTCAAAGTATCCTAATATGAGGATACCATCTGTTTCCTGCTGGGTCTCCCTAATACAGATCTCATCTCTGCATATCCCCCCCTGCCCCCGCCCGCCCCCACCCCACCCCCAACCCCCGCAGCAGATTTCTTATCCTAGAAAGGATATTATCCCCAGAAAGAAAGGCATGGTTACAGGATGCAGTGATCTTTCCATGTGAGTGACTTAGTGACAAATAAGTTGACCTTGTTAAGCTGCCACTTCTCCCTTCTCTAGTTAGCTTCATAATCATAGCAACAGGGGATTTTCTGAAACATACTGATCCTCTAAGTATCAATAAGAATTATATTAAGAAATGCCCTGCCCTAGCCGGTTTGGCTCAGCGGATAGAGCGTCAGCCTATGGACTGAAGGGTCCCAGGTTTGATTCCGGTCAAGGGCACATGCCCAGGTTTGTGGGCTCAATCCCCAGTGTAGGGCATGCAGGAGGCAGCTGATCAATGATTCTCTTTCATCATTGGTGTTTCTCTCTCTCCCTCTCCCTTTCTCTCTGAAATCGATAAAAATATATTTAAAAAAAGAAAGAAAAAAAAAAGAAATGCCCAAGGAGGGCTCCCCTCCTGGGAGCTCGCCTGTGCCTTTCCCTTCCCCCTCCCCCTCTCTCCCCACCCCTACACCCCAGGCACTTTACCATTAGCTTTCCCACTCCCAAGTTCCAAGGGCCCTTCCTTTACCTCTAGAACTTGTTTGCTAAGCCCATTTCTTCTAGGAATTACTTTTTCTACCTCTATAATTTACCAAATAAATGTTCTCTTTTTTTTTTTGCCCCCCTCCCCCAAATAAATGTTCTCTTACAAAAAACAAAAAAAAAATACCCAAGGGGGCTAGAAGTGAAAATTGTGCTAGCTGAAACTATGCTAGAAACCTAAGCTAGAAGAACCTTTGCCTTTATATATATTTGGTACTTAACCCAGAGGTAACATTCATAGTAACACTTTTAATAAATGCAAGAGACATTACTTAATAAATATCAGTAACCCAAGTAGAAGCCTGCGGAGGCTAACTCCATATACAGTCTAAAGCAGGATTTTTTCAAATTCAGGTTGTAGTTGATTGTAAAATCAATTGAGTTATAACATTTTTAAAAATAACACATTCTTGACATAATAACGTAAGGCAGAAAATCAGAGTTCATCATATATAGTAAAGGGAAATACTATTTCACTTTTTTACATACCTATATTTATGGGTGTACTAGGGCATACTGTAAAATGTATTCCTTACTTTGAGTGGCAGTCAATAAAGTCTGAAAGCTACTGGTCTGAAGAGAATTCCTTTCAAACAATATAATGATTATAAGACTAAAAACATGTTGCTTAGCCTACAACCTAACCTTTTGAAAATCTCAACCCTCACTAAAAATAGTTTATTTTGTGACAAACACATCAATAACTGAAATAAAAATGTTATGAAACAATATTTACTCTTAATATGTGATGTCCTCTAATATTTTTTATTCCATTTTATTTCTTTTAAACGATGATTGCAAACCACAGCTTAAAAAGTTCAGGGCCAGGCCTGGAGAACTCTGTTCACATATCATGGTCCTTCCAGAGCTGCCTTGGTCGGTGTTTGTATCACTCCCACTGTGGTAGCAAGCACTCCCTCCTTTTGCTTCCTAGGTTTCTGTGTAACTACTACATGACCTCTGCAACCCAGTCTGTCCAGCGAGCAAACTGTTCACTTGTAGTCAGAAGCAGATACAGAGCATGGTGCAGATGTGGACAGAGCCCCAGCCACACGTCCTCGCACTTACCACCACGGCATACTGTGAGAGCAGCACCTTACTACAGCCCCTGCAGCCCCCAGCCTGAGGACTGATGGGAGTTGGAGGATAAATATCCCAGCCTTTTCGCCCTGGCCATGTTCTTCACAATCTCCCTGAGTTCCTCAGCAGGACTGAATACCAGCCACCACCAGCAGCAACCTGCTGCGTAATGCACCCTGCGCTGGCTTCCTTCCCACCCCTTCTCACCTCCCTACTGGGGCTTCTTGGAATCACCTCTCACATTAAAGGCTTGCACTCAAACCTCTATGTCAGGGTTTGCTTCTGGGTAAATGTAACCCTAGTGAGCACACCCGTCTAACATAGCGTTGTTTGGAGCCAGGGCTGCAGAGATGAGAAAGGCCTGTCCTAGAAAAGCTCATAATCTGATAGAAAAACCAATTATTTTTTTAATGTAAAAAAACAACAACTTTGCTATTCATAGCAATGACATAAGTATGTCTGGGGAGGGAAGAAGCGGCAAACTCTGACAGAAGGGTCAGAAAAGCCCCTATTGGTGACTTTTCTACCCCAAACATCTCAAGGACACAGAGTTCCCCCACAGGAGTCAGCAGGTGGTCAGTGCTACCTATACGGGGTGGTCCATGTTCACTTCTCTGTAGGCTAGTGCCCTGGTTTCTCATATTACTGTGAGGCTTTACTTCTTACATCTAGGTTAAGAAGAAAGAGGTTTTTATTTTCTCCAAAGAGAAAGGTTTCTATTCTAGTCTTCAGCTAAAAATAACTCAAATAATATAGATTATATGAAGGAAGAAAATCTATTAAGTTCCTGAAAATGTGTTAATAGAATTATCTGTAAACCAGCTTTCATCTTTTTATGTTCCTTTGAGGTCCTTAGAGGATTGGAGTACACGACCCAAATCTTCATTAGATGTTCTGAAGAACTGCTGATATTTTTATTTGTAAGTTATTTTTTTTTATGTAAAGTTTACTACATGTTCAGCCCTGTGATCAACACTGTAAACCAGGACTTTTTTCAGACTGGTATCCAAGAGAGACCTTTGGCTAATTTTCCTTTGCATCTTCCATTTAGCAAATATTTCAGCAAAGGCAGAGCAGCAACATAATTCCTTCCCTTTCAGGAAAGGAGTCATGACAGCGGGTCCTTAAACCGAAAACAGCTTCTCCAATGTACCAGGTACACCTGGGCCTGGGACTAGAATACTCACCCTGACCCGGCAGGGAGTGACGCTAGAGTAGAAGGGATATTAGTCTGTGGTTTCTCTTTCTCATTTTGCTTGAGGAAGGATTTGGCCTCTTTAGATGTAGCATCCACCTCCTTAGTCACCCTGTGCCAAGGAAGGAAACATTAAGTTTACAAAAGAATTAAAAAGACAGAAACAAATCTAAATAAAGGGAATAAATGACAAGGAAAAACATCCACTGGGCTTTCAATAAGTTCTGGCTGCTAAGCTTTATGGTTCAAGTTTACTACAACGGATTTAACATTTAACATTCATTTAACATTTTCCCATGCTAAATGAAACAGCAATGCATATAAACTTGAGCTCTCTAAAATCCCCTCCATTACTCTGTCAGCATGAAACACTCCAGTAGTCACTACTGAATCACAGTCCTTGTGGGTTATTGATGTGAAGGCTGAAAAAGGCTCTCCTACTGCACCTCACTTGTAGATTAGGACCCACATTAAAAGGCCTGTAAAGCCCTAGTAGGTTTGGCTCAGTGGATAGAGCGTTGGCTTGCAGACTGAAGGGTCCCGGATTCGATTCCGGTCAAGGGAACATGCCTGGGTTGTGGGCTTGATCCCCAGTAGGGGGTGTGCGGGAGGCAGCTGATCAATGATTCTCTCTTATCATTGATGTTTCTCTCTCTCTCTCCCTTTCCCTTCTTCTCATGAAATCAATTAAAAAATATGTATTTTTAAAGGCCTAGTAAAAATTAAAATGGGAAATGAAATATTTAGGAGAAAAATACTGGTTTTATTTCAAAGAGAAAAGCAACAGTATAAAATTTGAAAATACTCTGCAGAAGGTCCTATTCTACACCCAGAACCCAAAGATGAAACAAGATCCCTTAAAGCTGGCTAATTTGGCACTAATTTGGGAATGGAAGAAAATTATAGTTCAGAATCCTACCCAATTTTAAATCTGCAAAAATTGCCCTCAATAAAGCTGATGATCAAATAAGGAGCAAAGAAGGATATTCATGGTGCCTGAAATTTCAGATAAAGAGAAATGCCTAATGCTTGCCTAGGCTTGCCAATTCAAAAACATCTGAGGAATTTTGTTTAAATTCCAATCCATTTGTAGGAGGGTGGAAAATTATAGTCATTGTGTTATGGGTGTTCAACCAGGTCATCCAGAATAAGACTGGCCAAGAATAATGACAGGCGAATCCTATAAATTCCATCTTTGCAGGAATGTAAGTCTCTATCTCTTCTCTCCTTCCTTGTAGGCTACTTAGGAGCAGAACCAAATTTTCTTATCAAGAGCCATCTCACTCCTGCACTCAGTGCTGTGTCACCCACAAAAGTGACACAGAATATATAATTTTGAGAGTTTTATATTAAGAATCTTCACTGGGGGGAAAGAAAAAAGAATCTTCACTGGGAAAGATTGAGGAGTTACTCTTGAAGAGTGACTTAAAAAACAAAACAAAAAACTCAATCCCCTACTCAAGTTCTTGTGATGGCTCAGTATTACTCGAGAATCAAACATAAGCTGCTGAACCTTGCCTTCAAAGTCCTCTAAAATCTGGACCTACTTTCTATGAGGTGTCTTCTCAGCTCTCCCAAACGAACCTCTCAGCAGTAAGAGTCGAGAGTCAAAACTAAGAGAGAGAATGTATATGATAGATTAAACCATCATTGAGCAAATATTCACTCCTTCGCCCTTAACCTACTTCCCCACCCCACTGATGTTAACCTTGGACACATGACTTGTTTCAGTGATCAGTCAGATGCTAACTGATTTGACAGCAACAGAAGCTTTAAATGTTTCTGTTGTTTCATGTGCCCCTTGACAATCTCTAGCCATAAAAAGAATATGCCTCAAGCAGCTGCTGGTCCAAGGTGGGTGAAAGACACATGCTGCAGATCTGAGCCAATCAGTAGCTTGGAGCCAAGCCTAGATCACCTGAGCCCCAGTCAGCCAGAAACACACTAGCAACAAAAAAATGCTTATTGGTGTATATCACTGAGTCTTGGGATGGCTTGTTATACAGTAGTTCCGCAGCAACAGCTAACACATTTACATCTTATGAGTGAGAAAAATTAAATCTTCAGGGATTCAGTTACTTTTTTCAAGACTAGTCAGAGATTAAGTAGCAATGCTAGAGAGAACCCTGTAGATGTGGAACCTATAAAAAAATGACATGGCCTCTGCTCTTAAGGGTCTCACAGTCTATCAGGGCAGCCAACCATGAAAACAAGTATGACAATAAATGATCTAGAGTTAAGTGCCATTAAAGGGAGCATGGAAAAAGTATAACCGTGAGAGTATCTCTGTTAATTTCTAGTGTCAAAGTCCTATTCATACTGACTAGGAAACAGGTTCTATAAACTGGTGTATTTCTTTCAGGGTCTTTGCTAATTGACATAAAGTAGTATTAGCATAGTGATTCTCAACCTTCTGGCCCTTTAAATACAGTTCCTCATGTTGTGACCCAACCATAAAATTATTTTCGTTGCTACTTCATAACTGTAATGTTGCTACTGTTATGAATCGTAATGTAAATATCTGATATGCAGGATGGTCTTAGGCGACCCCTGTGAAAGGGTCGTTCAACCGCCAAAGGGGTCACGACCCACAGGTTCAGAACCGCTGAATTAGCAGATTACTCTTCATTGACAGTACACCTAAAAGAACTCCTTTTAACAAGCAATAAGAAGAGATCCAGCCGAAACCGGTTTGGCTCAGTGGATAGAGCGTCGGCCTGCGGACTGAAGGGTCCCGGGTTCGATTCCGGTCAAGGGCATGTACCTGGGTTGCGGGCACATCCCCAGTAGGAGATGTGCAGGAGGCAGCTGATCGATGTTCCTCTCTCATCGATGTTTCTAACTCTCTATCTCTCTCCCTTCCTCTCTGTAAAAAATCAATTAAAAAAAAAATATATATATATATATAAAAAAAAAAAAAAGAAGAGATCCAGCTATCAAATATCTTCAAGTAGGAGTGGTTTAAATTATAGACCACTTCTAATATATAAGAGGGAATCCTGACAGGAAAATGCCCACTATTAGCAGTAGTTAATTCAAGTGTTATCAGCAGAAATTACATTTCAAGTTCTTTTCACTTACTCAGAACTTCCTGAAAAGTATTTATTTAGGCACAAACTTTCCATGACTAGCCTTTTCCAAAAGGTGAATCATTTAGGAAAGTCTGAGCTAACTGGCTCAGATGGTATGTGATAGGAAAGGATAAAAAATACTATTTTTCCTCATTCCCCTGGTTAATAAGCTACCCATTTTTCAAGTGTGTGTGTGTGCGGGGGGGGGCGGGGGGGGGCGGGGGGGGGTAAAGACCCAAAATTTAACTATTAAAGTATAATTAGAAAAAACTAAAAGACTGACTTTGTACTAATGCTACCATATGCTTATACTTACAAATTCTTCCCAGTCATCACTAGTTCTTTCTCACATTTCTTAAAGATGTAGTAATGCTCTTAACTTCATACAAAAAGAAAAAGCAGAATGACATGAAAAGAGTAAAGATATGCTTGAATCTAGACACTATATTTGCATCTGGTTGTCAATTACAATTCAGGCCATAGCAGCACAATTTACAATAGCTAAGATTTGGAATCAGCCTAAGTGTCCATCGGCATATGAGTAGATTAAAAAACTTGGGTAAATCTACACAATGGAATACTGTACTGCTGTATAAAGGAAGAAACTCCTACCATTTGCAACAGCATGGATGGAGCTGGAGAGCATTATGCTAAGTGAAATAAGTCAGTCAGAGAAAGATAAATATCACATGATCTCACTCATTTGTGGATTATAATGAACAACATAAACCAATGAACAAAAACAGATCCAGAGACAGAGAAACATTGATCAGATGCTCAAACCTCAGAGGGAAGGTAGGGGAGGGTGGGGGTAAGGGGGAGAGATCAACCAAGAGACTTGTATGCATGTATATAAGCATAACCAATGGACGCAGACAACAGAGGGTGAGGGCAGGATTCGGGGGGTGGGAGGGCAATGGGGGGAAAACCACACATTTGTAATACCTTAATCAATTTAAAAAAATTCAGGCCTTCCAAGTCACTACATGAGAGTTCCTTATGATAAATTTAAATATAATTTAAGTCAAAAAAAAATCCTGCCCAATTGCTATTTAGTTTTCTTTGAAAGAATTAGAGAACTTTGACTTGTCATATTATATAGCTCTATAATGTATGTTTTAAAAGTAATAAGCATAGCCAAACCGGTTTGGCTCAGTGGATAGAGTGTCGGCCTGCGGACTCAAGGGTCCCAGGTTTGATTCCGGTCAAGGGCATGTACCTTGGTTGCAGGCACATCCCCAGTAGGGAGTGTGCAGGAGGCAGCTGATCAATGTTTCTCTCTCATCGATGTTTCTAACTCTCTATTTCTCTCCCTTCCTCTCTGTAAAAAATCAATAAAATATATTTTTTAAAAATAAGCATATATTACTTTTGAATGTTATATTTATGAAAAAGTGCTTCCCTGCTATTTGTTGACAAATATGGTGCTGCCCTCTTCTGACAAATCATAGAAATAGCAGTCTCCCTGAACATCCATCCAGTATTTAAAATCGCCATTCATTTGCTTTAAAAGTGAAATAGGCAATTTGTGTCAAACAACTTTGTTAATAAATAGTAGTAAGTCCATAAAATTTAATTTGATCAGGAAATTTAATTTCTCAAAATAACGGTTACCAGCTTTTCTTACTCTCATGTAGAGCCAGTGGTTGTTATAATAAATCTTTCTTAGAGATGTCCTATATGACACATGGAAAATAAAGCAAATCTTATTTCTAAAGGTATATTAAACACTTTCAGTATTATTTTTGTAGGCCTTCCAAACCATTAAAGGCTAACATCAGTGTTCTGCTACCCTCTATTGGACAACTCCATAGTTTCCAGGGTGATCTCTGGTCAAGAATGGATCTGCAAAATGACTATTTAGCAAGGAAAAGGGTGTTTTTACAATGGAGAATTCTGAAAGATATTGCCTTAAGTGGTCTAACTTATCACCCCCAATACTGGGTGCAGCAAGGAGGAAAAAGCATCACCAATGTAGCATTTTTTTTAATATATTTTATTGATTTTTTAGAGAGGAAAGGAGAGAGATAGAGAGTTAGAAACATCGATCAGCTGCCTCCTGCACACCCCCCACTGGGGATGTGCCCGCAACCAGGGTACATGCCCCTGACCAGAATCGAACCCGGGACCTTTCAGTCCGCAGGCCGACGCTCTATCCACTGAGCCAAACCGGTCCCGGCACCAATGTAGCATTTTTATCTAAAGTTATTCATCTGACTCTACGCATGAGGAAACAATTCAACAATCCAAACGAAGGGACATTCTACAATACAGATGAACTCAAACAATGTATGTCAAGAAATACAAAAAGGCTTTAGAACAGTTCTAATTTCAAGGAGGCTAAAAAGACTAAATGCAGTATATAATCCTGGGTTGTATGTTGGACTGAACAAGAAATAGTTATAAAGAACATTACTGGCCCTAACTGGTTTGACTCAGTGGATAGAGCGTCGGCCTATGGATTGAAGGGTCCCAGATTCGATTCTGGTCAAGGGCATGTACCATGGTTTCAGGCACATCCCCGATAGGGAGTGTGCAGGAGGCAGCTGATTGATGTTTCTCTCTCATCGATGTTTCTAACTCTCTATCCCTCTCCCTTCATCTCTGTAAAAAATTAATAGAATACTTTTTTGAAAAAAGAACATTACTGGAATAACTAGGGGGAAATCTGAATAGAATTATATAAAGAGCTACTTAAAATGTGGGCTGCAAAACTATCTGTTATTGGCCCAAAACAAGGTAGGTACAGAATAGTATTTAGAAACTTGTTTGCAATTTGACAATGTTGTAATATTCAAGATATGATCAGTGCACTCACTGCATTAAACAGAATATAGATCAATTCAGGTACTGTCAAAATTGCAAGGTGGTCACATGTGATAGTGTATTAGTCATGTGCAGAAAGACCACATTAAAATGTGTTTAAGTGATAAAACCCAAAAATGTGATAAAATGAAAGCACTGATTTTTAAAATTATAATTGTCTTATTTTTTTATTACAGTTGACATAGAATATTATATTAGTTTCAGTTGTACAGCATAGTGGTTAGACATTTAACTTACAAAGTGATCCCCTGATAAGTCTTGTATCCATCTGATACCATACATAAGTATTACAATATTACTGACTATATAATATTCCCTAAACTGTACTTTACACCCCAGTGACTATTTTGTAACTGCCAATTTGTACTCAATTCCTTAACTTTTTTTTTTTTAATATATTTTATTGATTTTTTACAGAGAGGAAGGGAGAGAGATAGAGAGTTAGAAACATCGATGAGAGAGAAACATCGATCAGCTGCCTCCTGCACATCTCCTACTGGGGATGTGCCCGCAACCCAGGTACATGCCCTTGACCGGAATCAAACCTAGGACCTTTCAGTCCGCAGGCCGACGCTCTATCCACTGAGCCAAACCGGCTTCGGCAATTCCTTAACTTTTTTCACCCAGCCCCAACCCCTCTCCCATCTGGCAACCATCAATTTGTTCTCTGTATAAGTCTATTTTTGTTTTGTTCATTTATTTTCTTCATTAGATTTCCACATGTAAATAATATGGTATTTGTCTGTCTGTATGACTTATTAATTTAGCATAATACACTAGGCCCATCCATCGTGTCCCAAATGGTAAGGTTTCATTCTTTTTTATGGCCAAGTAATATTCCATTATATATCTGTACCACTTCATCTTTATCCATATATTGATGGAGATGTAGGCTGCTTAAATGCTACTGTAAGTAATGCTTCAGTGAACTTAGGAATGCATATATCTTTTCCAAATTAGTGTTTTGGATTTCTTTGAATACTCCGAAGTGGAATTATAAGCATTTATTTTTATACATTATACATATTTTTAAATACATTTTTATTGATTTCACAGAGGGAGAGATAGAAATGTCAATAATGAGAGAGAATCATTGATTGGCTGCCTCCTGCACTCCCCCTATGGGGGATCCAGACCACAAACCAGGCATGTGCTCTGACCAGGAATAGAACTGTGACCTCCTGGTTCAAAAGACAATGCTCAACTACTGAGCCACACCGGTCAGGCAGCCTCACTGTTTTTGTGAAGAAAACACATCTATTCTTTTTTCTTTTGTAAATTAAATCTTTATTGTTGAAAATATTACATGTCTCCCTTTTTCCCCCATTAACACCTTCTAGCCTGCCCCCACCCCCAACCCCAGGCCTTCACCACCCTATTGTCTGTGTCCACGGGTTATGCATATATGCATACAAGTTCTTTGGTTGATCTCTTCCCACCCACCCACCTTTCCCCTCCTTCCCTCTGAGATTCTGCAGTCTGTTCTATGCTGCTATGTCTCTGGATCTATTTTATTCATCAGTTTATTTTGTTCATTAGATTTCACATATGAGTGAGATCATGTGATACTTGTATTTCTCTGACTGACTTATTTCGGTTAGCATAATACTCTCCAGATCCCTCCATGCTATCTCAAAGGGTAAGAGATCTTTTTTTTTTTTTTTACTGCTGCAGAGTATTCCATGGTGTAAATGTACCACTGCTTTTTTATCCACTCATCTGCTGATGGGCAATGGGGCTGTTTCTCGATCTTAGCTGTTGTAAATTGTGCTGCTATAACATAGAGGTGCATACATTCTTTCTGATTGGTATTTTGAATTTCTTAGGTTATATTCCTAGAAGTGGGATCACTGGGTCAAATGGCAGTTCCATATTTAATTTTTTTAGGAAACTCCATACTGTTTTCCATAATGGCTGCACCAGTCTGCAATCCCACCAGCAGTGTACTAGGGTTCCCTTTTCTCCACATCCCACATCTTTTCTGAATGCAGCAGTAGTAATAAACCATAAGACGATAATGGAAATAATTCCAAAGAAATGAAGGACAACCAAGTTCACACTGATTTTATTCTATGAGTCCTCTTAATTTTTTAATGTACTTTTACTGATTTCAGAGAGTAGAAAGAGGGAGAGAGATATAGAAACATCAATGATGAGAGAGAATCATTGATCGGCTGTCTCCTGCACACCCCCTACTGGGGATCAAGCCTGCAACCCTGGCATGTGCCGTGACCTGGTTCATGGGTTGATGCTCAACCACTGAGCCACATTGATCATGCAGTACTAAAACCAAAGTGAGTTCTTTGCAGTGATGTTTTGGCTAATGCAGCATTTACATACAAAACATAAAGAAATAAGTTCAAATCAAAAATTTTTCAAAAGAAAAAGCACTAAACTATAAAGCCAATAAAAACAGATGCAAAATTCCATACATTAACATTAGTGAATTGCAGCTTTCTGAGAAAGGAGCATATTTGGTTGCTAACTAAAAAACATTACCAAGACACTAGTAAAAGACTATATCAAAGATGTTTGCTTGGAAATCTGTGACAAATAAAGTAATTCAGGTACAACTTTCCAATGACACCAAAGCTTGAAGTAGTTCGGGCTCTGGCTTATAGTAGTGAAAACTAAAATAAAGTTAGCAAAGTGATTTTTCAATGCAATTTGAAGAATGCCAGATTACTTCAAACATGAAAATTATCATGGTATGTTTGTGATTTAAACATAAGGGTGATATAAAGGATTCTTTTATCAGTTTCTTGCTGACAAACATACCGGACACTAATCTGTACGATAAAACTAGGGTCATATTGTCAACAAATATGATTTGAAGTATAAAGTGTTTGGAAGAGTATATTCCAAAGACACAGCTGGCAAGATGGAAAAACAATTTAGATTAAGAAGCTTGTGCTAGAATGTACATTAACACACTGCTTCCTTCACGGATAAAAGTCTTGCTAACAAAAAAATCTTGCTACAGTAGTAAAGATTATGAATTATCTAAGGTTAATGCCTTAAAATTTTAAATGACTCTATATGTGATAAACTGAAAGCAGATCATAAATGTGTATATGCTATACTGCATGCTAAAATACAATGGTTATGGAAGAGAAAAATGCTGCTGAGAATGATGAACTAGGAAATAAACAGTTTTTCCAAAAGGAAAAATAATCAGTTGGTTCCCAATTTTAAAGATCTCAACTAGACAGTAAAACTTGCTTATTTCTGTGATATCTTTCATATGTTTAGTAATCTTAGTACTCCCATGCAAGGACATGTCAACATGTTTTTCAGTAGCAAATAAAATATAAGGGTAAACAATGAAAATTAAGAAGCCTGGAAGAACAGAGTTACTATAGATTAACAATTTTATAGAAGGTTTAGAGAAGGTTTATAGAACCTTTTATAGAAGGTTTATAGAAGGTTTATTTTCTATCAAAATAATACCCACACACTTCATGAATCCAGAAGTATGACTTAAATCCTAGCTAATAAAGAGGGAATATGTTAATTGACTTCTCTGTCCTCAAAGATGGCGGCACCCACAGCCAATAAGGAGGGAATATGCTAATTGACTGTCCCGCATTCAAAGATGGCGGCATCCACAGCCAATAAGGAGGGAATATGCTAATTGACTGTCCCACCCTCAAAGATGGTGGCACCCACAGCCAATAAGGAGGGAATATGCTAATTGACTGCCACACCCTCAAAGATGGTGGCACCCAGTCACAAGATGGTGGTGCCCAGTCCCCTCTGCCCCACCAGGGCGGCAGGTGCGCCTGCCTCCAGAGTCCCTCAGTCCCCTCAGCCCCCCAGCCACCCAGGGCTGGCCCGAGGCACAGGCAAGCCTCGGATGGCAGCTGCCCAGCCGCCCAGGGCCGATCAAGGCTTGCACTGCTGGCAGTGGTAGCAGCAGAGGTGTGATGGAGCGTCACCTTCCCCTGATCGCTGGGTTGACTCCTGCCCCTGAAGGCTCCTGAGCTGTGAGAGGGGGCAGGCCGGGCTGAGGGTCCGTCCCCCCCTTCCCCCCTGCCCCCGTCCAGTGCATGAATTTTCAGGCACCAGGCCTCTAGTCTATAATAAAAGTATAATATGCTAATTAGACCAGATGGCTAAACGACCTTCCGGACGTCCTGGACAAAGCCAGGGCTGCGAGGGCCGAGGCAAGCTGCCTGGGCTGCGAGGGCCGAGTCCCTTGCAGGAATTTCGTGCATCAGGCTTCTAGTTTAATTATAATTTGACAGAATAAACTATTGATATGGGCAGGATACTGATAAAGTACTAAAGATGAACTTTGAAAATACAGTATCACTGGCTTCATTTCAAACAAAAGTAAAAATGAAAATCTTGAACTTAGTGAAATGGCTTTAAAATCTAAACTTCTATTCTCATGGGAATATCTGAGATTAATTTCTTTTTTTTAAATATATTTTTATTGATTTCAGAGAGAAAGGGAGAGGGATAGAGAGATAGAAACATCAATGATGAGAGAATATATTGATTGGCTGCTTCCTGAACGCCACTACTGGGGATCAAGCCTGCGACCAGGGCCTGTGCCTTTGACCAAAATTGAACCTGGGACCCTTCAGTCCACATGCCAACACTCTATCCACTGAGCCAAACCAGCTAGGGCTGAGATTAATTTCTTTATGATGAATATTATCTTTTAAAAAAAAGAAAACAACACAGAAATAATTTACATATACATTATCCTCCAGGAGTAGTATTGTCATCAACCCAACTCAGATTAGATACATTAACATGAAAAAAATAAGCTATTTTATTTAATTAAAAACTTTAAGTGAAATTTTTCAGAAGAAAAAGTTGGGGAGAAAATTTTTTTTAAGTATTAAAAAGTTTGCTTCGCACTATTTATAAAACTAGTATTACCAAATTCTTTTTTCCAAGATGTATTTTCACTGGATGAAATAATTGCTGGAAACTTAGATATTATTTTTAAGAATATCTATTTTAGCCCTGCCCAGGTGGCTCAGTTACTTGGAGTGTCATCCCATACACCAAAAAGCTGCGGGTTTGATTCCCAGTCAGGGCATATGCCTAGTTTGTGGGTTCCATTTTTGGTTGGGCACGTATGGGAGGCAACCAATTAATGTTTTTCTCTCTCACATCGATGATTTTCTCTCTCTCCCTTCATCTCTCTCTAAAAATCAATAAAAACATGTCCTCAGGTGAGGATTAAAAAAAAAGAATGTCGATTTTAGGGGAAATTATCTTTTCAAAGAGCATACAGGTCTAATTAATTACTGTCAAAAAATAAATAAATGTGATTACCTAAAAATTATTAATTGGCACTTCATGTATTCTCATTTAGCTCTAAATTACAGATCTGCTGTTTTCACATAATAAAGTTTAAGTAAGTAGGAAAGAGGAAATTCTTGGCATGTGGTTATTACCTGGAATGGCCAGGAGGTTATTAAGTCCCTAACTGTTTTTCTAAACCAGTAACAATAACAAACTTCCTGAATCAATCTAAAAAATAATATTAATGCCCTAGCCAGTTTGGCTCAGTGGATAGAGCGTCGGCCTGTGGACTAAAGGGGCCCCGGTTTGATTCCAGTTAAGGGCACATGCCCAGGTTCTGGGCTCGATCCCCAGTAGGGTACATTCAGGAAGCAGCCAATCAATGAATTTCTTTTATCATTGATGTTTCTATCTCTGCCTCTCCCTTCCTCTCTGAAATCAATAAAAAACAATAATCATGGTAATAGTAATAGTAATAGTAATATTAAGGTAAGGAAATAATATTGGAACCAAATTTCTCTCCTGGCACTTTTAATTCTTACCTGATTTCAGAGGCTTCACTGGGGCTCATACTTCATAGTCAGGTAAAGTAATAAATGGAGAAATGACAGCCGAAGTCACAAGACATGTCAATGAGTATGTGGAACCATATACTTTACTCATACATTTTCCTGTTTCTGTTCAGCCAACCACTTCATAATACTCCAAAACTAGATTTTGATACGTGAAAGGCCCTGTCTCACATTCTCTGATAATTCATGGAACCACTGTTTTCTCTGAGATCAAATATAACTCTCCCAAAATATTATGATGGGGTGGAATGAGGACAGATGACTCATAGCACCATTTAGAAAGATGCTCATTTTTAAAAGAACTAGTTTGGAAGTTTGTGAAGGTCATCTTACCTGACTTCTTCACCAGCAAAATCAAACACCTTGGTGATTTTAACTTTTTCTGTTTCTTTAGGTTTCTCTAGCTCTTCTGCTTTGACCAACAGTTTATTTGAACTAGTCTCTTCAGTCTCTTCTCTTTTCTATGAAAAGAGAAATGTAATCAGTTTCACATAAGAATTAAATATAAACAAACCACTCAAACATGCTGTTTATGGCTATTCATAAATGTTTCATCTCTAAACAGTTAAAAATCTACTGAAAACTTATTTGATTGGAAAAGCTAATTTTTCCTACCAGAGGGAATGCTTTACTTTTCACTTAATAGAGTTACTATCAAAAGGCATCTATGTAGTCTTTCTTTTTTTATTCTTTTAAATCTATTTTTATTTTTGCAACATAATGTTGCAAACTCAAGAAAACTTTTAAATCTGGGACTACTGATTAAGATGCACACTGGGGGATATAGAGAGGAAGGAAGAGAGAAAGAGATACAGAAACATCAACGATGACAATCACTGATTGGCTGCCTCCTACAGGTCCCCCACTGGAGATCGAACCCACAACCTGGGCATGTGCCCTTGACAGGAATCAAACCCAGGACCCTTCAGTCTGCAGGCCGGCACTCTATCCACTGAGCCAAACCAGTTAGGGCTATGTAGTCTGATTTCTGCTAGAAGATTCAAATCTCAATTTGTAAATGTAATAAAATCTATTTGGACAACTTAGGGTATTTCTGGAGAAAATACTTAGGGTATTTCATCTCATTCACCTAACAACTTACTTTAACTTGTGGACTCGAGGGCACTTTTGATTTTGGTCCCACATCATTGAGGAAGCTGGCCCACAGTTCATCCTCCTTCTTTTTCCTTGCATCCTCGGACTTGGTGCCTTCTTCTTGCTCTGCAGCTGTGTCTTCCTCCTCATTGCTGCTTCCTCCAGATTCCCCACTGACATCCTCCTCTTCCTCTTCTTCTAATGAGAGGCCACCTTGTTTTCTCTTCCTAATCACCAAGATTACAAGGAAAAAGAAAGAGAAGTCATGCAAAATGATTTCAGTTATCCTTTCCTCAATTCCAAACATAATGTAGCAAACTCAAGAAAACTTAAATGCGGGACTACTAAGATGCACGCTGAGGAAGCACAGAAGAGGTACACTGAGATTTTGTGGAAGAAAAAAAGAATTGCGCTCTTCGCTTCCTCTAAAACACTGGAATCAGAATACAGCGTTCTCCTTCTAAGTCAGGACCAGCTATTTTCACCAAGAAACATCCCAAATCACCTCACAGAATCAATCTGTCTAGCAACAGTGTTCCAAGAATATATATAGCAGATTTTTTTGACTTTTTGAAGTCAACACATTTGGAGAATATGCTTTATTGAGGAGAGCCTCAAATTTATTTGCACTGTTTATTCCTACAATTCCCCAGGGACAGGATCCATATTTCTTCCCATTTTCTGATGATATGAAAGCTGGAATACAGAAAATTTCAAAGACAAAGAAATTGGACCCAAAACTTATGCTAGTAAAGTGATTTTAACTTCAAGTGAACTTAATACCTAAAATTCCTTTTTCCTGCCGGGGTCCAACCCCAGCGGGTCCAGGGGTCCCCAAAGATGTGGACGGAGTCGGCGAAGTAGGAATGACATGGAGGCAGCATTCAGTTGATCATCATAGCCGGGTTCTCTTGTCAGGGTCTCCTGCCAAGTTCTGGTCTGGATCTCCAGCGAAGTTCTGGCTAGGATCTCCAGCCAGGTTCTGTGTCCATGTTCTCTTGCTAGGTTCTCCAGCCAGGTTCTCCAGATTCTCCAGCCAGGTTCTGTAGCCTCGCTAGGTTCTCCAGCCAAGTTCAGTCACCAGGTTCTAGTCAGGTTCTCTTGCCAATTTCTGTAGTCAGGTTCAGTCCAGGATCTTTTGCCATGTTCTCTCCAGCGAAGTTCTTCTGTCTGTAGGTTCTGTGTAGGTGCTGTCTTCTTTCTGTCTCCTAAGTTCTGTGTCTTGCTGTCTTATTACATCTGTATTTATACCAGTTGATTTTAATCCTGTCAATCTCTATTACAAAGGTTAGGGCGTTTCTTATCTCCATTCCAGGGAGTAAAGATTATGTAGCTTAAGCATGATTGTTCATAGTTAAAGTGATTAATTACCCGCCTGGCACTTAGTTGAGGGGTTTTATTCCCTCCCTAACTTCAGGGAAAAATTCCTACCTGGGGAAACAACCTTTCTAGGAGAGGCATCCCCTCCCTGACTTCAGGGAAAAATTCCTACCTGGGGAAACAACCTTTCTCGGAGAGGTGACCTTGGTTAAAACACACAGCGCTAAGGGGAGCAAACATATTAAGAACAGTATGCTATATATGCCAGGTCCCTTGAAACAGCAAGGATGGACCGGCTCCCGGCAAATTCCCCCTTTTTTATTTTTTAAAAGCAGGCATTAAAAAGAAAAACCCCAAATGCTCTCTTGTATCCATTTTAAGAGTAGGATTGACGCTTTCCGCTATTACCTGAGTCATGATCTATCACCCCAGGGAGAGCTTGCCAATCCTGCACTTTCCCAGGGTGGAAAGGCTGCAGTGGGGTTAAGGATAAGGCTCCTTGGGCCTACCTTCTCCCATGCCATTACATTTACCTTTCCTTCCTCAGAAAAGCATGGACATATTTCTTGTATAAAACGTTCTGTCTGACTGGGAGTAACCTTAATTCCTCTGCTAGCAAGCATATGTGTTAAAAGATCAATACAGAGTCTTATTTCTTTAGACTCAGTATGGCACATCTTCTTAATGTAAAGATCAATACAGAGTCTTCTTTCTTTGGACTCAGTATGGCACATCTTCTCAATCTAAGTTCTGTACTATCCACCTTCTTACCCTACTTATCCTCTATAGGGGGGTTTGCAGCACCCTGGTGGAGTCCTATCCGTCCCGAATGTGGGGTTCTCAATGGGGGGGGGGGGGGCTTACCTAGGGGAATCCTGTTCCAGGAGTTCCCAAAGGTGTGGACGGAGTCGGCAAAGACTATCCACCCTCTTCCTACGGTGGAGTCCTATCCGTCCCGAGTGTGGGGCGCTTACCTAAGGGAACCCTGTTCGGGCGCCATATGCCGGGGTCCAACCCCAGCGGGTCCAGGGGTCCCCAAAGATGTGGACGGAGTCGGCGAAGTAGGAATGACATGGAGGCAGCATTCAGTTGATCATCATAGCCGGGTTCTCTTGTCAGGGTCTCCTGCCAAGTTCTGGTCTGGATCTCCAGCGAAGTTCTGGCTAGGATCTCCAGCCAGGTTCTGTGTCCATGTTCTCTTGCTAGGTTCTCCAGCCAGGTTCTCCAGATTCTCCAGCCAGGTTCTGTAGCCTCGCTAGGTTCTCCAGCCAAGTTCAGTCACCAGGTTCTAGTCAGGTTCTCTTGCCAATTTCTGTAGTCAGGTTCAGTCCAGGATCTTTTGCCATGTTCTCTCCAGCGAAGTTCTTCTGTCTGTAGGTTCTGTGTAGGTGCTGTCTTCTTTCTGTCTCCTAAGTTCTGTGTCTTGCTGTCTTATTACATCTGTATTTATACCAGTTGATTTTAATCCTGTCAATCTCTATTACAAAGGTTAGGGCGTTTCTTATCTCCATTCCAGGGAGTAAAGATTATGTAGCTTAAGCATGATTGTTCATAGTTAAAGTGATTAATTACCCGCCTGGCACTTAGTTGAGGGGTTTTATTCCCTCCCTAACTTCAGGGAAAAATTCCTACCTGGGGAAACAACCTTTCTAGGAGAGGCATCCCCTCCCTGACTTCAGGGAAAAATTCCTACCTGGGGAAACAACCTTTCTCGGAGAGGTGACCTTGGTTAAAACACACAGCGCTAAGGGGAGCAAACATATTAAGAACAGTATGCTATATATGCCAGGTCCCTTGAAACAGCAAGGATGGACCGGCTCCCGGCATTTTCCCTTTTCATAAAGTACAATTTGCTTTTTGCCAGAGAGACAGAAACACCAATCAAAGAGAGTAAAAGACTTCTATGGAAGATTCTCTTATGTGAGTTAAATAACCCAACAGAATTTTCATAATTTTTGGAGGGAGTGTAATTCAGTACCAGGTCTATGGAAGGTAATTTGCTAATATCTATAAATAATTTTTTTATTGCATATAACCTTTGATTAAACAATTCTACTTCTACAGACCTGATTTACAGGTATACTTCTACATTTACATGAAGATATATATAAAAAATATTCACTGCAGTCTTGTTTGTTATAGGAAAGATGAGGTACAAATTAAATGTCTCAATAAGAGAATCCTTAAATAAAGTAAGGTCTATTCATACAGTGAAATATGCAGCCACTGAAAAGAATAAAATATAGCTAGATATATTTCCATAGTATCATCTTCAAGATGTAAAATAATGAAAATAAGAAACGATATGCAGAGTATGACATTTGCTGGTGTTGTTTTTAAAGAGAGTAGGAAATATATACATACACACTTGCGCATGCACAGAATATCTCTGGTAGCAAAGTTCTTCTGAGGCACAGCAATAAGGGCTAGAAATGGGGTACACATTTTGGTAGTAACTAAGTTTTTCACTTTAATTGTGTACATATTTCCTATTAAATTTTTTAAATTAGTACTCAAAATAATTTTAATCCTGAAATGTCACCAATGTTTCCCTTCAATGGTAAGAAACCCTAGCAGCAACTCCAATCCCAATCAGGATGGTAGTGACACTAGCCCTGACTTCCAAGGGCCCTGAGGGCAGCGTTACCTGGCAGGAATGCTCTGAGCCTTTCTTTTTTTCCCTTCGGTTTTCTGTGTTTGCTCTTCACCATCCACTTCATCTTCCTTCACTAATTCACTTACATCATCTTCACTATACTCTCCACCTGAAATCACATAATAGAGTGGTCAGACAGGAATAAAGGTTTCCACATCAAGTTGAGACATTTGCATTAAGAAAAAAGTATAGTACTTTTCCTCTATTCTTCACCTAACTACAATATTTTCTTCCTTAGAGAAAGCTTCCCTGTCCCTGGAGACAAGGCTAGGTTCCCGGATTCTACGCTTCCACGGCAGTATATATTTTCCTCCATAACTCATTCCACTTAGATTTAATGTTTGCAATTTCTGCTCTACTCTACACACCATGAGGATATGGATCCTGTTTTGTCTTTATAGATTTTTTATGAATAAATGAATGAATAGAAATTCCAATTCTACCTACTGTACTTTTCAAAGAAGAACCCGATGTTCCCACTTTATCTTGGATACATTTCAAAACTGAGCAAGTAATACCTTGTCTTGTCAATAACGAAGGTTTAGAAAGAGGCCTAAAGACTTCCAGTTAGACATAGCAGAAAGAACAAACATATCTAGTCCCCATCCTCAGACACTGACATTCAGGCCTCCCCAATGAAAGTGTGTTGCTTGGATGCCCAGACTGACCACACTGTGGGCACCAGTCAATAAATCCTGCTCACATAGATATTCAACTAGCTTTTTTTACTTCATAGAAACTTTTTGTTGTTGTTGTTAATCCTCATCAGAGGATATTTTTCCACTGATCTTTTTAGAGAGTGGAAGAGAGAGAGAAAGACGGAGAGAAACATCGACGTGAGAGAAACACATCGATTGGTTGCTTCATGCATGCACCCAGACCAGGGCCAGAGCTGGGGAGGAGCCTGCAACCGAGGTACGTGCCCTTGACAGGAATCAAACCTGGGACCCTTTGGTCTGCAGGCCAATGTTCTATCCAGTGAACCAAACCGGCTAGGGCACTTCATATAAACTTTTATTTGAAGCATAACACATGTATGAAAAAACACACAAATCTAATGTATACTTCAATAAAATTATGTGAAGTGAACACACATAGAACCAGGACCCAATTCAAGAAGCTGAACATGATGATCAGAATTCCATAAGGCCCCTTGGGTCCCCTTCCAGTCACTAGTCACTGGGCCCATCCCAACGGCAACCACTATCCTGACTTCCAATACCTCAGATTAGTTTGGTGTGTTTTTGAGCATTAAAGAAACAGAAGCCTACAGTACGTACTCTTTTGTGTCTGGTTGCTTTCACTCAGCATTCTGTTTGTGACAGGCACCCTTATTATTGCATGTAGACGTAGTTTATTCATTCTCACTCCAAAATAGTATTTCATTGTATGACTAGACCACAACATATTTATCCATTCTTCTGTTGACAGACATCTAGGTTGTTTCCAGTTTGAAACCCTTAGAAATAGTTTTGAATATTCCTTACATCTAATCAGCTTTTAAATATCTCACTCACAATGAACCAACCACTTCAGGGAGGTCTCCAATATTGAAAGGCAATACTGAAAACAAGCAGAAAGAAAATCAAAAGAAACAGAAAAGAAAAACACCCAAAGGTTACAACTTTATTTAAAAAAAAAAAAAAAGCCTTTATAATTAATATCCTCAAAGAGACATCCATGAAATAAAAATGATTTAAAAATATTTTTTCAAAAAACTAAAACAAAACTCTTGAAAACTACAACTATGATAGCAGAGATTAGAAAAAGAGAAGGAAGATGCTGAGAAGAAGCCAGCCCTGTGATAATCTGGAGAATAATTGAGGCTGAGGAAACAGTAAATATAAGGGTTCTAAAATGGAAACAAGTTTGGTATCTTGACACCAAGTGATAGGTAAAAGTGTTTCATGAAGGAGGAACACTTAACCAGGTTAAGATGGCAGTCTGAACGCACAAATGTAATTTTGATTCCTCCTGACACCCAGTAAAATCACTACAGCAAAGGACTTTTAAAAGACATGAACCTACAATGGTGGGTACTTAATTGCATTGTATTTGTTTATATTTGCAAAAGACAACACTAGAAGGATAAACAAAAAAACGAATGAAAATAGCCATCTATATGGGTTAGGACAGAACAGGGTGGAGTAGGCAGGGGCAGAAGCTAGAGTTCTCCGTGTTTATCTTTCTACAGAATTTTGAACATTCTCTTAAGAACAACTTAAGTAAATAAATATAACTATATGCCCAAACAATAACATAACCCACAAAAAAGGGATTCCAAGGAGTTAGAAACATAGTATTTTGATTGTGCATCCTTAGCAAGATGCAGTGTAAAGATGAAGAGTTCTACTCCTTGTAGTTACATCAATGTTGGTATTGTGAAACTATTTCCTTTATATGTTAGGTGAAAGCAAGTAATGAATTATGTTAATCACGTTAGGAATCTAGATGCTGAGCATAAGAGAAATGACACAATTATAAAATCAAAGAAATTAAGAGAGAAAACACAAATGTTAAAACAGAATTTAAAGTATCAATATGAACTTTCATTTTAAAATAAATATTTTCTAGTTTGTTCACTCAAATGGCACAGAAAAAATATCATACTAGTAGCAATGATAATCTCTTTAAAGTTCAGATCTCATTCTTTGACATGTTTCATCACCAAAAGTGCTCCCTGAAAAAAAACAACAAAAAAAATGAGCTAATTTCAGGTCTAAGAGAAGGAAAGCACAATGTGAAACTGGGTCGTTTGCTGTGCCAGAAAGCAAGGAATGGGTCACTTTAAAAGGTTTTAAGACCCAGCTTGAAAGAAGTCCTAGTGGCCAAAAGTGGTAACATGAGCATTAAAAGGAATAACTGTTGGTAGATTAAAACACATGTAATGAGCCCTGACCAGTTTGGCTCAGTGGCTAGAGCGTTGGCCTGTGGACTGAAGAGTCCCAGGTTCGATTCCGGTCAAGGGCATGTACCTTGGTTGCGGGCACATCCCCAGTAGAAGATGTGCGGGAGGCTGCTGATCGATGTTTCTCTCTCATCGATGTTTCTAACTCTCTCTCTCTCTCCCTTCCTCTCTGTAAAAAATCAATAAAATATATTAAAAACAACAACAACAACAACAAAAAACACATGTAATGACAAAAATCTGTGAACCTGCCCAGACTTCGTGGTTCAATAGTTGAGCGTTGACCTATGAACCAGGAGGTCAGTTAGATTCCCAGCCGGGGCACATGCCCGGGTTGTGGGCTCAATCCCCAGTAGGGGTTGTGCAGCTGATTGATGATTCTCTCTCATCATTGATGTTTCTATCTCTCTTCCTCTCTGTAATCAATAAAAAAATTTTAAAATCTGTGAGCCCTTTATGATATTCAAAAACACTAAAAATAATTTGTACCATTTTAGGGTACTATTAAAATAACTCCCCATTTTGCCCTGGCAGGGTGGCTCAGTTGGTTGGAGCATCATCCTGCATATCAAAAGGTTGCAGGCTCGATCCCCCAGTCGGCAAAATTGGACAGCATTTGCCCATTTTGTGCTTTATTATCTACTAGAGGCCCAGTGCACAAAATTCATGCATGGGTAGGGTCCCTAGGCATGGCCGACCATCAGGGCAGATCTGTGGGGTGACCAGCAGGGCAATCAGGGCGGGGCCCCCACTGGCATCCACCTTGGCCAGCCTGGCGCCACCCACTCCCCAGCCCTGCCCCCACCCCCCAACCCCTGCTGGTCACCTCCCTCTGTGGGGTAACCAGCAGGGCTGACTGAGGGTCCCCGCTGGCACCAGCCTTGGCTGGCCTGGTGTCGCCCGCTCGCCAGCCAGCCCTGCCCCCCCCACCGCCAGTCACCTCCCTCTGTGGGGAGACCGTGGGGCAATCGGGGGGGGGGCCCCACTCACACCCGCCTTGGCTGGCCTGGGGCCTGCAGGCTGGGGGCAGCTCCTGCATTGAGCGTCTGCCCCCTGGTGGTTGGTGCACGTCATAGCGACCGGTCGTTCCACCAGTCATTCTGATGTTCAGTCGACTTGAATATTAGGCTTTTATTATATAGGATAGGGTTGTTATTCTGCTTCTTATTCCCTTCCCACCCCCAACCCCTGCCCCCATAGTAGCTGCATGGAATTTGAGGCAATTAAGAGAGATCTCTCTCTCTCTCCCCCCTTTCCCCTCTTTCTAAAATCAATCAATAAAAATAATAAAGTAACTCCCCATGTTGAAAATTGACAATTAAGGAAAATGAATTAAAAATTTATCCTGTCCCAAGTGATGAGGGAAAGCTATATATACTTTACAGAAGAACATCAATTAATAAATGTAAAAAAAAAACCCATAGAATTAGAAAAACAGCACTTCTCTAATAATAGTAGTAATTTAGGCAAGGATTATCAAGTAATGTTAAAAAAAAAACACCCACACACAGTTTAAGTTTTAACCATTAGGTAAACTGCCACAGAGAATACTTTCAGTTCCAAGAAGGTTTGCAAAAGAGGGATCAGACTCTCATCATCTTGATTCAGTAGTCACAACTATGGGAATCAACCAGGTATAATGTGTCTTCTGATGTTATGCATTGTGTAACACACAAGTCATCTATAATATATTCTAGCCAAAAATATTTTATTTAAACCAACTGAGCATTTAGATCTAACTTCTAATGTATGGTAAATTCAAGGGACAAAGGAACAACTTAAAACAATACAATGAGGGAGCAATAAATCCTGAAGGTGAGACATTCTGCAGGACACATGGCCTGATCCTCTTAGGCAAATCAATGTCATTAGACAAAAGCTTCTATTAGATTAAACAGATTTCAAGGATGGAACAACTACATGATATGTATAGTCCTGAACTGAACTGTGATTTGGACAGACAAGCTATAGCTATTTTGGGGTCAACTGGGAAAATATGAATATGAATATTAAATGAGTTGAAAGTTTACAGAAATGGGTAGGGAAAGATTCATTCACTGGAAAGAGGAGGTTACAAAGTAACATGAAATGTTTAACTGCCTGCATTTTCTAATTTTCTGCAAAGCCAGTGAACTGCTTTCATAATATAAAGTTACTTTTCTTCATATAAATGGACAAATGTTGCATTGCAGATGGTTCAGGCAAGAAGATGCACATGGCTCTGGATCTCAAACACGTAAAAAGATGCTCAATCTGACTGATAAGAGATAAACACATTTTAAATTAAACAAAACAAGATCAAATTCCATGCAGCTACTATGGGGGCAGGGTTGGAGGGCTGGGGAGGGAATAAGAAACAGAATAAGCCTATAAACAATAAAGCACAAAATGGACAAATACTGTATTGTCCAAAGACTCAGAGATTATATCACCTTTTTATTCCTCCATGCTTAAATATGAGCCAAACAACTAAGAATCACAGAAAATCTGAGAAAGTATCTAACACAGTGATGGCGAACCTATGACAGGCGTGTCAAAGGTGACACGCGAACTCATTTTTTTGGTTGATTTTTCTTTGTTAAATGGCATTTAAATATATAAAATAAATATCAAAAATATAAATCTTTGTTTTACTATGGTTGCAAATATCAAAAAATTTCTATATGTGATACGGCACCAGAGTTAAGTCAGGGTTTTTCAAAATGCTGACACGCCGAGTTCAAAAGGTTCGCCATCACTGGTCTAACATAATAAAACCCAAAACAAACAGCAATGTATGAAAAGAATATATTATGACCACATAAGTTTATCTCAGTATTAAAAGGCTGTTCAAAATTTAAAAATCAATTAACAAGCAAAATGGAGACAGATTCATAGACAGAGAGCAGGCTGACAAATGGGAGCTGGAGGTAAGTGTGAGGGATTGAGCAAAAAAGAAGGAAAAAAAGAGAAAAAACTCATGGGCACAGACAACAGTGTGGTGAGGAGGGATGGGGGGATAAATAGTGATGCACTGAGACTTGACTTGGGGTAGTGAACACACAATACAGATGATGTGTTGTAAAATTGTGCATCTGAAACCTGTATAATTTTGTTAACCAGTGTCACCCCAATAAATTCAATAAAAAGGTAAAAAAATTTTTTAATCAATCACTAATTCACCACATTAACAGACAGCAGAAGAAAAACACATAATTAATACATAGAGAAAAGGCATTTGACAAAGTTCACCTCTCAGCAAATTAGGAATAGAGGAAACTTTAACCTGATAAAGAGCATCTGTGAGAGGCATATAGTATATGCAGAATGCCAGCGTTCAAATCCCAGCTTAGCTACTATTTAGCTGGGTCACTTTGGGGGCCTCAGTTCCTTTATCTGTAAAGTGGTATTAAGTGATTTAGTTAGTCAATGTAAAGTGCTTAAAACAAACAAACACACATTAAAGTCAACTGTGAAAAATCTATAGCTAACATTTCACTCTGATTCTTTCAAGGCAAGGATGATCACTATCATCATTATTATTCAACATCATACTGGAAGTCATATCAAGTACATATGTCCTTGACTGGAATTGAATTAACAGTGACCTTCTGGTTCATAGGTCGAAGCTCAACCACTGAGCCACCCCTGCTGGGCCCTCCTTAATCTTAAATGCATAAAAGAAACTGCAAACTGCTATTCTCTGGAACATATGAGATTTTGCTACCCAACTGACATTTCTTAAAAGAAATTAAAGATATATCTAGGGAAAGGAAGAAATAAAACTGTTTCTATCACAGACATGATCCATGCGGGGGGAGAATAAGGCTTGGACTTGTTGATTTTGGTGGTAGTTACACAATTCTAAGCATTTATAGAAACTCATAGAGCAGTACACCAAAAAGAGTGAATGTTACTGTATGTAAGTTACAATTTTTTTAAATGTAAGTATTATTGCCCTAGGTCAGTGGCCGGCAAACTGCGGCCACATGTGGCTCTTTGGCCCCTTGAGTGTGGCTCTTCCACAAAATACCGACTTCTGCGCATGGCCACGAAGTTTCAATCGCACTGTACATGCACGCCCGCACATGTCTATCCCTCTCCCTTCCTCTCTGTAAAAAATCAATAAAATATTTTTTTTAAAAAAATTCAAACAATTCAATACTAAAACCACAAATAATCCAATTTAAAAAATCGGCAGAGGACCTAAATAAACAGGTCTCCAAAGAGGACATAAGATGGCCAACAGACATATGAAAAGATGCTCAACATCATTAATCATCAGAGAAATGCAAATTAAAACCACAATGAGTTATCTCCTTATACCTGTCAGATGGCTATCATTAATAAATCAACAAACAATAAGTGTTGGTGAGGAGGTGGAGAAAAGGGAGCCCTCCTGCCCTGTAGGTGGGAATGCAGATTGGTGCAGCCGCGATGGAAAACAGTATGGAGGGTCCTCAAAAAATTAAAAATGGAACTGCCTTCCCTGGCCGGTTGGCTCAGTTGGTTGGGCGTTGTCCTGTGCACCAAAAGATTGCTGGATTCAAGTCAGGGCTCTGGTTTGGGGCTTGATCCCTGGTAGGGAGCAGGAGGCAGCCCACTGATGTTTTGCTCTCACAGTGATGTTTCTCTCTCTCTCTTCCTGCTTCTCTCTCTTTAAAAAATCAATAAAAATAATAAATAAATAAATAAATAAATAAATAAATAGGCTTATTTTTGCCTTAAGCAAAATGCCCCCTTGGAAATAACCCCTTTCAGACCCTTCCTCCTAAATTGGGCCACATAACCTCAATTATCCTGTAATCCAATCCCCAATCTCCCCTTGCCTCTCCCCACTATCAGTGATCTTCCTTAGGATCCCTCCTTAATCTTTTTAAATATATTTTTATTGATTTCAGAGGGGCAAGGGGAGGGAGAGATAGAAACATCAGTGATGAGTCATTGATCAGCTGCCTCCTGCACACCCCACACTGGAAATCGAGCCCACAACCCAGGCATATGTCCTTGACCGGAATTGAATGAACAGTGACCTCCCAGTTCATAGGTCGAAGCTCAACCACTGAGCCACCCCTGCCAGGCCCTCCTTAATCTTAAATGCATAAAAGAAACTGCAAACTGCTATTCTCTGGAACATATGAGATTTTGCTACCCAACTGACATACATCATCAATTTGGCTCAAATAAAATCTTTTTTTAAAATATATTTTTATTTATTTCAGAGAGGAAGGGAGAGGGAGAGACAGAAACTTCAATGATGAGAGAGAATCACTGATTGGCTGCCTCCTGCACGCCCCCTGCTGGGGATCGAGCCTGCAACCTGGGCATGTGCCCTTGACCGGAATCGAACCCGGGACCCTTCAGTCCACAGGCCCTGGCTATATCCACTGAGCCAAACCAGCTGGGGCTCAAATAAACTCTTATAAAAAAATTCTCTACAGGTTTGGGTATTTCTTATATCAACAAACTGAATACTGACCTAACCCAAACTGGACATAAGAACAATGGCAAACTGGAGAGTTGCTCAGGACCTGCGGTGGAAGGGTGTCTGCGCTGGGAGTGGGAGGAATGAGACTGGGGATGATTGACAGGGATGATGGGAACTGCTTGGGTTCAAAACAAGCCTTTTTGATTAAAATGAAAACTAGTCTTCCAATGATCACTCTGGCCATTACTGTAAGACCAAAGCTGGTGGACAAGACTGTAATCCGGGAAACCAGTGGGGAAGCTATGACGAGCCCCCTAATGAAGGATCCCCGCAGTTCAGTAGCAGTGAGACCGGCAAGGGCGTGGTCGGAAATGTGTTCTCCACGTAGACACAACAGAACTTACTGACAGGTTGGACCAAAAGTGAGGAGTAAGGATGACTCCACTCCTCGGGGGTTTTGTTTGCTTTCTACCAAAGCGATGGTATGGATACTTCTAATGAGATGGGAAAGTCGGGGAAGGCGCAGGATGGCGGTCGAGGTAAGTTTGTCTGGGTGACGCTTTCGCTCAGTTTGAGGTCCCTACACAAAACAATATACAAAATGAGTTCTGAGGCACTGGCCGGTGTGCACAGTGGTTAGTGTTGGCCGCACACGGACGCTTCGCGGGTTCCATTCCCGGTCAAGGGCAGGATTCACTCCCCGCCGCCGCCCCGTCGGGGCTTGGGGAGGCAACCAATCGATATGTGTCTCTTGCTCTCTCTCTCTTTCTCTCTCTGAAAAACAATGGAAAAAATATTTTCAGGTGAAAATTAACAAAAAATTCTGAGAAGGGAGCAATGGGCATATAAGTTGCAAACAGGCAAGAAGCGTCATCATGTGAACTTTCCACCAACCAGACCCCTTCTGAGGGCAGAAAGCGGAGAGATCTATCTTGGACGCGATGCTAGCTGGCCATAACCTCGGGTCGGAATAAAATAACTTCCAAAGCTCAGACGGTCGGACCATTTCAGCACTGGCGTGACTACGGGACGGCGGACCCCGCCAGCGCCCCCTGAGGCAGAGCCGTGTTCGCGCGACGGTTCCCACACTCCCACAGGGGGCTGCGGCCGCAGTCAGGCCGCCAGCAGCGACGGCGCGAGATGTGCACACGCACACGCCTCGGGCCACAGGGACGGAGCGGTCAGGGATGCTCGAGACCCGCGCCACGGGCCACCGGGCCCACGAACGCCGAGCCAAGCGCGCCTCACGTGGGTAGCGGGGCGGGGCAAGCCTCTTCAGGAGGAATCGCTTACCCGAAGGCACGTAGTCCTCGTCCTCCTCTGAGGAGGAGAAGTCTTCCGAGTCGAATTCCTCCATATCGCTGCCACGCGGGGCGGGCCAAGCCACAGGACCGCAGCGGCTGACCCCAACGCAAAGCTCTGGGGATAGACCAAAAAGTAGAGTCGGGGGCAGCGGCGGTTGGGGCGAGCCCCCGCTGCGTCTGCACATGCGCAGAGAGTGTACGTGATAGTAACGCGACACTTCCGGGCCAATCCCGTGGCAGTTATCCCAGCACGGGCTCCGTGACGAAGCGATGCGTACTGGGACTTGTAGTCTTTGGTGCTACATAGCCTCGTTAATTTAGTAAATGTGCTTTACACAAAATTACGTATCTATGGGAATACAGTTGACCCTCACTATTCACAGGTTGGTATTTTCGTATTCGTTTACTTGCTAAACTCTATTGTAACCCCAAAATCAAAATTAGCGGTGCTTTCTGGGATTATTTGCAGACATGCACAGAGGGTGACAATTATGAGTCGATGCATTTTACCAGCTAAGAATGAGCAAGGCAGACGATCAGATTTTTGGTTCAGCTCTCATACTGTGTATAAGTGTACTTTTTGCAGTCTATTTAGTGCCACATGGGTTTTGTTTGTTTGTTTTGCTCCAGCCATCCCTGCTGTGCTGGCGGACTGTGAGCCCCTTGGGCTCCCCCTGTGGGAGCGCACTGACCACCAGGGGGCAGCTCCTGCCTTGAGCATCTGCCCCCTGGTGGTCAATGCGCGTCATAGCCAAGGGTGGTTCTGGTCGTCTGCTGTAATGATCGCTTAGGCTTTTATTTGATAGATAGGAGTGTTAGATAAGCTTTGTTCAGGCATGAGTTGTAGCGCTGTTGGCTGAGAGTTCAATGTTAATGAATCAACAGTAAGATTCTAGTTAATGTTTTTATAAAACTTTAAATACTTAATCTTTGCTGTTTTTCAGGATTTTATTTGCATTACTGTACAGTATACAGTATATGTTCAGAGTACTCTATGTTTACAGTATGTGAATTTTGCATTGTATATTATACTGTGTGTATTATATGTGTACTGTATGTGTGTGTGACTGAGGGAGAGTTAAACTGTATTGTAGTGCATTACACAAAAATTCTGTAATTGGAATAATTGTTTCATTGTGAAGAAATACAGCAAATAGTCGTAGCGGGCATCGGCCTGTGGACTGAAGAGTCCAGGGGTAGATTCCAGTCAAGGTCACATGCCTGGGTTGCAGGCTGGATCCCCAGTGGTGGCGTGCAGGGGGCAGCCAATTAATGATTCTCTGTCATCATTGGTGTTTCTCTCTCTCTCCTTCCTCTCTGAAATTAATTAAAAAATATATTAAAACAAACAAAAAACACTCTCTCAAAAAACAAAGAAATACAGCAAATAATTATTTGTAAGAAGAACATATTAAGGTGTCTTTGAATAGAAACACACATAAAACATTGTGTATTGATCAGTTGACAAAAATGTGATCAAAGACTCACAGGAACCCAACTCCACTTCCCCCCCCCAACAGTGGTTCAGTATTCACTAATTGAGTGTGTGATGACTTTATAGACATAACTACCAAGAACAACATTCTACAATTCAGACATCATCCACATGAATCCTTCCTTCAAATTAATCCATATGGAAGTGCAACTATATATAAGTTTAACATTTAATCAGACTAAATTTTTTGTCTGATTATAATCCAATATGCAAATGAGATATAGACAACTAATATCCTCTTTGTTCAGGTTTAGGTTTTGTTTTTTTGTTTTTCACCTGAAAATTGCTCCTTTTTGATACTCTGGACTGGACTGGATCTGTTATCCAGTCCTAGAGTTACCTAAATCAAGGCATAGATGAAACACGTCTGCTTCAACATGCCAGCAAATTTTTAGAAAGCCTAATTGAAACATAATTCACACACCATAAAATTTACCCATTTAAAGTGCACGATTCATTAGTTTTGGGAGTCACAGGCTTATGCAATCATCACCACAATCAATTCTGGAACATTTGTATCACCCCAAAAAGGAATCTCTTATCCATTAGTCACTCCTCATTTCTCCCCAATCCTCAGTCTCAGGCTAGACCTTTTTTTCTCTATAGATTTGCCTATTCTGGATATAAATGGAGTTATATATGCGGTCTTTTGTGACTATCTTCTTTCACTTAGCACATTTCAAAGTTCACTTGTCTTACATACATATGGAATTGCTTGATCATACAGTACTTGTGATTTACCTTTTGAGGAACTGCCAAACTGTTTCCCAAAGCAGCTGCACCATTTTATATTCTCACCAGCAGTGTATGAAGGTTCCAATTTCTTCACACCCTTGCCAACACTCGTTTTTATTATAACATCCTAGTGGGTGTGAAAGTGGCATTTTCATTGTAATTTTGACTTCTACTTCCCTGATGACTAATGATGTTAAGCATCTTTTCATGTCTTATTGCCCATGCTATGTTCTTTGAAGAAATGTCTATTCAAATCCTTTGCCTATTTTAAAATTGGGCTATTTTATTGTTGAGTTGTAAGGTTTTTTGTTTTGTTTTTAATATATTTCTTTATTGATTTAAGAGAGGAAAGGAGAAGGAGGAAGAGATAGAAACATCAATAATGAGAGACAATCATTGATTGGCTGCCTTCTGCACGGCCCCTACTGGGGATCAAGCCTGCAATCTGGGCATGTGCCCTTGGCCGGAATCGAACCCAGTACCTTTCAGTCCACAGGCCGACGCTCTATTCACTGAGCCAAACTGGCTAGGGCGAGTTGTAAGTTTTTATATATTCTAAATATCAGTCTCTTATAAAATATAGGACTTGAAAATATTTCCTCCTATTCTGTAGTGTCTTTTTACTTTCTTGATGGCACCCTTGGAAGCATAGACGTTTTACATTTTGATGAAGTCCAATTTATCTAGTTTTGGCTTTTGTTCCTTGTGCTTTTGGGAGTGTATCTAAAAAGGCTTTGACTAACCCAAGAGCACAAAATTTACTTCTGTTTTTTTCTAAGAGTTTTATAGTTTTAGTTCTTACATTTAGGTCTATGACCCACTTCAGCAGATCTTTCTTATGGGAGAATAATAGAAAAATAGATATGAAGTTAGGATCCAGTATTTGGGAGTTTATCATTCTTACCATACTTTTCCTTGAACAGTTGAAGGGACCCTGCAGTGACAAACTGGGATGTAGTTGTTTGCCCCATCACTGGGCTCTGAGTCTGGGGAAAAGGATACATTGGACTTCTCCAGCATCATCCTATTTCTCTCAGTCTCCTCTTTAGCTCATTAGTATTCTATACATTAGTTCAAATTCACAACCAAAGTTTCCAACCACATTAAGGGTGACCAGGGCAGGAACTATTTTTTATTATGTCACATAGTTTAGTAAAGAGGTCAAATATTAGTTAGCAGGCCAAATCCAGCTCAAAGACATGTAATATTTGACCTGAAAAGATTTTTTTTTAATATATATTTTATTGATTTTTTACAGAGAGGAAGGGAGAGAGATAGAGAGCCAGAAACATCGATGAGAGAGAAACATCGACCAGCTGCCTCCTGCACATCTCCCACTGGAGACGTGCCCGCAACCCAGGTACATGCCCCTGACCGGAATCGAACCCGGGACCCTTCAGTCCGCAGGCCGACGCTCTATCCACTGAGCCAAACCGGTTTCAGCTGACCTGAAAAGATTTTACATGAATTTAAATTAAGTTGTCAGCACTTACAAATTGAGAGATTTCAAATAATCTAGATTTCCAACTTCCCTTGAAAAACTGGAGAGCGTGTCAACTCTGGGCTCATATTCTCAAAGTAGAAATCTCCTGGAACTGAGCAATCGCTTTAGATGGGGCTCTCCAGTGGCCACAATACAAATCCCAACTCCCTACAAGATTCCTGGTTAATTACTACGTTATCTTGGCAATAATTTACAGGGTCCTCTCTGCCAAACTCAGCACCTTTAGCCCTTCACCTGCCATAGTCTCTTTGCACTATCCAACCTTCAGTTATCACCCTTTTGAAAAATTGAAAGTTTTTCCTCTGTTGGGTCCTGGATACATACAATCTCTTTTTGAAATATATTTTTATTTATTTCAGAGAGGAAGGGAGAGGGAAAAATTGAAACATCAATGATGAGAATCATTGATCGGCTACCTCCTGCACTACCCTTACTCGGGTACAAGATTGTAACCCCGGCATGTGCCCTGATCAGGAATTAAATCGTGACCTCTTGATTCATGGGTTGATGCTCAACCATTGAGCCACTCCGGCTGGGCAGATCTTGAGGGCTTTTGGCTGAATTCTGCATGTATCCTTCTGGGATGCTAAAAAACATTCTGTATCGTGATCTAAACCATAGTCACTTAAATGTATAAATATGTAAAAATTCATCAAGCTAAGCCTTCGTGCACTTTACTGTATATTGTACCTCAAAAAAAAAAAAAAATGAGAGAATGGATGGGCATTCTCTTGCCAGACATAGTATGTCTGCGTACAATGCCTAGACTGTAGCAGTCATCTCGTGATCATGGGGTAAGATGCCCAAGGGGGACAACCCAATTTGCTAAACGTGGCAGAGCAAAAAAAGATTTATGATGTCACAGAAAGTACTAAACTAACCTGGGACTCTCTCTTCATGTAGACTTACTAGTGAAATAAAAATTTCCCCACTACCAGCTTTCTGCCATTTCAGTGTATAATCATACAAAGGCTTGTTGATGGTAATATATAGCCCATAAAGTGGAGTTAATAAGACTCAAGTTCACATGTAAGTACAGTTTAATCACATCTTTTTTTTTTTTTTTTTTTTTTTTTTTTTTTAAATATATTTTATTGATTTTTTACAGAGAGGAAGGGAGAGAGATAGAGAGTCAGAAACATCGATGAGAGAGAAACATCGACCAGCCGCCTCCTGCACATCCCCCACTGGGGATGTGCCCGCAACCCAGGTACATGCCCTTGACCGGAATCGAACCTGGGACCCCTCAGTCCGCAGGCCGACGCTCTATCCACTGAGCCAAACCGGTTTCGGCTAATCACATCTTTGAACAAGAGTTTTACCGTATATTAATAAGAAGTTGAACATAAAAGAAATATAGCTAAACATGTTATGTACTGTTATAAAAACAAACAAGAACTGCCCTAGCTGGTTTGGCTCAGTGGATAGTGTGTCAGCCTGTGGACTGAAGGGTCCCAGGTTCGATTCCGGTCAAGGTTGTGGGTTTGATCCCATTGTGAGACATGCAGGAGGCAGCCGATCAATAATTCTCTCTCATCAATGATGTTTCTATCTCTCCTTTCCTATCCCTTCCTCTCTGAAATGAGTAAAAATATATTTGGAAAAACAAGAACTTAAATTAGACAACTTTATTACAAAAGATTAAACTCATTGGCAACTGAAAAAGAAATAACAGTTCCAGTTCACAGAACTGAAAGTAATTCTTTATTGATAAACATTTATACCAGAATTAGAAATGTCAGTAGAAAAATACAATTTAAATAATTTTTCATCGTACAAAGATTTGATCATTTTGACTGTAGCAGTTAGTGAAATAATCTAATACAAAAAGTTACGCTGATTTTAGTCACAACCAGCCCAACAGAATGCACAACAAGAAATGCAGGCACATAAGATGTTCCGCATATAGACAGCTAATGGCACCAGGGCTTCACATTCCAGGAAATGGTTTCTTAGGGAAGTTTATATGCATTGCAGTTGTAATAAGAACTTAATTCAAACCAGAGCAGTCAGAAAGGGCATTGGAATCAAAAGCCAACATACAATTTAAAAACTTAAACAACATAAGGAAGGGTTTAAAAGTAATTATTTGCGTGAACTTTTTCTCACTAGTTTGGACATTTCCTAGGAAGTAATGTTTTGCTGCCAAAAAAAGTTAATAGCACAGACATGTTTCTCTTGGAATATTCATTACGCATTTAAATGTGGACTTAAGTTTTCATGAAATGCCTTTACCCCAAACACCCATTTTAAAGAATCCAGAAATCAGTTTTTATGGTTGGGTGTGGTCTCCCTCCCCCACAAAAAAAAAAAAAAAGGAAAAGTGGATGCACAGCTGGGGGATGGGATGGTTGTATGTGTCACTTAAGAAAGCCAGTTGGTAAAAATTCTTAAAAATTTATAGATGATAAAGTAAAATGTTCAACACAAATGCCAATATTTTTTCTTCTGAGCAACTACCCCCAAATAATTGTGTATTTGAGGAGAAAAATTAAAAAAACACACAAAACAGTTTTGTTCCGAAAACATTTCAAGCTACAAAGTTCAATTTACATAAGGTATATATACATATATTCACAGAAGAATGTTCACATACTGGGATGGAAGAAACATTCAATTTGAAGATACATTTTATATTTGAAGTTTTTAAGAAGAGTGGATAATCAAAATATACAAAAACACGAAAGAGATGGAAACAAAAGACATCTTTCAAAATGCATTAATTTTTGTGTCTTGGCTCTAAAAGAAAAATAACCAAACATTTAAATCATAGATCAAGATGGCCCACCTGTTTAATTTGTGAAATTCTACCTAAAAGAATGTTGTGTGAACACCGCACTTTGATAGAGATGATTAAAATCACTTCTTATAATACAGGCTACAAAATCCCAAATTTCTTAGACTGAATGGCTACTTTTCAAAATCACAGCTCCTTCAACTGAAAAATCGTCTTTAACTAAAGACTATTTTAAATTTTAAAATTTGCTTGAAAGAAGGATTTGAGCATTGGAGAGTAATCTTATTGGGGTATGTCTAAGGACATTTGCCTGCATTCCAACTCTACCTATAATTTTCCACCTACTCTGAGTATGTCACCATAATTTTGATAAGTAGTCTAATGGCCTATTAGTTAAAAGAAAATGTCCAGTTAATTTCCGTGACCCCTTTGTAATTTTTCTCTTTGACTATCCCTAGTAAATTGGTCCTCCCGGCTATTTTTATTCAAAAGCCAGAATGCATATTTCTTCAAGTAGAACAGACATAGTCGTGTGTACATGACCTCATGGGCTGTCAGCCTTACTCTCACAATGAAAACTTTCCTTTAGAAACGTCAGACTTAATTACCAGAAGCTATTTTGAAAACAGATAACAACACTGATTGTATTCCACACAAAACAGTTTCAATGGTCAGGATCAAGTTAGACACTAATTTCTGCAATCCTTTCTGTTTTGAAGGTCACAGTTTTCAGGCCTTTTAATGAAAAGAAAGCTAGGCAGTAGAAGAAATTTTAAATAGCTAAAATTGGGTTTTAAAAAACTCAATATTTCATTCTCTTTAAGGGCATAAATTCTCTACAAGGAAAATGTAAAGGGCAAAGTTGAAGACATATCTGAAAATTAAACTTTAGGCACTTTCTGGGAGTGACACACAATACTGTGAAAATGGGCTGAAGACTCACCACTAAGGAATTAAGAAGACTAAGTAGCTATTAAGAGAAATCAATAACCCTAATGCTAGTTTAAGCTGAACTTCTACAATTTTTCAAGAGCCAGTAATAAACCAGTCAATAAAAACTATAAAAGAATGTTCAAAGTATCTTTTCTTTATGTGCCTTAATGTCAAGAGTATCCTAACCCATTTGGCTTAGAATTTTCAACTTGAATTATTTAATGGGGTATGTTTCCAATTAAACCAAATAAAAGTAATAGAATAAAAGTGATAGGGAAAGGTGGTACTGGAATTCTGAAAAGTCTCAATTAGCTAGCTTATTTTGATAAGATTCACATCTTTTAAAATATATTAAATAATCAGAGGTCAAGATCGTTATCCATAAAATGTCACATCATTCAGTAGTTGTCTCCTTTCTTAAAAAAAAGTGGAATCAAAGTCACTGTTTGTATTCTAGATATTTTTTTCCCTGTTTTATTTAACCAATTTTGCTCACAAAGCTATACTCAACCAAAACTATTTGGCACTTACTATCATGAGATGTAGCAAAAGACGAGCCTGCAAATATTAATCATGATTAGATCAAATAAGATTTTTAGTACATTATGCTCTGCTCAGAAATAAACCAATGTTTTCCATAGTTTTTCTGAAAAAATGCAACGCTGCATTTTCTCGCAGAATATTGTACATTTCAGTGTGAAGACTGCTAACCCAGAAGCACCGCTGCCTTGGCTTTGGGTAAAGGTGCACCTGTGAAACTGCTTAAATATCAAAACAAAATAAAACTTGACTTGTTTTGGTTGAGAACGACAGGAGTCCAAAAGAGCTTCAATTCCTTGGAGCTTCAAATTGAAGAAAAGGCTGAGATGCTGCTCTTCACATACTTTTTCATCCAAGTTGCTTCCATTTAAAGAACTAAGAAAACACTACTTTCCTTATTGTATTCTTTCTGCGGATTCTTTAAAACTTAGGTTCGATGTCATAGTATAAGGGTGTATGCTATAGAGTAGCTAAAATCCGTAAAAAGGAGACCACCACGACACAAAACGTCTGTCCAGTGCCCAAGGTGAGGGCTTCGAATGGTATCATATCTTTTCCTGCTGCTCGGTATACTCCAGCAATTGCTGCACCTGTTCAAAAATTCAAGTGTTAAAGAAAAATCAAGATTAATATAATCATGATATTATATTAATAGCACTTAAAATTCAACTATAAGTAAAATGTTCCAGATTTTTACATTAAAATTTAAATATTATAGAAATGTTTTGTTTTCCCTATTCTTTTTGCTGACTAGCCTACGTTTTAAGTATTCCTTATAAGGTTTGCAATTTAGTGACATGTGCTTTTAAGTGTTGAAAAGTGACTCCTTAAAACCAAGAGTCTCCTGGACATAGTGAATAAAACCATCTGGAAGTCATAACCCAAATCACAAAGACTGCAACTTACATATGATCTGATTACAAACTCAAAAACATCTCTTTATTCCCCATGCATTTAACAGGTACCTAATAAATTCTTGGCAATAAATGACAAAGAATTTTCTGTATGAGACTGAGCAAGAAATACTTCAAGAGAAGCCACAGGGAATCCCCACTCCACTTTCTACTATACTCAGAGTTCCCTTCAGGAAATGGATGGAGCAGGGAAGAGAGGGATACAAGAAGGAAGAGAGGACTCTAAGCCTATAAATTTGCTATTAATTCAAAGGGTGTGAAGGGAGGGATACTCAGGGATTCCTTTCTGTTCCCTATGTCATTAATCGTTTTTATTATTTTATTCACTATTACTCCCTAGAAACTGAGTATCTACTCAGGTACACATCTGAGTTGCTGAAGATACTCAGCATCTACCAAGAAAGTCAAGATTTCATTAATTTAAAAAGAACAGATCCAAAGTTTTCAGATGACTCCCCCAAATGCTCCAAACAAAATTCCCAGTTTGTTCACTCAAATATTTATGTATTTCTATGTTTTGTAAGGTGTGATACCTATTTTCATAGTGCATAGGATCTAGTTGGGGACACAAGACAGAAGCATAAGCATGAAAGAGATTTTTAATGATTCAAAACAAACAGTGTATCAATCACATGTCCACACAGTTTATAAATGTGATTTGAACGTATATTAACATGTTTTAAGAAGAACAATATTAACTAATACCTGTGTTGCTTTTCTGGAACATTTATGACTTTGAAATGCCCACCTCCAGTAGCAATGCATACAATACTGTGCTACTAACATCTGAGAGGCACATGTTTCATTAGGCCCCTTTATAATTTAGCTCCAAAAAAGTTGGTTGGATAGAAAGAAGCCAAAGCAACTTGAACTGGGCCCTAAAGTGGGATTTGGATGATGAAGATGGGAAGAAAGGAAAAAGCTTATAGAAGGAGCAACAACATGAGAAGAAAACAGAGACTCTAGGCATAAAATCTTAAAGACAGAAATAAACATGACATTTACTGCATAATTACTATGTGTTAGTATTATGTTAAATATTTTATAGACACATTATTTCATTTAATCAACACACAGCATATGAGGTGGGCAGTGTTTACCCCTATTTTACTGATGAGAAATCTGAAACAGGTCTTCAAAGCCAGTACTCCAGTCAGGAAACTGGAGCAGAGGGTCTCTGAAGACAACTGATATAGTTAAAAATATTGGGTAAGGCCTGTTACGGAAACTCCTTTCTGCAGACAGGAGAAACTGGCCTCCTTCCTGTGTTATCACAAAGGTTTCACCATTTACAGAACACAGAGAAAAGAGGCCACTTTGTCCCCAAAGCCCCCTCCAGTCAAAGAGACAAAGGGAGATAGATTTCTGCTTGAAGCCCAAGGTTTAAATTCACAGGGGAAATAAAGTTACAAATTAGTAGGAATATTATGTTTCTATTTTTTAAGAATATACTTATGTTTTACATGTATACCCAGAAAAAAGTCTGCAAGTATATACCCAAATGCAAACTGTGATTATCATTTAGGGATGTGGAAATGGAGGATTTTTATCTTTGCTTTCTTATACTTTTTAACTTATATAAAATATACATGCTATTCCTATTTAATTATGAGCTTTAAAAGATTTAAACTTATTCTCATCCTGGTGACATGAGAAAAGCCAAGAAAAAAAAACAGGTAAAAATAATTTATAATATGAATGTTACTCTATTTTTTATTCAGAAAGTCCTGAGAGGAAAAAAATAACCAAGTCCTTTTTAAAACAAGAATTCTTGTCATTGGAATTATTCTTCCATCCTTAAAGTAACCACCTACCAAATGGAAGTGATCAACCATCCTTCCACGCTATCAGTCAAGTGACAGCTAATGAGGAAGGACCAATAGCTTCCAAAAGGCAAATATCTTTCTTTTGCTGGTGACCTATGTCAGATGTACCTCACAAAGCTGAACAACGGCTTCCCTGAAGCCACCAAGAGAAAACCTGACTGAGGAACTCAAAGATATTAGCCAAATATGGGGGCCCGAGGGTGAGGAAAAAAACAGTATAGCCCTGCCCACATGGCTCAGTGGTTGTGTGTTGACCTATGAACCTGGAGGTCATGGTTGGAGTCTATGGTTCAAAATCAACAAAAATATATTTTAAAAAATACTTTAAAAAAAAAGACCGGTGGTTAAAGACCATTCTTTTTCTTCATCCCACTCAAACATGTTTCTAAAATGGATCCTGAAATTGACTAAATCATATGAAATATTTTGACTGATATTTTAATGTCTAACATACTTGTCAAGATTCCAGCAGTAATTGGTCCCACGATGCCCATCAACAGGATGCCTACAGACATGAACCTACCATATTTGTGATGTCTGAGGGTGAAGAGGGCCAGTAATCCAGCGGGGACATGAAAGAAGAGAGAGGACACCAGTGCCCACAGGAACACACCATACCACATCTCTATAAGGGAAAGCAAAGAAAGGTCACAAATCACTGCCTTTCCCAGTGCAGTCATTACAGAGGGGTGGTCATTATACCCAGTCATTCACTCTCAAAGCCAGTCAGTTGCAATGCAGGTTCATCAGTCAAGTATCCAAATATTGATGGTTTTAGAGGGACCAGCAAACTACAGCCACCACCTGTTTTAGTACATGAAGTCTTACTGGAACAGAGCCATGCCCATTCATTTAAGTCTTGTCTATGGCTGCTTTTTAGCTACAAAAGCAGAGCTGAAACAGTGACAGGGACCACATGGTCTACAAAGTCCAGAATATTAACTAGCTGGCTCTTCACAGAAAAACTTTACCAATCCCTGATAAACTACCCCCAGAGATTTGAAAACTGCCCTAAATAATGTCCCTCCCATAAGAAGTTACAAGCGTAAATTCATTGACAGGTCATTGCAATCAATGCCTGTTGATTTTTCTAGCTTTTTTACCATCCGGTCTCCTAAACTGGAAAGCTATCCTATCTAATAAATGAGTAATATGCAAATTGACCATCACTCCAACACACAACAGCCCCAAGAGGGCTGCCCCCATGTGATCAAAGATGACAGCCACAAGATGGTCAGAAGGGGAGGGCAGTTGGGGAAGATCAGGCCTACAGGGGGAGGGCAGCAAGAGAGGACCAGGCCAGCAGGGGGAGGGCAGTTGGGGGCAACCAGGCCAGCAGGGGGAGGGCAGTTGGGGGGAACCAGGCCAGCAGGGGAGGGCAGTTGTGGGGACCAGGCCAGCAGGGGGAAGGCAGTTGGGGGGAACCAGGCCAGCAGGGGGAGGGCAGTTGGGGGGGATCAGGCCAGCAGGGGAGGGCAGCAAGAGAGGACTAGGCCAGCAGGGGAGGGCAGTTGGGGGCAATCGGGCCAGCAAGGGAGCAGTTAGGGGTCGATCAGGCTGGCAGGGGAGTGGTTAGGGGCTGATCAGGCCGGCAGGCAGAAGCGGTTAGGGGCAATCAGGCAGGCAGGCAGGCAAGCGGTTGGGAGCCAGCAGTCCTGAATTGTGCGAGGGATGTCTGACTGTCCATTTAGGCCCGATCCCACACTGGGCAGTCGGACATCCCTAAACGGGCAGTCAGACATCCCTTGAGGGGTCCCAGATTGGAGAGGGTGCAGGCTGGGCTGAGGGGCATACCCTCTCCGCCCCCCTGTGCATGAATTTCGTGCACCAGGCCTCTAGTCTATAATAATAAAAGCATAATATGCAAATCAACCAAACAGCCTAATAGCAGAAGACCATCTGGATGAGCTTCCGGATGAAGCCAGGGCTGCAAGGACCAAGGCAGCCACCGTGGCTGCAAGGACTGAGCCCCTTGCACGAATTTTGTGCATCAGGCCTCTGGTACAATTATATTCATTCAACAATCATTTTCAAGACAGTGCAATAAATATCAAGCCACTGCCTCCTTTTAGGATATCAAAGCTCATTGTTTTTTAAAATCTTCACCCGAAGAATGAGGATATTTTTCCACTTTTTTTTTTTTAGAGATAGTAGAAGGGAGGGGCAAGGAAGTGGGGTGGTAGAGGGGGGAGAAAGAGAGAGAGGAGAGAAACATAGTCATGAGATACATCGACTGGTTGCCTCCCACTCGCATCCCGCTCACACCCTGATGGGGATAGGGGGTGGGGGTGGGGGAGAGAATTGAACCTGTAAGGGAGGTACATGCCCTTGACCTGGAATTGAACCCACAACCCTTCTGTGCATGGGCCAGCACTCTAACCACTGAGCAACAACAGCCAGGGCCAGAATCTATATATATAAAAGGCTAGGTGTTCGTCCATCTGACAGGTACCTATGATGCGTGATGACCACCAGGGGGCAGGCGCGCAACACAGGAGCTGCCATGAGGCACACTGGCCATTTAAAAATAAACGGCACCATGGACCTGGCAACCACAAAGCAACACTCGTCTTTCCCCAAGTGCGACACAGGCCCTGCCACCACCCCACCAAATCGCAGCCAACTCTGCCAAGACCCCATTGTGTAAAATGTGGCCTACAGCCCAGCCCAGCCCAGCCCGGAAACGGTTGCTGTGGGTGCCAGGTAATGACATCGCATAGCAATGCCCGGCTTCCTCTCCCTAGTGACTAGCCCAGCCGTGGGCAAACTACGGCCTGCGGGCCAGATCCGGCCCATTTAAAATGAATAAAACTAAAAAAAAAAAAGACCGTACCCTTTTATGTAATGATGTTTACTTTGAATTCATATTAGTTCACACAAACACTCCATCCATGCTTTTGTTCCGGCCCTCCGGTCCAGTCTAAGAACCCATTGTGGCGCTCGAGTCAAAAAGTTTGCCCACCCCTGGACTAGCCTCTTTGGAGTTTCTTCAGCCCAGGAACCCAATTTGCTTTATAGCCAGGTGCAAATATTTCATGTACATTTTACTAATTTTCTTTCATCTCTGACACTTCTATTATAGAGAAAGGGCGAATAGCAATATTAAAATATTTCTTCTAATTATTTTCCTCTCAATGTGCATGAATCCGTGCACCGGGTCACTAGTTGTTTTATAAAACTGTTGAAACTGGTTTACTTGTATTTGAATTGATGGTTTTTTGCAAATTCTGTTAAAAGATGTTAAATCATGCAATATGGAATATAAAGTAATTAAACACTTGTGTCCCAACTTTGAAAATTAAATATATAACATAAAAATAATATATATGTAATATATAAAAAATATATTTACTTATTACTGCCCTTCCCCTACAAAGAAAAAAACCTTTCCAGTCAACAGTGTTGATCAGAAATTGCAGGCAGGATTCCGAATCCTCTTTGAGTTGTGTCCTCTTCAGAAACAAACCTACACTACTATAGCTTTTCCAGCCTTGGGCTGGGAGCTCTTCTTGCTTCCACTGCCCAGGAGACTGGCCCTCTCTTCTTGGCAGCAGCTCCAGATGTTTCAATGTCTGGTGTCCAGATACTGCTCCTCCCCAATAAAAGTGCACCCACTAGAGCTCTGACACCCACAAATCCCTCCTGCCTGGGCAGCTTCTGCTGCACCCTGGCTCAGTGAGAGCAGTCTGGCCCCCAGCCTAAGGCCCCCTTGTACGCCACCCCACCACTAGCTTATCCCCAAGATACAGTGCAGTACCATGCGATTCCCTTCCAGAGCAGTTAACCCCACCTTAGATCCCAGTCCTTACCAGACTCTGACCTCCATACCACCACCCAATGTGCCAACTAAGTTATGTGAAGGCACGAGGAATACCACCGTCGCGGGGTGGGCAAATGGGATTGCAAATCTGCCTCCAAGATGCAGAGCAGTTGCCATGCTGGCTGCTGGCTGCCGCCACTGCCCTAACACTGCTCTGGGCCCTGTTGGAGCTCCCCAAGTTTTAGAGATAAGCACTGCTTTCTGCCGCAACTCAAGGCTGCTGGCACCTGTCCTCTTACTGGCTGCCACATAGTGGACTTGGAGGTGAAGCCTAGATTTGCCAGAGACACTCTAAGTTAACGTCCATAAAAGTGAGTCTGGACACTTAGGTGTGCTACCCAACTGCTATGGGCTGAACGTGTTCCATCAAAATTCATACACTGAACCTCTAGTTCAATTGTACTGTAGCCTCTCCCCACCCCTCTCTCTCCCTGCCATGTGAGGACACAGCAAGAAGGTGACCCGAGGGCCCCAACCATAACACAGCCATGCTGGCACCCTGTTCTCAGACGTCAGCCTCCAGAGCCGTGAGAAAATCAATGTCTGTTATTTAAGCCACTCAGTCTATGGTATTTTGTAACAGCAGCCTGAGCAGACTCACACAGCAACACTCACCTGGTCTCACTCTGGAGCACAAGACTTGCCCCAGGGGACCTGCTAGACTACCAAACCGCACCTCAATTTTCCTAAAAGCTGCAAGGCCTTTTGGCAAACAAGGTCTGGCATAGCAGGTCAGCACCTCCGAGTTTCTGAGGGGGAAGCACTCCCCTGCAGCCCTGAGCTACATCCATTAGCTACCTCAGTGCCTGCATGTTTTACATAGTGCCACTTAAATCACTGCATGCAGAAAAAACGGCTTTATTACATTAGATGAGTAGTAGTTTAGAAAACACTTTTCAGATGGATGGATTATAAGACTCTAATAGCAAAGGCAAACCCCAATCAATGAAATACTTTAAAAACAAAACAAACACTAAGTGATTTCCCTTTAATCTACTGCACCTTAATTTGCTCTCTAATAGCTATTTATTGATTATCATACATTACTTTTTATTTCCCTGGCTCAACACACTCAAAAATCTTTGTCTATATATAGCTCAGTATTTCCTTGTTCACGGTTTAAATCAAGTGCATTATCATCAGCTTTGTTTATTTTGGCAGCTAAAGTCACATCACTTCCTGATGTTGAAGTATAAATCAAATAGTCTGTAATAAAAGATTATAAGGGGAAATCAGATTAAGCACTGGTGACAAATGGGCCCCAAAGATGTCTACATATTTATCCCCAGAGCTTGTGAGTGTGTGGCAAAAGGGGGTTTGCAAGTATGATTAGATTAAGCATCTTGAGAGATTAGCCTGGATTTTCCAAGTGGGCCTAATGTAATCACAAGAGTCCCCATAAGAGGAAAGCAGTAAAGTCAGAGTCAGAGAGATCCAAAGATGCTTCTGGCTTTAAAGATGGAGGAAGAGGCCAAGAGCCAAGGAATGCAGGTACCTCTAGAAGCTGAAAGCAAGGAAACCAATTCTTCCTAGAGCCTTTAAAGGAACACAGAACTGCTGACCTATTTTGGACTTCTGATCTCCAGAACTATAAAATCATAAGTCTGTGTTGTTTTAAGACACTAAATTTGGAATAAGTTGTTACAGTGGCAACAAACTAAGAGTTCATTCATTCAACAGATACTTATTTAGCCCATTCTATAAGCCAGGCACTTCAGTGAAAAGAAAAACAACATAAAAAGACAAAGATTTCTACCTACAGGGAACTTATTATCTATTTTTCTTCTTTTTTAAAGATTTTTTAAATTGATTTTTAGAGAAGAGAAACATCAGTGTTGATCGGATGCCTCCTGTATTCCCCCTACTGGGGATCAACTGAACCTGCAACCAGGCATGTGCACGGGATGACACCCAACCAATGGAGCCACACAGGCCAGGGCAAACAAAATCTATTTTTCAAACAGACATTTCAGTTAAAGAGAAAAGCCACATAGATTGTAGAATCCTTTAGTTGAGTTCTTTATTAACTAAAGGGGTTTGTAATGGCTGGCTCCCTGGCCCTATAACATCTACAACTGAGTCACCTAAATTCCAAGGAAGGTCTCAAGGCCACCTGGACCCGATGAGCAGAAATGAAAGAAGCCTAAGCCAAGTGGGCAGTGAGGCTCAGCAACTTAGCCATCCTTTCAACTGGCCCCACTCTACCTAATGTTCCAGGTCACACTGTCTGGACACATCCAGGTCCTCTGAAGCTGAGGTTCTAAGTAGACCACATAAGTCTTCCCAGGAACTGTAGTTCTGCCCTGTCCTACAACTCTGATGCTGGACTGCACTGATGCTAATTGCCCAAAAGCCCGCAACTCCCCACATGCTCACTGTGAGACCCCTCTCTTACTGAATCCCACTGACCTGCCAGGGGACCATCTGTTCCCTAGTGAAATAATACCTACGTACATACATATTGGTCTTCGCCCCTGGTTCCTGACACAGCTCCTAAATCTCTTGGAATTTCCAGAATCGTCTTTTGTTCTCCCAAGGTGACTCTTGGTGGGCTACTGGATAGGGGCTGGTGACCAGAAAGCCTCGATTATAAGCTTGGAACATGCAGCTCCACCCCACCCCCATTCTTTGGAAAGGGAAGAGGAGCTGGAAGTGGAGTGAGGGGCTGGAAGTGGAGTTAATAATCAATCGTGCCTATGTCATGGAGCCTCCATAAAAAGCCCAAAGTGCAGAGTTCAGAGAACTTCTGGGTTGGAGAAGACATCTCCATGCTGGGTGGATGGCCCACTCCAAATCCACAGGAACAAAAGCTCCTTCCAGACCTCACCCTGTTTATCTCCTTCATCTGGTGTTCATTTGTACCCTTTAATATCCTTTGTAATAAACTAGTCATCTAGCAGTAAACTGTTTTTCTGAGTTCTGTGAGCTGCTCTAGAAAATTAATCACACCATGGAAGGGACGTTAGGAACCTCTGTTTTATAGCTAGTCGGTCAGAAGCACACACGATAACCTGGACTTCTGTTTGGGTCTGAAAGTGGGGGGTGGAGGCAGCCTTGTGGAACGAGCCCTTAACCTGTGGGATCGGATGCAAACTCCAGGTAGACAGGGTCAGAACTGAATTGAATTGTAGTGGCACCCAACTGATGTCACAGAATTAGCTGATGTGGAAAACCCACACCTCTGGTGTCAGAGTGTTGTGAGTATGGTAGTAGTGTGAGAGTAAAGGACAACAGTGCGCTTTTCCTAGATACCCCTCCACTCCTCCCTAACAATGATGACTTGCCCACCAGGACTACCAACTGCAGGCTGCCACCCCTCACCTGACACTACTGACAGACTCTCCCCTCACTCCTGAGTCCTGAGTGTATCTCCCTGGCCTGCCTCACCACAATGGTCTTGGTTCTAGCAAGGCTAGATCTTGTCTGTCCTGATCTGACCTTCATCTATTCTCCACACGATGACAGGAAGTCAGTGGTAGTGGGTACGAGGTTTCTCGTTGAGGTGATACAAATATTCTCTAGTTCCTTGTGGTGATGGCTGCAAACTCTGGAAATATACTAAAAATCACTGAATTGTACACTTAAAAACAACAGCAAGTCAGATCCCTCCTCTGCTCAAAACCCTCCAATATAGTCCCTGGGATGTGACCTCCCTTCACCTGCTGCTTTACCCACAGTGTTGGGTTGGTCTCCTTTATGTTTCTTTCATATATATATATATATATATATATATATATATATATATAATTGATTTTTTTACAGAGAGGAAGGGAGAGGGATAGAAAGAAACATCGATGAGAGAGAAGCATCCATCAGCTGCCTCCTGCACAACCCCCACTGGGGATGTGCCCGCAACCAAGGTACATGCCCTTGGCCAGAATCGAACCCGGGACTCTTCAGTCCCCAGGCCGACACTCCATCCAGTGAGCCAAACTGGCCAGGGCTCCTTTATGTTTCTTAAGTAAGCTCCTACTCCAGGGTCTCTGAACCTGCTGTGCCCTCACCCAGAATACTCTTCACGAAACAGCCCTGGGGCTCACTCCTCACTTCCTCAGATTTTGGTTCCATGGCATTATCAGAAGGGCTTCCAACCTTATGTAAAATAAGGTTCCACTTGGGCACACAAGACCCGACACTTACTATCCCCCTACCCTGCCTCATACTCACCACCAGCTGCTCCTTTCCACACTTTTACATTTTGTTTATTTCTTTTCTCTCACCCCCTAGAATAAAAGCTCCTTTGTTTTGTTCACTACCACATCTGTACTTGGTGCCTAAAAAACAATAGGCATGTACAGGCACCGAGTAAATATTTTTTGAATACATGAATAAATAACTGCTCCAAGTGTGGCCCATTTTTGATCCCAGCACTCCAACAACCCAACATTAGTCAATTTTAGTTTAATTATCACAAGATACACTTTGACATTGATTTTAATGAAATCCATGTGTTCAGAAAGCTAATGTCATTCTTGATATAAAGAAATGGTCTGCCTTTCTTGGCATTCAGATTTTTTTTAAATGGCAACAACAAAAGAAATCTGAACAACTCAGGGTAAGGAAGGGTTAGGCAGAAATCTAAATGGTTAAATCGCAAATGCAGGTTTAAAAAAAATAAATTCAAAACTTCCTGATAAAACCACAGAATATTTCAAAGCAATGATTTTGCCATATTGAGTTAGCATTAAATACAAGTAACCTTTTCAGTGGGGCCAAAATAGGAACTATTTCAGATCCAGGTCAATGAATGAAATTCACTGTCAGCAAGCTCAAACTTCATGCACCTATTGTATCCATTATTCCAACTAAAAATGAGACATAGCAGGGAGGTTAAGTAATTGCTTATCACATTCTGATCAACTTGAGGTACATGCATGTGAACACCCCCAGCCCAGAGCCTGCACTTTGCTAAATGTGTACAGGGATCTCCTGCTTTTTAAAAGTTCACTTTCTGCCCCAGCCAGTTTGGCTCAGTGGATAGAACATCAGCCTGTGGACTGAAGGATCCGGGTTTGATTCTGGTCAAGGGTTGCAGGCTCAATTCCTGGCCCTGGTGGGGACATGTGCAGGATGTTTCTCCCTCTGTGTATCTCCCCATCTCTTCCACTCTCTCTAAAAATCAGTGGAAAAATATCCCCAGGTGATAAAAATAAAAAGTAAATAAATAAAAATTCTGCTAAAAAACATGCACAAAAGTTCACTTTCTGCCACTCTGCTTTGACGAAAGACCAGTTTTCACTAGCCTAAGAAATTCAAAGAGGATTTTCACTTTTACCAAAAAAAAAAAAAAAAAAAAAAAAAGCAAAAACAGTGTTCAGTGTTTGCTTTGCGGTGAGCCATTATTGCAGGTAGCACACACCAGGAGCAGCAAGTGGCAACACCAAGTTCCTTCCCCAGGAACTACACTCGGCATCAAGTCCTCATATTTTTGAACTGTCTGTGAGCATCTGTGCTTTATCTTGATGTAATTTGTGCATCCATTAGCAAGGCCTGCTCTAAAGTGATTACTTCTCCACTTCATACCATTTCGGCCTAAGCAAGTTTTCAGAACCCTTTTTATGTGTTGGTTGGTTTGTTTATCTTCACCTAAGGATATTTTTTCCATTGATTTTTAGAGAGAAGATTTTTAGAGGGAGAGACACCAATGTGAGAGAGCCATTGACTGGTTGCCTCCTGCATGCCCCCGACCAGGGCCAGAAGCCCACAACCAAGGTACATGCCCTTGAGCGGAATCGAACCCAGGACCATTCAGTCCGCAGGCCGACGCTCTATCCCAGCAGTTCTCAACCTGTGGGTCGCGACCCCTTTGGGGGTCGAACGATCCTTTCACAGGGGTCGCCTAAGACCATCCTGCATATCAGATATTTACATTATGATTCATAACGGTAGCAACATTACAGTTATGAAGCAGCAACGAAAATAATTTTATGGTTGGGGTCACCACATGAGGAACTGTATTTAAAGGGCCAGAAGGGTGAGAACCACTGCTCTATCCACTGAGCCAAATTGGCTAGGGCTTCACAGGAACTCTTTCAGATAGTGAGGAAAACCTGTATTGCTGAATGAATGCTCCCTGGTGATTAACACCTCCAATTATATCTCCATAGAAGTACCCATAAGCTCAAGTACATATTGCAGTTTAATATCTTCAGAACAATTTCTGAAAGCAAAACAATTCTCATTGCTACAGATTCTCTAATGTGAGGTAATGTTACAAGTGTTGTCCCAAATCTAGTCATCTCAATATTTTCTCAAAGAAAGAAAAGGCAACTAAAAGCCAGACAGACTGCACAGCAAATTTGCAATTTCAAAGTATCACCTCACATGATGTATTAATTTTAAAATGGCCTGGCCGGCATGGCTCAGTGGTTGAGCATCAACCTAAACCAGGAGGTCACAGTTCTATTTCATGTCAGGGCACATGCCTAGGTTGCACACTTGATCCCTATTGGGGGGCGTGCAAGAGGCAGCTGATCGATGATACTCTCTCATCATTGATGTTTCAATCATCCTTTCCCTCTCCCTTCCTCTCTGAAATCAATAAAAATATATTTAAAAAATAATTAAAGTTCGCCCGGCCGTGTTTCTCAGTGGTTATAGTGTTGCCCCTCACACCAAAGGGTTGCAGGTTCCATCCCAGATGGGTGTGCAGGAGGCAACCAATCAATGTCTATGTCTCCCTCTCTCCCTCTGTCCCTTCCACTCTCTCTAAAAATTAATGGAAAAATATCCTTGGGTAAGAATTAACAACAAAAAAAGGATCAAGGGATTAAGGTACCCTTACAGTGGAGAGATCTGATAAACACTGTTTCACCAGACGTTAAATGTCTCCTGATATGATGCACTGGAAAGTGGATAACATCATCTGTGAGGTAGTAGGCTGACCAAAAATCTGAATGTAACGATGAAGAAACAATTAAATTTAGACTGTGGGAAAAAGTGAGACACAATTAGCCTGGACTCCTCAAAAACGTCCATCTCAAGAAACTGAAACAAAGATGAAGGAACTGTTCTAGATTCAACCAGACTCAAGAGACATGACAACTAAATGCAATGTATGATCCTTGACTAAATCCTAAATTTTTTTAAAAAAGGAAAAAAACGCCCTAACTGGTTTGGCTCAGTGGATAGAGCGTCGGCCTGTGGACTGAAGGGTCCCAGGTTCGATTCCGGTCAAGGGCATGTATGTTGGTTGCGGGCACATCCCCAGTAGGGAGTGTGCAGGAGGCAGCTGATCGATGTTTCTAACTCTCTATCCCTCGCCCCCTCCCTTCCTCTCTGTAAAAAAATCAATGTTTTTTTAAAAAGGAAAACAACTGCAAACAATATTCTTCAGACAACTGGGGACATTTAAATAAGGTCCATAATTAGGTAATAGTGTATCAATGTTAAATTTCTTGGGTGTGATATATAATTTTTTTTGGCTACGACATAAAATGTCCTTGTTTTAAAAGATCTATAATCTCTCACATCAGTGTTTCTATCTTGCTCTCCCTTCCTCTAAAAGTCAATAAAAACACATTTTAAAAAATAAGAGATCCATGCTACCGTATTAGGCATCAAGTGCCATCATTTCTGTAACTTCCTTTCAAATGACTCTGCACATATATAGAAAGCAAAAGCATCTAAATATGAATAACAAATCTCAGTCAAGGGCATATGGGTATTTATTATACTATTATTTCAATAGGTTTGAAAATTCTCAAAGAGTTGGGAAAATAAAGGGGGGGAAAAACACCTAATCTGGTCCTGTCGTGCCTGCCTCCAGACTGCATGGGCCTTTCACTTTGGGGGGGCAGCGTCTCCAGAATGCCATATTATCACTGTCAGTGTGACCTCGGGCCCTTTCGGGCATGATTTCAAGCTAACATCTGCATCTGTCCCATCACCGGCTATTTCACAAACCTGTCCGCAAAGATACTGGACAGGTAATACACGGCAAGTCCCCGGTGTCCACTGAATGGCGCCTAGCAGTCGCTGCCCAGTGGATGAAAAAAAAAAAAAATCACAGATGCCTTGTTTATAACTACAGTCAGTAACCCAATCCTCCTTCCTCTGCAGGTCTCCGGCCCCGTTCTCGCTCTCTTTCCTAAGTCAAGGTGTCAGCTTAGCTGGGGAGCCCAACCTCAGCCTTCCATCGCCAGTGTGCTCCTCCCCCTTAAGCTCCCACACACCCTCCCTGCGCTCTCCCCCGGGAGCCTTTCCCCAGTAACTTCTCCTCTCGGCTCTCGGCGCGCGGATAGCTATCTTGTAGGTATTATAAATATGAAAAGCCCTCCCATCGGGAGAAGGTCCGGGGTGGCGGGGAGGGGGAACTGGGTAATTAAAAAGAAGCTGTGCCAACGGTGTCGAGCACGAGAGCCGGAGACTCAGCAACAAGTCTCGGAAAGTGATTCCTAGAAAGAGAAGCTGGAGGAGTGGGGCGGAGGTGCGAGCGATCGGCAGGGAACCTCCTGGCGACGAGGGAAGAGACCGGGCTAGAAACAAAGCAAGTGTCAGCTCCGACTGCCCCTCAGTCTGGCCGGGACGGCTGGGCGTCGAGCGGCGAACGCCGAGCAGCCGGCGCGGACGGAAGCGGCCAGGCGCATCCTGCGCCCTAAACAAGGCGGAGATGACCGCCCCCGGGGCTCTGTCGAGTTCAAGTCTGAACTCGGGCGTCTGGAAACTCCAAAAAGCAATACTAGTTCGGGTGCTGGCCCAGCTCCCTCCATGGACGGGTACACCCGCGGCCGCGCCCTCCGACCTCGCCCCCAGCGCGGGACTGGGGGGACCGAGCGGTCTAAGGGGCCGGCAGGAGCCCCCAGCTCTCGGCCGAGGGAGCGGGACCCTCCCCTGGGGAAGGAAAACAGCCCCCAGATCTCGGGGCGGCGGGACCCAGTTTGCATTCGGGATGGGGAAGGGCGCCTGCCCACCGTCGGGCGGCCCCGGCGGGGAGCGCAGCACGCGGGCGCCCGCCGGTACCTGGGAAGGTGCAGAGAGAAGTGGCGTTGGGGCACAGGGTCCCGTTGCCCACTCGCGGAACGAGCTTCAGGCTGAGGATCTGCTGCAGGAGCCCGGCCGACCCCTCGCTGCCGCCGCTCCCCTCGTGCTCCATCCCGCCGCCATTCACCGCAGAGGGACCGGGCAGAGCGTCCGCAGTGTCGCTGTGGCTCGCTCTGACGGTCGGCTCTGCTCTCCGTGCATCCGCCGCCTCAGCGTCACCTTCGGCCAGGGCCCTCTTCCTCCTACTCCAACGGCCCTGTCGAGTGATGGTACCTTCCTCCAATCAGAGCGCGCTGCAGATGGAGGGGGCGGGGCGAGAATTGTTCCCGCCCCTCACGTTGCGTAAGGCTCACCGAGACACCGCACCCACGCAATACGCCCCCTAGTGGAAAGTCTCTCCTGCTCCAGCAGGGCGCGCTCCGCTTTGCCCTTGTCTGCAGCGCCACCTATAAGGAAGTAGGGGGATTCTATACGTCCCAGCTGACCAAGATGTAGATTTAAAACGGATCTGGCCATGAGAATAAGATAGTTGAGCAACAGCCCTGGCCGGTTTGTCTCAGTGGATAGAGCGTCCGCCTGCGGACTGAGGGGTTCCCAGGTTCGATTCCAGTCAAGAGCATGTACCTTGGTTGCGGGCACATCCCCAGTAGAAGGTGTGCAGGAGGCAGCTGATCGATGTTTCTCTCTGTCCCTCTCCCTTCCTCTCTGTAAAAAATCAATAAAATATATTTAAAAAACATTAAAAAAAAAGATGGTTCAGCAACAAAGTGAAGGAAGCTGGAAGACAATGCAGCAATAACTTCAATATTTTGAGGGGAAATGATTTTTTTTGAAAACTTAATTTACTTTAAATTTAAAAGCATTGTGTAGAAAATACATAGTATTTTCCTTTCCTTTTAATTCAAGATTGTTAGCAAGCTTGTTTAAAAGTTCCCTCTTGAGCCGAAACCGGTTTGGCTCAGTGGATAGAGCGTCGGCCTGCAGACTGAAAGGTCCCAGGTTCGATTCCGGTCAAGGGCATGTACCTGGGTTGCGGGCATATCCCCAATAGGAGATGTGCAGGAGGCAGCTGATCGATGTTTCTCTCTCATCGATGTTTCCAACTCTCTCTATCTCTCTCTCTTCCTCTCTGTAAAAAATCAATAAAATATATTTAAAAAAAAAAAATTCCCTCTTGAAAGTATTTGTTTTGGAAACTGTTTTAAAACCATTTGTCCAACACTACAACTGGGATTTGGCCTCAAATCAAGAAACGTTTCTAGCCCTAACTGGTTTGGCTCAGTGGATAGAGCATCTGCCTGTGGACTGAAGGATCCCAGGTTAGATTCCAGTCAAGGGCACATGCTCTGGTTGCCGGCTTGACCCCCAGTAGGGGGCATGCAGGAGGCAGCCAAACAATGATTCTCTCTCATTGATGTTTCGCTCTCCCTTCCTATCTGAAATCAATAAAAATGTATTTTTAAAAAAACTTTTCTAAAACAAAAATAGTAAGTATAAAAAAGTCATGAAATATTTAAGAATGCTGTCTTTTGGTACATTTCCCAGACTAGCAGAATGCATAAGTGGAAGAAACCAATTACTTGAAGGTAATATAACAATCAGTCATGTATGACATTAGGAAATGTTATCTTTTTAAAAAAATAATGTTAAATTGATTTTAGAGAGAGAGAAAGGGGGAGGGGGAGAGAGAACCATCCATGTGAGAGCCAGACATGGATCGGCTGCTGCATGTGCCCTGACTGGGAATCCAATCGGCAACCTTTCCATGCACAGGACGATGCCCAACCAACTAAGCCACACTGTTCAGGGCAGAAATGTTATCTTGAACTTAAAATTCTATCCCCAAAGTGTGGATTGAGAAGTTTAAAAAAAAAAAAAAAAAGACATTTAGACTTTCAGGACTCAGAAAATGTATGTTTCATGTGCCCTTTCTAAGGGAGCTGAGTATATACTCCAGTGAAGTTAGAGTGATAACCAAGAAAGAAAAATATGTGCAATACAAGAAATGGTAGATTTAACCAGGAGGGTTAAACTGACTTCTGTGCAGTAGTCCTAGCAGCCACCTAACCAAATTGGAACCGAAAGAAGAGTGTCCTCAGGAAGAATAATGTAACTGATTTCAAGCTATAGACAAACTAGTTAAGAAGCTCAGACTTAGGAAAAAAAAAAAAAAAAAAAAGCTCAATTTTTGTTGTTAATCTCACCTAAGGATATTTTTTCTACTGATTTTTAGAGAGAGTGGAAGGAGAGAGGAAGAGGGAGAAGGGAGGGACAGAGAGAGATGGATCAGTTTGCCTCCTCCACACCCCCTACCAGGGATGGGGCCCACAACCTAGGCATGTACCCTGACCTGGAATCGAACCAGCAACCTTTAGGTGCATGGGATGATACCTAACCAACTGAGCCACACCAGCCAGGTTAATAAATCCAGGTCTTTATTTATTTATTTTTTTAAAATATATTTTATTGATTTTCCACAGAGAGGAAGGGAGAGAGACAGAGAGCTAGAAACATCGATCAGCTGCCTCCTGCACATCCCCCACTGGGGATATGCCCGCAACCCAGGCACATGCCCCTGACCGGAATCGAACCTGGGACCCCCCAGTCCGCAGGCGGATGCTCCATCCACCGAGCCAAACCGGCCTCGGCAAATCCGGGTTTTTAAATACCTTCTCCATAATATTGTGAGCAGGGGCAGGTCTGGGTTTTATGGAGCCCGAAGCCCTATAGCTTGATGGAATCCTACAATGAGGAGCCCCGAGGCCTCAGTTTCAAGGACAATATACCACTGCTTCCCGCAGGGAAAGAAGCAGAAAATGCCACATCCCCCTTGCCTTGCCTACTTGCAAGGATAGATGTGGGTCCACAACTGAGGTCTCACCAATCTAAGACCACACCCCAGCTGAGACTGAGAGGCTAGCAACCTCTAGAACCCCTTCTTGTGCCTGACAGCACCAGTGAGGGTTGCTCCCTCATTTCCAGAGGTAATAGGCATCGTAGTTCTGGTGGCAACCTTCAGTTTCCAGACCAACTCTCTGCTCCAGTGGAATTTGCTGTATTCTATTTGAGTGGTCACAAATCTGCTGCCTTGACCTTCCTAGAGGGTTTGTGAGCTCCTCCTCCCCCATTTAGTCATTTTTCTGAGCTCAGTTCTAAGCCCTCTACACACCCAGCATCCTTTTCACAAGGCTTTGCTCCAGAGCAAGGTGTTGTGGTTTGCAGTTAGGAATCTTACTCTGCTCTCCTGTAGGGCCCAGCCTGGAAGGACCAAGGGAAGACAAAGCCTTCCCTCCCTACCCCCTACCCCAAGCTCATAGCAAGCCTGATCTAGTTACATTCACCGCACTGATTCTGCTGCCAACCTCTTGTTCCACCACACGCTCTACCTGGCTTGCCTCCCAGATCTTCCCAACCTTCTCTCCCAAGGGAGGAGAGAGATAAGGAAAAAGAAAGACCCTCAGCAGGAGCCAAGTTGTCTGAACTATTCCCAGTGCCCAGAGGAAGTAGGGACACAAGCTTTGTTTTCCTTTTAAAAAATATTTTTATTGTTTATTTTAGAGAGAGAAGGGAGAGGGAGAGATAGAAACATCACCAGCTGCCTCCTGCATGACTCCCACTGGGGATCGAGTGGGCAACCCGGGCATGTGCCCTGACCAGGAATCCAACTGTGACCTCCTGGTGCATGGGACAACACTCAATCCACTGAGCCACACTGGCTGGGCACAAGCTTTGCTTTCTATGAAGAATGTGCCTGATGGAAACCCAGCAGCAAAAAAGGACTCCAAGGAAAGTCAAGAAGTGGCAATAAAAGGGAGTTTGGGGACGCAGTCCTTTCCTAATACAAGGGTGGATCCCCAAACTCCCGGCCCCTCCAGTAGCGGCCTGCGCCCTGTGTAACCCAGCCCTCTCCCCACCAGTTTTCTCCTGGCCCTGGCGACCGCCACAACCGGGCCTTCTGCTAAGGCCCAGGGTGCGCATTGGTGGACGATGCCCAGCTGAAGCTGCCCGGGCCGCGCGGCAGCACCAGGTCCAGGGCCAGGTCACGCTGCTCTTCCTCGGAAAACACGGGTCGGTATCCCAGCAGCTGCAGCGCGCCAGCACACAGCTCCTGCACCCGGCGGATCTTGGTGAAGGACAGCGCGTGGCGCCAGGCCTGGGAGACGTTGAGTGCGTCCCTGGACGTGGTCTTGAAGGCTTCGCGGCGCGCGCCAGGCCCGGACCCATGCGTGATGTTGTGGATCCAGGCCTCCAGCTGCGGCGTGAGGCTAAGGCCCGCGAAGGCGTACAGGGCACGGATCTCGGGCAGCGGTGCTCGCGCCAGGTCCTCGAAGCGCACCAGGCGGTAGCGGCCACGCAAGAAGGGCGGTGGCTTGCGGGTGGCGGCCTCAGCGATGCGCACGTGGCTGCGGCACACCTCCCGCACCACGCGCAGGCCTGGGTCGGCCTCCACCCACGTGCCGTTTGTGCCCAGCACGATGCCATTGTCGCGCGCCAGGGCCTTGGCTGTCTGCTCGCGTGAGCGCAGCACCGCCCGTGGGTCACGCACCAGGTGCACGATGTGCAGGTTGAGAGCTGGGTCGGTGAGCAGCGGGTAGAGCACCTGCAGGTTGAAGAAGCGCACCTCCTTGAGCACCACGTGGCTGTAGGAGCGGCAGGCTTCCTGGGCCAGGCCGAAGGGCCTCCGTGCGCACAGCGGCTTGCACACGGCCTCGCTGCTGATGGCTCCGCGCGGAAAGGCGCTGCAGGCCGGCGGCGAGCACAGCGCGCGGCTCACGGCCCACTGGAAGAGGTCTGAGAGGTTGCGACGCCACGGCAGGTAGGCATCGAACACATCCATGTCACACAAGAAGACGGACCGCACCAGGTCACGCACGGCCATGTGCAGCGCCGGCGCGCTGCCCTGCGACAGGGCGGACCACACGTGCCACGCGGGCTCCATCAGGTAGAAGACATCGGGGTGCTGGCTGAAGAGCTGGCCCACGAAAGATGAGCCGGAGCGCCATGAAGACAGCACCAGCACATGCACCCGTTCCTCGCCATCTGCTGGGGATGTCAGCCTGGGCCGGGAGACCAGGAAGAGCAGGAGGCCGGTCTGCGCCAGCAGGAGCGCGGTCACCGTAGTGCTGGAGATGCGTGGCAGCCACATGCTGCGTGCAAGGGGCCTGCGGGAGGGAAGGTTAGCAGTTAGGGACCCACAGCGCCCTTGTCCACAACCCAACTTCTGCTCAGTGATTACAGGGGGGAGCAGCCCGAGGAAGGTGACATTTCGACCTAAGCCATGATCTAGTCTATGCAGAGCAAAAGGCCAGTGGCAGAATATTATGGGAAATCCTTTCTCTTCTCTTCACTTTTATTCTCTTCTCTTCCTCCCTCACTCCCTACCTGGTGAAGGAAATATTTTAATATATATTTTTATTGATTTCAGAGAGGAAGGGAGGAGAGAGAAATAGAAACATCAACGAGAGAATCATTGATTGGCTGCCTCCTGCACGCCCCCTACTGGGGAATGGAGCCCTGATTGGGAATCTAATTCTGACCTCCTGGTTCATAGGTCAAGCAAGGCTCAACCATGAAGCAACACCGGCAGGGTTGAAGGAAATATTTTTAAAAACAAAAACTCCCGCCTGTTGGTTAAGAATTCCTTTTAGGGAGACGCGTTTCCGTTGTTTAGTTGAACAGTTTGATGGGTGATTTGGCTCCCTCAGGTTGAATCCTGGTTCAGCTACTTCCAATCCTGTGATCTTGGACCAAACACTTAATCTCTCCATGACTCAGTTTACCCATCTGTAAAAAGGGGACAATACTGATCCTGGAGTATTGGTATGAGCATGGGGGCAGGGGGAACGTACTAAACCTCCATAATGGATAGCTAGTATTTTCTACACATTGAGCTTCTGCACTGTCTGAAAAATTTTTACATGCAGATACAACTTTTGTTATTAAAAGTAAACAAACAAATAAAAGACAAAGAACACCAATTGTTGCCATCACCCACGGGGAGTAAAGTGCTGCAGGATGCTTGGACTCCAGAGGGAGGGTGTCCTTCTGGAACCTGTGAGTTTGCAGAAGAAGTTCAGGGAGAGATAGGATGGAGCTGGAGAAGCTGGGAGGTGAGAGTGGAGTCAGGCCCCTGGTGGCTGCTTGCCATTTCCCTGCTGAGGTTACCCACCACGGCCCGGGACTGCGGGGTAACTGCCCACCTCTATCATGGGGGATGCCTGGAGGAGCCTCAGGTCCTGAGGAAGCAGCAGCCCCACAGGGGGAGCTAGCCCTGCCCTGGCTGCAGCTGGGCTCAGACCGGGTGCTGGATACATTTTTCCAAATGAGTGAACTGACTGTGTCTCCTGCTAAGTGCAGGAGAGAGGACTGGCTTGGAGTTCCTCCCCTGCCACTTAGGAGCTATGAGACCTGGGGCAAATGACTTGAATTCTCCGAAGCTCAATTTCCTCCTTTGTAAATTGGGGATAACATTTAACCTCTGACAGTTGCTGTAAGGAATGCTGGGACAAACCCATAAGAGGAAAGGGCTTGGTGAGGTGGCATATTTATTCCCCAGATTATTCTTGCTGCGTTGAGCTGGGTCTGGAGAGGAAGAACCATGAGAGATCACCCAGATGAGACACCTGAGGTCACCTCTGCTTGGAATCCCAACACTTCCCAGGCCCACCTCTCACCCCAACCACCCTGAACCCTTTGGTGAACCTTTAAATGCCGTGCTTGTGCTGCAGAAAGGAACACTGAGCCTTCCACACCCCAAGGTTCCCAAGTCTCCTCTGCACCTGTTGCTCCTGCAATGATCAAGGATGAGGTGCTCCGGAAGATAGGGGCCTGGAAGTTCCCCCTTAGTTTCACAGTATTTGCTCCCTAATAACACCCTCCCTGCCCATGTCCCCACTGAGAGAAGCCAGGGTCTAGACCAGCGGTTCTCAACCTGTGGGTCGCGACCCCTTTGGCAGTCGAATGACCTTTCACAGGGGTCGCCTAAGGCCATCCTGCATATCAGATATTTACATTATGATTCATCACAGTAGCAACATGACAGTTATGAAGTAGCAACGAAAATAATTTTATGGTTGGGTCACAACATGAGGAACTGTAAAGGGCCGGAAGGTTGAGAACCACTGATCTAGATCATGAGCAGATCCCATCTCTGTGGCTTCCCCTTATTGGTAGGCTGTAGGAGTGGAAGGAGGATGCTCAATAGCTGCCATCTGCTAACTCCAGAGCTGCCTCCTGGATCCCATGCCCACTCCTGGAAAACCTAGAAGACATGGAGAGTAACCACCCATCTGCTCTGCACTTGTTGTCTCCTCTCCTTGAGGGTGTGCTCCCCCTGAGAGCAGGGGGCAGGAGAGGAAGGGAACTCACAACTGGGGTGCTGACAGAAATCACCTCAAGTGTGAGATGCTTTATATCCACTCTATTATTTAACTCAGCAGCCCCTGAGGCGGCCATTATGATCTCAGTTTATTAGGTAAAGGACCCCAAGGCTTAAAGAGACAGCAGGAAACCGGGACTCCAACCCTGGACTTCCATTGCTAAGCTCCTGGCACTTTCTTAAAAAAATAAAAAAATTTATATATATGTATAATTTCAGAGAAGAAGGGAGAGGGAGAGATAGAAACATCAATGATGAGAGAGAATCCTTGATCAGCTGCCTGACCGGGAATCAAACTGTGACCTTCTGGTTCATAGGCTGTCGCTCAACCGCTGAGCTATGCTGGCCAGGCGCTCCTCACACTTTCTGATCCCAGTCGGCTGGCCTGTCCAGTCCCTGCGGAGTGCAGGACTCTGATGTATTGGCTCAAGCACAGCTGCCTGGACAGCCCAGCCCCCCCTGCAGAGAAGGATCTTGACCACAGGCCAAGGTGCTTGTTACCTGCACTCCAGGGAAGCCAGAGGTCTTCTTAAGTGACTCACACAATACAGGAACTGCTATCTGATCCTGCTATTGGAACTCAAGAGCTAGGAAGGGGGGTGGAAACATCCTATGCCACGTAGGCTGTCCAGCGAAGTCCAGGTCCCCATAAGGAGCCTTATGTGCAGCACACCTACCAACTGACCCAGGGTTCGAAGTTAGTTAGAACATGTCAGGCAGGCACGGTGACGTGTACTTTTATCTTCATGATTGAATTTTATCCTCCCCGAGCCCCTAGGAGGTAGAAATTATCCCTGTTTGTTTTAATTGAGGCAATGGGTTCAGACAATGAATACTCAGCCAGTAAGGCACAGAGCAGAGGTTTAAATCCAAGTGCCCGACCCCCCGTGGAGGGTCCTGGGGTGGGTCGCTTCCTAAGCCTTTGTGTACTAGTTCCCCATCCTGGAAGTCCCCTGCCCGCCCCTATGAATTCTTTCCTGTTTAAAGTCATTTGGGCCCTAACCGGTTTGGCTGAGTGGATAGAGCATCAGCCTGCGGACTCAAGGGTCCCAGGTTCGATTCCTGATCGATGTTTCTCTCTCATCGATGTTTCTAACTCTCTATCCCTCTCCCTTCCTCTCTGTAAAAAATCAATAAAATATATTTAAAAAATAAATAAAGTCATTTGGGAGGCGCATATTTATAATATGTTCAATTTTTGGAAAAGGTATCACACAGAAGTGGCACAAAATAATATACAGATGGAGGCATCGTGGGCTCATGTTTTATTTGTGAAAAATTAGGAAAGGGGTCCCATCCTCTGGCAGACACAGCCCCACACCCAAGCACAAGAGCCACTCAATCAAAAGGAAGAGACATCCTCTGTCCCCTATGGGCCTCCCCTGCCTTCCGGTTCCACCAAGTCTTTGATGATATTGACAATGATGATGAAAATAATCATGTATTTCAGTCAAGCACAAGAGGCCATAGAAAGAATAGAAAGTTGCCTCTTCTACTCTGACACCCAGGACCACCTTCCACTTTCTCAAGTTACTGAAACTGTTTCGTCAGAGAGTCTTTGAAATTTATTTTTGTCAAAATAATCCACATAGCGTGCCCTGGCTGGGTGGCTCAGCTGGTTGGAGTGTTGTCCTGTGCACCAAAATGTAGTGGGTTCGATTCTTGGTCAGAGCACATACTTAGGTTGCAGGTTCAATTGCCAGTTAGGGGGCATATAGGAGGGCAACCAATCGATGTTTCTCTCTCACACTGATGTTTCTCTCTCTCTCTCTCTCTTTCTCTCTCAGAAAACATATCCTATGGGTGAGGATTTAAAAATAATAACAATAATACATTTAGCTTAAATAAACATAAGGTATCCCTGGAAGTTTATACAAAAGAGCAACCATATTAGTTACCCCTGAAAGGGGAAGGAAAGAGCTGGAGCCCAGGAATCTAGCTGTCTGGGCAGCGCTGACTTGCAGCCCAGCTTTGCCTGCCCTTAACTCAGCAGCACCTCCTGTCACCAGCCTCTCCCAGCCCTGGCACAGAATCTAAGGGAGTGAAATGTAATTGTAGGTACAAATCCCTGGCTCAGAGTTCTCTCAGTTCAGCATCAGCCGGAGGCCATCCCTGTTCAGGAATCCCAAAGGCCACAGAAAATGGGTTCTGGATGTGGGATCAGTGGACTCTAGGTATCAAGGGCCACCCCAGCGGGGGCAAAACAGCTCTAATGGAGCCTGGCCATTCATTAGGGAGCAAGCTAAAAAGGAGGGAAGGAAAGAAGACAAAAGGAGGGAGAGAGAAGAGAAAAAAATCAAGCAGAGAGGGAGGAAGAGAGAGACAGGAGGGGGAAGGTGAGTGCTCATGGCAGAGTGGGTACACGGACCATCAGTAAATACCGTCCACTGAGGGCTTCTTGTATGCCAAGCCTTTTCTACCATCTTCAGGTTTAATCTTCACAACAACCCTATGAAGTAGACCTGATGCTCATCCTATTTTACAAACGGAGAAACTGAGACTTAGAAAGATTAAGGAACTTGCCTAGAGGACCCACACACATAGCAGCTGAGTCAGAATTTGAACCCTCTAAGGTCAGAGCTTTTAACTATATAGTATCAAGTGGAAAAACACAAGTAACAAAATACACACAGATACACATACCAAGTGTGTTAATTGTGTATGATACCAATTGTGTTAAAAAAAAAAAACACACACAAATATCCAAGGGCACCATCAATAAAATAAAAGGACGCCCACAAATGGGAGAAAATGTTTGCAAATCATAAACACAACAAAAGACTTATATTCAAAATACAAGTATATAAAATGCTGTTACAACTCCACATAAAAGACAACCTGATATTTAAATGGGCAAAAGATTTAAGTAGAAATTTCTCCAAAGAAGATGTACAGCTAACCTATAAGCACATGAAAAGATGCTTGACATTTTTAGTCACTAGAGAAATGCAAATCAAAACTACAATGAGCGCCTAGCCGAGCATCAGCCTGTGGGCTGAAGGGTCTCGGGTTCGATTCTGGTCAAGGGCACATTGGTTGTAGGCTCAATCCCCCGTTCTGTTTGGGGTGCGTGCAGGAGGCAACCAATCGTTGTGGTCTCTCTCTCACATCGATGTGTCTCTCTGTCTCTCCCCCTCCCTTGCACTCTCAAAAAATCATTCAATGGGAAATATATATATTCTCGGGTGAGGATGAAAAAAATATGAGAGCCCACTTTCACCCACTAGGATGGCTATAATGAAAAAGGTAGATAATATCAAGTGTTAGTGAGAATGAGGAGAAATTGGAACCCTCCTACACTGCTGACAGGAATGGGAGATGGTGCAGTTGCTGTGGAAAACAGGCAGTTCCTCTAAAGTTTAAACACTCTTTACCATGTAGCAACCCCACTCCAAAATATATACCCAAGAGAACTGAAACCACGTCCACACAAAAACTTGTTCATGAACTGTCATAGTAGCATTATTCTAATGGCCTAGAACGGAAACATTTCAAATAGTCATCAATTGATGAACGGATAAACAAAATGTGATGTATCCATATAACTGAATATTATTTGGCAATAAAAAAGGAATGAGAAAAAAAGGAATGAAGTACCGATACATGCCACAACATGGATGAACCTTGAGGCGATTAACGCACAACACTAAACATACCACAAGCCAGTGAATTGTACACTTTAAAAGGATGAACTTTAATGTATGTGTATATCTCAATAAAGCTGTTCTAATAATTACACAAGTATGTGTATTTATAAGAGGAAATCTGGAAGGATGCGTGCGAAATATTAGTGATTATTTTCTATGGCCCGATTATAAGTATTGATTTTTCTTATTAGTGTTTTGCTGCATTTTCCCAGATAGTCTACAATAAACTTTTATTACTTTGGGAATCATAAAATCAGTTCTTTTTAGTTGGTTAAGGAAGCATGGGTACAGTTTGCCTGCTGCAGCCTCCATTGCAGGGAGAGAGGTGCCTGCTTATCTACCTCCCAGCTGATGTGTTATCCAGTTGACCAGAAGGCTGGGCAGTAGGATGAATTACCTCCTATGCAGTGATAGTGTGGAGGCTCACGTGCCCAGTGAGCTGGGCTGGGCTGTAGCACAACAGGTGGCTGACCCCAAGCCCTAGCACATCTGGCATCTCTCTGCCTGCCCTATGAGCAACTGTGTGGCACTAGGAGGCTGGAGTCACACAACCCAGATGTTGCTGGAGGAGACAGATTTGCCTGCAAGAATCTAGTGGGAAATGAAATCAAATTAGTCTGGGAAAAGAGCCCCAAGCCCCCTCGCTCAGAGTCACCCTGGGGGAACTTTAGAGCAGATAACCCATAAACCCCTTTCCCTAGCTCTGAGCGTTGGGGATCCTCAAAGTACACTTTGCATAGAACCTGGCAGCTGGAGGGCCCTACAGTCTGGGCCTTCCACCTTCTCATTACCACCTCTTCTCATTAATAACACACGCACATTATGGAGGTAGGGGGTGTACATTTAACACATTCCCCTGTGTTCCCCCAGGTGTTGACTGAGCCCTTTTATTTTTTTATTTTTATTTTTTAAATATATTTTATTGATTTTTTACAAAGAGGAAGGAAGAGGAATAGAGAATTAGAATCATCGATGGGAGAGAAACATTGATCAGCTGCCTTCTGCACACCCCCTACTGGGGATGTGCCCGCAACCAAGGTACATGCCCTTGACTGGAATCGAACCTGGACCCTTCAGTCCGCAGGCCAACGCTCTATCCACTGAGCCAAACCGGCTAGGGCAGACTGAGCCCTTTTATTACAGAGATCATCTGTAATGTTCTCCGGTTTATTTTTGTAAGCTTTTATTTTAATGGATTGATTTTTAAAAAGTGAATCATTCTTAAAAGTCAATGACATAAAAAGAGGCTGTTTTAGAAGAAAACAACTCAAAACGCATAACAAGTTGTGGACCTTGTTTGAATTCTGATCCAAACCAAGCAACCGCAAGAAGATATCTTTAAAGCAATCAGAGAAATTTGAATATGAACTGAGTACTGTATTAGGTGATATTGAGAAACCATTGTTAATGCTATTATCACTACCCAGAATTCTCTTGTTTATGCATTGCTATCTCCCCTTACGAGAACAGAAGCAGGATGTGGTCTGTCTCATTAGAGGAAGGAGGCAGTAGCACAGTGGTTAATAGTGTGACTCCACTTGATCATCTACTGTGTGATGTTGGGCAAGTTACTTAATCTCTCTGTGCCTTTTCCCCCCTAATCTATAAAACGGGGGAAATAAAACAGGGCTGGCAAAAGTAGGTTTACATATTACAAATAAATAAATAAATAAATAAATAATACAAGGATAAACTGTTTCACATACTCCGAACGGTAAACCTACTTTTGCCCATCCCTTTATAACCCAAAGCATGGGCTTAATTTGACAATTAAATGAGTTAATATTTATAAAGCACTTAGGACAATATCTAGTACCAAGTACACGTATAAGTGCCTGTTCAGGATTGTTCCAAACCCTGGGTTACAACTATATTCTATATGAATCCAAGGGAAACCTTGGATTTGACAAGGAAAATTCAAGGACAGTAGCCTAATCAGGTGCAGGTGACTCTGGCACCCTAGTTACAGAACCTGGCAAGCCAGGCAGGGGCAGGACATGTACACAGAAAACAGAGAACAGTGAGGAAAGGCCAGAAGCCTGGCTTCTGAAGCCAGACTGGGTTCAGATCCTGCCTCTACAACCACTGAGGCCTGTGAATGAGCAAGTCACCCCTAAGCTCCCTGGGCTTCAGGTGATCACAGCAGGTACCACAGAGGAGGGAATGGGACACTCTGATCTTAGCATAGTCAGCGCTCACTGAGCAGCACACTATTCTTACTGTTTTCACTATTCTGTTCTGAGAGAGAGAGAGAGAGAGAGAGAGAGAAAGAGAGAGAGAGAGAAACATGGATCAGTGGCCTCCCGCACGCACCCCGATCGGGATTGAACCTGCAACCTGGGTATGTGCCTTGACCGGGAATCGAACCCACCACCTTTTGATGCACTGGACTACGCTCAACCAACCGAGCCACACCGGCCCGGGGGCAGCACACTATTCTAATTAACTCACGGTTTCAGGGCAGCCAAAGCCTTTCTGTTCTGTAGGCCTCACTTTTCCCATGCCCACGCCTCTGGTACAAGAAGGAAGGAAAAGGAGGGTTGACATTTGCTGGGCACCTATGCGGAGGCCAAGAGAAGTCTCCTTGCTGCCCAAGCAGGGGCTGCCGGACTCAAATCAGCTGGATCTGGTTCCAAATTCACTCTCCAAGCTGCTGCTCCTCAGGCGTTCCCAGGAAAAAGCCCTGGGAGAGCGATCTAGATGAAAGCCACCCTTTGACACTCAAGTTTCAGGAGATGAGGGATCCCCAGCCGTGATCTCGTGATGCCGCCGAGTGAGGCTGGAGCCCCGGAAGACACTTTAAAACCAGTGCCGGGGGGGGGGGGGGGGCAGCGATGCCCTTTGCGCGTTCAGATAAACCATCCCCTTCAGCCCCGCCCCGCCCCCCAAGTTGCAAGATTAATGCCCCCCCCCCAACTGTGCCACTGGCTCAGCCCCAAGCCCGCCTAAGGTGGGGGCAGCCGCGCAGCGAGGGGACGAACCAACATACCCCCAAGCTGGGGGTCCTTGGCTGACCTGGCGCAGCTTCCGAGGCTCCGAAAAGGCTTCTTGTCTCTTCCAAGTTCCACTCCACAGCCTGCTGTCTCTTCCCTGGGAGTCCGCACGGGCTGATTTGTTCCGTTGAGACCCCAAGGTTGCTAAGGGGCACCCGGTGATACCAGGGATGGATGGGGCTTTACGGATACCAAGATATTGGCGGCACCTGGGGACCCACGGCGGAGGAACCTGTAAACAGGGCAGGAGTTCCCGTAGAAAAGAGAGGCGTCATAAGATGTTGGGGTGGCGGCGGTCCTGGCGCCACAAGGACCAGATCCGTCCTGACCCGGGGTTCCCCGCCCGCACCAGCCCCGTGGCCCCCGGCGCTACCTGTGCGGCCGCCGGCGGCCTGCGCGCGGTTCGGCGCTGCCCGCTGCGAGCGGAGCGCACACAATGAGGCGCTTTCAGACGTGGCTGCGGTCCCGAGCCGGCCGGCGGGAGCCAGGGTGGGAGGGAAGAAAGAAGCCGGTTGGCCCCCGGCTCCGACTACCAGCCCCACACGGGCCGGGGGGCCACGCCTTGGGGGTGGGACAGCTGGCCAGGGGCGGGCGCCGGAGGGCCCCGGGTAAGAGGAGGCACAGGTGGGCTCTGGAGTTGCAGGAGGCGCACTGTTTGGGGAAGGGCTCTAGCAGAGTCGCCTCTCATCTCACTAATTGACCAAAACAGCCCCAAAAAGGGAGGTTCCCAGGAGCACAAAAGGCCCTTGTGAAGGAAAAAATTAATCTTAATTTTGCCCCTCCTCGCTCTCGGTGGCATTCTCGCAGCGAAGTGACTTGGAATCCAAACCAGCTTCCCAAGGCCCCAGCCTCAGCCCTAAGCCAAGTACGTACAAGGCACCTTGATGCCAGGTGAACCCACGAAGTAGTGGAGCTGCGAGGGGCTGGGACACCAGGTGGCCCGCAGGAACTAGGCCCGAAGCTGGGTGGCTGCCCCTCTCCTCCCCTCCCTGCTCTAGCCAAGAAGGCAGCGAATCCCCGGATAAATACAGGATATGTTTCAGTAAATAAAGCAGATCGCCCCCGCCCCCGCCGCCCCCCCCCCCGCCCCCGGGGCGCCCCCCCTCCAGATAAAACAGCAGAGTCCAGGCATCTGAAAATGGTAGACAATTCTGACCTCTGGGAATCTGCGGTGGGTTCTAAAAGAAGTCTGCTGCGAGAGTATAGATGAGTGCATTCTTTCCAGGTTGTGGCTTGGCAAGATGAGTTAAAATCCTTAAGAACAGCCATAAGCTTTCTGAATTAATAATTCCTTTCTAGGATCTATCTTAAGGAAATAAACCAGCAACAAGGATTTGTACACAGGGTTCAAAGAAGTGTATGACAGCAAAATATATAACAAAATATGTGTACCAGAATGCCAACAGTGGTAACTTCTGGGTAGCGAAGTTACAACTTTATTTTCTTTAGGTTTAATTACACATTTCCCCCAATAGACATTTAGAACTGCTCTGATCAGAAAGAAACTTCTTTTTAAAAGCATGAACATGAGAGAAAGGGGAAGATATAGAATTGCTTTGTTTACCTTAATGATGGGACCCAAGTGGGGCCTTAAAGGCCTCACCTAATTCAAACAGAAACTGGATAATCATTTCAAAAAATTAGGGATCGCCCCCTCCAAATATTGAGTGAGGCTGTGTAAAGGCTTCTTGTCGTCTCTTCCAAGTTCCACTCCACAGCGGAGCCACGTGGGGAGTAAGTGAGGCTGGAGCCCCGGAAGACACTTTAAAACTAGTTACTCCAAATATTGAGTAACCTGACTTAGCTATTGGTTACAGCTCAGTGGATAAAATCCTGTGTATTTCTCACGTTTTCTCTTGCAACTACACTGTGTGATTCAGGTTCAGAAGCTACGAATATCTGATCTGTAAATATGACATTCATCAGACACAGTTGTAATTTTCCAGCCTGTGGTTTCCACATGCAATGTGGATTCCACCAAACACTCACATTTACTTGGGGCTGGACCAGGGGACTTTTGCCAAAGAGCTAACAAAAGCTCCAAGGTCTTTGAGCAGAACCCTGGCAAAGCAAGACTGCTGGAGAGTAACTTGGAGAAATGTGTGCTACCTCTGCCCTCCCCACTCTTCCCCTTTCCAAACCTGTCCCCTCTAAAAAGCCACATGCAGCCTCCATTTTGAACATTTTAATTAGAAAGTTATGAAACACATGGTTTGTTATACAAATTTTGTCTTACATTAAAACAATTTAATAAAATGCAAAGCAATGTCTATACATCTTTAGCTGTCTTTCCATATCTCCTTATCTTTTTGTAATTCAGAAAATTCAGCAACCAATTTTCATTGATTGAAATCTCAAAAAATTTTTAGGCATATAAATAAGCAGTCCTAAAGTTTAAAAGAAAAACCAGAGGGGCCACTGTTAGGATTTTGTGTGCTTGAACACTTCAAAATAGCTTTGTTTCCAAAATACTTATTTTAGTCAGTCTGAAAGAAAAGGTGGTTTGGAAATAAAAACTGAATCTCCAAGGTAAACTGAGGCACACACTGAAGTGTGTGTTTATGACTGGGCCTGAAGCACAGGTCATAGTGGGTGTGTCCTTTCAGTACCAATGACATCTCGGGATCATAAAGCAGATCTATCCATCCTCTGAGGAACCCCATGTTTTCTTAGGGCGAAAAGAAATCAGTCTCTGTGTGTAACAAAGACCTGTCCCAGCACTCTTCTCCTGCAGACACTCGCTTAGTCATGAGCGTCATCTGACTGGACTGCCCGCCATTCTGGTCTGGGCCAGGCTGGACTGAGCTGCGGGGACTAGCATCCTCTTCCTCCCCGCACTGCTCCTTGCGTCCCTCCCAAAGCGGCCGGCTCCGATGGGCACCCTGTTCCTTAGTCAAGGGAAATACAAGGAGCTGGGCTTCCCGCTAGCCCTCCAAATAAACTCTGTGGTTGTTGGGCAGGGAGCCAATACCAACAACAGGTCCTCTGTCACCCATGTCCTTTTCAGGAAGGGGGAGAGGCTGTCGAGAAGGAGGAGTGGCAAGTGTCCAGGCTGTTGGGTGAGGGCCAGAGAGAAAAAAAAAACGGTTACAATCCTTATTCCCCCCACAGTTGCCCAGAGGATTGTGAATGAAACAGCACTTCTGACTTCAGCCTGCTACTCCAGGGGCACAGACAGAGAGCAAAAGGCAGGGCAAAGAGCCAGCCACATAAGGGCAGGATAAAGGGCTTTTCAGCTGAGCTGATGACAGAAGATGTCTGTTAGACTGAGGGCAGGTGGATGGTCCTAGTGTCCTCAAGTTGCCCACCCTCACGTGGGTGCACACACATGTTCTTGAGCACTCCCTCTCTCTCCAGTTCTCCAGTTAACGGCCTCTCAGTTCTGGAAATCAAAGTTCTGAATGGGGGAAATGCTAATGATTTGCATATCTGTTCTGAGAGCCCTGAAAAGAGTCAAAAGTGCCTTACAATTGGGGGAAGAAATGCATAGCATGTTTCTCGGTTCAAGGAAGCAAAGGTCTGCTTGACTAGAGGTGATACTCTTTCCAACATGTCTCAATTGATTATAGTTTTCTCTTGAAATTCAAGTCTAGGGCAAAAAAAGGGGGGCGGGAGAGCAAATTATAGCCTTTTCAGACCTTCCCACAAACTAGTCTCTGAAGATTCTGGTAGGCACTTAGAAGATAGGGAATTTGTGTAGAGAAAAATTAGAAAGAACTCTTCTTTGTCGCTGGTAGGAAAAACACACATGCTGGCACGTGTCCATGGGCCCTTTTCCGAAGTGTCCTAAGATGGCCGTTCTCAGAAGACAATATGAGGTAGCCAGGTCCTGCTTAGAGTCATGGTCTTCTTACGATAAGTGCTGCTTATAGAGTTCTCCCTGGGGCATTGCTGTTACAGGGATTGTGGTGACCACTTGATTCTGAAACACAAATCTTTTTATTCTTTCAAACACCCAGAGGAAGATAAGTAGGATACTGACATACTGGATCCAGGCAAACTTTATAATTTCCCAGAATCCTGGTAGATAAGTATACACAGTTAAGGAATCTCAGATGACATTTTCTAAGTAAATGTTACCAGTAAACGGGTAAGTTTAGACAGGATATGGCAAAAATGTTTCAAATACCTCTAAGATAAAAGGGATAACAAAAGATTATTAGGACATAAATATGGATGATTCTGGCCTAGAAAAATTGCTCATAAAGAAATAGGAACAGGAAATGAATTCCCCAGCCCCCCCCCCCACCCCCCCACCCCAACCCTCGTATGAATAGCAGACAGAGTGGTTTGTGTGGGGCTGCAATGCTGTAGCAATTTCAACTTAAGGCTTCCCACATCTGTTTTTTCTTGGGACAAGTGAGGAATCCTTTTTCCTTTTTTGAAACTGAGCTACTGTTGGCTTCTTAGCAGAAAGGATATGATATGACTTCCACAGGGTATCGGATGATAGCATTAATCACAAATGGAGCTTCGGCAGCCCTTCCCACCAGCCAGACGGGGTTGGGGACAGTCAGAATGGTGGTTACTGCAATACAATCAGGAATTAATCCACAAATGCTCTCTTTGGCAATAAAATATCGAGGGCTATGCCCAGCTGGTGTTGCTCAGTGGTTGAGCATCAACCCATGAACCAGGAGGTCAGTCAGGGCACATGCCCAGGTTGCCAGCTCGATCCGCACTAGGGTTGTACAGGAGGCAGCTGATTGATGATTTTCTCTCATCATCTTTCTATCTCTCCTTTTCCCTTCCTCTCTCTGATATTAATAATAGCATATATAAAAATATTTTAATTAAAAAAATACATGTAAACTTTAAAAAAATTGAGAGCTATGAAAATACTCTTTTGACCTCTCAGGCAAATTCTGTACTTCAAAATTTATATCTAAGAAATGATTTAAAAGGAAAGAAGTGAAATTGAATATGCAAAGTTGCTTACACTTTGTTAAAATACTTGTCAAAACACATCATAAAAAAATGTGGAAACAGCCTATGTGTTCTTCTGTAGTTGTTGAGTGGCTAAGCAAAGGAATACTATGCTACCAGTAAAAATAACACCAATTAAAACTTTGTAGCAACATGGGAAAAATGTTTATATTACAAAGTAAATAGAAATAAACTGGCCTGGTCGGTTTTTCTCAGTGGTTAGAGAGTCAACCACAGACCAAAGGGTCGCAGGTTTGATCCCCAGCCCCAGCTGGAGCATGTATGGGAGCAACCAATCAACGTGTCTCTCTCGCAAGGATGTTTTTTTCTCCCTCCTTCCCATTTACTCTCTCTAAAAGCCAATGGAAAAAATATCCTCGGGTGAGGATTAACAACAACAACAAAAAGAAATAAACTGGATCCAAAAGTGTCTCTAAATTATGATAGCAGCTATATAAAAAGATTTGCATATAGCCAGGCAACTTTGGCTCGGTGGATAGAACATCAACCTGTGGACTGAAGGGTCCGGGTTTGATTCCAGTCAAGGGCACATACTTGGGTTGTGGGCTGGATCCCCAGTGTGGGGTGTGCAGGAGGAAGCCGATCAATGATTCTCTCTCATCATTAATGTTTCTATCTCTCTCTCCCTTCCTCTCTGAAATCAACTGAAAAAATAAGAGAGATTTGCATATAGAAAAAAATTTTAAAAACTTGATTTGTAGTGTTTTAGTTTAGTTTCAATGTTTTTTTGTTTTAAAATTTATTTTTAAAATAATGCTGTTCATGTATTACATAAAATCAGAAAGAAATACTGGAATTGCAGTCCCGCCACTTGTTAAGTGTCTGTGCTTAGTATCCATGATGTCTGGTTGCCAAGCAATACTTAATATGTCTTTAGAGAAAACCTCAGACCACCAACCAGCCAAGCAGGCCAAGTCAAGTGCATGGGATGGCCTAAGAGCCTCACCTCAGTAAGGGACGGACACACTCTGCCTTATAGCCAGAACCTTGGGTGCATCGCATCTATTCTCCTAATTCATTTGCTGGTATGGGGTGAGTCACTCACATTCCCTATTTCCATCTGAAAACTAGAAACAGTAATTTGTCTTTGGCTTCTTTTACAAGTAAATGGAGCGCCTCAATTACGCTTATTTTTAAAAAAGGAAATCCATCAAACCAGTGGTGGAATAGATATGGCAATTAATTGGCACTAACCTGATGGATCATAGAAGTGACGGTGGCGTGGACTGTGGGTCTTTAGATCAGGAGGAAAAAGGAAAAGCGCCAGGTTGCCTGTTTGTCTCACATCACTGAGCATTCATTGGTTTTGACATTTTCATCGTGATAAGGATTCCAATTCTGTTTCTCTCCAAAGACCCCCACTAACCTGGAAAGTCTTTGTGAAGCAGCTGAATGAAATTTACTCACTGTTCCTTTCTTGATAGGCAGCAACAATATGCGTGAGGTCATAGTCATGGGCAAAAGGACTGGTTCCGTTGATGACAGACACCTGCGATATAGGAGGAGGCCCTGATGTAAGCACCGGAACAGCTTCTTCTCTGGCCTTTCTACCCTCCTGCCCGCCCAGGACCACCTTCTTGTTCTTGGGGACCTATTCCAGTCTTACAATAATTTATTTGCTCTCAATCTTTCCACTTGTGGGATGGAAACAAGGGGTCAATATCTACTTTTCATAGGTTTTTAAGCTATTTATAAAATACCTCTCTCTATTCCAATGTCAGAAATAAATCCTTTAATTTTTAAAAATAGACCATATTTTCAACTTCTTTGTCTTGTCCTTGCTCTTCTCTAGATGATCTTTCAAATGTAGATTTGGAAAAAGGATAAAGTGCAAATAGTAAGCATATAATCCTCTGAAGAAGGAAATGACTTCCTGCCCCCTAGTATCATATTCCCATTGATATGGGAATAAAAAGTGCTATGGGTTTCTAGGTGAAGGCAGATTCAAATGCTAAAGACTTAAGGGAGATATTTAAAAATGTAAAATAGCCTGGCTGGTTTTGCTCAGTAAAATAGCCTGGCCGGTTGAACATCAATCCATGAACCAAGAGATCACAGCTTGATTCCTAGTCAGGGTACATGCCCAGATTTTGAACTTGGTCCCCAGCGGGAGCGTGCAGGAGGCAGCCAATCAATGATTCTCTCTCCTCATTGAGGTTTCTATCTCTTTTTCTCTCTCCCTTCCCTTCGCTGCAATCAATTAAAAACAACAACAAAAAAGTGAAATAAAAAAAAGGGTTCCATTCCAAGATAGCAACAAAGGAACTTCCTGAACTGACCTCCTCCCACTGACAAACTAAATCTACAACTATACATGGAGAAATTCCCTCCGAAAGAAATTCAGAAACTTAGTTGAGTGACTCCTACACATTGGGCAAATGAGAAAATATCCACATCACCCACATTGAAATGATCTTAGCAAACCCTCAACTACTAGGAGCCACAAGAACACTGAAGGCAGCTTGGAAAATGACAAAGGCTTGACAGCAACGAAGAACTCTGGCTGAGCTGATTGGTAAGATTAATTTCCTACATGAGTCCACTCTGTCAAGACTGGGAGAGAGGGATGTTTTATCTAATGCACAGAAACCAACAGAGAGTCAAGGAAAATAAAGAAATAGAGGAATATGTTCCACACAAAAGAATAAGGTAAAACTCCAGAGACAGACCTTAATAAAATGGAGATAAGTGACTTATTTGAAAAAAGAATTTAAAATATCAGTCACAAAGATGCTCACTGATGTCAGGAGAATAATTCATGAACAAAGTAAAAAAGGAATTATAAGAAAATCACAGCTAAATATACCTGATGAACAGAAATGCAAAATCCTCAACAAAACATTAGCAAACAAAATTCAACAATACATTAAAAGGATCAGATACCATGATTAAGTGGGATTTATTCCAAGGATGCAAGGATGGCTCAACATCCACAAAGTAATAGATGTGATACACCACATTAATAAAATGAAGGATAAAAATCTTGCCTGGCTGGTGTGGCTCAGTGCTTGAGTCTCAACCTATGAAACAGGAGTTCACAGTTTGATTCCTGGTAAGGGCACATGCCCAGTTGCAGTGGTGTGTGTGTGTGTGTGTGTGTGTGTGTGTGTGTGTGTAGGATTCTGTTGCATCATTGATGTTTCTATCTCTCTCTCCCTCTCCCTTCCTCTCTGAAATCAATAAAAGAATATTTTTTAAAAATCATCTTAATAGACGCATAAAAAGCATTTGACAAAATTCAACATGCAATTATTTAAAAAAACACCTCTCAACAAAGTGGGTACAGAGGAACATACCTTAATATAATAAAGGACATATAGGACAAGCCCACTGCTAATATCATGCTCAATGGTGAAAAGCTGAAAATTTTCCCTCCAAGATCAGGAAGAAGACAAGGATGCCCACTCTCACAACTTTTATTCAACATAGTATATGAAGTCTCAGCCAGAGCAATTAGGCAAGAAAAAGAAAAAAAAGTCATCCCAATTGGAAAGGAAGATGTAAAATTGTCACTATTGGCCTATGACACAATATTATATAATAGAACACCCTAAAGACTCTACCGAAGAAACTGTTAGAACTTATAAATGAATTAGTAAAGTTGCAGGATACATAATCATACACAAAATCACTAACAATGAAGTATTAGAAAGAGAAATTACAAAAAAAATCCCATTACATTGCATCAAAAGTAATATAAAATACATAGAAATAAATTTAACTAAGGAGGTGAAATATCTGTACACTGAAAACTATAGGACATTGATAAAAGAAACCGAAGAAGGCACAAATTAATGGAAAGTTACTGTGTTCATGTGTTAAAAGAATTAATGCTATTAAAATGTCCATACTACCCAAAGCTACCTACAGAATCAGTGGAATCCCCATCGAAATCCCAGCGTTATTTTTCACAGATGTAGAAAAAAACAATCCTAAAGAATGTATGGAATCACAAAAGACCCCAAATAGCCAAAGCAATCTTGAGAAAGAGAAAGCCGAAGGCATCAAACTTCCTGATTGAAACTGTATTACAGGCTGTTGGGCTTCTCCGCCTGCCGCGGATACAGTGCGTTGGCCACAGGCGCACCCAGAGCAGCCAGCCGCCGGCGCCAGCGCGGGCTAGCAGGCGCCAACGCGTCGGGGTCGGGGTCCTTGTGTCGTGAAAACGACGCTAGTAGCTGTCACCGTGACAGCAGGTGCAGCGCTTTAGCCCCCGGTGGGCTCGGCGGCTGCCTGGCCAGTCTCCCTTCGCCCCTAGCCCTTTCCTTCCTGGACCCAGCGCCAACCAGCGACCCTTAAGCCCACCATCGCAGCGGGCCATGGCATCCTCGCACCAGGCCATGGCAGTCTCGCAGCGGGCCATGGCATCCTCGCAGCAGGCCATGGCAGCCTCGGCTTCGCAACAGCCCATTAAGGGGATTCTGAAGAACAAGAGTTCTGTGGCTTGCTCTCTGGTGCCCTCCGCAATACAGCAGCGGAACAAAAGTGTGGACGAACTGAGTAAAAAATCCCAGAAGTGGGATGAAATGAACATCGTGGCGACATATTATATAGAAGACGAAGATTTAATTAAAGTACATGAACCAAGCACTCCAGAAAATAGCATGGAAAGTGATGAAGGTGCTCTGTGTGATTCAGAAACCATTGAAGTCCTGAACCCAGAGATGTTAGCTAAGAAATTAGCTGCTGCTAAAGGCTCAAAGCCAAAGTATCTGGTTCGTGAACAAGAAAGCAGTGAAGATGAAGACAGCGACTTCTCAACTGAAGGTAAAAAGTCTTTATTGACTACCTGCTGTTTATTCTTTTTCAGGTGCTCTGTAGGAAATGAGCAGGGGGGAGGAAAGACCCAGCTTCACAGAATTTCCAAACGAGTTAGTGAAAAACAGCTAGAGTTTGAAATGAAAAGGAAGCTTCATGATAATGAAGGACTTAATCTTAAATTAGCTAGGCAATTAATTTCAAAAGAACTACTTGAGTTGGAGGAAGATGAAGAAATATCAACAACTGCAGCTGGAAAAAATATGAATATGGAAGAATCAAATCAAGGATCTACTACAGGTGACCAACTGCAAAACAAATCACACAGTTCATAGAAGAGATTTGTTCAACACTGTGATTGCCTGATACAAACCCTATTACTATATCATACTGCTTCCTGTTCTCTACAATTCATGACTTAAGTACCAAAATGCACGCCAGTTATTATATGGAGCCAATAATTAAATAACTTTAGAGACTAAGTAGACTGAAAATGCCTAATTGATACATATTCTTGTGCCTATTACTCACTACAAATACAGCATAGTATCAGTCCAAAACTGTACTACTTTTGTAAGAACACTCGTTAATTTGCATAAGATATTATATAGCTTATGATGCTTTAAAGGTTAAACAATATCTTGGGGAGGGCATCTAATTTATTTTCTTCACTTCTAGATGTAATAGCTCTTATAAAATATCAAAATCCTATTGGATTATATAGGCTGATAAATACTCAGTCTGAAAAGTATTTTAACACATGTCTCAACTTGATTTGTTTATTTGAAAAGGATTATGATAGGAGTTACTGTTGCATTTTCTGGCCTACTACCTTTAAAATTCCTTTTGAGTTGCTTTATGTTTAAAAGGAAAGAATTAAACTGTTTCCCACTGCCCTGGATGGTTTGGCTCAATGGATAGAGCATTGGCCTGCAAACCAAAAGGTCCCAGGTTTGATTCCAGTCAAGGGCACATGCCCAGGTTGTGGACTTAATCCCTAGTGGGGAACTTGCAGGAGGCAGCCAATCCATGATTCTCTCTCATCATAGATCTTTCTATCTCCCTCTTCCTTCCTCTCTGAAATCAATAAAAATATAAAAATATTTTTAAAAAATAAACTGTTTCCCACGAAACTAGTTTTATTGCCCTTGCCGTGAGGCTCAGTTGGTTGGATCATTGTCCCATACACCAAAAAGGTTGCAGGTTCGATTCCCGGTCAGGGTACATATGGGAAGCAGTTGATCAATGTTTCTCTCTCTCCTTTCCCCTCTCTCTAAAATCAATAAACACATCCTCAGATGAGGATTAAAAAAAAAAACTAGCTTTATTCACAAATAAATTATCAGGTTAAATTTACACTAACATCTGACTTCAGATCAGTTTTTAAAAATAAATGTAATAATATAGTCTCAGCATTCCCTTTATATGCCTGTCCTAACCACCTGCCTTTGTTTCTTATTTCTTTCCACATATATACACACAATAATCTTTAACCTTTACACTAGTAAAGGTTCATAAAGATTGTCATGACATTAGGAACTCTTCTTTCTCTCATATATTCTATCATGTACTACAACAATGAAAATTTTATTTTGACTATCAATGCTTATTTTTTTCCTTCTAATACATGGAGAAAACAGATTTAATAGCAGCAATACTACAGGAAATACAATTCAACTGCAGAATTTCTACACTGTTCTGATTTTAGCTTGCTAATTAAATTGCTATTACTAGTTTACTATCTGACTTAAACAGACCTTAGGATACAACTGAGATTTTTTTTGTATGATGGGATAATTGTGTGTAGCCAGTAAAATAATGATAGTTCCTGAATGTACAGACAGAAGTAATCCTGAAAGTATTTTAATTTAAAAACTTTAATCCCTGCTTTAAGGGAATATGATAATGTATACTATGACAAATGTACTTTATTCTCCTAACACTGTAAGGTTGAGACCCCCCCACCCCTGGAATGAAGTGCAATTCCTGTGTATCTTGGTTTAGTGATAATTGCACTTTTAGTCAATTATTTGTATCTTAAAATTTTTTTATTATCCAAAGAATCCATTATATGAACAGACTTTTAAAAAAATTAAATATATTTTTATTTATTTCAGAGAGGTTGGGAGAGAAAGATAGAAATATCAATGATGAGAGAGAATCATTGATTGGCTGCTCCTGTATGCCCCCTATTGGGGATCAAACCCACAACCAGGGTATGTGCTCTGACTGGGAATTGAACTGTGACCTCCTGGTTCATAGGTCGAAGCTCAACCACTGAGCCGCACCAGCCCAGGTTGAACAAACTTTTAAAATAATTTCTGTATATTATATATATAAAATGGCTTTTATTGTACAGCTTATCTTCCACTTACAAGTTTATGGAAATATCAAAATATGTCAAAATAAATAAAAAGTAGGAGAAAAAATAAAACTATAGTAATTGAAACAGTATGATATTGGCATAAAAACAGACACATATCAATGGAACAGAATAGAGAATCTAGAAATAAACCCACCAATATATGGTCAGTTAATTTATGACAAAAGAGCCAAGCATTCAATGGGGAAAGTATAGTCTCTTCAATAAATGGTGTTAGGAACACTGGACAGCCACATGCAAAAGAATGAAATTAGACTCCTATCTTACATCATATATACAAATCAATTAAAAATGGATTAAACTTGCCCTAGCCTGTTTGGCTCAGTAGATAGAGCGTCGGCCTGTGGACTGAGAGGTCCCGGGTTCGATTCCGGCCAAGGGCATGTACCTTGGTTGCGGGCACATCCCCAGTGGGAGGTGTGTAGGAGGCAGCTGATCAATGTTTCTCTCTCATCGATGTTTCTAACTTTCTATCCCTCTCCTTTCCTCTCTGTGAAAAATCAATAAAATATATTTAAAAATAATAATAAAAAAATAAAAATGGATTAAACTTAATTTAAAACCTGAAATTGTAAAACTAGAAGAAAACATAGCAGGTATGCTCCTTGACATCAGTCTTGGCAATGATTTTTTGGATTTGACACCAAAAGTACAAGCAACAAAAGCAAAAATAATAAGTGAGATTATGTCAAGTTAAAAGCACAGCAAAGCACAACAAAATAAAAAGGCAACTTACAGAATGGGAGAAAATATTAGCAAATAATATATCTGATAAGGGGTTAATATCCAAAATATATGAAGATATAAACTCACACAACACAATAGCAAAACAATCTGATTTTAAAAATGGGCAGAGAGCCCGGCTTGTGTGATTCAGTGGTTGAGCATCAACCTATGAACCAGGAGGTCATGGTTCGATTCCCAGTCAAGGCACATGCTTGAGTTGCGGGCTCGATCCCCAGTAGCGGGTGTGCAAGAGGCAGCCAATCAATGATTCTCCTCATTGATGTTTCTATCTTTCCCTCCCTCTCCCTTCCTCTCTGAAATCAATAAAAATATGTATTTTTAAAAACAAGCAGAGGAACCAAATAGGCATTTTTCTAAAGTAGACATATAGCCCTGACTGGTTTGGCTCAGTGGATAGAGCATCGGCCTGTGGACTGAAAGGTCCCAGGTTCGATTCCGGTCAAAGGCATGTACCTTGGTTGCGGGCACATCCCCAGGAGGGGGTGTGCAGGAGGCAGCTGATCGATGTTTCATCAGAATGTTTCATCAGATGTTTTCATCAATGTTTCTATCTCTCTCCCTTCCTCTCTGTAAAAAATCAATAAAATATATATATATATATATATATATATATATATATATATATATATATATATATATATAAAAGAAGACATATAGATGGCCAACAGGCACATGAAAAGGTGCTCAACATCACTAATCATCAAGGACATGCAAATCAAAACCACAATGAGGTATTACTTAAAGCCTGTTACCAAAAATACAAGAGATAACAAGTGTCGGCAAGGAGATGAGGAAAAGGAAACCCTTGTGCACTGTTGGTAGGACTGTAACTTGGTGCAGCCACTATAGAAAACAGTATGGAGGTACCTCAAAAAATTAAAAATATAACTACCATATGATCCTGAAATTCTACTTCTGTGTATATATCTAAAGGAATAAAACAGGATATTGAAGAGATGTTCACTGCAGCATCATTTACAATGGTCAAGATATGGAAACAACCTAAGTGCCTGTCTGTCAATGGATGAATGAATAAAGAAGATGGGATAAAGAAGATAATTCAAACATGAAAAAAGAAGGAACTCCTGCCATTTGCAACAACATGGATGGACCTTGAAGGCATTATGCTAAATGAAATAAACCAGACAGAGAAAGAGAAATACTGCATGGCATTCACTTATATGTGGAATCTAAATAAGAAATCAAACTCATAGAAACAGAGTAGAAAATTGGTTGCCGGGGGCTGGGAGCAGAGGGCAATAGGGAAAGGGTTAAAGTACAAAGTTTCAGCTATAAGATGAATAGTCTGAGGATCTAATGTATAACAAGATGACTACAATTAGTAATACTGCACTATGTAACTGAAATTTGCTAAGAGAGTAGAACTTAAATGTTCTCAGACATATACAAAAAAGATAAATGTGTGGTGATGGATGTGTTAACCAATTGAAAGGAATCCTTTCACAATGTATTCATCTATCAAATCACCATGATGTATACTTTAAATAGTTTACAAGTTTGTCAATTATACCTCAATAAAGCTGGGGGGAAAAAAACCCACAAAAAAAGTAAAAATCTTTTTCAAGTTAAAAAAAAAGTGCCATATTAAGTTTATACTGTATAGTCCTCCTTTAAAAAACAAATAAAAAACTGACCTTGATTATAGCTAGGGTGACCATATATCCACGTGTGTCTGGAACAGACCTGAAATAACTGATAAAGTTCCTCTTTCCTTTTCAAAAGTAACCCAGCCCAACTTATATGCCCCCCTCCCTGGGATATAATAAAGGTTAGTAGCAATAAGTGTTGAAATGAATGAGTTCTGGTCTTAGACAATTCATGGCTCTGTTCCTTTCATGCTGTGGGACTTTGGAAAAATTAATTAATCCCTGTAAGTCCTAGTTTCCTCAAGTGTAAAATGAGTTCATTCTTTCAACAAGTCTGTCTGAGTACTTATAGTGTGCCAGCACTGTTTTAGGCACTGGGGTGAAAGTATAGATGTCAGCACTTTTACTATTGAGGGAATTAGCAAATAAACGAATAACATATCTTTAATATTTCAGGTGGAAGTAAAACAGTGAACCTAGCCGAAACCGGTTTGGCTCAGTGGATAGAGCGTCCGCCTGCGGACTGAGGGGTCCCAGGTTCGATTCCGGTCAAGGGCATGTGCCTGGGTTGCGGGCACATCCCCAGTGGGGGATGTGCGGGAGGCAGCTGATCGATGTTTCTCTCTCATCGATGTTTCTAACTCTCTATCTCTCTCCCTTCCTCTCTGTAAAAAATCAATAAAATATATTTAAAAACAAAACAAAACAAAACAAAACAAAAAAAACAAAAAACAGTGAACCTAGGTGAGGAATGATGGAGAGAGAGGGGAATGCTACTTTAGAAAGAAGTGTCAGGGAAGGACTGTGTTCAGAGGTATTTAAAAGAAAGTGAATGGAGTGGGAGCATAAGCTATGTGGATACTTGGCAGAGGGAAAGGCCAGTGCAAAAGCCCTGAGGCAGGAGCCACTTTGCGGATTTGAACAACAGCACGAAGGCCCGTATGGCTAGAATGGAGCAAGGGGGCCATGACAGGACAAGCAGCTGGCGAGTTGGGAAACGGCTGAGTAGGCATCTCCTGAGGTTGCTGTGATGATTAAACAAGATAATATATTTAAACCTCTTAACTCAGGATTATGTGCTCCAATAATCGGTAGTTAGCATTATTTTTGAAATGTTGTACATAACTAAAAAAGGATCACTTAAAATATGGTGTGTGTGTGTGTGTGTGTGTGTGTGCGCGCATCCAAAAGCATTTAACAATTTGGTTCTTAGATTAAAAACAGAGATTTTTTTCCTTTCTTTCTAGATATAAATACAGGCACATCTGTCTCCATTATTTTGAAAGAATTCATGGCAGGAATTCCTCAGAAATCCTCTTCTGTGCCCCTACAGAGAAATGCTATTTCCAACTTCCATTACTCCCTCTACAAAGAACTGGTAAACACTAACATATACAAATAAAAGGAGATGGACAAGGAGAAGCATCCTTACGTTGTATCGCACGTCTAGGCCATCATAGCTTAGGGGCTGCTTCTGCTGCAGCCTCAGGTCTCCGTTCACATATAACTGGGACCCCGGAATAGCGAAGGAGGACTGAAGAAATGCCATGCTCTGCATCACGAAGGTTGACATCCTCTGAAATCATTAGAGGGAGAGACAAGATCAGTTTCAGTCAGATCTTAAGGGCTCTGGGTTCTAAGCGTCACCTGTCTGTGGTGGAAGCCTAACAGTCCCCCACATACCTGGCTTGGCCATGCAGGCAGAACTCTGCCCAGAACCCTCGGAACTGTTCAGACATTGTATAAATTAATATGGCCCTAATGAAAAACATTTGACCTGCCCAAGTTAAACCCCAACTGTACCTCAGAAAAGAGCCTTTTTCTACAGTGTGGGTTTTCCTAGAAATCAGAAAGAGGGATCTGTTCTATTAAAAGACAAAAGGGAGAGGACAGGCTTCCCTCAGGAATTGACTCACATGCAATTGGTAGGAGAAAGTCAAGATGAGTTGCACACCAAGAACATGCTCCGTGGACTGCAGGGGAAGCTCCAGTTTAAAATGTAGCATGTCCATTTTCCCGTCCTGGTTTCTGTCTTCTTCTCTAGTCTAAGAAACCCAGCGACCCTTATTAAGTCGGGAAGAATCCATATTACTATTGTACATACACAATGAACCACTGTCCTGCGATACACAGGTATTAGCTCCCTCATCAGGAGAAAAATGCATAGGTATAAGGGATCAATATTGGAGAGACACACAATGTGCATGGCCCCTGAACTTCATACGTGTGCTTCTCAAATATTCAAGGGCCAAAGTGAACAGGAATTTGAATAGGTAACAACAACAACAAACAACTGATGGTATTTTTCTTTTTCAGTCTCATTTGATATTTTTGTTTGTTTGTTTTGTTGCTGGCATCTTTTCATTTTTACAAACAGGCTGGAGCTGGTATGGAAAGTTTAAGTAGCATATCAGAATTATTGTCTACTTGTCTAGAAAAGAAAACTAATACGAATCATTATGCATTCCCCAGATTCAGCAGAAAAACACCAAGCTCTATTTATACAGTACATCGTTTAACCACGAGTGTCTCTGCGGCAAATTCTCAGTATTGGACTGCATCTCATCATTGTCAGGACTTTAAAGCCTAGCGTACTTTTAGTGCCAATCAATAAAGCAAAAAAGGAAGCTCTGGAAAATCAGTAAGCCATTAAAACCACAGATACTTCATAAATTATGTACATGAAAGTAGGGAAAACAGATCTTAGGAGGGAAAAAGACAAATTACAGCTCATAAAAAAAAACACTGGTACCCAATCTTGTCATCCATAGTCTTGCCTCTTAGTAATCCTACTACGACTAGCAGGAAAGGATGGCTACAGAAATGTGATCGCCGCTGACACCATTCCTTGGCACGCTCTGGATCTTGTTACTACAACTGATCCTTTCCCAGTGTAGGTTCCCAGAAGGATTTTACTATGGTGTATCAACATTCCCATCTGAATTCTCCATCTACTGATTCATTTTTCTTTCCACCAATACCATTATGCAAGGAAGAGATTCTTTGTTCTTTTTTCAGGCTAAGAAGGTCGTTTTAAGATGGAGCTATCTCAGTTTTCAGAAACTTTCAATTGCTTCTTTCCTTCTAGACAATAATGTCCTTATCCTCGGCCTTGTTATAGAGAAACTCGCCCTCTGTCTTCTGTTGGATACTATTTTCACTGTCCTATTCCATCAACTTTGCAGGTGCAGCGGAGGGATATCTGTTACTCGGGCTGATGATCAAATTACTGAGGCAATTATGTATTAGCAATTATGGTTAGGATAGAAAAGAGGCTGCCTTGTCTTTCTGTGAATCTTCCTTAGCTGGTATCTATCTGGGAAGACTTGGAAGACAAAGTCGGGTTAACTCTCTGGGGTGGATCTATGCCTTCTGGATCCTTAGGTTAAACAGGAAAACAAAGATCAAATGTCTCAACTTGCAAGGGAGGATAGTGGATAGGAGGGAATTGCCAGAATACAAACCCCAACACAGCGTGGGAGAGAAAAGCAATTCATTTGATCTTTAAAATAAGTCTAAGGTAAGCAGAGCAAGTATTATCCCCATTGTATAGATGAGAAAATCAAGGTTCAGGGAGGTGAAGGGATTTATTGGTACAGCTAGTAATGGGGATAAGAAATGATATAAAAGGTGCATCTCCCACAATGACCTGTCACCAAGTTAGAATCTCACTCCCCTAAGGATGGCAAGGTGGGCTACATTCTATGCTATCACTTGGACCACTAATGAAATCAATTATTTAATTCTATTTATTCCAAATCAATCTCAACACATGTGCAAAGCTATCAAGGCAGGCATTCAAAGAACTAATACTTCTTTAACACAAGTTCAAGGTTATTATCTAAAATCAAATTGATGTGTCTGGCCAAGATAATTCATAAATCACACCATCATCTTATTTCTATAAGGTATATGTGCAATTTGGAACAATGTTAATATCCACTGGTTGTTTCAACTAGTCCCACTGCATATCCCAAGAGATATAAGAATATTAATAATAGTAATAATTAGAGAGGTAGGTACTATCGTGTTCTTTATATAGTCACATTGAGGCCGAGAGAGGGTATGTAATCCAATGACAGAATTGGGGCTAGGACTTAGGTTTATAGAATCCTGATTCAGTGCTCCTTCGATAATAGCCCACAAGAACCCCAATTTCAAAGATTTCTGGTAGTTAAAGAAAGGTAATCTTTTCCAGATATATATGAAATCAATACCAATATACTAGGTCGGATAAATATAGGCATTGCAGCATTTAGTCAGTGCATATCACTCAGTCTACCTGTACCAATCAGGAAAACAGAAACAAAACAGTTATTTTAACAGAGGGAATTTAGTATAGGGGATAATTAATAGCATAAGGGGACGAAAAAGGCAAAAAGGGAATGCTGTGATAACACAGAGAGGGTAACTGCAGGAAGCAGCTCCCGCGCCTGGAGCTGGAGCAGGAAGGGAAGAGGCTGGCATTACCACCAGGAGCTGGGCCTCAGGCCTCAGGAAGGAAGCGCTTCCCAGCTGACACTGATACCTCTAGAGCTTTGGAGGAGGAAACCATGAGAGGGAATGGATAAGGCTGGAGGAAAGACTCACTCTTTCCTGTTTGTATCACCCTGGCACTGGTTCTTCAACTGGCAGTAGCAACTGGTTGCAGTTTCTAGTTTTTTCCTACTCCTAGAACAAGGCTCGTCATGCCTCCTACTGGCAGAACCTAACAGGGAGTCAGTGGGCAGAAGAGAATGTGGTTTTCATCATCTCAGTGTGAGCATCACAAAGCAGAGATAGGAGGGCGACTTTGGAGCTGACACAAGACTAAAAACAATGCACCATCTGACTGTAAGAGTTGCTATAAATTAAGGAGTGCAATTGTTTCCAAATGCCCTGACTTGCAATATTTTCCCCACCAAGTATCTCATTGTTTGTTTTTACACTGTTCATTCTGTTGAGTAATATTCTTTTTTAAAAAACATATATTTTTATTGACTTTTTTACAGAGAGGACGGGAGAGGGATAGAGAGTTAGAAACATCGATGAGAGAGAAACATCGATCAGCCGCCTCCTGCACACTCCCCACTGGAGATGTGCCCGCAACCAAGGTACATGCCCTTGACCGGAATTGAACCTAGGACCCTTGAGTCCGCAGGCCGACGCCCTATCCACTGAGCCAAACCGGTTAGGGCAATATTCTTTTATTATAAAGGCTAATTTCCTAGTTTATACCAGTGTTCATTTTACCATATATTTGTCATTGAATGTTCCGGTTTTTTCTTTTTATGTTGAAAATACTCTTTGGCATTACTCTTTGGGTCTCCTAAAAATAGGGACCACTACTTCAGGACTCCTAGACTCATCAAATCCTTACTACCTGTATTTCAATGAGTCTAAGATGTCATCCTATCTAATAATAGACAAACATGGTAATTGACCGTACCTTTGCTACGCCCCCCATTGGCTAATCAGCACAATATGCAAATTAACTGCCAACAAAGATGGCGGCTAATTTGCATACTGCAGGCAGGGCAGGACAGCGCCATCCTGCCTGCCCTGCCACCATCTGGGCCTGCTATTTGCCACCAGGGCAGTGGGGCGGGACAGCGCCATCCCGCCTGACCTGACGCCATCCAGGTCTGCTATCTGCAACCTGCAGTGGCGGGGCGTCCCGTGTGCGACCTGATCCGGGCAGCCGGGCGGTTCAGCAGCAATTGGCTGGCCCGCCCAGGCATCCTGTGTGTGGCCTGACCCGGGGTGGCACCCCAACCTGTGCGCGACCTGGGGCAGGCATCGAGGGATCGGGCCTGCTATCTGCCACCCGGGGAGTGGGCCTAAGCCAGCAGGTGGTTATCTCCCGAGGGGTCCCAGACTGTGAGAGGGCACAAGTGGGGCTGAGGGACACCCCCCTACCCTTGCCAGTGCACAAATTTTTGTGCACCGGGCCTCAAATCAATTATGAAATGCACCACCCACCAGCCTCCACCACACACATACCCTTCCCATCCCACCAATAGAGTTAAACTCTCATTTCACTGTAAATCCTATTCACAACTTTAATGACCTTTCTCACTTTTCCCTTATTTTTTATTTCTCTAAAGTTAATAAGTATTTTATTTGCTTGCTTAGTTTTCTATTTACTTATACAATTTCAACAATCAGCTTCTATTGAAATTCCTCACAATTTGATGTTTATTCAAAATCTAGTTCATGCCTGGGCCAGTGTTGCTCAATGGTTGAGTGTCAACTCATGAACCAAGAGGTCACCATTTTTTGTTTTTAAGATTTACAAAAAATGTATTTTTATTGATTTCAGAGAGGAAGGGAGAAGGAGAGAGAGATAGAAACATCAATCGTGAGAGAGAATAATTGATTGGTTGCCTCCTGCACAGCCCCCACTGAGGATCGAGCCCACAACCCAGGCATGTGCCCTTGACCAGAATTGAATCCAGGACCCTTCAGTCCACAGACCAACGCTCCATCCACTGAGCCAAACCGGGTTGGGCAAGAGGTCACCAATTTGATTCCCGGTCAGGGATTATGTCTGGGAAGGGCTCGATCCCCAGTGGGGGGCATGAAGGAGGCAGCCAATCAATGTTTCTATTTATCCCTCTCCCTTCCTCTCACTCTAAAATCAATAAAAACATTTTAAAAAAAAAAAAAACTTGTTCATGGCAATATTCTAATAGTGAAAAAGTGAAATCAAATCCATCACAGTTGTTCCATATCATGAAATACCTTGTAGATCTTAAAAAGAATAAGGTTGCCCTAACCGGTTTGGCTCAATGGATAGAGTATCAGCCTGCAGACTCAAGGGTCCCTGGTTCGATTCCGGTCAAGGGCATGTACCTTGGTTGCAGGCATATCCCCAGTAGGGAGTGTGCAGGAGGCGGCTGATCGATGTTTCTCTCTCATCGATGTTTCTAACTCTCTATCCCTCTCCCTTCCTCTCTGTAAAAAATCAATAAAATATATTAAAAAAAAAAAAAGAATAAGGTTGATTAACAAGTATTGATACATACCCCAAACTGAGCCTTTAATTTTATGTCATTATATATACCAGTAACTTTAACATTTTACAATAAGCATGCAATTTTATAATCAGAAAAATATAAGAAAATGTAATCAGAAAAAAACTTGAATCGTATTTTGTGTGTCGTTATTTATATAACTAATCAGATTTAATTTTTTTTTCATTTTATTTAGTTGCTGGGGGGAAAAAAGTCTGAATTATTTTTTTTTTCCAGCTACACAAGTTTGGCTTGCAGGCTAATAATCTCAGAGATGTTTGCTGAGATTAAACTTTGGAAGAAGGAAACCAGAATTTTCATATTTCTAAAGGGAAATGTTTTCAAAACGTGAGTGTTTGTAAAGGAAGCACTCACTTACCTGAACCGAATACTAAATTACAGACAGTAAAATGCTTCCTTTTCCTTCTGGACAGCTACAAGATGGAACAGCGGCATCTAATAAGACCAGCCCGGGAGGCGGGAGGGCATTCCCGGAGGTCGTGTAACCAATCAGGGCCGGGGCTTCCCAGGGTCAAGCCTGCATAAAAATGCCTGCTCCTTCCGTTCGAGTGTTTGGATGCACAATTGCAGCAGCACTGAGGGTTGCAACAAGAACACTGCTGGTCCTCCATGACCCATCGCGGAGCTTTCGCGACCACCTTTCTATCAGGCAGCCCACGGAAATGACGGGGCCTGCAAACAGGCAGCGGCAGGCTTCTGGACTCGGCGCCAGGTAGCACGCTGACAGCGGCTGCTAACTTTCTTGGGGTTACGGGCAGCTTGGAGATATCGAATGAAATAAGAGATTTACTCCCCAGGAGGTTAAGCCTATGTTCAAACCACTGAGCCTGTGTACACCACTTACCGTGGGATCGAGGACCCTGAAGACCTAAGCTGCAGCTCCCACGGGGCCGGGCGCTCGCCCTCTCCTACCCCCGCTCCCGCCCCTACCTCCACCCAGTCCGGGTGGGCAGCTGGGCCCCGGCAGGAACCACGCACCGAAACGAGCGGGACGCGCAGATGATCCCCCTGCAGCCGGTTGAAGGCGGGGAACGTGCTCCAGGCGAGGAACCCGCCGCGCTCGGGTCCTAGCAGGGCCAGGAGCAGTACCTGGTGCTGGAAGCGCACAGTCGGCTGCTCCTCGTAGCTGCTCCGCTTCAGCCAAAACCCTGAGGTGAAAAGGGCGGGAAGGCGGTGGGGAGGATGTCAGCCAGGCCCGCGCGGCTGCGGCGGGCCGGGCAGCTGTGGCGCGCGCCCACCGGGGGAGGCTCACCGTGGCTCCGGAAGGCCACGAGCAGCGGCGGGATGTACGTGAGCGCGGTGGCCAGCAGCAGGAACAGCGCGGCCTTGGAGCAGAGCCCCGCGCGGTAGCCGCGCTCGACCGGCTGAGAGAAGAGCTCGTAGAGCGCCATGAACACAGCGCCGAGAGAGTCCGCCCCGCCTAGAGTCTAGAGACCCCTTGGCGGTAGCGAAGGGATGAGCAAGTTTGGCTTCTCCTGGTTGCCATAGCCTTGGTCTCCACTGCAACGGACGGCGCAGGGAAGGGAACCAATAGCAAGGACGCGGGGCCTCGGTGGGCGGGGAGCTGACGAGGGGCGGTGCCCACTGGGACGGTTGACCTCGCTTTACACATTACGTGCGTTTTCCCAAAGGCGGAGTGGGAATACGTTTCTGTGCACCAAAATCGTAGCTGTCGTGTTAGTGTGTATAAAATAAGATTTTCATAAAAGTTGGCCCGAAGTTAAATATTTGTGCGTCTTTCATTAAATATGAATCAGTGGTTCATATTTGAGTTCAACCAGTCCCGATACACCCTGCATTGAAGGAAAGCACAGAACATCATTGTGTCCGTGATCTCGGACCTGGTCCTGGGCTAAGACCAAGATCGAGCCCCTTTGTCTCCAAATTTCCTGTTGCTTTCACTATATGGCAGCATAGGTTCGGAAACAGGACACAAATCTCCCGGTTCTTTGTGGGATAAAGAATAATTACTACATAGCTCTCTCGGTCATACTTTGTTACCCTGATTGGGCACAAGCTTGTCTCTCGGTTTTAGGGGAAGCTGTGATCCTCCCCAAAGATAACACTGGCTTATCACTGAATTGAGTGCCCCAATCCCCGGCTGTGAGCCAGTATTTCAAACATGGCAGAAATTCTCTCTCTCTTTTTAAAAACCATGGTTCATATCCAAGTTCTTCAAAAGGCCTTGAAGGGTCACATTACAGTGCCAAGAGGGAGTGTGGAGTCCAGTAGTTGAGGCCCTTATTTTGAAGGCAACCTAGAAGTGGCTTTTCGATTAAGAGAACAGCTGAGATCCTAACAGAAAAACAGAGAGAGGTCAAGACCTGCCCTTCTTTAAAAATGATCCAGGTTCCTTACCACAGTCCAAAATGACAATGTCATCAGCCAAAAGATGCTTTTGACCTCTGGTCCAGCACTACTCATTCTTGCTTTAAAGCTTTTCTGGGATGGCCACGAAACTCTTAAAGATAGTAATTGTATTTCTTAAATCTTGTTATGATTCTGACATTACAGTATATTGTATCTATGCTTTAAGTAGATGTCTTTCATTCAATTAAATAACCATCAAAATAAGATGGTTCTAGAATAGATCGTTCTAGTCCAGTGATGGCGAACCTTTTGAGCACGGCGTGTCAGCATTTTGAAAAACCCTAACTTTGGTGCCGTGTCACATATAGAAATTTTTTGATATTTGCAACCATAGTAAAACAAAGATGTATATTTTTGATATTTATTTTATATATTTAAATGCCATTTAACAAAGAAAAATCAACCAAAAAAATGAGTTCGCGCGTCACCTCTGACACGCATGTCATAGGTTCACCATCACTGTTCTAGTGTCATCTTCTAAGGGTGGCTCTGCTCTGAGGAAGGAGATGTTTGCCTTCAAGGCTCCTTCTTTCAGCAGAAGGAAACACACACATTGTAGCTAGTGTTAGCTTAGTCACTGCTGAAACAGGGAGGTGACTGCCAAGAATTTAGGTGTATGAAGTGCTTCAGCCTCCCCTGAGATGCCATGAGTTTCCAAAACTATCTATGTAATAAAAGGCTAATATGCAAATTGTCCCATTTGACCAGGGGGTGGGGCCATCCGGCCAACCGCCTATGGTCCCTCCCCCAGCCCAATCGGCCTGGACTCCACCTGTGCATGAATTCATGCACTGGGCCTCTAGTCTATAATAATAAAAGCGTAATATGCTAATTAGACCAGACATCCTTCCGGATGAAGCCGGGGCTGCGAGGGAAGCCCAGGTCCCAGGTGCCAGGGAGAAGCCGGTGCCGGCAGCCAGGGGAAGGAAGGCCTACTCTTGCACAAATTTCATGCATTGGGCCTCTAGTCTTAACAATAATAGATACTGATATTTACTCTTTGATGCCATGACTTGAAGAAGCTAGTCTTTGTGGTTCTATTTCAATTCTTTTAGAACATTTGATTTTTTTTTAATGCTAAAGATCTGCGTATATTGTGTCATTTTTATGCATTCATGACTCAGAACTGACTTTTTGGTTTCCAAGGACAAAAAGAGTCATTCTCTGAAAGCTACATATTTTAATTATGTTCTATTCTTTTCTAGAAGCTCCTATTCAGGGCCTTTGAGTCATGTTAGAACTCCTGAATATTTGCTTCAAGGTTTTCCAACACTTCTTGGCATTTACCTATATCACTGAACTTTTGGCTTTCCAGTTTCTTATAACTACAGCTTTTGTTTATATGTGTTAAGGAAAGATTATCCTTTGAAAAATGTAACCATCCCAAAACATAAGATTCACATTTTCTCTGAAGTCTTTCTTACTAAACCTCTCTTGGCTTTGTGTCAGCCCCATTGCCCTAAGCCATCCCTCAGTATCCCATATTCACACACCTCTCCAACATTTGAAATTTTTTTATAGGTCTGTTAATGTGTAATTGCATATATTCATTATCCTATTTTTCCTCCTAACTTACCTCTTCAACTAACCACCCCCTCAAGGAAGACATCCAGTGTCCTTAGAACATCCAATACGCCGAATATAACTACCCAATGGGTAAAGAAGGTGATGTATATTATCAAGGCAGATCAGAGAATTTAATTAGAACTGGAAAGAGACATCATGAAAGCATGTAAAGATAGAAAACAGAAAGACACTGTACATCATTAAGATCCTCAGGTGTCATGCCTATGGATTGGTAGGTGGTGGATTGTTCCCCAGAGAAGTGTACTAAGCTCTTCCATGTGCAAGGAGGTGTACATGCCTTGGAGTAGGACACATGACCAGCTCTGTAAAGGGAAGCAGGTGTTTCAGTCCAATTTCTAACTCCTCCACTGACTCAATATCAGATGGTGAACAACCATCTTCATTCCTTAATGTTTGTTTCTATTTGCAAATAAGGCATTTACATTTTCACTCTCTCGCTAATTTAATAGCTTTAAGTACTTCTCTCCTGAATTTGAGACTCATAGAGCCACTCAATGACTCTACATCTTCATTTGCATGTGTCTCTTGGACATCTTATACTTAATATATACAAAACTCTTAATTCTCACCACCCCAAGCTGAATCCACTCTATTTCAGTAAATGGCAATTCTATCCTTCCAAAAAATCTTGACTTTGACTTATCTGTCACACATCATCTCCACTCTATCAGCAAATTTTGTCAGCTCTATTTTCAGAATATATTTAGAGTACAATTGCTTCCCACCACCGGCACGGGCACCATCTTGGTATAAGCCATCATATTTCACCTGGTTTATCACAATAGCCTCTTAACTCTTCCCCTTGCTTCCCTACTAAACCCCTTATAGTCTACTGTCTACACGGAAGCTAGCCTGATCACTTAAAAAGGAGAGTTATATCACATCACACCTCCACTTAACATGAAATTCAAAAGCTCAACACTTTTGGTTTCAATCTCCTTTATCTCATCTCATAACATACTCCGCCTTGTTTTTTCTGCTCCAACCACAGGGGTTTCCTTCCTGCTCCTAGATGTGCCAACCACTTTATCTAATTAGCATTCTATCACTCTCTTGTCACCAACCCTGTTTTATTTTTCTAAACAGCACCCATCATTACCTGACATTTATTTTTTATCTCGTTTCACTAGAATACGAACCCCATGAGAGCAGAGATGTCTGTTCTGTTCACTGGTTTTTCCCAAATCCCAGAACAGTGTTGCTATACACAACAATAATTTTTGGTATGAAATTCATTAAAATGAATTTTTTTCATTTCATTAAAAGCAAGCAAGTTGCCCTAACTGGTTTGGCTCAGTGGATAGAGCGTCGGCCTGCGGACTGAAGGGTCCCAGGTTCGATTCCAGTCAAGGGCATGTACCTTGGTTGCGGGTACATCCTCAGTGGGGAGTGTGCGGGAGGCAGCTAAATTGATGTTTCCCTCTCATCAATGTTTCTAACTCTCTATCCCTCTCCCTTTCTCTCTGTAAAAAATCAATAAAATATATTTTTTAAAAAAGCAAGTAAACTAAAAACTATTTTGGTTGCTCAGACACACAATTTAAAAATAACAAAAATAATTTTAGAATGAAGTTAGATTCCACAGCATCCATCAGGAATTTCAACTATAGGAAATGATACATGACAATGTTCAAATATACAGGCCTTTCAGATGCATCAGAATCACAGGCATGTGGCAAGGATCATGTGCCCAATTAAGCAAATATTCTTGTTACATATTCACCAGCTCATAAACATATGATGATCGAGAGCCCTGATGACATCACTGGAAATCCTGAAGGCTCAGGCAGATGACACACACACACAGAGCTTATGCTGCGATTGCTGCACCTCACACTGATGACCAAAGAAGCCCATCTCATGATCAGCTATCAGGGGAATTCTCCGAGTCTGATGGTCACCTCTAACTCCTCTGCTTGTTAAGGTTAAGGGGTCTCTCTGTGATCGGTGTAATGTTACAGTCCTCGAATGCACATTTCTGATAACGCTTCTTAAATATTTATTCAAACACGTATTTATGAATAAAGGAAAGAAACTGGATTTGTTTAAATGGAATTTCTAGGTCCAAGCCAACCTGTTATGGCTCCTCTTAATACTGAACTCTATGGAGCCCCCAACCTGTTACTCCACATAGCACTTCCCAAACCGTCAATGCCCAACAGAACCCCCCTCCCGCCATCACTGACCACCAGAGACTCCTTTTCTGTCATTCATACCCGCCTCCCCCCCACCCCCCAAAATACCCCTCTTGTCCCTGAGGCCCCAGTCAGACCTCCCTCTGTAAGAGCCCTATCCGACCAGCCAGACCCTCACCCTCTCCTTCCCCTTAGCCACGTCACCGAGACCCGCTCCTATTACCCATCCCGAATATCCCCTCCCACGTCGCCAGTGTCCCTCACGGACGCCCCTGACTCCCACGTCATCAACTCCACGCCCGAGCTGACACCCCGCGGCGCCCTCCCCTGCCCCGCCCCTGGCGTGCGGCCCCACCCCTTGGAGCGGCCACCAGACCAACCGCGCCGGAAGCCCCGCCCCCTGCCGGTTGCTAGGCTCCGGCAGCCGGAAGTCCCGCCTGTCGTGTAGTCACCGCCGCCGCCGCCGCTGTCGTTGTTGTTGTGGTTGGTGCTCTGAGCTCCGCGGCTCCGAGAGCCGGCTGCGTCCCTTCCCCGCCGCCGCCATGAAGTGGATGTTTAAGGAGGACCACTCGCTGGGTAAGAATCCGGACACGGGCCGGGCCGTGGGGGCCGGCGCGGCGGGTGGGCCCCCTCCCCCACTCGGGCCGCCCTGGGCTGGGCTGGGCCGGGCAGGGCGGTTGCAGCTCTTTGGGCTGGCGTCTCCGAGGTCCCGGTCCCCCGATCGGCCCACAGACCCCGTGCCGCCTTCGGGAGGACCTCTCGGTATCAGGAGACCGAGGCCTCGGGCACGCCGGAACCAGGGCCCAGGGCGTGCGTAGGTCGCGGGGGAGGAAGGTTGGGGGCCTGGGGACCGGCAGGCAGGCGCGACAGTCATCCTGGTGTTTCTCCCCCAGAACACAGATGCGTGGAATCCGCGAAGATCCGAGCGAAATATCCCGACCGGGTTCCGGTGAGTGGACTCCCCGCCCCTTCACCTCACTGTCACCTCTGTCTTCTAGGACTCGTGATGGGGCCCGAACCCTTTAAGAGTTGACAACTTGAGGTTCCAGCCCCGGTTACAGTAGCCGACTGGACAGACGGGGTTGGGGGTCATCCGAGACTTGAACTTGAGGGGCTGGGGCTGGCGCTGTTTAGGGTGCTTCAGTGCTGAATCTCCCGATCTAGGCCAGTGAGCTGCCTGCAGTCTCTGGGCTCCCTGGCCAATTATATAAGGAACGATATTCTAGGACAGGGCAACAGGTCACTGCCACTTTGGGGAACGGTGGTGGAGGGAGCCTGTCACTTTGGTCTTGGACGTGGTACTTTAGTCTCAGGACGACAGTCTCATCTTTAACTTTGAGACCCCATGTTTACCTGACTAATAGCTTCCTTTTCTCACCCCCGCCCTGTCATCCTTTCCTGACCAAAAAGAAATTCTGAGAAGCCGCTGAAAACCCCTTCTCCCTTGGTTTTCCCTTCATCTATAATAAATATGATGCTATATTTCTTCCATCGTAGGGGAGATGGTTTCTGCAATCCCTCTTGATTTTTAAAGGACAGCAGGCCTGTTATTGTAGCTCATTGCTTGTGATCCCTTCCTTAGGAGACGGGGCAGGAGGGACATATTTGAAACCCAGTTCAGAGAAAAGCAACAGGCCGCATGAAGAGCGTGGTTCCTGGCCGGCTGGGATTGCCAATCGTTCCCATTAGTCCATCCTTTTTCATTTCCTGTGTTCCTGGGATCTTGATTCCCCTGCAGTGTGAAGGCAGATCCATACTGGGGTGCTGGAATAATAGGCTGTAAATGAAACTCCCACCAGATATTCTTGGGTCTGCCCAGACAAAACGTTGAAAAGCCTTGTATTAAAAGCTGTACTTCTCTTACGCATGCAGAGATCAGAGATGAGAAATGTAATAATCGACCACAGAAGCACTTACTGTTCCCTTCTAACATATTTATATCGGTTTTTAACCTCCACTATGTGTGGTTTATTAAGCCAGGGGCATATTTCTTTATGTGATGCAGTTCCCCACCCACCTCCTCGCCCACACACTATTATTCATGAGCTCGCTGACAATGCAAGGCCAGAGCCTCACATGAGAAATCCAGGCCTGACCTCTCTTTGCTTTCCCAGGTGATCGTGGAAAAAGTCTCAGGCTCTCAGATTGTTGACATTGACAAACGGAAGTATCTGGTTCCATCTGACATCACCGTGGCTCAGTTCATGTGGATCATCAGGAAAAGGATCCAGCTTCCTTCTGAAAAGGCAATCTTCCTGTTTGTGGATAAGACAGTCCCACAGTCCAGGTAAGGGATGTTTACTGGTATGGGCCATCTGCTTGGCTGCTTACAGAACTCAAAAATTTTGGAGGTCTGAAAACTCCTAGATGTCCTAACTAGAAATCTGGATTTTTGTACTTCAGTAGCTCAAGGAAAGTATGGGCTGCAATACATGAGAGTGTACTTTGGGTTAAGAAAATAGAACAAGACCTGGACTTTTTAAAATATTATTAATATATTTTATTGATTTTTTACAGAGAGAGAGGGAGAGGGAAAGAGACTTAGAAACATCGATGAGAGAGAAACATCAATCAGCTGCCTCCTGCACACTCCCTACTGGGGATGTGCCCGCAACCAAGGTACATGCCCCTGACTGGAATCGAACCCGGAACCCCTCAGTCCGCAGGCTGATGCTCCATCCACTGAGCCAAACCGGCCAGGGCTGGACTTTTTTTTTAATGAAGAAATTCAGTCTCAACCCCCAAGAATCCTCTAAAACAGCTGAGGACTCTTAGGCTTAAGTCACCAGCAGAACTGAAGCCTGAAATAATTTTCTCCAAATGGTTCATGAAATAAGTCCTGTCATTCTCCACCAGAAGCTTGGCCTTGCTGAGGCTCACTTTAGTTAATCACCCTGCGTGCTTGCTCTCCACGTTCAGTCAACTCTGCAACTGTGGGAGTCTCTCGCTGCACCTGATCTTTAATTCGCTAAAATGGCTGCCGTCCAGCAAAGGGCTCTGAGGTCTCTCTACAGATAAGCCTCCCTTAGTGCCACCTGTTCTCACTGTCAGAGTCTGCCTGTGGATAGGGGAAAGTGGACTGGCTCAGGCTAAGTCCCTGGTCAGTCCTTTCTTGTTACTGATTGAATACTTCCAGGCCCTGTGCCAGATGCTGGCCCCTGTCTCCTGAGTGAGTTCCTGGCTGCATCTCATCTTTGTGACCCAAACTACGTTTAATTTGTTGCGCTCCCCCTCTCCCCCTCTAAAGTAGTACTTGTAGAAGCTAAGGCTTTCAGAAGCCCTGGGAGCTGGCCCAGTGTGGCCAAAAAAATACCTTCCTTTTGAAAATCCTTGAAAGGTCTAGAAGAGGCCTAGGCCATATTCTAATCCTCTTCCCACAAAAGGTAAGAAGCTCTATTTTTTTGTCTTAAAAACCAAAAAGCAGAAATGCTATGTTTTGGTCTAATTTGCTCTTTCCTAATCTCCATCTCCTCCCCTTCCTGGTGTTATGCAGAGAAGCAGGATAGGGAAGAAATGGAAGGTTCTTCCCTAAGGTTTGTCGACATAAGAAATGCCCAAACATGTAGAGAATTTTTGTAAGTTTATTTGAGCCCAAACAGATGACACAGTTGTTGGGAAACAAGATCACAAATTCTTGGGAGAGTGACAGTTTTTCAGTTTCTTTTATGCATTTGAAATTAAGGAAGTAACGTAATGAAGATTACATGCAGGTAGGAGAAAGCAAGGTGCGGATTGGATTACAGGATAGTTAAGATTTTGTGCTTTCTTGAGAATGGGGTTACACTTATTTCAAAGGTATATTAACCTAGATGCACAAGAACAATGGGACAGGGTTTGCTTAAGGCAAAGATGAAACTTTAACTAAAAAAGTTATATGCTTGGGGTGTGACTAGCCATCATGACCTGCTCGGTAACAATTTATGATCAGACGTGGCCTGTGTGCCTCAGTTGGTTGAATGTTGTCTCATGCATCTAGAACAGGGGTGGGCAAGCTTTTTGACTCGAGGGCCACAATGGGTTCTTAAACTGGACCGGAGGGCCGGAACAAAAGCATGGATGGAGTGTTTGTGTGAACTAATATAAATTCAAAGTAAACATCATTACATAAAAGGGTACGGTCTTTTTTTTTTTAGTTTTATTCATTTCAAACTGGCCGGATCCGGCCCCCGGGCCGTAGTTTGCCCACGGCTGATCTAGAGGTTTCTGGTTCAATTCCTGGTCAGGGCACATCCCTCGGTTGTGGGTTCAATCCCCAGTAGGGGGCGTGCAGGATAAAGTCAATGGATGTTTCTCTCTCATTGATGTTTCTCCCTCTCCCTTCCTCTCTCTCTAAAAGAAATAAAACCACATTAAAAAAAACGTGTGATCAGTCCTGATCGGTTTGGCTCAGTGGATAGAGCCTCGGGCCATGGACTGAAGGGTCCTGGGTTCCATTCCTGGTCAGGGTGCATGCCTGGGTTGCGGACTCAAACCCCAGTAGGGGGTGTGCAAGAGGCATCTGATCGATGTTTCTCATCAATGTTTCTAACTATCCCTCTCCCTCTCTGTAAAAAATCAATGAAAATATATATATATTTTAAAAAGTGTGATCAGATCATCCTGTGAGGTTACTTTCCATAGAATCTCTTTTTCATCCACAGGCCTATGTCCTGCCTTCTGGGTGCTGTTGGTCTGCTATAGCTGTTGCTCAGGGAGCTGTGGTTTTGCCAGGGGTGTCAAGCCCGAGTTGGACTCTTCTAGCCTTCCTTCTTAGGCCTCTGGGCAGTGTGGAGCTGGGCCCACTGTTCACCAGGGGAGGGAGCCCCACCCATGTGTGGTCACTCGGCTTCCCTTAAGGTGGTAGGGAAGGTAAATCTTCATTCGTATTACCTGCAACTTCTGCAAGCCTTTGAGACTGTTTCTTCCTTCCTGGAGGTGGCTTCTTAGTGGGAGGAAGTAGGTCACTGTTACCTATGGCATTGAGTTTATTTCCTTGAATTCTGATCCTCTGATATTTAAAAGGAAATGAAGCAGGCTTCCGAGGCCATTAAGATTACTCCACGTTAATCTCACAATTAAAATGGCTGCAAATTTTTAGCAATTACTCCCCCTCCCCCCCATTGTCCCTGAGATATAAATAGAATTAGAAATGAAAAGTGATTCTTAGGCAAGCAGAGGCTGCTTCAGAGCCATTTTCTCTCCAATTCTCATTTGCCTTTCCAACCTGGTAAGACTCTACCCTAAAGCAGATTTATACTAGTGATCCAAGTCAGGATTTGAGTCACTAAGAGGGCCCCTTTGCCCATGCCCCTAGTGCCTTTGCCCCAGTTAATGACTTCTTGCTCCACACTTAAAGCAGCAGGGGTTTGTTTGTTTGGGGGAGAGGGGTTATTCTTAAAAACACATTTGTTTACAAACAAGTGACATCATGGGGCTTTATGCAAATGCTAATCACCTAATAGCACAAATAAAATTGCCTCAGGGTTGCCTTCCTAAAGCTGGTGTGTGAGTCAACTTCTCTCTCTCCTTACCCAAGGTAGGTTAGCAACCTTTTTCTCAGCTCTTTCCAGACTCCTTAGGGAAGCCCAGAGCCTCTCTTAACCTGTAGCCAGTGTTTGCTGCTTCATAGATGCTGGGGAAATGAGTCAAGAAAGGATGAATCCAACCCTACAGAGCCCTCCCCCATCCAGCAAGGTCTGCACTAGGATCACTTATGCTGAGGCTGAGCGATAGTGACTTCCATTATACCTGCCTTGGAGCAGGACTTTGGCAGTGTTCTGAACACAGGCGATCACCATATAGAATGTTGTGATTATTGTTTACAGTGGTTAGTATTAAACTAGAGGCCCGCACTGGTGGGGTCCCTCGGCCTGGCCAGTGATGGGGCCAATGGTGGGGGCGGGGAGGGGGGGTGGCTGGCCTGGGGGAGGGACTGCAGGAAGTTGGCTGTGGGAGCACACTGAACACCAGGGGGCAACTCCTGCATTGAGCATCTGCCCCCTGGTGGTCAGTGTGCATCATAGCAATCACTTGACTGGTCATTTGGTCGCTTAGGCTTTTATATATATAGATGTTGATTCTGGAAATAGACACAGGCAAGTCCCTAAGAGTTTTACTTCCTAAATTCTTTCTGAGTTCTGTTTTTTTTTTTTTTAAATATATTTTATTGATTTTTTACAGAGAGGAAGGGAGAGAGATAGAGAGTTAGAAACATCGATGAGAGAGAAACATCGATCAGCTGCCTCCTGCACATCTCCCACTGGGGATGTGCCCACAACCCAGGTACATGCCCTTGACCAGAATCGAACCTGGGACCTTTCAGTCCGCAGGCTGACGCTCTATCCACTGAGCCAAACCGGCTTCGGCTTGAGTTCTGTTTTTTAAAAAGGGGATCACAACTGCCTTCTCACATTTAATATTGGAAAGTTGAGTTCTCTACCTAGGTGCCTGCATCCAGGATCAGGCTAAAAACCAAAAGAGAACTATGGGTTGGTGCAGATAGGACCTGAGAAAGCATGTCAGTGTACAGATTCTCAGTTGTGGCATTGGAGGGGAACCCTGACCTGGCAGTGGTGCCTACCTTTTGGCCTTTTGTTTAGAACACAGATAAGAGTTTTGTTCATCTATGTTTTAAATAGAAACAGGAGTATATTATTAAATAAAATATCTCTAAGATGTGATAATTTGGAAATGTTACATTGGTAATCCTGTACTGTTTAAGATTAATCGTGTTGAGTTGGTTCTAGATCTTAAAAGAGGTACTAAGGCCTTAGCTGGTTTGGCTCAGTGGATAGAGTGTCAGTCTTCAGACTGAAGGGTCCCGGGTTCAATTCTGGTCAAGGACACATGCCTGGGTTTTGAGCTCAATCCCCAGTGGGGGGCGTGCAGGAGGCAGTTGATCAATGATTCTCTCTCATCACAGATGTTTCTATCTCGCTTCCTCTCCCTTCATCTCTAAAATCAAAAAAATATTTTTTTAAAAAAGAGGCACTGAGTAAAAGGAAGTTGTGTTGTATAGTCCATTCAAATTTTATTTAGAAATGTGCTTAAATCAAGCACTTTTGATAATTTCTGGGTAAATAACTCTTCAATAATGGGGTTTATTTCAGCCACTGAACAAGGTTTATTTATATGAGAGAAAAATCTGATAAAAGGAATAAGCAGAAATTAACTTTTATGTTTCAGAATTTTTATGTGTGGGGAACTCTCAGGGTCATATTAACTTTGACTTTGAGGTCAATGTCTTTCCAGGATCCACAGCAGTAGCCATTGTCCTCCCACCTCACCCCATCTCTCTATACCCCTGCTGGAAAAGAGATAAATCCAGGTCCAATGGAAGCCTGTGTGCTTCAAAGCAGATGGGTGGCCAGGTGTGCCTATCAGTTAGCTAATTCATGAGTCAGGCTAGATCCCACAGTATACATGACCTTGGTTGGGGGATAAGGGGGGTTCTGTAGGGAAAGGGCATCCACACAATTCTAGGTCAACCTCCTGATTTATAAGCTGTTGAATAGTTTAAAGCTAAACTATTTATATAGTTTATTTAAATAGTTTAAAGCAGCATGGCCATTCCTGGATAGGGATTCTTCTAAAAGGCTATTGGTTAGTTTGTTTGGATCTGTGACCCTGAAGGGAGCAGTGGGAGACACGGTTTTAGGGGGTAATTTAGGTCCATTCCATTCAGTACTTCAGGTCCCACCACACCTTAGATTGGCTCCTTGTCTTGGGTCTGCCAATTGGTTTTTCCAGTCTTTCCGCATCAGACTCCGAGCTTGGAAGGTGGCAGTACCCCTTGTCCTCAGCAGCATCCTTCTCGGAGGAAAGCAGGTAATACTTGATAGACTGTAAGCCACCTTTGGGTGTCTTCTGCAACCAGTAGCTTGGGCAGGAAGCCTTGGCTTTGTGGTGCTGTTTGTGAATTGTCAGGCCATCCAGCAAGCCTGTGCAGTTTAGCCAGACACGCACATCAGAGCTGCCTCTGTGCTTCAGGATCCCCAGGCGCTCCAGCAGTGGGCTGCTCAATGCCGTGTCATGGCCTCTGCGAGTTCTTAGAGGGAAGTTCATCTTGGAGGCTCATGGAACTGGTCTTAACTGACACAGCGGCCTTCTGCAATAGGCTGCCTGCTGACTAGGGTCACGTTTTGCATCTTGCACTTCCATTTGACTATTCTTTTAATGGGACATAAAAACATTTTTTAAGAAACTAGATTTGCGGCCCAGTTCTTTTTGGCTCCAGGCCAAGTTACTCTGTGTGTGGCCTGGTACTACACATCTGTTTACAAATCATACTGTACAGATATGGCAGTCTTCTTTCATGGACCCAGAGAAGCCTCGAAATAAGGCATTCCGTCACAGGCTGCTGAATGGAGGGTTTAGCTCCTAGCATTGAGCATTGTCAGTTTTCAAGTTCCTACCCAGTGGGTACCCTGAGTGTAAGGATACAGTGATACATTGCTACTGCCAACTAAATAAAGTTTCCACACAAGGCTACGTGACAGAATAGGAGAACAGTGAGAGGGCTCTTAAAGTCATTATGCATAGCCATCTCCTTGTCAAATTACAGGATCTGCAGGAGAGACCGCTAAGACCTGGCTACTCAGTGTGTGATGCAGAGGCTGGCCGCAGTAGCCTTACCTGGGAACTTGTTAGAAATACAGAGTCACAAAGCCTCACCCTGACCTGGTGATTTTGTATGCATGTTTGTGTGAGAAGCACGGTGTTAAGGAAGATCTCTGTAGAAGGTACAGGGATGCTGACATTGGGGCATTAGATCTAGCTGTGTATCCACTTGGAGGCAGCAAAGCTTGGTGGTAAGAATGTCTCCTGGCTTTATGACCTGGGGTAAATTATTTAACCTTTCCGCCTCACTTTTATCTATGAACTATGGATTAGGATAGTACCTGCCTCATAAGGTTGTTGTGAGGATAGAGTTAATGCATGTAACATACTTAGAATAGTGCTTGGCACGGGTTTGCTTTTATAGTTAGGATTTTTATGATTAGCCTCTGTAACTGCTAGGGCACTGCTTAAGCAAATTAAAAAAACACATTTCACTTAAAAGACAATGGAATCTAAAGACAGAAAGCCCCATGATTATCCCCATCTCAGAGTCTCAGAGCCTGCCTTAGACGATAGTGGTTCCAGTATGTCAGACAGCACACAGAGAGTAAGAGCAGAACTTAGTCTGTCAGATGGAAGCAAACAACGTAGGCACCAAGGGGTGGCTGCCTTTGAATTCCACACAATGTCTGTTACCTCTGTGTCTAAACACTGTGGTAATAGTAGTGGGGAGATGGTAGGGACAGGTCTCATCAAGGTCACCCTGGACACTTGGACCAAATGGGGCAAAGGGAATTGTGGCAATAGCTGTAGCTGTTTTCCCCTCAGCCTTATTCCGAGAAATCTCAGAGAAATCTCTTTGAGGGCATTCCCAACCACCAGGGTAGAAGTCTTGAGAGACTCAGCTACTTGTTCAACACCTTTGCTAGTTGCTGGCTCCTTGCTTTACTTCCTGCCGTGTCACTTTGCTTCCTGATCACATGGCTCTTCAAGATAAGCATCTCAAAAAGAGAAGAAAAAAAGGACAAACAGCTATCTCCCTTTGGCACAGGGACTGGTTCTCAACCTTGGATGCACATGGAATCTTTGTTGGCATTTTAAAACATGCTGATGTACCGATGCCTGGGTCCTACACCTCCAGAGGTTCAGATATAATTGACCTGGGGTGGGGCTTATGTGTGGAGATGTTTTTAAAGCTCCCCATTGTTTCTGATGTGCAGCCAAGGTTGAGACCCACCACTCCAGATGTTCTCGTGAGCAGGGGTTCCTCCCTCTATCCACTGTTCCCCAAGTCCTCACATGTTCCAGGGCAGTATTGTCAATAGGAATGGCATGAGAACTACATTTGTAATTTTCAATTTTCTAATAGTCACATTAAGAAGGAAAAAGAGCCAAAACCGGTTTGGCTCAGTGGATAGAGCGTTGTTCTGCGGACTGAAAGGTCCCAGGTTCGATTCCGGTCAAGGGCGTGTACCTGGGTTGCGGGCACATCCCCAGTAGGAGATGTGCTGGAGGCAGCTGATCGATGTTTCTCTCTCATCGATGTTTCTTTTTTTTTTTTTTTTTAATATATTTTATTGATTTTTTACAGAGAGGAAGGGAGAGAGAGAGTTAGAAACATCGATGAGAGAGAAACATCGATCAGCTGCCTCCTGCACATCCCCCACTGGGGAAGTGCCTGCAACCCAGGTACATGCCCTTGACCGGAATCGAACCTGGGACCTTTCAGTCCGCAGGCCGACGCTCTATCCGCTGAGCCAAACCGGCTTTGGCCCATCGATGTTTCTAACTCTCTGTCTCTCTCCCTTCCTCTCTGTAAAAAATCAATAAAATATATTTAAAAAAAAAAAAAGAAGAAGGAAAAAGAAACATGTGACATTAATATTAATAATATATTTTATTTTTCCAGTATATACATAATATCATCATTTCAACATGTAACCAAAATTGAGATACTTTACATCCTTTTTTTTCTTCATACTAAGTCTTTGAAATCTTGTGTATATTTTATACTTACAGCACATCCCAATTCAAAGGGATCTTTGGATTGATTTTAGAGAGAGGGGTAGGGGAGTGGGAAAGAGAAAGAAAGGCATCAATTTGTTGTTCCATTTATTTATGTGTTCATTTGTAGATTCTTGTATGTGCCCTGATTGGGAATTGAACCTGCAATCTTGGCATATTGGGAGAGCGCTCTAACCAACCGAGCTACCCGGTCAGGGCAGCATATTCCAATTCAGATGAGCCACATTTCAAATGCTAAATGTAGTTAGTGACTACTGTATTGGACAGTAAAAGTATATGACATTTTTGTCATAGCAGAAATTTCTAGCAGACCATGCTGTTCCAGGAAGTCCTTATTTTACAAATTCCAGGTTAAGAGATCCGCAAAAGGAGCACTGTTTCATTGCACAAGAGGCTGATGACAGACCTTTTTGTATTCATACTCATCCACCCCCACTTTGTTACTTAATAGTTCTCATCTACCCACACAGCCAAATGGGCTGAGCTTGAAAACAGGTAGGAAGAATAAAAAAGGAAGAAATCTCCCCTTAATAAATGGAGACCATGTCCCTGTTTACATGGAAGTCCCACACAGCCCACCAGGAGCACAGCAGCGGAGTGAGCAGTCATTGCTTCACCAGCTTGAGGCCCTGGACCTCTCATCATCCACCCCAGTGGACCTTGTTTTACTGAATCCTGCATTTAGCATCTATTGTGACCTGTCCAGGCTGGTTGACCTCACCACTCATGGTTGCACTGATGTTTAGCATATTCCTTTGACTCCTGCTCCTAATAGTACAGTCATGTGGCCAGAGCTCATCCAGGGTTCTGGGTGTTACAAGTCTTACTCTGGAGGTGGTAGTGCAGTCCAATTCATGGCTTAGGGAAAGCCAGCTTTCCCACCCACATATTTAGTTTGAGCAGTATCTGTTTCTGGAGGGTCCTTAGGAAGGCCAGGCAGGGCTTCTTTGGATTCCAGATACAATCTGAGAGATGTTTGCATTGCATGTGAGGAAAGTAACTTCTCTTTGATGATGCTGACACAAGTCTGTGGAGCACAGGGTTTTTGGTGGAGGAGCTTCCACAAGAATGAACCCACTTGTAATTACAAATTAGAAATCTTCAATAACGAGCCTGAAGCAGAAGCAAGCTCCATGTACTCTTCCTTTCCTTGATCCTCCATCCATACAGGGATGGGCTTCATAGGCTTTTAATTTCGCTTCGTTTTTTCCCCTTGCCCTTGGCATTCAGAAAGCATTCTAAATGTATACGTATTAACCAGTACTAACCAGCCAGCCCCACTTAAGGAGCTAGATAGAGCTGGCCTCTGAAGGATTTACTTTGTGTAAAGGTGAGTGCAAATAGCTTTGCCTTGGAGCAGGAGAATGGAGAATTGATTCTAGTCTTGTGATTCCCAAAGGCCTAATTTACCTTAATCTTTTGTGGCTCCATTTACCTTCTTTACAACAGGAATGTAGCATTAATGAGACCTGAATTTCTTTTTAACCATCTACCACCAAAGTTGTGGGAGAGAGTAGCTAGTTTAAGTATTAAGTTCCTTATCCATAAGTAATCTTTCTCCCAACACTTAGACTTAGTAATCAAACCCAATTTTTAATGTTGTTTTTCTTTTTAAAAACTTTATTTCAAGATAACTATGTTTACAGAAATACAGTTATATTGGTTAAGAGAATGAAGATTAGCCCTAGCTGGTTTGGTTCAGTGGATAGAGCATCGATCGGCCTGTGGACTGAAGGGTCCTGGGTTCAATTCCGGCCAAGGGCACATGCCTGAGTTAAGGGCTCGATCCCCAGTAGGGGGCATGCAGGAGGCAACTGATCAATGATTCTCTCTCATCATTGATATTTCTATCTCTCTCTTCCTCTCCCTTCCTCTCTGAAATAAATAAAGAAATATATTAAAGCCCTGGCGGGTTTGGCTCAGTGGATAGAGTGTCGGCCTGTGGACTGAAGGGTCGTGGGTTTGATTCCGGTCAAGGGCACACACACAAAAAAAAGGAATATATTTTAAAAAAGAGAGAGAGAGAATGCAGTTTAACTTATTTTACATGATTTGGACCACAAATTTGGTACATGGTTTAAGCATAAAAAAAAAAAAATGGTTTTAGGCCCTCGTTGGTTTGGCTCAGTGGATAGAGCGTTGGCCTGTGGACTGAAGGGTCCCATGTTCGATTCCTGTCAAGGGCACATGCCCAGGTTGTGGGCTCGATCCCCAGTAGGAGGCTGCCGATCAATGATTCTCTGTCATCATTGATGTTTCTCTCTCTCTCTCTCTCCCTTTCCTTTCTGAAATCAATAAAAATATATTTTAAAAAAAGGATTTGCAATCTGGTTTATTTTTCTAATATTACAAATGTATATGAAAGATTCTCCATTAAATACTGCTAAAGCAGGCAGCAAGAACCTTGAGAAATTAACCTTTGGTTTGTTTCTAGAAAATAACATGGATTGTACTGTAAAAGTTTATATTTAAGTTGGTGCAGCAAAACTGTGTGTAATGTTTTAATGCCCGTTTACAAAGTTCAGTAATTAATGGATGCTGAAAGGGGCGGGGAGAGCCTATGTATACATTTTCAATGTTGTTTTTTGTTTTTCTCTTTCAAGCCTAACTATGGGACAACTTTACGAGAAGGAAAAAGATGAAGATGGATTCTTGTATGTGGCCTACAGTGGAGAGAACACGTTTGGCTTCTGAGGGCCCGTGCTGGGCGAGGTGCACTGTACCTGCTTGTGTATCTTGTAAATAGCCGGCCATTTTCAGTTACTATACCAGAACCTCTTCACATAGAACTATTAGTGCATTTGTAACTGGATTGATTTCTTAATATATTGGAAGGTTTTTGTTTCCTTAGACTAGTAAGTTATCATACAGAGTTTTATTTTGAGTTTTTCTTTTTGTGCACTGTCCTCATGGCTATACTCTCCAGAGAACTTGTTCCTCTAGGAATCATATTTAATGAAGATATTTCCATATTGAAGTGAGGTAGGTGGGGTATTAAAGTGAAAGGGAGGGAGACAATGCATTTTATTCTGGACTATATTTGAAGTGTTAGATGGCTAAGTATTAAAAGCATTCAAATTAAATCCTTAGCAATCAGAACACTTGCTTTACTAGATTTTGCCAACTGCCAATCATGTTGGACTGAGCTAATCTGTTCCTCTTTCTGAAACTATTAAGGTAAATAATTAACAATAAAACTTCCTGTTATAAAGGCATTGCAGTGTGACCATGTACTTTATTCACCATCTTTTACATGAGTCAGACAAGTAGCTCTTATACCTGCCAGGCCAGGAGGAGGGTTTGTGGGGCCATGGCAGCACAGCTTTGAACAGGAAGCAGTGGCCTGTCATAAGAAGGGACTTTAAAAAATATATATATATATTTTGATTTCAAAGAGGAAGGGAGAGGAGAGAGGGACAGAAATATCAATGATGAAAGAGGTATTGTTGATTGGATGCCTCCTACTGGGGATCAAGCCCACAACCCAAGCATGTGCCCTTGACCAGAATTGAACCCAGGACCTTCCAGTCTGCAGTCCAACGCTCTATCCACTGAGCCAAACCAGCTAGGGCGGGACTTTTTTAAGTGGTTAATGTGTTCTGGTGGTTCAGATATCAAGCCTCTATAAAAGGTATACATTGAGAGTTCCCACCACTGTCTACTGCCTATGGGAAACTACTTTTACTGGCTTCTTGTTTCTTTTTAGTATTTATTTTTGGAAGTACAATTAAATATGACTATATATCCTATTCTTTTTCTTATAGAAAACACATTATATACTTATGTATATTGCTTTTTTTAATTTAACAATATATCCTGGTGATCTTTCCATATCAGTCCATAGCCTTTCATTCATTTTTACAGCAAATAGTATTGCAATGTGTGGGTATATGATTATTACTTAAGTAGTTCCCTATGAATGGTATTTGGGTTGTTTGCAATCTTTTACTGTTACATACAGTGTTGGAATGATAACTATATTCATATAGCCTTTATATGTACCTGCACTTATTAAGGTGCTGCTCCTTAATCCCTTTTTTCAAAAAAATGAAAATTTAGATTTTTCCTGGTCCATGAGTTTCATGATTTATTAATAGGAAATGCTTGCTTACTTCCTAAATCTTCCAGACAGATTGTGTTCGAGGCTAGAGCTCTACATAGAACATTCAAGAAAACAGGTATCACCCAGTGATCTAAGAACATGTAGTTAAAATGGCTATCAGATTTCTACCAGGGAAGAAACAAAGATCTTTAGCTGCTTCTTTACCAGATTATATATATAAGCAACCCATCAAAGCTCTCTACTGATGTCAGCTTCCCACTTGGGATCAGAAGAAACATGTTTATTATTTTTTATTTGTTTTATACTTGATGAAGCTTTATTTTGGTTTAGTAGAAACATTCTTGTCATAAGCATCCTGTTGGTCTTTCCCACACCCGATTCAATAAAATATGTGGGCCTCTTTGCTGGTAGTTTCAAATTAGAAAGAGAAACTGACCTCTGAAACAAAACAAAAAAAAGAAACTGACCTCTGAGTGAGCCAGGTGAAGGGGAAGGAACCAATTCTGTTACAAGGAATCTTGTTGGCAGTGACATAATACCCAACAAACTGGCTTAAGCTCTGAAAAGGCAATTTATCATTTCAATTGTCAAGGACGATTCACTGACTTCAGGCATAGCTTGAACCAGAGATCAGATGATGACGTCAAAACTCCATCCCTTGGTTTTATTTTCCTCTACGTTGACTTCATTCCCAGGCAGATTCCTTCCATGTTATGGCAAAGATGGCCCCTTGGCTTGGCCACTCCAGTAGGAGGAAGAGTATTTCTTCTGAGAACAATGTCAACAGTCCCTGGGAGGACTCTGGACTTGCTTGAATAACTAAACAGCCCCCTGCTTTGGGGGAGGGACTGGTGGGCAGGGAATGGTGCCCTCTTCTTAAACATGTGACCAGAACAGGATTAAACAGACATGGGGGAGGGGATAGCTTTCCGAAGGCCTTTTGATCTGTTTCTGTTTCACAACCACAAACCCACAAATTCAACTGAGAAGAAACAGAGGGAAGAAAACCAAAATGCAAATGTTACTGAAGCTAACTGTTTTTCTTTCAAAAGTGATTTATAGTTAACATTTATTGAGCAATCAACTCTCTCCCTCTTTCTCTCCCTTCCTTTCTCTCCTCCTTTTCTCTCTAAATGAAAAAAAAATAAACCACCCACTTTAAAAAAACCAACATGTCAGAGGTGGCATAACAAATTAGGGGAATGATAAACCAGTCAATGAATACAAATGTTATTGTTACAGTTGGTTACTTATAAAACTTTAGAGGCATTCCCATTAAAAACAGGAACTAAAGTCTGGCCTGTGTGCTCAGTGGTTGAGCATCAACCCAGGAACCAAAATGTTACTCGTTCGACTCCTGGTTGGAGCACATGCCTGGGTTTTGGGCTCCATCCCCAGTGAGGGGTGTACAGAATACAGCCAATTGATGTTTCTCTTATTGATGTTTCTAGATCTCTCTCTCACTTCCTCTCTCTCTAAAAATTAATAAAAACATTAAAAAAGTAATAAAGATGTTGAAAAGCAAAGCTAACATTTAAAGAAACTAAAGTCTGAAGGATGAAGTTTATGGTATGTGAATTATGTCTCATAAACCTGTTAAAAGTTAATCATTGCTTTTACTGAACACAGTTCTAACATAAAACCAATACAATAAAAGAGGAAAAGTAAGAGAGAAGCATAAAAATCAGAAAGGGAGACTAAATGTGCTTATATGCAGACAGTGATAGTCTACATAGAAAAAATCCAAAAGAATCTATAAAAATTAGAACAAGCCGAAACCGGTTTGGCTCAGTGGATAGAGCGTCGGCCTGCGGACTGAAAGGTCCCAGGTTCGATTCCGGTCAAGGGCATGTACCTGGGTTGCGGGCACATCCCCAGTGGGAGGTGTGCGGGAGGCAGCTGATCGATGTTTCTCTCTCATCGATGTTTCTAACTTTCTATCTCTTTCCCTTCCTCTCTGTGAAAAATCAATAAAATATATTTAAAAAAAAAACAAACAAAAAACAAACAAACAAACAAAAAAAAAATTAGAACAAAATTCAGCATGGTTGCAGGGTACCAGATCAGTTAAACAAACACTGATGATGTTTCTACATACCAGATGTAACCAATTGGGAAAAATAATAAAGATCTCATTTTTTAAAATATATTTTTATTGATTTCAGAGAGGAAGGAAGAGGGAGAGAGAGACACACATCAATGATGAAAGAGAATCATCCATCAGCTGCCTCTTGCACACTCCCCATGGGATCGAGCCCACAACCAGGGCATGTGCCCTTGACGGGAATCGAACCTGGGACCCTTCAGTCCGCAGGCCAATGCTCTATCCACTGAGCCAAACTGGCTAGGGCTCATTATTTTGTTTTTTTAAAATTGATTTTAGAGACAGAGAAACATCAATTTGTTGTTCCACTTATTTACACATTCATTGGTTAATTCTTGAATGTGCCCTGATGGGATTGAACCTGAAACTTTGGCATATCAGGATGATACTCCAACCAACTGAGCTACCAGTCCAGGGCCATAGGTCTCATTCTTTTTTCTTTTTTTTTTTAAATATATTTTATTGATTTTTCACAGAGAGGACGGGAGAGAGATAGAAAGTCAGAAACATCGATGAGAGAGAAACATCGATCAGCTGCCTCCTGCACATCTCCTACTGGGGATGTGCCCGCAACCCAGATATATGCCCTTGACCGGAATCGAACCCAGGACCCTTCAGTCCGCAGGCCGACGCTCTATCCACCGAGCCAAACCGGTTTCAGCAGGTCTCATTCTTAATAGGAGAAAAATCTATAAGCATGTAGGAATATATTTAATATAAGATATGCAAGACCTTCATGGAGAAAATAAGACATTGTTTAAGGACATAAAAGAAGACCTACATGAAAGGATATACTAATACACTACATTCAAGGTTGAGAACAACCAATATTGTAAAGAGGCATATTGCCCCCAGATTAGTCTGAGTTTAATGCAAGAATCTGACAATTGATGCTAAAATCCATCTAGAAGAGCAAATGGCTAAGAATAACCAAAAAATGTTAAGGCGAGCTGGGGAGACATGTATTTGCAGTAATTAAGACTGTGCCATATGGCATAAGAGATAAATAAACCAGAGAACAAGACAGAAACAGACACATGTTTAAAATATAATAGTGGTGGCATGAAAATCAAAGGGAAATGAACTAGTTAATCCATGATTTGATTCTACAATCAGTTATATATATGAAAAAATATGCCTAAAATAAATTCAAGGTGAATTAAAGATGTAAATGAAGAAAAGCAAAACTTAAAAAAAAAAATCTAGAAAGGCATGCCCTCCTGGGGCAAGCCTACTCAAATCTTTTTTTTTTTTTAAATTGTTTTATTGCTTAAAGTATTACAAAGTCAAATCTTTTTGAGTGACTTTTCTTTCTCCTGAACTCTAAGGTTCTCATGAGACTTGCAACCAGGGAGCAATGGCAGTGGCAGCTGGACTGAGGCTAACCCCCTGAAGCTGTCTCCAAGGCTCCCTCTACTCTGCCTCTCTAGTGAACTGACAGAGCCCTGTCTTGGCTCATTTCTTTCCCATAATGTTTCTAGAGAGCCCACCTAGGCTCTCTCCTGTTGCTTCTTCTGTCCTAAGCTCTTCCTCGTTTCACTGTCCCCAGCTTTAATAAACAAACTCTCAAAATAAAATTTTAAAAAATTAGACTATCTGTGACCTTGGAGTAGGAGAGATTTCTTAGACAAGATAAAAAATATAGAAGGTCAAGGAAAAGATATATTTAAGTACATTAAAAATCTTTAACTTTTGAACATAAAAAAGGTACTATAAACAAAATTAATGGAAACCACAGATTGGGTGAAAATGTAACAGATATTAACCAAAAAAGAATTAATATTCAGAATAAATAAAGAACTCTTCCAATTAATAAGACAACCCAAGAGAACAATGGGCAAAAGATAACACAAAAATCTTCACTCAAGGCCACTGTATGTGCTGTACATTGCACCAACTCTACAATGTGCCTTTCACAAACACTACAACATGAACTGTGCCCCCTAGAGTTGTGCGGTGCACAAACTCTACACTAAAAGATACAACTTACACTATACAGTTGGTGGCCCTGTGTAAATGCAAAGGAAAATAAACTATGGGATATCATTTCACACTCATCAAATTGGCCAAATTAAAAGTTTTGACATCTAAAATGTCAGGGAGTATGTGAAACATCTGGAATTCTCAACTGCTGCTGTGAGGGTAAACTAGTACCATCACACTGGAGAGCAGTTTGTCAATATCCAGGGAAGTTGAGATCCAGATAACCCATGTCCTAATTACATCCCTACCCATGCATAAGAGTGATCACTGCAGCTTTGTTCGAATGAGCAAAAAATTGGAAGCCAACTGTCCATTAGTAGGAGAATGTCCATTAGCAGGAGAATGGAGACTTAGTATGCAGCATAGTCACACAAAGGAATACGACACAGTAGTTAAGACGAATGTCCCTATGCTACATATGTCAACATAAATGAAAGCAAGATGCAGAAATATATTCAGCTATCATTTCTATAAAGTTTAAAGCCATCCAAAACAATAATATGTATTGCTTACAGATGCAAATTTATGTAATAGAACTATAAACCGTGCAATTCAGGATGAAGGTTACCTAATGGAGGGAAGGGAATAGTAGCATGGAGGGGTAAATGTGGGATTTTTAAATACAACTACTCATGTTTTACTTCTTTGGAAAGTAAAAACCTGAAGCAAATATAGCAAAATGTTTACTGTTAATTGCGTGGTGGGTGTTAATTTTTTCTATTGTGTCTGAAATATTTCATAACTTTTTATTTTTAAGTTACACAGTGAGAACAGAGATTGGTCCTTCTCAAAAGAGCACACAGTACCTCCATTTCTCATTTTCCTTCTACTGCTCAGCCAAGGAGGCTAGCTTCCACTTCCCTGACCCTGCCTTTGCTGAGGTTACAAAAAATAACCTTGTCTGCCAATAGGGGAGCAGGGGATGATAAGGTTCTTTGTTCTTACCTTCCTTGATTCTCTTTCTTTTAATATATTCTATACTTTACTCCCTCCTTACAGCTCTAAGATAGCTTTCTCCTGGTTTTCCCTGGGCCTCTGGTCACATGCTTTCCTCTGCTTCTCCATCTGCTCCTGAACTCTGTTCCTTAGGGTTCAATCCAGAGTCCCCATTTCATTCTATACACATTCTCTCTAGATGATTTTACTCTAATCCATGTCCCCAAAGACTTCCTATAAATAGAGACTCCAAAATCTCTATCTCCAGCCCATCTCTCTCCTGAGCCCCAAACCGAGTCCCTCCAAATGCCCACTCTAGGTCCTTATCCCATGATATCACAGAAATCCTAAACTTGGAAACAGCTTTGTCCCCTGCCTGCATCTCCTGCCCTGCAAGACCATTTCCTCTTCCTCTGCCCCCTTTTCTGATACATGGCACCACATTCCATCCTGTCACCCATACAGTAACCTGGGAGCCATCCTCTACGTACTCTCCCTCATCCCCTACTGCAATCAGTCATCAGCCTCACCAGCCTCTGTGTGTTTCTCAAGTCAGTCCCCTCCCTATGGCTCCTAAAACCATTATTGTCTGGGTGGGCCTCATTCCTAATTACTATGGTAATCCCCCAACTATGGTCTCCCTGCCATCATCCCCACCTCTGCCAATCCATCCTCTTTGCTACAAAAGAGACCAATCTTTTTTTTTAAAAAATATATATTTTATTGATTTTTTACAGAGAGGAAGGGAGAGGGATAGTTAGAAACATCGATGAGAGAGAAACATCGATCAGCTGCCTCTTGCACACCCCCTACTGGGGATGTGCCTGCAACCAAGGTACATGCCCTTGACCGGAATCGAACCTGGGACCCTTGAGTCCGCAGGCCGATGCTCTATCCACTGAGCCAAACCGGTTTCGGCAAGAGACCAATCTTTTAAAAATGCAAATTCCATACCAACACCTTTTCTTAAAAAAAATTAAATAAATAAAAATTCCTGAAATGCTGAGTCAGGACTAGAACATTCCCTTTCACAGGGTATATAAAGTCCTCCCCAACATGCCCCAAGGATCTCTCCAGCCCCTTCCATACTTGCCAGCCCAGCCATGGTGTGCTTTCATCTCTGACCTTTGCATATGGTGATTCTCTACCTCAGATATCCTCAAAACTGTCTCCATATGTACCACCATTTCCCTTCACTTGCCTAATCCTTCCCCTTCACCTCTTTGCTCAAGTATATCTGGGCTGCTTCCTCTGCCAGGTTGGGTATCGACCTCAGATGACATTGTACTGTCCCACTGCAAAGGCTGTGACCTCTTTCCTATTGGTCAATGAACAACAAGAGAACTATCCCCTATCCTTGTCCCTCAGGTGCGTAGTGCCTTGCCTCGCCTGTTGATGGTGTTCTGATGACATGACTGGTCCACCTGGAGCTGAGAGCTTACTTAACAAGTGTTAGTGCAATCTTAATTCTGCAAACAGTGGCTGAAACAGCGCCACCTGGAGGGCATGAGTCAGGTTTGTGCACCAGGGCACCAATCCCAAAGGTGGTCCGAGGATCTCCTTCAAGGAGAATTTGGAAGAAGGTAATATAGCTATGTTCTTATTCTTAAAAGACTCTTTAATTAGACTGAATGGTAGAACGCTTTAAAAAGCACAGTTGGTTCCCCTTTTCATCTTTTATTTCCTTAGGGAGAAAAAAAGATCCTGGTGGTTGACATGTGGGAGGCAGAGCCATGAGTTCCACAGGAGGATCTATATATAGCTCTGTGATCAACAGCTTTGCTCCCTTGCCTCCTCAGCAGCTGGAGACAGGCTGTTGCTTCCAGATGTGGGATGGAGAAGGTGCATGCAGGCAAACTTACACATGCCTGGTGTGCAGCAAGAGGCTCCACAAACATTTGCCCAATATGCTTCTCCTGAAGACAATCTCATGTTTACTAGCATAAGCTCTGGAAATTGGGACTAGCAAATTGAAGAGTCACTTATGAGCTGAGTGACAGACCAAGGTTGGTGCTTCCTATGTGCCAGGCACTGTACACATGGTGGGCAGCCCTTCTCATACCTATCTTGTGCATGATCTCATCTCATTCCCACAGCCCTATTGCCAGGGGGTAGTGCTGCTCTCATTTCAAAGGTGAGCACACTGACACTCTGATAATATAGTTACCTCCTAAGATCACACAACCAATTTACATCCTAGAGTACAATTCAAACTCAGGGCTACAGCCAAAAGCCCCTGAGGCCTTGTTTCTCCGGCTGCCTGCTGGTTTCTCAGCCCAGTGGGTCCGGCTGTGCTAGGATAGAAGTGCATTCACAATGGCACTGGATAAGTGAGGAACAAAAGTGCAACCTAAAAATACCAGCTGAAAAGGAACTCACGGGAGGTCAGGACAGTTCACAAGTGGCAGCAATAAAAAAGGAAGCTGATGAAATCTTGGAGTGGCTGGTAGAATATACATCAAGAAGAGCTCTTCTTTCTCTCAAGTAAAAGAATCTAATTCAGCAAAAATGGGCAAACTAGATTATCTGCATTTGTTGTTGGGCAAAGCTTGGGTTGCCCGTAGTATAATTCCTCAGAGATTTCCTGAGATTTTGCACATAAAGGTCCTGTTGTTGAACTGAAGAAAGATGCTGGGAATGGGCTGTTGTCAGGTTGGTTTCACCACCGAGGGGCCCACCGTGCCTCTCCCCGGGGAGACGTTGCGGGTTTCAATGCGCTTTTCTTTCTCTTGGCTGCCTGAGCATACAGCCATCACTGTTTCCATTGTGAGCTCTTCTCCTCTGGAGCCAAGCCCAAATTCAGGGAACATGTGCTCAAGACACATTTGGCAGCCTGGCTCCCCACTTGCAGTGACTTTCTGCCTTTGCCTTTTCCCCATCAAGACACTTTCCTGCATTTGGAGGTTGAAAAGCAATGCTGAACACGCTTAGTTCTAAAAGCTGGTTCTGAATCCTGCTGGCTCATTGGGATGAGACACAAAAAGTCCACACCAAATACAGAACCCAGGTTACTGAACTCAGATGAGAATTATTTCCATCCCTTCCTTGTTACAGACATTACTGAGGCCATATGTTTCTCAAAGCATCAATGGGCTCAGTTTCCTGAAGAAAATTTCTCTTGTATTATTTACCCCATTAAGAATTTTTATGAGAAATTCCACCTTACCGTTGAACAAAACTGAGCATCCTACTAACTGGGACCTTATTTTGTAGAATAGCTCACAGGTTAGAAATCAGAGATTGAACACTTTCCCTACATCTACACAGGCAGTGGCAAGAGTTGGTATGAGAACATAATTACTTGAATATCCAGTCCTATAAGGACTAGTTTATTTTTAAAATTTTTACATTGAAGTCAAATTACATACAATAAGCACAGATCTTGTTAAGTGTAGAGCTAAATAAAGTTTGCAATTTTTTACACTCATATAGTCAGCACTCTAATCAAAACAGAATGTTTCCATCATCCTAGAAAGTTCCCTTGGGCCTTTTCCCACTCAACCCCAATCTCCCATCTTCCCCCAGCAGGCAACAACCACTATTCTGATTTCTATGATTAGTTTGGGGCCCCACTTTTAAGAAGTGAAAATTGAATGTATGCAACTCTGCCTGCTTCCCTGAAGTGTCTGCAGAATTTTGCTCTCCCCTTTGGACCACAAGTACTACTTAAGCTTTGTTTTAGATCCATCTGAAAAGCTTTTCAGCAAGTCAGTCTTTGTCCCAGTACAGACACATTTAGATTTAAAGGAATTTACATTTATAGGTTATGAAGGTCAATTAGGATTCCTCAACATGCGGTATAAAAAGAACTCGTCTTTCTGGAACATACAGTTGCTTTCTCCCAAAACATCTGCCTTCTTGCCTCTTTCTGTATCCAACCACTCCTCAGGACAGCAGCCTTTGTTTCTGTGGAAAGGATTGCTTGAGCCTTTGAAAGTGAGCACATATGCACCCTATCTTTCTACTCGGAGGCCATTTCCTGGTGTCAGTAACCGTCCTGCTGCAGTGAGACTCTGAACAGCTCATCTGACTTCCCCAGACATCATCCCAGAACAGTGGTAGCTGAAAATGTAATAGCCAGCAAGGGAACTGAGAAACTGGAAACTGGGTTTTAGAAACTGGAAAACTTTGAGTAAGTCTTGCTCAGAACATTGTCTTAAAGCCAAAGAATGTTGCCAAGGTCCAGGTGGAGGCAGCTTTCCGCCAGCCACAGACACGATGAGAGCAGACGGTGCCTGCTTCTCTTCCCCCCGGAGCGCTGGCGGCCAGGCCGGGTCATTTTCTCCACAGCGGATTCATCTCCCTAGACAGTGAGCTAATGCTTGGCACTGGCAAACTCCATGAAAAAAAAAAAAGGCACTTAACCCCGCGGTTTGAGGCAGAAATGACTTCATGGAATATATACACAAAATTAAATCAAGCTAAGTTTTTTTTTTAATATTCTAAAGAAAAAGAAAATGATGCACACACAGTCATAACATTAGGACCCACTTGTGAACATAGAACACCAAAGTGTAAACTCTCCTGAAATAGTCAAATTCCAGAAGTCATTTTGTTAGGAAAGATATAATTCTGTGGAATTATAAACAGAGCTGCCGAAAGCATGTGGTGAGTCCCTCTTTCCTATACAATATCACTGAATATTTTCTGGTGTTCCTACAGTTTAAATAAAGAAACTTTTTTCCATTTTTTTTAATTTCTAAAAGTGTATTTTTAAAATAGGTACTATATTAATATGGTTCAATTTTTTTTTTTTTAAATAACAAAATATAAAGGGTCTTCAGGGACAAGTGTCCTTCCCACTCTTGGGCCTCAGCCACTCCCTCTCCTTCCCCATAGCCTGTGTTAGTGGTTTCTTGTGTATCTGTCTATTCAGAGATAGTTTAGCATATACAAACAAAACAGATACATAACTTCCATCGTTCTTTATAAAAAAATATATTTTTATTGATTTCAGAGAGAAAGGGAGAGGGAGAGATAGAAACATTAATGATGAGAGAGAACCATTGATAGACTGCCTCCTGCACATTCCCCACTAGGGATGGAGCCTGCAATCTGGGCATGTGCCCTTGACCGGAACCGAACTTGGGACCCTTCAGTCCACAGGCTGACACCCTATCCACTGAGTCAAATCACCTAGGGCTCATCGTGGGGTTTTTTTGTTTTTGTTTTTATATATATACAAATGAAATGTTATAATGCTGTCTTGCATTTTGCTTTATTTTTTGCACTCATACTTAGAAACAAAATTTTGAAGACATATTTAAGTAAAGCAAAATTATATGTTCATTTACCCTTTGATTCAGCAAATCCCACTTCTAAATTTATTGGCAAAAATACGAAATATTTTATGTAGCTTATTCCAGATGAGTCTTAGTATCTGTAGGGACAGGCTAGTCCTGGGAGGAGCAGTCTCTCTGGGATCAGCTAGGCCTACTCAAAACAATAGGAATTTATCTCACATAATTGAAGTCCACCGTGGGCACTAGCTTCAGGCATCCAAACAAGGTCACCAGAGCTTTGATTTTCTTGGCTGTTTCATTCTTTGCTGCCTTAATTCTCAAGCTGGCTGTCTTTGTGTGAAGGGCAAGTTCCAAGATTCTGTGGCCCTTACAGCTCCTGATACAAAAGGAGAGAGAATCTTTCCTGATAGCTCTGGCAATAGTTCCAGGACTGTCCAGGGCTAGCTCACATTCCTAGAGCCAGGAATAAGGTTTGCTTCAAACAAGTCTCATGGTTGCATAGAGTTTCCCACTGAGCAGGAAAGGGTGGCTCTCCGAAGGAAGAAAGGCTGGGTATATGAAATATACGTCCACTATGCGAGGCAAAGCTCTAGAACTTGCAGAGATTAAAACATCATCTCAGCACAATACATTTGCTGAATTAATGTAGGAATACAAAGCAGAGCATCACTTTTAAAGTATTATAGTGTTTCAAATTCTTAGTCCATATTTTAGAGAAGCAATAAAAAACAAGTCAGGACAGATAGATACGAAGGTCATTAGCGAGATTCCATTTTAGCAGACAGCTGCTTCAGTCAAGTACAGATTGTTCCATGTTCTGGAGTTCCATCCTTCTTGCACAGAAGAGATATGTGGCTCTGGTAGAAGGCAGACTTTTGTCCTCATTCAGCCTCAAGAAAAGCTAAGGCTTATCCAGCACAAAGGGAAAAATATGGTCCAGCATGAAGGGCTGGAAAATACCTTGCTACCAGTAAGCTCTTTGCAGACTTTCTCTTCTTATTTAAACTGGTGGTAATCCGGGGGGTTTCTGATCCAGGACCCAAATGCCTGCTTCCGGAGTGCGCTCCAGGCTTCCTGGTAAGCAGATGCAGCCTCCTTGTACTCCTGGTATGTTTCTAGCTTCCGCACCCTAATGCACACATAACCACCAAGCACACAGGTTTTCATTGAACAGCTCACCACTATGGCCAACAAGACACCTGAGTAATCAACTGTTCAGATTTACTACAAGAGACTTAGGAACAGGATAATCTTAGTATGCTTTCCTAGAGAGACTCTGGCTCCTTTGTAAGAAACCCACTACAAAGTAACATGGATTAAAACAGGCAAGAATGAGACCTTGTTCATGTGGCTCAGCTGCTTGGAGCATCGTCCCATACACCAAAAGGTGCTGAGGGCACAAACCCAGGTTGCAAATTCAATCCCTGGCCCTTGTCGGGGCATGTGCAGGAGGCAACTAATCGGTGTTTCTTTCTCTCTCTCTCCCCTTCCTCTCTCCAAAATCAATTTTTTAAACACCCCCCCCCCCGCACCCAAAAAATCCCCACCCAGCTCAGCCAGTGTGGCTCAGTGGTTGACCACTGACTTTTGAACCAGGAGGTCACAGTTCGATCCCTGGTCAGGCATATACCTAGATTGTGGGCTCATCCCTGGTGTGGGGTGTGCAGGAGGCAATCAATGATTCTCTCTCATCACTGATGTTTCTATCTCTCTCTCCCTCTTCCTCTCTGAAATCAATAAAAAAAAATTAAAAAACAAAACAAAACAGGCAAGACTAAACAGAATGCTAGCTTTGTCTGGTCCTGGTAAAATCAGATAAAACAAGAATAACTATTATATTTTTGGTTTAAAGTTTCCTAAGTGTCTGTAATTTCCACCACAGCATACAGCCATTAGAAACCTCTTGGCTACATTTTCCCTAACAAAGCAAAGCACTTTCCATTCTACCCATACTCTCCTATACCAGCCAACAACATCCCTCCCAATCCCTTAGTTGTCTCTGCCTGCTAAAAAATGGCCATGCTGAGTAATATTTGTAATACTTATATCCTGTTAAGAGATTTTCTTGTGACAGACTCTTCTCTCCTTTGACCAAATCTGAGTCAGGCTCCTCTGAGCCCTTTTCTCAGCTTGGACCTTGAGCTCTGTCCTTGCATCTTACAGGTGAAGAAACTGATACTCGTGTCTTATTGATCCAGTTTGCCCTGCTTCTAAGTTGTATCTTAGCTCACTTCAGCAGGCAAAGTTTCTAACTGCAGCAAAAATTGATTTCAGTTGTTCGATCAATTTCCTACAGCTTTTTGTTGGTTAAAGAGTGGGATCTACACACACGACAGTTAAACTTTACCCAAGCTCCGAGTTTCTAAAACACAGTGATGGTTAAGAAATCTCCCTCCCATCCTTCCGTGTCCTGGGAAATGGCTGATCGCAAAGAACTGCCTTTTCCCATGACTTAGATAAGACTCATGGATGCCCCCCTGGGTTACCTATGACAGGCCAGACACAGACCCATCAAATTCCCACTCTTTGCCTCATAATGATTAGCTGAAACCACTGACCAATCTTGACAAAATACCTGGTAACTTGGCCAAATATTACTTACACTTCTCTCCTTAGCCCAGGCCCTAGAACTTTGATCCAACCTCAACCTGAGCCAGCACCAGAATGTATAACCACCCCTTAACAGCCCCTCCTGGGAATTGACTGACAGCAAGAGAAGACATTTCCTGTTCAACTGTCCCATCACACCACCTGCTCATCCCACTCCCCCATTCCAGGTTCTGTTTAGTCTTGCGTACCCCTCCATATAGAAGAAACCCTCTTTCCACCTGCCCTTTGAGAGGCTTACAAAGCTTATGACTGGAGTGTTCTTGCCATTGCATTAGACCTCCTACTGTAACAGACCCCTTCTCTTACGCAATAATCCTTCTGAGTAAAGTCTCTCCTTACCTAAGTCCAGATTTGTTTTTAACACAAGAATGTATGGAAACCCACCCAGTTCCAGCTTGATTCATTTTTCCAGACAAGAAACAAAAAAACCTGACCACCAAAGACTGAAGGGCATCAATACTGACCACAGTATGGATGATGGTGATAACGGTGGCTAGCCTCTTCATATAGAAGTTTCTGGCTACTCTGCTGCTTCCCTACTGTTATCTAATAAAGATTTTGGCTGGTCTTTGTTGTCAGTTCCTAAATGGGAACCTCTAAATCCTTAGAATTTCCCCAGTGATAGGGCTGTTTTTGTTATTCATGGTGAACCCTGAGATCACACCTAAGTTTATGTTTAACAAGGTAACTCATGGTGGGCCCTAGAGTTTCAGAATGGGGCTGGCCATACCAGAAACACCAACCAGGAGATGAGAGAATTGGAGTACTGAGACACCTGATACCACTACAGCCTCCTAGGGTGGGAGGAGGAGACGAAGACTGAGTTCAATCATATCATGTGAACTATGAGTCAATCAACCATTCTTATTAATAAAAACCCAGTAACTCTGGACCCTGAAGCGCAGGTCAGCTTCTTGGTTGGTGCTGAAAGGGTGATGCATCCTTGGGACGTGCAAACATCAAGTTTGGGCCTCTCCCAGACCTCGCCCTATGTGTCCCTTCTTTTAGCTGGTTTTAACTCATATCTCCTCCCCCTTCCCCCCCCTCCCCCCGCAATATATTTTTATTGATTTCAGAGAGGAAGGGAGAGGGAGAGAGAGAGAGAAACATCAATGATGTGAGAGAATCACTGATCAGTTGCCTCCCATGACTGGGGATCAAGCCCACAACCCAGGCATGTGCCCTGACCAGAATGGAATCTGGGACCCTTCAGGCCGCAGGCAATGCTCTATCCACTGAGCCAAACCAGCTAGGGCCTAACTGGTATTTTTTAAAAGGTAAAAGGTAATTGTAACTACGGTGCTTTCCTATCAGTTGTTCTGGTGAATTATTGAACATGAGTGGCAACCCCCCGGGTTTGTAGTCAGTGGGTCAGAGTATGAGTGCCTTGGGGCCCCTGAGCTTGTGGCTAGCATCTGAGGTGAGGGCAGTGCCCTTATTCTGTGAAGTTTTGCCTAACTCTAGGTAGTCATTGTCTGATAACTGAAAACGTTTGTACCACAAACCACCCATCCTCCATACCTCAGATCATACACGGATCTACAAGCAGGGCCATGGGGACGGGATGGAAGAGCATGTGGTCAGCAGTGAGCACCCACTGGCCTATGGAAACACTCCTGCTAAAGCTTCCTGCTACGCATGAGCCAGAGCAAAACCAGAAGCCTTCCTAACTGTGAAAAAACATGGGTCAATAGTGTTACCTGAGGGAGTCCGGCCACTTGTCCTCTGAAATACTGCTTAGCAGCTCCTGGAATGATCTAAAGAGTTCCACTTTACTGATTCGAGATCTGTTTGGAAAAAGACAAAAAGGACTCATTAAGTGTTTGCTACGTATCAGATCCCTATCAAAGATGCTAGGCTTCACATGGTATTTAGGTTTGCATGTGCCAGAGCCCCATTTCACCTGTACTGGCAAGGAGAAAATCTAGACCTGAGGCTTTGATTAGGTCGAGGCACAAAAATGAATCTCATCTGTAGAAAAGTCACCATCAGTGAAATCATCAAGGGACAGGTTCAAATGGGGTAAAGGCAGAGGTGAAATTACCAAATTCCCCCCAGAACACACTCCAGGACACATTGGCTACCTCCTTTCAAGAAAGCTGGCCCCTTGGGTAACACTGTTTACAAGAAATTAAAAGCTTTGTTTCAGAACCTTGAGTGCTGCTCCTTGTATGGAGTCCACTTGGATGAGCCATCTGAGGCAGAGTCTCCAGACTCTCCCTTTGGGCACACGAGCCATTGCAGGCCAACCCATTGCTTCTAACATCAATCTTTAGGGAGGTCATTTGAACAGTGAAGGACGTGAGTGTGGATTCCTTACCAGCTCACCTGGGGCTTCTTGGTTTGGCTCATCCACGTCGGTGTGTACTAGACTGTATGTACTTCCTTCCTTTCCCTCATAAACACAATTCATGAGCTGATTTAGAAGTTGGGAACTGTTGCGTGTGCCCACAATGTGTGTCTCGTGTCTACACACTGTATCCTCCACTGTTTCCACAAATGGCACCATCAGCTTGGACACAGTGGCCATATTGGAACATATGATATAGGGGATTGTACAATCTGTCAAGAGACTCCCTTACCTGGCTGGGACCTGGCCTACTGAAAAGAATCATGGCTTAAAGCAGAACCTTGAGCCCTCACAGGCTGCTTTCCCTGGGCCTTAATTGTGGTAAGTGGCTATTGGCACTCAGGAATATAAAGCTGCTTTAACATTAAAAAAAAAAACCCCTCCAAAGCCAAAAAAATAAAGGAACTCACCTCATTAACAGATTAGAGGAGAAAAGTAATATAACTATGAGGAAAATGTATGCAGAAAAAGCATTTGTTAGAATTCAACATCCATCAAATGATTTAAAACCTTTTACAAATGAGAACTAAGAAAGGTATTGAAATTCATGCAGGGTATCTATAAAAACCTACAGCAATTAATGTCCTTAAAATCAGGAATAAGACAAGAGTACTTGTCATCACTGCTTTTATCTAACATTATACAAAGGTTTTGTACAGTAAGCCAAGAAATAAAAGGAATAAAGATCGAAAAGCAAAAACTAGCTCTAGTTGGTTTGGTTCAGTGGCTAGAGCATCGCCTGCAGACTGAAGGGTCCCATGTTCGATTCTAGTCAAGGGCACATGCCCAGGTTGCGGGCTCGATCCCCAGTAGAGGGTGTGTAGGAGGCAGCCAATCAATGATTCTCTCCCATCATTGATGTTTCTATCTCTCTCTCTCTCTCCCTTCCTCTCTGAAATAAATAATAATATTAAAAAAGAAAAGCAAAAACCAAAGCTTTTATTTGCAGATGAGTGTGATGTTGTCAGTTCTAGCCAGCACAGTAAGTCAAAAAAATGAAAGAAATGGAGGATTAGAGAGGAAATGCTACTTGCAAAAGATTATCTATTTTAAAAAATTCTAGGCCTTGGCCAGGTAGCTCAGTTGGTTAGAACATCGTCCTGATATGCCAAGATTTGGGGTTCAATCTCCAGTTAGGGCACATATAAGAAGCAACCCATAAATTCTTCAATAAGTGGAACAACAAATCAATGTTTCTCTCTCTCCCAAATTCAATAAAAATTTTAAAAATTCCAAAGGAATTCCTAAATAAAATAATAGTATAATAAGTGTTAGCACAAGTTGCTGGATACAAACACTGATTGCAGCAGAGAGTAACAAATAGATATAAATTTATTTTGTAATCCCTCAGTCTTTTCTTTTATAATCCAATGAGCTACATAATAATTCTTTGGGATGCTTGTTATCTGGACAGGGAGGGGAAGAGAATTTTCCACTTTAGGGCAAAGGAATTTGCCTGTAAGAAGCAGGATAAAATAAAGCTTCTCAAAAATGAGCGTCCTGTTATCTCATTGTTGGTAAAAAAACAAATGAAAACACGAAGATTTAAATAAAATAGTTCCTTTAGTGTTGTACTAGTATATTGTCCCAGTCTGAGTTCCTATTCCCTATAGTTCTAAAGAAGGTGGTCCCTGGATGCCAGCACTCAGGAATGAGCAATGAGAAAACCTGCTTTTCCCCCAGCAGCTGCTGGTCTTTAGAATAAAACTGACTCTTTCACAAATAATATGAAGCTTTATTTGACAAATGAACGGGAAATCCATCTTAACAAGATGTCTACTGCAAGCCCTGCACCATGTTAGAGGCATCCTTTCCTTCAATTTTCACAACATGCCTGTGCAATGCATACTCTTAGTTATCCTTGCTTCACTGCTTGGAAAATGGAAGCTCAGAGGCCAGAGTAATCTTTTCAAGTTCACACAACCAGGAAGAAAGGGAGCCAGGAAGTACAAAGCGCCTGCTTTTCTGACCATATACTTCCTCCCTGTGTGGAGTTTGCCTTCTAAGTGCAGAGAGACAATGTGTCAGAGACCTCAGATCATCTACTCCAATGTCCTCGTTTTACAGATATGAACACACTGAGGCCCAGAGGGCAGGGGGGTTTGTTCAAAGTCACCTGCATAACCAGAGACAGAGCAAGGTGGGAACAGGTGACACTCCCAATCACACAGACATCAATCATATGTTGGGAGAAGCTGGAGAACACTACTATGGGAATTTAGGGAAAAGATGATCATTTTGAGCCAGAAGGCAGTGGTGGTTGAGCTGAATGTTTAAAGTAAAAGAGGGTGTGCATTCACAGTGAAGAAGAGCATTTTAGACTTAAGCAAAGTAGCAAACCTAAACCACAGTCAGGCGGGTGGGGCCATAAGAGCTGCTGCTAGGCCCTCACCAAGACTCAGCAGGAAACATGTGGTTCCTGTCCCTCATGACCTGCGTTGTGCCCTTGAGAGGCGCTGACAATGGTGGCCTGAAGCCAGGAAGGCTCTTGGGGGAAAACTCCAAAAATCTCTACCTACAACAGTTTTGTAAACATTACTCAATTCAACATCCTAGGCCACCAGGGACAGGCCAAGTCTGCTGTTTAGGCCATTTAAAAGCTGGTTAATGGCTGTGAAGAATGAACCTTATTTTAAGTCTAATAAGATGTAACTAGTTATTGTTTGTGTTCAATCAGACAAATAAACATGTCCAAAAAAATCCACCTGTGAAATTCAATTGCACAGCTCAACCCAGATTGTGGTGGAGAGGCCACTCCCCCACAATCCCTCCCACCCTGAGGCTAATGCTAAGTGAATTAAGTTAGACATAAAAGGCCACATGAGGTATGATACTATTTATGTGACACATCTAGAATAGATAAATCTGTGGAGACAGACTGGAAATTAGGGGCTGCCTGAAGTGGGGAGAGGGAAGTGTGGGGAGTGACCGTTAATGGTTATGGGGTTTTCTTTTTGGAATGATGAAATGTTCTGGAATTACTGGTGTGGTGTAAGTACACAGCCACCACCTCCTTCTGTCCCAATGTGCTGTACCTGGCCTGAAGGCTTCTGATTCCTTTCTTTGTTGTTCCCTGTGGAAAGCCATTAGCAGTGACATCCAATGGCTGCTCAGGAACTGCACTCCAGCTGATGGCTGTGAAAAGATAAGATTCTAGAGTTAAAACTGTTCAGTTTTCTATAAACCCCAGAAGTATTTTGATAAAAATATTTCCCTGGCCCTAACCGGTTTGGCTCAGTGGATAGAGCGTCGGCCTGCGGACTCAAGGGTCCCAGGTTCGATTCCGGTCAAGGGCATGTACCTTGGTTGCGGGCATATCCCCAATGGGGAGTGTGCAGGAGGCAGCTGATCGATATTTCTAACTCTCTATCCCTCTCCCTTCCTCTCTGTAAAAATTCAATAAAAATATATTAAAAAAATATTTCCCTGCCTCTGCAGACCCATGAGAGTTAGATATAATGGCAGACATAATGACTGTCACTCTGACCCTTGGCTTCCAGAGTACAAGTGGTTCATAATTAATCCTCCTCCTCCTCCTCCTCATTATCATCATCATAACAACTATCACTGAGCATTTATTATATGCTAAACACACAGTAAATGAATGAAACAGAATTTCTCATTTAATCCTAACAACCCTGATAAATAAATTATATTCTTATCTAAAGATGAAGAAATTGAGGCTGAAAGAGGATAAGTAGGTTTCCCAGGGTCACATAGAGCAGGAACCTGATAGTGTGGGTGTCTCCAAAGTCCACATGACTGACCATGTGCATGGTAAACAGCCTCCCAGGCCGAGAGGATGCAGCCCACCCCACGCCACTCCATGGACTGGGGACAAGTTACTCCAGGGCAAGTGGGACCTGGATCCCTTACCTGCTCCACAAGGCACAAGTCGCCCTGGACAGTCAGCCCTTTTTGCCTGCACCGCACAGCGGCTCTGCTCAAACAGTAAACCCGACTGCTGTATTTTTACTTCTTGGACTCCAAAGCCTTTGGGTAAAGAGGAGACATTCTGACACCTAAACGTGAGGGGAAATGCACTGTTGAGGCATACCCCCTGAGAAAGAGAGTATCCAGGACTGTGGACCACATCACCACCCCTGTGTCTCGGTGGCGGGCAAAGGCCATTTGACACAGGCCTTCCCCTGGCCATGGCTTCATTCTGCCCTCAGTTACTACAGCATTCACTGGCCTTAGCTGCCTTCTTTAGGGAGACCACACTGAGTGGTCATCCTTTGTCATTTACCTTTTTAAAAATTAACGCTAATGTTTGAAGGTTTTTTAAAAAATTTAACAGCAATATACGTACAGTGTAGAAAAATTAGAAAATACAATAATCACAAAGAAAAAACTACCAATAATACCACATCTCAGTGGTAATAAATATTAATACCTTTGTGTACATCTTCCTATAATCTTTTTCTATAGGCATATATACTTTAAGACCAAAATGAACTTACTTTATCTTCTGAATTGTTCTTTAAACATTATGTGCATCTTACCATATTAAATTTCCTCAACTGAAGTCTTAACAGAAAACACTTGATCTATTGCTGGCCATTTTAGTGATTTCCTTTTCTTTTTAATAAATGACAACACTGCCCTAACCGGTTTTGCTCAGTGGATAGAGCTACGGCCTGCGGACTCAAGCATCCCAGGTTCAATTCTGGTCAAGGGCATGTACCTTGGTTGCGGGTACATACCCAGTAGGGAGTGTGCAGGAGGCAGCTAATCGATGTTTCTCGCTCATCAATGTTTCTAACTCTCTATCCCTCTCCCTTTCTCTCTGTAAAAAAATCAACAAAATATATATATTTTTAAAAAGGATATTTAAAAAAAAAATGACGACACACAAAGCTAAATGTTTGGAGCCCCCCCTCCCTGCCCTCTCACCTCCTAATTAGTGCTCTCTGCATGGCTTCCTGGCTGTATGGGCACTTCCCGATGACCACAGCTGACAGGTAGACAGGCTCTTCTAGGAAGTGCATCAACAGTGACCCCTGGCATCCGAGGACATTCCACCGTGCCAACTTGTCGCTGCAGGACATGGAGCAAGTCCTGTCTCCCCGGCCTGGCTTCACTCGGAGCAGCCCTACCCGGTGATACGCAACACCAGGCTTCCCCGAGTCTCCCACTTCGCCAGGCACACACTTGGCTCCTGTCCTATAAACATCCACCACTTTGGCACCACTGGGGGCCATCCCAGTGACAGTGGCCAGTTCCTCTGAGGTGACATTAGAGCAGCTGACACTTGGGGGGACTGGGCCACTTCCCTGATTGCCAAAACTCTGATGGTGAGCCACACCGTTGGTGACTTTTCTGTCAGGAGTTCTGGGTTCAAGCCTCATTTTTTTGGTCATGGGACTGTCCGGGTCTTCACATTTCCTTTTATCTTCAGTAGCTTCCAGGTTACCACTGGCTTCCATTGATGGGTTATGGGCCCAATCTCTATTGACAGGATAGCAAGGCTGATCTTCAAACTCGAGCATTGGGATGATAGAGGCATCCCCACCTACAGGAGAAGAAACCCCTTAAACCAGTGGTTCTCAAAGTGCCACTAGCCACAGCAGCATATCTTAGCAACTTGTTAGAAATGCAAATTTTTGGGACCCACAGTAGATCTGCTACATCAGAAACTCTGGAGGTGTATCTAGCAGTCTGTACACTAATGAACTCTCCAGATGATTCGGATGCAAACTCAACTTTGAGACCACTACTTTAAACAAAGCTCAATATTATTCTCCCAGCTGACCTGAGATGAATTAGGAACAGTTGCCCAAATTTGCCTAATACGAATCCTCTTGTTGATGACCCTGAACCTCTCCTAGACTCAGTGAGTTATAATCTCTGGAGGGAAGGGGGTCTGGAAAACTGAATATTTTAACAAAGATCCCAGGGAACTCTTATCACAGGAAGTTTTGGAAACACTAGTTTTAATATATTTCAGAGAAAGGGAGAGAGAGAGACAGAAACATCAATAATGAGAGAGAATCATTGGTTGGCTGCCTCCTGCACGCCCCCTACTGGGAATTGAGCCTGAAACCCAAGCATGTGCCCTTGACCAGAATCAAACCTGGGACCCTTCAGTCTGCAGGCCGACGCTCTAGCCACTGAGCCAAACTGGCTAGGGCAACACTAGTTTTAGACCAGGGTTTCTCAACCTCCGCATTACTGACATTTGGGTCAGGTAAGTCTATGCTGTGGGGTCTGTCCTGTACATTGTAGGATGTTTAGCAACCTCCCTGGTCTCCACTTATTAGAGTTCCCTAGTCTGACTATAAAAATGTCTCCAGATGTTGTTAAATGTCTCCTGGGGAACAAAATAGTCCTAAGCTGAGAACCATTTGTTTAGAATGAGCAGTTTCCCAAGTGCATTTTGTAAAATGTTATCCCACAAGATGTCTTGGAAAACAAAAGTGGGTGGCTGATTTCACGGTTAAATAAGTTTGGCAAACAATGCTTACAGTTTTCCCATCTTGGAGATGTATGTGCATATCCTCAGAGTAAAAACTCTGCAGTACATTACACAGCTGGTGTTTCCCTATACTGGTTTAGGGATTTCTGACCTACTCTGTGCTTACAGGGAATAGAAAAGAAACAAAAACAGGTTAGTAAAGAGCACTCCGAGAGATGCAAATCAAAATGACAATGTGGTACCATCTCACACCTGTCAGAATGGCTAACATCAACAAATGACAAGTGCTGGCGAGGATGCGGAGAAAAACGAACCCTCGTGCACTGCTGGTGGGAATGCAGACTGGTGCAGCCACTGTGGAGTTTTTATGGAGTTTCCTCAAAAAACTAAAAATGGAACTCCCATTTGACCCAGTGATCCCACTTCTAGGAATATACCCCAAGAAACTAGAAACACCAATCAGAAAGGATATGTGCACCCCTATGTTCATCGCATCACAATTTACAATAGCTAAGATTTGGAAACAGCCTAAGTGTCCATCAGCAGATAAGTGGATTAAAAAACTGTGGTACATTGACACAATGGAATACTACGCTTTGGTAAAAAAGAAGGAATTCTTACCATTTACAACAGCATGGATGGAACTGGAGAGCATTATGCTAAGCGAAATAAGCCAGTCAGAGAAAGATAAATATCACATGATCTCACTCATTTGTGGAATATAATGAACAACATAAACTGATGAACAAAAACAGATCCAGAGACAGAGAAGCATCGATCAGACCGTCAAACCTCAGAGGGAAGGTAGAGGAGGGTGGGGGTAAGGGAGAGAGATCAAGCAAAGGAATTGTATGCATGCATATAAGCCTAACCAATGGACACAGACACCAGGGGGGTGAGGGCATGAGCGCGGGGGTGGGGGGCAATGGGGGAATAAATACACATATGTATACCTTAATCAATAAAGGAAAAAAGAAAGAGCACAGCTTTTGAGAAGGGAGCTACTACTTCAAACACTAACCTAATGTGGTGCTTTTCTAAAGCATGTGAGTAATACATCTGTAGCCTTAAAACCCAAGAGTGGGAAAGGCAAGAGATGCATTAGTGGGCGTGTTGCCAGAGAGGCTGGCTGGCAGATTTCCAGAGACCTCATAAGGTGACAGTGACTTTGGAGAATTCATCAGGGCTCACCTCCCACTCTGAGGCTCAGAGATTTGATCTTGACAGATGCCTGAACTCGAGAGGCTGACTCATGCTAATAAAACTCACAAATAAGAGTCTGAAGTAACTAACCCATGCACCAAATTATCAATTAATAATGAGGAATAAATGCCAAGAGAGCCAAAGAGTCACATCTCTAGGTAGTGTTCTTTCTTTCTGCAGACAAACCCTGGGTGGACATCACATTTAAAAACTTTTTTTAGAGCCCTCCCACCAGGGAACACGCAGGCAGCTTCCCCTGCCCCCTTATGTACAGCCCATTAACTCCTGAGCCCATTTCTTCTACTGTTCACTTCTACATCTGTGCCTTACTAAATTTTCTCTTACGTTTTTGTGTAAAAAATATTTCTTAAATGAGCCAGGGAGTTAGATTAGTGGCTCTAGATTTTTATTTCACAGACCAGTAAAATTTCCATAAGATTTTAAGATTAACAGAAGGCGATAAACTTTTTATTTCATCAAGTAAGGTCTTTAAGGATCCTAATTACAGTACTGCTATTTTAAAAATATTAAAATCTTATAACCTTTAAATGGAAAGAAATTAGCTTTTTAAAAAACTCACTACATAGTTCTGATTTTTCTCATAGATCAGTACACTCACAGAGCAGTACCAACCTACGGACATTGATTTATGTCATTTGATTAGGTGGTTGGACTAGCTTGATCCCCAGATGCATCTGATTCTCTACTAGAATCAGCCAGACCCTGGCTATTCAAAGTGTGATTCATAGACCAACACCACTGGCATCGACCATGAGTTGATTAGAAATGTAGAAGCTCAGGCTCCACCCCAGAATGTAAATCTGCATTTTAGCAAGATTCCTCGGTGATTCATATGCATATTACAGTCTGAGAAGCACTGAGTTAGGAAAGGTCCTTTGGTCCTAGGACCAGAGCACCCACTGTTAAGAACAGCATGGATGAGCCCCATCATTTTTCTGGCCTTTGACTCTTAATCAACGCTTTTTCAATCAACTCATTCTTTTTTTTCTTTTTTTAAAATATATATTTTATTTGATTTTGTACAGAGAGGAAGGGAGAGGGATAGAGAGTTAGAAACATTGATGAGAGAGAAACATCGATCAGCTGCCTCCTGCACACTCCCCACTGGGGATGTGCTCGCAACAAAGGTACATGCCCTTGACTGGAATCGAACCTGGGACCCTTCAGTCCACAGGCCAATGCTCTATCCACTGAGTCAAACCGGTCATGGCAACTCAGTCTTTCTTAAACTCTACTTTTTATTTGAATTATGATCAAGTCTTGAGAGCTATTCTGTCTCTTAGAGTGATTACCCATCTTTGCTCTAATTACATGTGTTACTCTTAAAGTAACACACAGAGAATAATCTTACATCCTTATTTCAAAGTTTTATGGTGAGGACTGCCATCCCCTAGTTGTTGCCTACAAAGGGCAGAAATTATTCTTAATTTTCAAGACAGAAAACAGAATAGAAATGACTCTCTGTAGGCCAGGTTTGGTCTTCCTGCCTAATGCAACCCCAGCACCTGAACATCCTCCAGTAACTCACCAAGATTTACCTTAACTAACCATGACTGTCAACATTCCCTAAAAGACTATGAGAGTAAGTCAGGGGCTAGTCTTATTCACTGCTATGTACCCAGTGTGTCACACTGTCCCTGACAAATAGAAAATATTTGTTTAATGCATGAATGAATGAATGAATGAGTGAGTGAGTGAATGAAATAAGTTTGTACTTCTAAGCCTTATTGTTGGTTTCAGACCTGGTGGGGTTTCAGCTTTAGGTTCCCCAGTCCTGATTAGAAAATGAGAAGTGAGTACCCCTCCCCCAATACCCCCGCCCCCTACCTTTTCTTGGCAGAGAAATGGTTAGGCACACTGGTCTATTCACAAAAAGGCACTGCTGTTGGTTGTAGCTACACTTCAGCTAGAAGTGCTTTTTTTTTGAGAAACATATCTACAGATAAGATGAACAGAAGGAAGTAGACAATGCAACATTAATCCAAAGGCTTGAATATACTTACAGGGTGTATGGCTGGAGAAAAATAAAAACGAAAGGTCTGGCCTGAGTTTCCACAGTCCTCTCTGAGTTCCTGGGATAAAGATGCTATCCTCCTTCAAGGTGGCTGCCAAGTGAAGTTGATGGAGAAGGTACCTAATGGGTGCAGGAGGATATCAGAAAGAATACCGATCTCTGTGGTAATGGGGAAGACTAGCTGGGTAATTACTAAGAAAGAAAGATCTACTAATGACCAATGGAACTGATAGTTATTTGGAATTATGAGAAATCTAGACCAGTGATTCTCAAAGTGTGGTCCTTGAACTGGCTGCATAAGCATCATCAGGAATTTGTTAGAAATGCAACGTCAGAAAGAAAAGAAAAGAAAGAAAAGAGAAGGGAAGGGAAGGGAAGGGAAGGGAAGGGAAGGAAGGGAAGAGAAGAGAAAAGAAAAGAAAAGTGTAACTTTTCAGACTCCACTTTTGACCTGCTGATTCAGAATCTGTGGGGGTGGGCCCAGCAATTTGGATTTTAACAAACCCTTTAGGTGATTCTGATGTACACTCAAGCATGAGACCCACTGTATAGACCAGTGTTAGTCAAAGTTTAGTTTACAGGCTAAATAACATAATCAGTTTTGCTGGGAGCTTATTAGAAGTGCAAATTCTGGGGCCCCCAACCCAGGCTAAATCAGACTCTCTGGAGACGTGACTTTACCTTTGGAAACTCCTTCTGGCTATGACCTCAGCATGGCTATCATTGAGGATATCTCCTGTGGCAAAGACAGGACACTAGTGAAGACATAGGAACCTGGAGATGCCCTGGTTCCTGGCAGCAGAACATAGCAGTTTCCCCCAGCACCCAGGATGGCCACGTAGCTCCTGGAGGGCTCTGCCAGAAAGCATCACAATCATTAATGGCAATGCATTTACTTCAGGCTTCCTCAACTCAGCACTATTGACATTTTGGACCAGAAAATTCTTTGTTGTGGGGGTCTGTCCTGTGCATTGTAGGATGTTAAGCAGCATTCCTGGCAGGCCAGCAACACACTCCCCTCTCCCAGGTATGACAACCAAAAATGTCTCCAGACATTGCTAACTGCCCCCTGGGGGCAACATCTCCCCTAGCTGAGAACTACTGATTTATAAGAAATCTTTATCTGAAGGACAGGGATCCAGATCTTTTGTGCCCTGGTATCATACTTGGGCTCATGCTGATACATTTCCATGGAATTCAATCCACAGTGGTCCTTGAACAACTTCCTCATATACAGGAGGCAAAGCTGGGAGAATGGGCGAAGCAAACTCCAGGAAGACTTTCCTAACTGGAAGCAGAAGATGAAGATGCCAGAACTCCAAGGAATTTCCATATTCTTTTTGGTGTCGATTGCTTTCTGGGTTTTCAGAGAAACTGAAAATTAGCTAAGCCCAGGGAACTTCTGGTTTGAGCATGAAAATACTGGCCAACTTTCAATCCACTAAGAAAGCGCGTTCCTGGCAGCCTTTGCTTCCATTGGGTATTCCCATTCTTTAAATGAGTTCTGTCCTTCCAACTGGAGCCAGTGACAGTCAGTGTGAACTGAAATGTCAGCCATCTCAGTAATATGACCCCTTGGCTCTGAAGAGGAGAGGAAAGTGCAACATGGACAGCATTTCCAAAGCTCCCCTAGACAGGCAATGTTTAGACCCAATGTGGGCTTACCGCTCTTCCTCATTTTGGACTGGCCTATGCATTTTGTTCCTGTTCCCATTGAGACAACTTCCTTTGTCACTGAGGGAAGAAAAAAACGAGTTATTAGTGAGCTTTTAGAATCGGAATAGTCCCCAGTCCTCAGTCTGCACATTCCTCAGCATTCCCATAGGCTGACCCATCTGAGAGGACTGGGGTTCCGGCAGGGCCATTTCCCACCACTTGAAGTGCTGCGCCACCTGGCGGAGAGCAGGGGAACATGCCCAATATCGCAGTTTATACCCGCGGCGTATAAAGCCATGTATCATTCTACCACCTCTGACAAAAAGAGGAAGAGTTTCAAGGAGAAAAGGTCTCACCTTGCACCTGTTTGTCAGGGCAGTCACAGGCTTGGCCAGCTATGGGCTGTATTTTCACCACGGCTGCTAGTAACGTCCATTCCCGGTTGGGCTCAGGCTTCCCCTGCTTGGGCAGCCTGCTCCCATAGTGCTCGTAACACAGGCGCGCAATCTCATCCGGGGTCCACATGGTTGAGCTGGTGCTGAGATCCTGGTCAAAAATCACAACCATCCTAAGTACAGACAGGAGGACCAATGCACAATGCCACACCCTCGCACCAGTGTGTTTCAACAGGCTTTCCGGTGTAGCTCACCTGTGCTCACACTGAGGCTTCTTTATCTGAAACTCTGTGGGTCATTTTCTCCTACTTCCCTGCCCATTTTCATCTTTAAGGAAAGATCAAAGAAATCCCAAATCCTATCAACCCCAGAAGACATTTATTTCTTCAAGCTGTTTTTTTTAAATATATATATTTTGCCAAAACCCGTTTGGCTCAGTGGATAGAGCGTCGGCCTGTGGACTGAAAGGTCCCAGGTTCGATTCCGGTCAGGGGCATGTACCTGGGTTGCAGGCACATCCCCAGTGGGAGATGTGCAGGAGGCAGCTGATCGATGTTTCTCTCTCATCGATGTTTCTAACTCTCTATCCCTCTCCCTTCCTCTCTGTGAAAAATCAATAAAATATATATAAAAAATAAAAAAATAAATAAATATATATATTTTTATTGACTTCAGAAAGGAAGGGAGAGGGGGAGAGAGACAGAAACATTGATGAGAATCATTGATTGGCTGCCTCCTGCATGCCCCCCACTGGGGATCAAGCCTGCAACCCAGACGTGTGCCCTTGACCAGAATTGAACCGGGGACCCTTTGGTTCCCAGGCCAACGCTCTATCCACTAAGCCAAACCGGCCAGGGCCAAGCTGTTTTTTATCCTCACTTTCAGGCATTTTATTTTTCTCTCTCCTCTACCCCCTCCACCCTAAATTGGTTCTCTTTTTGAAAAATATATTTTTGCCGAAACCGGTTTGGCTCAGTGGATAGAGCGTCGGCCTGCGGACTGAAGGGTCCCAGGTTCGATTCCGGTCAGGGGCATGTACCTTGGCTGAGGGCACATGCAGTAGGAGATGTGCAGGAGGCAGCTGATCGATGTTTCTCTCTCATCGATGTTTCTAACTATCTCTCTCCCTTCCTCTCTGTAAAAAATCAATAAAATATATTTAAAAAAAAAAAAAGAGAAAAATATATTTTTATTACTTGAAAGAGAAAGGGAGAGATAGAAACATCAATGATGAGAGAATCATTGATTGACTGCCTCCTGCATGCCCCTCACTGAGGACTGAGCCCCTGACCAGAATTGAACCTGGGACCCTTTAGCCTGCAGGCTGACATTCTATCCACTAAGCCAAACTGGCTAGGGTGCAAATTGGTTCTGTATTTCCCTCCAGTAAATCTCCACTGATGCCCCTCTCAGGAAAGCAAACCTTTAATTTCTCCTATATCATTTTATGATGCAGAGTGAAGTGACAGAGCCCAGTAGATTCTCACACGTCAAATGTTCTCATAGGAATTGGGAAGAATGTGGGTTCTAGTCACCATTTCTGGGTTCTAATTATGGCTTTGCTTATATTAACTGTGTGCAACTGGGTAGATTGCTTAACCTGTGTCTGTTTCTTCATCTATTAAAATAATAATTACAGTCAAATTTAATCCATGGGGTTATTGTGAGGATTAAGTATCTATAAAAAGTAACTGCTATAATATTGAGCACAATTAGTGTCAACTGTGATTAGTAATACTAAAAAGAACTTCTGATTTGGAGGAAAACCAAATTTGGAGGAACCTTTGGATGTGAAGGAAAAAGGGGCCACATCCTAAACCAGACAAGCTCAGGGAAGGCCTATATGGCAAGCCTTACAAACTCAGAGACCGCCGAAACCGGTTTGGCTCAGTGGATAGAGCGTCGGCCTGCGGACTGAGGGGTCCCGGGTTCGATTCTGGTCAAGGGCATGTACCTGGGTTGCGGGCACATCCCCAGTGGGGAGTGTGCAGGAGGCAGCTGATCGATGTTTCTCTCCCATCGATGTTTCTAACTATCTCTCTCCTTTCTTCTCTGTAAAAAATCAATAAAAATATTTAAAAAAAAAAGAAAAAAACAAACAAACAAAAAAAACCTCAGAGACCAAAAGTAACTACATAGATGGCCTGAATATAAAACTTCCTAACTAAAAGAAAGTTATGGTGGGTAGTCGTGTCCTAGGCCTGTAGATTCCCCTGACAAAGGTCAATCTTTACCTTAAGTGAACCTGTCTATTGTCTTTCTGCGTCTAAGAAAACATACTTTTGAAATATCAGAGTATTCTCCTTTTCCAGATCCCTCAGGGCACAACTACCACCAGAGCAAGAGACCATAGAAGCCCTCACTGTCATCTTGTTCTATCCATCTATAATAATAAAAGGGTAGTATGCTAATTAGACTGGATGTCTTCTGGACATCATTCCGGACGTCTTTCCTGATGAAGTCAGGGCTGGAGGGAAGCCAGCCCAGGTCCCAGGTGCCTTTGGGCGGCTGTAAGAGGGAAGCAGCCCGGGGCCCAGGTGCTGGAGGGAAGCTGGTGCCGGCAGCCGGGGGGAGGGGGGAAAGGAATGCCTGCTCTTGCAGGAATTTCATGCATCAGGCCTCTAATGTGCTATAAATGTTGATGATTGACTATCCTGTATCTACCAGTGTAAAAGATATATGTGTTTCTCTCTTTTGCCTTTTTATCTAATCCCAGAGGTGTCCCTGATTTGCTTTCTCCAGCCCCCTTAATCTACATGGATTTCATGTAACCCTCCTACCTCTCCTTTTATTCTAATACATGAAATAAGTTGCAAAACTGCTATTCTCTAAAGCATTTTCTCAATCCATCAAGGTCTGCTTCCTGGGAATTGTCAGTTTGGTTCAAATACACTCATAAAATTGTAGATTTGGACCTTTCTTACCTCCACAAAGCTTACATCAAAACAATGAGGACAACCAATCACAGCCAATTAGGCTTTAAGCTACAGCCAATCAGATAACTTCCTTTCTTGCTTATGCTCTTTCTGTCTTTCCCCTAGCTCCTGCTTCCAGAGTGCCCCAAACCACTTCCGGTTTGGTGCTGGAGGGTTAGTATTGCTTCTTGCTCAAATAAACGCTTAAAATTCTTTCATATGCCTCTCTATTTAGCAGTTCAGATGTGCAGGCCTGTCCCTGCAATAACTGGTCATGGAAAATCAGACCAGAGTGATTTAAAACAGGAATCTGGCAAAAACTGACATAACTGTGACTTTAAAGTCAGAAATCCAACCTAAGTCTTGCGTCTATTGGAGCATAAGAAAAGTATAGGAGACTCTGAAATCCTCCATCTGGATTTCCCTCTCATTTCTAGGGGGAAGGGATGCGGCTATCACAGGGCAATATATTTTATGAAGGCAGATACTCAGAGAAACAACCTGTAATTAAACCAGAGATACACACCACAAGCTACTAAGAGCAAGGAAGACACAACTTGCGGTAGGAAACGTTGACGCCTACGATGAAGCAGCCCAGAACTGTATATCACCTCATTAACATTAACACAATAGATGAAGAAATGTTTTTTATATACTAGGTCCACTAAAATTCAAATCCACTCTCTCCTAGATCTTGAACAGCTGCTTCCCATGCAATAATAGCTCCGTTAAACAGGCTTTTTTTGTTTTTGTTTTGTCCCGCAGTTGCAAAGAGCTTATGAACCCACACCTTTTGAAGTAAAAATTAAGGCAGGTCGGTGCCAGGGGAGTGAAGGGTTTAGCGATGTTGGGAGGACGTAAGCCACTCCCCTGAGGCCCCCTCCTCAACGAACGCGGCAGCGGACCCTCTTCTCCAGAGGCCTGGGCTGGGGCCCATTCGTCCAGTTACAACAGACACCCAAGGTTCCAAGGGCGTCTGCAGACCCGTGAAGCAGGGAGAAGGTGCGCGCCTACCTCCGCGGGTTATGCGGACGGCGGAGGGCACACCCCCCGCGCTCGCCCGCAGCTAGAGCTCGCACACGCGGCGGACAAGGAGCAGCACTTGGCCACGTAGCGCGCATCAGGGGTGGGACGGTCCTCACCTCTTCCCACACAATATGGCCTCGGAAAAGTCAGACCGAGGGCACCTCACCGGGAGTCCCAGGGCCCCAGCTCGCTCGCGTGCCCTTGGCCGAGTAAACCCACCGTGTCACCGACGTTCCCCTCCCACCTTCAAGACGCGCGCCCTCGCGGGAACAAGCGGAACCACGCAGCGTAGGGAACGTAACGTCACAAAGAGACTGTTCTTCCAAGCCCCGCCCCCAGAAGCGCGCAGGGAACGCTGGCTCTTGTAGTCCTGCAGGGGGCGTGGTGCTGGTGCTTCCGGTCGGGCGGCTTGCGGAACTCTAAGTAGGTACAGGTGAAATGGGCTGAAGGAAGCTGACTCCGGGGTAAGATATGGTTCAAATAATAGTTGAATGATATCATGTCTTGGAACACGAGCCTCAATTTCTGTCTAAAACAGCAGTGTCCAATAGAAATATAATTTGAGCTAGATATGTAACTTAAAATTGAGCTAGATATGTAATTTAAAAATTTCTAATAGACATATTTTAAAAAGTCAAACTAAATAGGTGAAACTAATTTTAATCACCTATCTTACTTAACCCAGTATATCCAAAATAGTATTTCAAAGGTAATCAATGTTAAAAAATTGAGATATTTAAAAAAACTTTTATACCAAGTTTAAGAAATCCAGGGTGTATTTTACACTTTGAGCATATCTCAATTTGAACCAGCCACATTTCTAATACTCAATAGCCACATGTGGCTAATAATGAGGACTTGATAATCCTTCTATCGTCCTATTTGTCATTTTCCTGCTGACCCCATAAACAAGTTGTCTGCTGCTGCTTCAGTTCTATCTCCAGCCTCGTTAAGGTGAGAGCTGGCTTCTCCCCCCAGCTTACTACTAATAAGCTCTTTAATGGTCACTTGTGACCTCATTAATCCTTCTTGCGTCTTCAAAGGTCCACATTGATGGCACAGTGTTCCTAAAGTCCAGGCCCTTATCTTGGCTCTATACCCTCTGCCTTGGCGAGATGATTGTTTTCACTTTAACACCACTTGCTGAAGGATGTGCCAAGTGCTCCAGGAGCCTATGTTTAACTAACAGTAAGAGGGATAGGTGCTCACCACTCTCGTTATTCCTACTTAGGTAACTCAGCATGCTTAGGTCATTTTATCAGTACACTGGCACGTCTCAAACCAGATGCTTGCCGTTTTGCTGAGGTACAGAAGATAAATCCTGACTCATTGGAAAAAAAGGTCCCCCCAGATGCCTCCCTGTGCCAGGGACTCCATTATAACAGCAGTCCCTCAGCCATACCCTTGTCATTCTTGAGTTGAACTGAAAATAAGAAAAATTCAGACTATTCAACATGCTGCTATCCCCATCCATTTTCTAACAGGCATGTCAAACTTAATCAAATACTCACTCTTCCCTTTCAAACCTGCCCTTCCTGTTTCATCCATCTCAGTAAATATAGGGCAACTCTACTTTTCAGTCGTTTAGACCCCAAACCTTGCAATCATCTTAGGCTCTTTCTCACAATCCTCTTTCGATCAGCAAATTTTGCTGACCTCAGGAACACAGGCAGAGAGTCCAATGACTTTTATTATCTTAAACCACCTACGTCTAAGCCATCATCTCTCCACATCCCACTGCAATAGCATTAAGTGGTCCCCCTACTTTGCACTCTTGTCCTCCACATGCAAACTAGATCTTCTAAAAACAACCATCTGCTCTGCCCAGCCAGAGTGACTCAGTGGTTGAGCATCGACCCATGAACCAGGAGGTCACAGGTTAATTCCTGGTCAGGACACATACCCAGCTTGCAGGCTCTATCTCCAGTTGGAGGTGTGCCGGAGGCAGCCAATTGGCGATTCTCTTGTCATTGATGTTTCTCTCTCCCTCCCTCTCTGAAATCAATTAAAAAACACACCACATATTAATAAAAACATTCCTTTGTTCAAAACTCAGTGGCTTTCCATCTCATTTATAAAACACCCCTTTGCATGGCTTACGGGGGTGGGGGTGGGGGGTGGAAGAGGGGCTGTGAGATCTGGCCCTTCACTGACCTTCATTAGTTCTCCAGTCACACCAGAACCTTTGCTCTCCCTAAAAAAATGTGGTCCTCCAGTCTGGATTACTCTTTTCTCTCAGATCTCCACCTCCAGATCTCTACTTAGTTACCTAGATATTCCCTAATCACATATTCCCTAATCACCTATCTCCTTATTCTGCTTTATTTTTCTTCTTAGTATGTACTTCTATCAGAATATATACTTGTCTCTTAAATGTCTGCTCACCCAACCCCCACCCCTAAGTAAAGAATATAAGTTCTATGAAAGCAGGGACTTGGCTTTTGTTCACTGCTGTGTTCCTAATCCCTTAGACCAGTGGTCAGCAAACTGCGGCTCTTGAGCCACATGCGGCTCTTTGGCCCCTTGAGTGTGGCTCTTCCACAAAATACTGACTTTTGCACATGGGCCACAAAGTTTCAGTCGCACTGTATGTGCGCGCCCGCACGTGGTATTTTGTGGAAGAGCCACACTCAAGGAGCCAAAGAGTCACATGTGGCTTGTGAGCAGCGGTTTGCCGACCACGGCCTTAGACCAATGCCTGGCAGACATTAATATAAATTTGTTGAATAAAGCAGTATAATTCTAAACCTTCTTTAGGCCAGCAACCTGAGAAAAATGTTGACATTCCAAAGGTAAAAGAGTGATGAGGCAGGAATAGAGACAAATGGTTTATTTGGTAACAAGAAGTAAAAGAGGAATTCTTAATTCCTTTTCTCTCTGTGGTTACTGAACTGCAATAGTCAAGTGGATAGCAACATACAAGAATTCCCTTGCAGTCCTTGATCTTCTGCAATAGTGCAAAGATGCCTGAGTTCTGTGACTTGCAATTACTATTTTCTAGACAGAAGTGCCAACTGCTGTGCCTTCCAATGTATCAACAGTTACATTTTCCTTCTTGTCTTCAGGTTTCATGGCAGGAAACAGAAGTACTTCCTACGGGAGATAAAATGCATTTTGAAACTAAGAAACACTCTTTTTTTTCACAGCTCTCCACCCATTCCTTTTGCCTCTGGTGATTGTTACAACCAAAACCTAGAGATCTCTATATCCCAGCTGAATAGACAGATGTGTTCTTTAATTCAACTCAGTTCCTTTCAATTATAGAGGAAAGAAAAGAATACAAACATGCACTGCACTGCCCAGGGCACAATGTCAAAAGGATCAATAAACGTGGGAGTTCTCTGAAAATTTGATTTCCTCATCTATAAAAATGGACTAACAATAGTTTCTACACCTCAAAGGGCTGACTCAAGTTAAATGAGATGATTCATAGCATGTTTCTTGGATCCTCAAGAAATGCAAACAATTAGTATTCCTTCTGCCTCAAATCCTGTAAGGTTACATTCTCTGATCTTCTGCTCATGGTGTTGCATAGAACTCCTTTGCCTTCTCCTCCCTCTAGCCTAAAGCACACTCTTATTCTCCAGGCCCACCAAGCCCCAGGTCTGACCCAGTGGAGCACTTCAGGGTGGTGTGCGCATGGAGGGCTACTGTACCTTGATGTTATTGGAGTCTGTGAGAAACATGGTGACTCGGTCAATGCCCATGCCCCAGCCAGCTGTGGGGGGCAGCCCGTATTCCAGGGCAGTGCAGAAGTTTTCATCTATGAACATGGCCTCATCATCGCCAGCGGCCTTGGCCTAGAAGAGAAGAGAACAACACAGGGACACTGTTCTGGGCTGCATCATCTCTCGGTGTCTGAGTCAGCATGTTAAGACCCTCAGAGGATGACCATTCCAGGGATGCTCTGAACACCCAGCACTTACTGGGAATGGGGTTTCCTCGTAACTCTAGGATGGAGCCTGGAGGTCAGGAATGATGAAATCTACCTCAGATCACATGCATATTTCTCTGAAATAAAAACAGCTCCACTGCCTGGGGCTCTGCAAACCCAGTGAGACTGATTTTCAGAGACTCTGATGATTCCCAAGAGTCCTCCCCTCATTTCCTAAAACCACCTGTCAGTGGCAATGTTTGTGCAGGCAGCCTGTGAGGGCTTTGTCTGCATTAATCTTTATCTACCTCTCACCCCGAGTCACTTCAATAAATGTACCATCTGAGAAAAATTACATTCTTGTTAGGCAAATGTATTTGTAAGACAAGTGTCACACTCCTTACAGAGATAATCTTGCCTAAAGCTCCTCTTATGTAGAAATTCTAGGACTCAACTAGTCAAGTTCTCAGTCTTGAAATGTGAGTTCCTCTAGTGAAGCCAGTGGCTTTATCCTTCATTTCTGCTGAAGTCACCAAGAGATGCAAACAATGACACAGACCAGGGTCAAGCTGATTTCCTTATGAAATATATGCCTCTGTTCCCTCTCCTTCTTTACCTTGGCCTGTTCTTCGAAAAGCTGCCGCTGCTTCATGGGGTCATTCAGCTCGGTGTAGGCATTGCATATTTCCTTCTTCATGACAAAAAGCTCAAAGCGCTCAGTCAGACCCTCTTTAGAGCGGTGCCTGGAGACAAGAGACCAAAGGGGAGGTTCACTAATAATCTACCATCTGGTACGAACGTGAGTTCCTGAACTCCAGCTGACTCAAAAGTTACTGAAGCCTGCACACATTCTCAGCACCAAATCATTTGGTACAATAGTGAGGACAGTTACACAGGGAGACAAGGAAGCTCTATCTTCACAACAAACCTGTGTGGTTGACTGCCACACTGAACCACACTTCCTATAGTCCCTGTCGCATGGACTCTGGGCTGCCCATATGACTTGCTTGGTCAATGGGACAACAGCAGAGGCCTGATATGTGTTTGCACACTGGGAGTGCTTCCTCTTAGAACCCAGCTGCCAAATAAGAGTCCAGGCTACACTGTCAGAGAGGTACACGTGGAGAGAAGCAGGGTGCCCTGGCAGAGTTCCCAGTTGAAAAAAGCCACGTGAGTTACCCTAGCCAACACTACGTAGAACAGAGAGATTACCCAATGAACTCATGAAATGTTGAGAATTAATAAGCTATTTTATGCTACTAAGTTCTGGGGATGTTATGAAGCAATAGGTAACTGACACAATCCTGTATCTTACCATTTTGCCAAAGGGCTCATTATCTGAGGGTGGTCACAGATGAATGTAGGATTGATGCATGTCACTTCCAGGAACTCCCCAACAAGCTTAGTGAGAAAGAAAAGCAAGCTTGAGATCCTTTCTGAATGGCCTTTTGATTGCCCCAGGCTAGGTGGAAGAGGATCAGTCTCCACCCACACCAATTCTACAAGGGCTAAGGATTAACTGAGCTACCAGCCATAACTATTTTGCAGAATTTAATACAGCAAAACTTGTTAATTCTCTTTTGTCTAGTTCACCTTCATAAGGAACGGGGGTCTGGTGACCACCGGATGAGGGGACGTACTAACGTGCATGGCCTTTCACCTTATCTAGGAGCCTGGCTGTAGTCCGAGGTGGAGGGCATTCAACACCTTTTCTCACACAGATATCATCAAGAATTTTGCGAGTTTCTGTAATATAAATGTATGAGTTAGGACAGAAGACATCATACTTCCCCAGTAAGAAGGTGTAGAAAGTGGGAAATGCTAGCCCCAACATTATCTAATTCAGAACTAAACAGAAAGGAGGGGCATACAGTGGAGGCCTGCATCACTTTACCTTCCGTTTCGAAGAGGTTCGTTTCTGGCAGCTTCACGCCCAGGGCCTTCTCAAGCTCTTCCACCATGCTGATTTTCCGAAATGGTGGGGTGAAGTCAATCTCGTAGGCTTGGCCCTCTGGGCCATCTGGATGGTAGGTGACCTTATAACTGCCTGTGATGTGCTTTACCATCCCTGGGAAAGAAATACCATTTAAATACCATGGGAAGTCCTCCTGAAAGCAGCACACCAGCCCCTCAGACTGATGTGAAAGAGAAAGCAAGCGGGAGGGGTCACCTGAAATCATCTTCTCTGTGATTTCCATGAGATCTCGATAGTCTGCGTAGGCCATGTAGAACTCACAGGTGGTGAACTCAGGATTGTGAGTCATGTCAATTCCTTCGTTCCGGAACTGGCGGCCAATTTCATAAACCCGGTCAATGCCACCAACCACCAGCATCTAACAATGAAATATATGATGTCATGGTGGCTAATCTTATCTGAATGACTGGGAAGTTTCAGCCTGTAACAGCTGTACCTTGGTGTCTACAGCTCAAGCATGGTCTCAGGTCCCTACCAATGCCAAGCACCCTGCTCTCTAGGTCTTTGTAGTGGACAGTCATCACTAATTATTTTGGCTGCCCAGGACCTCGGAATACTGTTCCTTTGTCTGGGTGTCCCCCACATCTTATGAGTGTGAGCCTCCCCAAGAAAGAAGCCTCTCTTGGGGTTAGGATGCAGACACATGACCACAGCTCCCCATCAATCAGACATAACTGTGAGGCTTCAACTAGGAAGCTATTGAGAGAAGATGAGGTATTGCACGGCATTCCTTCTGGCCAACGCGCCAGAGAGATCTAGCTTTCAGAAGTAGTAACTGCAGAGGGTCCTAGGGGCAGTGACCTGTGCCTAGTGCCAGGGTTATGAGCCATGGTAACTGTGCCTAGTAGAAAAGATACTAGGTTTCCCAGGGAATGACTTCACAACGGATTTAGAAACCTCATCATGTGGTTTCCAAACCTGATTTTTTGATCCTCCTGAAAACTGTGAGCATTCTCATATATTTTAATACATTTTTCTTTTGCTTAAACTAGTTGTAAGAGATTTTGTTGTCTGCAACTAAGAATCTTGAATGACAGTTTTCAATATTTATTTTGGTGATTTGAAGGTAGTTATTTCAAAGTTCTAGAGAGAGATTAAGTTCTCTTTTTTACAAAACACTAAAATCAGATCTAATTCAAGGAGAACTATAAACTATAATGGAAACCAACGCAGGGTAGGAGGACTTGTACACCTAGGAAAGATCCCTTTGCCCTCTAACCTGTAATGCTCTACCGATCTTGTAGAGAAATTCTGTAAGTTTAACCGTCACAAGCCTGACAAATTAGAATATTCTCCTGGCTGTTCTACCCTCACTATTCCTCTTATTTCTGACTGCATCTGTCCAGTCAATGGCTCTCCAGCATTCTGCTTCTCTAAGGCCACAGGCATCTTCTTCTTGATTACCTTATGGTAGAGTTCTGGAGCAATTCTCATGTATAAATTCATGTCCAGCTCATTGTGGTAGGTGATAAAAGGCTTTGCCACAGCTCCTCCTGGGATGATGTTCATCATGGGAGTTTCAATCTAAAGAACAGGGAGAAACATTTAGTTCTCAGGGGTGTCAAACCAGAGGCATTGGGGGAAAGTTCATGTTCTATCCCTAAGTAAAAGTTAAGTTCAATAGTAATGTGCAAGTACTTGACAAAAAAGTAGACGCGGCTTAATTTTCCAAATACCAAGCACCATTAACATAGTACAACAGTTCCTTGGATAACATTTCATTAATGTTAGTTATAACATTTAAATGCCACAGGAACTTAACTCTTAATATCAATCAGCCTTATCAATGGTAAAATTGATTTCATTATGTTATTTTGTTTAAGGTTGCAGAATCTATCAATGATGTTAAGAAATTAAAACAATTTTTTAATGCTACAGAAAAGCAAAAGGAGTTGATAACACACTGAATGTGGTATCATTACTGTTTGGATGGTATCATACTACACTTTGTCCTTTATCTAGGAAACCAAGTCCTTCCGAATCAGGGTACTAAGAAAACAAAGTAGTACCAAGATGCTGGCAAGAAAGGGAACTTTTCATTGAGCATGAAGGATACTGACACAAGACATGCCTTGGAAAGGGAAGAGAAGGAACAGTAAGAGGCAAGCATGGCAAGGCAGCCTATTTGTTAAGAACTCTCCATTACCTCTAGGAATCCCAGCTCATCCAAGAAACTTCTTATATATGTGATGATCTTAGAACGGATGATAAATTTCTGTCTCACAAAGTCATTCAGGATCAAGTCCAGGTATCTTTGACGATATCGTGTTTCCTAAACCAAAAGCAACAGAGATCACTAACACGGCTGATTCAATGGTATGGTAGACCACAGTTGGGAAGTCACGAGAGCTTACCTTGTCTTTGAGGCCAAAGTGAAGATGAGGTAACATATGCAAGCAAGGAGACAGCAGTGTGATCTCATAGGGAATAATGCTCAGTTCACCCTTCTTGGTTTTCCCAGGATTACCCTGAACTCCAATTATGTCTCCCCGACGCAGTTTGTTATTGATACGAACAAATTCTTCTTCTGATTTATAATTCCTGAGTAAAAGGAAAATGTGATTCAGTATACAATATTCCAAATTAAAATTGACAACAAACAAAACAAAAATCCTGACCACTGGCTTACTCTGGAAACCTCACTAAACTGTTAATGCCTAGTTAATGTGAGCCCAAGAAAAATCTCAGATTCAAGATCAACTATTAATAAAATAAAAAGTATTATCTTTTGCCCTAGCTGGTTTGGCTCAGTGGATAGAGTGTCAGCCTGCAGACTGAAGGGTCCCAGGTTCAATTCCGATCAAGGGCACATGCCAGGGTTGCAGGCTTGATCCCCAGTAGGGAGTGTGCAGGAAGCAGCTGAATCGATGTTTCTCTCTCTTCGATGTCTCTAACTCTCTATCCCTTTCCTTCTCCCTTCCTCTCTGAAATCTATAAAAATATGTATTTAAAAAAAAAGTATTATCTTTTAACTGCTACACAACCCAAGAGCATTCATTACTCTCCAGGTGACCACATGGCCTTTTTATTCTCTTTTCAGGTTTTTAAAAAAATATATATTTTATTGATTTTTTTACAGAGAGGAAGGGAGAAGGAAAGGGATAGAGTTAGAAACATCGATGAGAAACATCGATTCAGCTGCTTCCTGCACACTCCTTACTGGGGATGTGCCCGCAACCAAGGTACATGCCCTTGATCGGAATCGAACCTGGGACCCTTCAGTCTGCAGGCCGATGCTCTGTCCACTGAGCCAAACTGGTCAGGGCTCTTCAGCTTTTTGTACCTAACCATATCCTACTTCTTCTAACCAAGGGGAAAAGAAGACCACAAGGAACTTTGTCCCCAACTATGTTGTTCTTGTCCACCCTAGAAATCATGAAATAGGATACTTCTGTATACCTAGAATTGGCCATGACTTGCAACTTGACACCCTCTCCTCGAAGGTCATAGAAGATGAGCTTTCCTCCAGATGCTCTTTTGGCATGGATCCTTCCTAGAAAAAGAATAGCAAGAATATTGACTGATAGAACCAGAAGCCATTTCATGATATCAATGCCAAAAAAGCTCCCTCTGCATTTTTGTGTATCTGGGCACAACACAATTCAGAACAATTTGAATTTAGCCATAGGCCTAAACCCTGCCTTTGTCTTCAGGACAATGTTGGATGCCCATTCCAACCAGTTAAAGATGTGCAGGAAGATCTGACTTTAAAGATGTTCACTGAATTCACGAAAGATGGCAATGTTGGTGGCAGCATAGACTTTTTTGGATCATCCTGAATTCTCACAAACAATAAGGCAAATCACCAAGAGTCCCAATGCCTCTATATGGGGAGCAATGGGGTGTCCAATGGGTCTGAAAACTGACAATCTCCCAAATAGTCATAGGTATTCACTGGAAAATGTGGCAGGCTGAATGGAAGACAGCAGCTGAAACTGGAAGGGGGTCTGCCCACTGCGAGTGAGTACAATGGGCTGCATTGAAGTCTAGGGCAGTGGTTCCCAACCTTGTTTTGGCCATGTCCCACCTAAGCATCTCTAAAATCCTGATGTCCCCCCGTGACATATAATTCTCATTATTCAAAAAGTGAACTCCTATTCATGTGGAGGAAGCCTAAAAGGCCATTAACTTGGTGTAAACAAGTTTCCAAAGAACATGGCATCCATGAAAGAGAAAAATAAAAGAATGAAAGGTCAGCTGAAGTACTGAGGAAGAAATCACTAAGAAATTGTTAAAAAAATAATATGAAGTGGTATGAAAAAATAGCAAATAAAGTTTCAAAACATAGAGAACTGAAATGCATATATATGTTACAATATATATTTATACTAGAGGCCTCGTGCACGAAATTCATGGACGTGTAGGGTCCCTAGGCCTGGCCAGCGAGCAGGGCCGATTGGGACCTTCCTTCATTTCGCACCACCCCCTGGTGGTGAGCACATGTCATAGTGAGCGATTGGTCTCCTGGTTGAACGCCCACGGGGACAATTTGCATACTAGGCTTTTATATATATAGATACTGTATATGAGGCCGCTAGAACCATAAGAAATGTAAAATATATATTGTTAATAACTCACTCTTGAATTGCTCCCTTTAAAAATCAAACTGCCCCCCTGTGGGGCGTGTGCCCCACGTTGGGAACCACTGGTCTAGAAGATGAAGCCCTCTAGCGTAGGCCCCAGGAACTGTCTAAATTTAACAGCCAGAGATCTCTTCTAGGACAAGTCCTTGCAAAATTGAATAAGACCAGGGAAACAGACAAAGGAAAGAGAAGTTACAGCAAAAACGAAGGGGAAAGAGAGCCTGGAAATCTCAGAAAGCAAGCTACTATATTTCTGAACACTTGACTAAAATAACAAAAGAGGGAGCTCAGTGAAGTTGGAGTCTTCTTACCTGCCACCTTTAAGGTAATGTCACTCAGGTGGTCCCCAGGCTGCAGGTGACTGTATTCTTGGATGAAGTGAGTGAGCGAGATGTCTACATGGAACTTGTGTGGGTATGGGTTTTCTCCACTGACCTTTAGTTGGTGGACTGCTTGGCTTCGGATCTTGTAGTATTGCTATTTAAATACAAAAACAAAAATGAAAGTGAAAATTCAAGTGAGAAGTTGAACCTGGTCAGATTAGTGGCCCATCTGACAGAGTACTGTATTCTGCCTTGGAGTGGCCCTAATACACTGAGGTTTCTATAACTGCCTCCAATACACCCCAATACCCTTGAAATCACAGGAGTGGATATAGAGTGAGATTTGCACTTAAAAGCAAGATTCGACAAATAAAAAAATTTGAGTTCTGCCTAAAATAATAAGCATAATTGGTACAGGTGGCTTTGGTTACTACATTTGTGGACACATAAGCATTAACTTCATTCCCATTTACTCACATTAGACTTTTCCCTAAGGCAGGCCCCTGGGGCCAGGAGGATGTTAAAAAAGGAATATTCTAGCCCTAGCCAGTTTGGCTCAGTGGATAGAGTGTCAGCCTGCAAACTGAAAGGTTCCGGGTTTGATTCCGGTCAAGGGCACATGCCCGGGTTGTGGGCTCAATCCCCAATAGGGGGAGTGCAGGAGGCAGCCGATCAATGATTCTCATCATTGATGTTTCTATCTCTCTCTCCCTCTCCCTTCCTCTCTATAATAAATTTAATGTATATGTATATGTATATGTATATGTATATGTATATATATGAATATTCTACAGCAGGGGTTAGTAAACGTTTTCTGAAACAACTACTCAACCCTACTGTTGTAGTCTGAAAGCAACCTCAGACATTTGAAAAAAAAAAAGTCATGGCTGTGATCTAATTTTACTTACAATACCAGGGAGGAGGGAGGAGATGGGGATAAGGGGGAATGGATCTGGCCTGCAGACCACTGTTTACCATCTCTTGTTTAAAGTATACACTTTCCATGGACCTTAGACTGGAGACACTTTCTCTAGAGCTGCATTACTGCCCAGCTAGTTCCGAGGAAGATTAATCAGTCACTTTGAAGTACTAGATGCTCCTAAATGCCTGTTGACAGCTGCTTAGAAAAATGCTCAGGGCCTGTGCTTTTGAGCAGATGGAGTGGTAGGCTCTCTCTCATCCTTCTGCCGTGACTTAGGGCCCAGTGGCTGTTCCAGTTCCTATTTTATCTTCTTAGTCATCGGTTCCCAGGGATTTGCCAGAAGCCCCATCAAAAGCTTCCCCAAGCCCAGCCAGGGTGGTGGCCCAGAGGACTCACGTTTGGGTCCAGGCTCTCCTCCTCGGGACCCACATCATTGTCAGTGGTGTGGTTGGTGGCAGCAGCATTGGCCTGGCTTAGTTGTTTCTCACTGAGCTCCTTCTGCTTGGCTTCCTTCTCCGCTACTTTCTTCTCAGCTTTCAGGCGTCTCTTTAGTTCACTGTTGGGAAGATGAAAATGTTCAATATGATAGTTGTCTGAAGAGTCCTCTACTATGTTCTGCCCCATAGCCACTTGTCAAAAACATGAACAGCATGGCAGAAATGTCCTTGCTTAGTTCTCCACCCCCCAGTTCTAGTCTCTTGGTCACTAAACTCTGTACATAGAGAGACAAAGGGAAAAGTAAATTTAGAATAAAGTTGGGAAAGTTCTTTCTCAGTATATGCTTTCCAGTCTAAGGTCCATGGGAAAGAAAAATCCTATATATTAGTTTATGTTTAAAATAGGAAAAAAGGTTTTCCAGAAAAATCAGCAATATAGTCTTTTCTCAAGCTAATTAGGTCAGGGAGCCTTCTGAAGCCAGGGACTGAATCTTAGTTGTCTGGTATCTATCCTTTGTAGAGTATGAAGTTCCTTGAGTACCAGACGTGATACGAGAAGGCAATATCTCTAGCTCTGCCTGCCACCCTTCCCTACCCCCTCCAAGGAGTGGGTTAGTCTGGGGCAGGGAAGGGTGGCTCTTCAGAGTTCGAGGAGACATTCCACAGATAATCGCTCCCTTTGCATTAATTAACGCAATGACAAGGGCCTTCAGCATTAGTCTCACTCTGCTCACTGGAGCCTGGCTCAGACAACAAACTGGATAGAACAGTATACAAAGTGGCATAGCATAGGGGGTAACTTATCATCTTTGGAGCCAGACTCCCCGGGACTCAATTCTGACACATCTACCTATCAATTATGTGACCTTGGACAAGTGACTTTACTTCTCTCCATCTTGTGAAATGGATAATAGATACCCTCCTCCCCAAATGTTATTGTGAGGATTGAGATAATGTATGCAACGAGATGACCCTGTCCCTAAAGCATATGGTAAGCATGCAAATGTGAGCTATTACAGGTATCCCTCACTATCTTAACCCTTTATTCACTGCACCCAGGACAGAAACCTTACATGAACCTTTGGTCAACTCCCTTACTTCTCACTCTTGGTACTTGTCATATGAGACTCAAAAAGTAAAGCAATTCACATAACTTGGTATCCCTTATGATCTGAAACTTGCTATGTGAACCCAGAAACCAAATAGATTTGGGTAGAAAGGGATACCCACATCATTTAAATAGAATTGATCATTCTTGCCATGGCCAGTGTAGCTCAGTTGGTTAGGCGTCATCCTGTGCACCAGGAGATCTCTAGTTTGATTCCTGGTCAGAGCACATGCCCGATTTGGGGGCTGGATCCCCAGTGGGGGTATGCAGGAGGCAGCTGATTGATGCTCTGCTCTCATCTCTCACCTCTCTCTCTCCCTCTACTGTGCTGTAATTCAGCCAGGGTGCATCTCATCCTATCTAGTTCTCCCTAGCATTAACATAATAAACCCATTCAACAGGGTGTTGCTCTCTCACTCTTTTGTAAAATATACTTTTATTGATTTCAGAGAAGGGAGAGATAGAAAAACATCAATGATGAGAAAAAATCAGTGATCTGCTGCCTCCTGTATGCCCCATACTGGGAATCAAGCCTGCAACCCCAGCATATACCCTTGATCAGAAAGGAACCCGGGACCCTTCAGTCCGCAGTCTGACACTCTATTCACTGAGCCAAATAGTTAGGGCTAGGTGTTGCTCTTTAAACCAAATCAATCCTAAGGATAATCCAAAAAGGTCATGTGGCTAGAAATTAGACTGGAAACCAAGTTAATCTCAAGAGCAAACACACTCTAGACAGACAGGAAAGGGAAAACAACCTGAACTAGAAATTTTTTATTCATACAAGGTTTCTTTTCAGCAGTTCTAGAATAAAATCTGCAAGTCTTTTCCAGAATTTTAAGGACAGAGCATATGAATTTATTAAAGAGAACATGAGAAAAGTTTTGGTAGCAAGGCTTTTTGTTTCCTTAGCAACAAGTCCAAAGACTTAGCCAGAGGCTTAACAGAAAAGGACCCAAGTAAGGGGAGGACTTTTGCTCCCAGAACAATAAAGAAGGTAATGAGCACCAACCTTCTTTTATTAGAAAGTGGCAGGTCCTTGTGAAGCGCTGTGAAAGGAGCAAGTGGACCCAGTCGCGGCTGCCTCTGCCCCCACTGTGCCCAGGAGGTTTGGCGCAGGGACCCCCTAACAAGCCTTATAGCAGCTTGCGTCAACATGGCAGAACACCCTGGAACTAATGATTACCACCACCTAACAGGAAACACAGAGATGTGGTGTCAGATGGGACAGACAGTATACATAAACCCAACTAGCACTCCTACTCTATGGGGTGGGGGAGGATGCAAAACCTTTCAGTGACCCATTTTACTTAAAACCCTCTTAAGTAAAGCAGCCCCTAACACTCACTCTTCTGCAACTGGAAATGACAATGTTCTCAGTCCAGGCTATGGTAAAAAGATGCACATCTGGGGTCAAAAGTCAACAGCAATAACTTACAGGTAGAAATGATGACAATATTCTAGAAAATCAGAGACAGGACCTAAAGCAGTGCTTCTGAAGCTCCTATTTCTTGGCACAGAAAAGCTTAAAAAATGTCACTGTCAACTACAACTCTAGATGAAGGTAAAAGCAAGCCACACAAAAGCACCTGAGTCAAAGATAAGACTTGTTTGGAGCTCTCGGAATAAGGGAGAAAGGAGAATTTCAGGAAGGGTCTTAAAACTATATTATGTTTATACATCAACACTGGAAGGCAACAGAAATACAGGGATCATGTTCTTTATTGCATTCAAATAAATTTGGCCTTTCATCTGGAAATAAGTCACCTGCCAGGCAGGCCATGTGTTTTTTTGGTGTGGGTTTTTTTTGTGTGTTTTTTTTTGCGGGCATCTTGCTTTTATTTCTGAACAATCTCAATGCTTCTCATTACATCTCTTAATGTTCGTGGGAAGGGAGAGAACATGGACATCCTGTCTCCCACTGCAGAGCTGATTAGTGCTGAGGATATCCCCTGCGAAGGACATGAAGCAGCAAGGCAAGGAGATCCCTTATGCCTGGGATGGGCATGGGCAACAGCCCTCTGGCCTGTGCCTCTCCTCATGGGGAGGTCTCCATGGAATGCCCATGACTCCAGACACAGGCCATCTATTTTTAAACTTGGAGAAAATAACTGGTATCAAATGGTGCTCACTACAGATTCAGACCAAGGAAATTCCAAGAACAATAGTAGAAAATATTAATAATATTATTTTAACTCATGGTCACTAGAGGTATGCCATCAACGACAGATTCTTTTAGACAACATGAGGTATGGTGCAGTCACTAAAGAGAGTTTGATTTTAGATGTCTGCTCCAGAGCTTTGGATCAGTGGTAGACCATACTTTAGTTATGCACACTTCAGCAATGTATGTAATCACCCAGAGTCTCAGTCCATTAAAATGAAAAATGGACACTTGCAAGGTTATTATTGAGATCACATAAAAAGTTTGTACATTCCCAGCACAGTGCCTGACACAGAAAAGCTGCTTTAAAAAGTGGTAGCTATGCTTAATTTAAGAAAATTCAATAGGAAGTGGCCAGTTTCCTATATTTATCTTAAAATTGTACTTTTAACTGCAGACCTTGCTTATCAGTCATCTGTGATTTACGCCCTAATATTCAATACTAATGTAACAGATCAAAGTCCAGTCAATCTTCCCAAAGGCGGAAGTCCAAGACCAGCTTCCAAACGTAGAGATCCATCAGACACTCAGAACAAAATATTAGGGTCTATCAAACCATGACTTTCGGTATTTTAATTTTTCAATAATACTTAGAGAATAAACCCAGAGACACAAAGGAAACATTTTTACTAATTGAGAGCAATTCCAGCAGGGCTCAGCAAGAGAACTGAGCCCTAATGTACTAAAAACAGCCATCCTATATAATAAAACCCTAATATGCAAATTAACCGAACAGCAGAACGACCGGTCGCTGACACTCGCACTGACCACCAGGGGGGCAGATGCTCAATGCAGGAGCTGCCCCCGTGATGGTCAGTGGGCTCCCATAGGGGGAGCGCCGCTCAGCCAGAAGCTGGGCTCACGGCTGCTGAGTGCAGCAGTGGTGGCGGGAGCCTCTCCTGCCTCCGCTGCAGGTGGGTGGTAAGGAGCAAGGGGTCCTCCTGGACTGTGTGAGTTCCGGCCTGGACTGGGAGAGGGATGTCTGCCTACCGGCTTAGACCCGATCCCTGGTATAGCTCAGTGGTTGTGTTGACCCAGGAACCAAGAGGTTACCAGATAGATTCCTGGTCAGCATTTGATCCCCAGTAGGGGGTGTGCAGGAAGCAGCAGATCGATGATTCTCTCTCATGGGTATTTCTATCTCTCTCTCTCTCTCTCTCTTCCTCTCTCAAATCAATAAAAACATTTTTTTAAAAGGCAGGGGGAGGATAGTCTTTACTTATTTATATTTACCTTCACACTTCAAGGAGTGCAATGAACAAAATTATATCCAGCAATGCTAAATGCAGCTTAGTATTCCTGGCTGGCTAAGACAGTTCCTACTACTAGACGTTGGTCATTCCCAGTACTCACAGATTCTTTGAATAATCCATATGGACAGGTGCATGACACATTTTATAACTGATAACTTTATTTTTTAAAATTTTTATTTATTGATTTGAGAGAGAGGAAGGGGGAGAGGGAGATTTTGTTGTTCCACCCATCCATGTATTCATTCATTGGTTGATTCTTGTATGTGCCCTGACCTGGGATGGAATCAGAAACCCTGGCATAAAGGGAGACACTCTCCCCAACTGAGTACCCTGCCAGGGCCAGAACTGATCGCTTTAATACACCAGGTTCAGAATGGCCTTAGAGAGGCCAAGGGAAATTAAGGTCTTTCTGAACAGCCAGGGTATTTAACATTTCTCCAACCTCCTTATTAGGGCGTGGGTTCAGTATTAAAACAACACATTTTCTCGGGGGGGGGGGGGGCAGGAAATGGGAGGAGTAAGTTTCGCTTGTCAAGTTTCGCTTTTCAATCACCTCCCAGTTCTTGGAATTCTCTTTATTCCAGGATCCGACAGGTGGGGAACCCACCAGGCCTAGACCCCGGGACACCCTGGGCAATGTAGTTTCTGGGCGTAGCGACTCTGTCCCCACGCGTCCTCACCCATGAGAACCAGCAGGAAGGCCCCAGGCTTGGCCCCCTCTGCCGGAGCCTAGAGGAATTTCCTAGCCCGGACTCTCTGGATGCAAAGGCCTTAGTGACCCGCAAAACTACTTACTTCTTGCTCAGTTTTGACTCGCCGCCGTCCACATTCACCCCAGACTCCTGCACCGCAGCCATCTCTCCCGAGGCCCGAAGTGAAAGTAACGAGGCTGTACAGTGAAGTCCCAATCCAGGTCGGAAGCCCCGCCTCTTCCGGAGAGAAGGGGCGGGCACTCCTTGCACGCTGCCGCCGCGCAGGCGCAGTGAGGGGTTTCGCAGCCGCGGCGTCGGGAGCGGTACCTCAGGTCCGTCCGAGGTGCTCAGTGCCTAGTTCTTCTCGTCCTCTGCGTCAGCTATGGCGGAGGCGATGGATGTGGGCAAAGACAACGGGCCCACTCATTCCTCGACTCTGTTCGTGAGGGAAGATGGCAGCTCCATATCCTTCTACGTGCGCCCCAGCCCGGCGAAACGCCGGCTCTCGACGCTCATCCTGCACGGCGGCGGCACCCTGTGCCGGGTGCAGGAGCCGGGGGCCGTGCTGCTGGCCCAGCCCGGGGAGGCGGCGGCCGAGGCCTCGGGCGACTTCATCTCCACGCAGTACATTCTAGACTGCGTGGAGCGCAACGAGAGGCTCGACTTGGAGGCCTATCGGCTGGGCCTGGCCCCGGCGGCCGACCCGGCAGCGGAGACGAAGAGCGGGGCTCCGGCCGAGCGCGCCGCCGTGGAGCCCGAGGGGCCGCCGCTCACGGGGCGGGTCGCCTTCACCGACGCGGACGACGTGGCCATCCTCACCTACGTGAAGGAACATGCCCGCTCGACCAGCTCCGTCACGGGCAACGCCTTGTGGAAAGCGATGGAGAAAAGCGCGCTCACTCCGCACTCGTGGCAGTCCCTGAAGGACCGCTACTTAAAGCACCTGCGGGGCCAGGAGCACAAGTACCTTTTGGGGGACGCCCCCGTGAGCCCGTCCTCCCAGAAACTCAAGCGGAAAGCGGAGGAAGACCCGGAGGCTGCCGACAGCGGGGGTGAGGCCTGGTGCTGCGGCCGTGCGGGTCCCTCCGCCTGTCCTGGTGCTGGTGGGGGCGGGCCCCCCATCCCCGTCCCGTCTGGCGTCCTTTTTGGCGGCTTTGGTGTCATCGTCCGGCCCCTCCCCCCTTTGACATCCGGGTAAAATTACACCATTTTCTAATCTCTTCGATTTCCTTTTTTCAATAATTAGTATATTGCCACGGTTTAATATTCAAAGGGTGTAAAAAAAAACACACCTATATCTAGAAAATGTTCTCTACTCACCAGTTAAGCTATCCAGTTTTCTTCCCCAGAGTATAAACTTTATCAGAGAGAGTTCAGAGAGTCGTCCTAGTTTATTTTAATCATTTAGTTATTGCATTATAGGTGACATACAATATTAGGTTAGCTTCAGGTGTACAGCATGGTGATTAGGTATTTGTGTGCATCATGAAATGATCACCATGAATGTAGTCACCATACAAGGTTGCCGACTCTATTCTCTATGCCAGCGGTCTTCAACTGTGTGCTGCAGGAATTTTCACCACCGTGCAGTACCTGACTAGACAGAGGCACTGACCTCGTTTCCCTTAGATTGTCAAGTAATAAAATGACAGCAGCCAACACAACAGTAGCCCTCCAGTGTGAATGAATCAAAATGGTACCATTCTTTGGTAAGATGGGCAAAAACATATATATTTCGGTGTGCCGCAGAATTTTAGGAATCAGCTTATGGGTGCCATGAGATGGAAAAAGTGGAAAATCCCTGCCCTGTACTGTACATTACATCCTGGGACTTATAACTGGAAACGTGTACCTCTTAGTCCCCCTTACCTACTTTGCCTGCCCCCCACTCCCACCCCATTCCCCGGCCTTCTGGCAACCACCAGTTTGAGGACATATTTCTCCTGTGTTCGGGTAGATTCAGTATAAACCATTTTAAAGGCAAGCCAGATCAGTTTGTTTTTCTCTTTTGGCTTAATTGAATGTGTATCCACATAAGAAGGTTCTTGGCTATTGGAAGTCGCTTCCTGGTGTCATGGGTGAAGTGAATTTTTTAAAAAAATATATTTTTATTGATTTCAGAGAGGAAGGAAGAGGAAAAGATAGAAACATCAATGATGCGAGGGAATCACTGATTGGCTGCCTCCTGCATGCTCCCCACTGGGGGTCTAGCCGGCAACCCGGCATGTGCCGATGACTGGAATCAAACCTAGGACTCTTTAGTCTGCAGGTCCACGCTCTATCCATTAAGCCAAGAAGTGAGTTTTTAAGGCAGGTGAATTGAATGTTGAGACGCAGGCCTGGTTAGTGCTCAGTGCAAAGGCTTTAAGGCACATCACTTTTTACATAATAATGGCTATTGGAACTTAGATTGACAAACCCATTTGTTTAAAGAAGCTTGCTTTCTCTCTACTTCCCTTCTGTTATGTGACAGTTAAAGTCTGGGGAGGTAAAATCTATTTCTCCTTTTGGTATGCTTTGTAGAATTTTGTTTTTGGTAAAAGTGACATTTCAGATTTATTCATTGAACAGAGATTTGGGTGCCAGACACTGTTATCCTGCTGGGATGTAACAATAAGTTAAAGTCCCTGTGGTCCTGGAGCTTAAGATGCTAGCTGGAAAGTTGTAAGTGCTATAGAGAAAAATCAGGGTAAAGGTTGGGGAGGAGGTTGTTTTCCATAGGGTTATAGGGAAGGTCATGATGATGAGCTGATATTTGAGCAGAGACCAAAGGAAATGAGAGTAAGCCAGGTGGTTACCTGAGGAAGTGTTTCACATAGAGGGAATAAGTGCAAAGGCCCTGAGGTGGAAATATTTTCTTGGAGCAACAAAGAAATCACTGTGGCTGGAATGGAGTAAACGAGAGGGAGCATTCTAGGAGAGGACAGGGCTAGGTGCATGGGCGAAGTAGATCATTTAGGACCTTGCTTTTAAATCAGTGATATTGGGACTACTGGCAAGCCATTTTCGACTTGGGACAAAATTAGGCTAACTCACCCACTCGAAATAGTATTTTGATGATAAGATGTTTAAATGTAAAAATTAAAATCCTAAAGTGACTAAGAGAAAATGTGAATATACTTTTTAATATTAGCATGGTGATAATCCTAAAATCAAGAAGACTAAGGAAACATTTTCTAAATTTGATTACTTAAAATTAAAAGCTTTTTTCCAGCAGATGTAGCTCAGTGATTGATCGACGACCCATTAACCAAGAGGTCCCTGGTTCATTTCCTGGTCAGGGCACATGCCTGGGTTGCCGCCTCAATCCCCATAAGGGACATGCAGGAGATCATTGTTTCTCATCGATGTTTCTATCTATCTCTCTCCCTTCCTCTCTCTCTAAAATCAATAAAAACATATTTTAATGTTTTAAAAAATAAAAACTTCTCATGATAAAGTCGGAGGGCAGACTGGAAAAATATTTCCAATACATTGCAATAGAGTTAGTTTCCTTAATGTCCAAAGAGCTTGCAAAAGCTAGTAACCAAAAAAGAAAAACTAGTAGAAAAATGAGCAAAGGAAATGGAACAAGAAGTTTCCAGAAAAGGAAATAAATGGCCATAAACAATGGAGAAATATTGTTATTAAATAAAAATAAACTAGACCCTGAACAGAGGACCAAATAAGCCATGCCTGAACTTTCTGACCCATGGAAACTATGAAATAATAAGTGTGTGTATGTGTGTTTAAAGTAAACTAGAGCAAGGAAATGTCATATTTTATCTATCAAACTGGCAAAAATTAACAAAATGAGTAATATCCAAAGTTAGGGAGGTATATGCAAACAAATACACTCCTACACTGTTAATAGAAGAAAATTGATACAATTTCTTTGAAGGGCATTGTTAAAATTGCTTGTTCCCTTAACCTAGGCAATATTGCTTCTAGGAATTTATCCTACAGATATACAGAACACAAAAGGGTCAAATAGTGAAAAGTAAGTCTCCTTGCTATATACATATACCCCTTCCCCTGGTTCCTCTCCCAGAGGCAACCATTACTATTGTCCTTGTTATGTGTACTTTTTGCTAATGATAATACTAGTATATCCTAGAAACCAGTTCTGCCGTGTGTTTTTTTTTAACTTAATAATGATAGACCTTGAAGTCTTTGTGTCTGTGTTGCTTCAGCTCATTATTTGCTTATTGATTGCATTGTATTCCATTTTGGGAATGAACTATAATTTGTTCATTTTATTATAGAAAATTTCAAACGTTTATAAAAGTAGAATAGTATAATGAACTACACTGCATGTACCCATTACCCAACTTCACGTGATTATAGTTCATGGTCAATTTTTTTTTTTAATATATTTTATTGATTTTTCACAGAGAGGAAGGGAGAGAGACAGAGAGTTAGAAACATCGATGAGAGAGAAACATCGATCAGCTGTCCCTGCACATCTCCCACTGGGGATATGCCCGCAACCCAGGTACATGCCCTTGACTGGAATCGAACCTGGGACCTTTCAGTCCGCAGGCCGACGCTCTATCCACTGAGCCAAACCGGTCTCGGCCATGGTCAATTTTTTTACATTTATTTCTTTCAATCCAGACTTTTGAGATTATTTATTTATTTATTATGTCCTCACCTGAGGACATGCTTAGAGGAAGGGAGAAAGAGAGAAACATTAACCAGTTGCTGATTGCCTTCTGTACACTCTCTGACTAGGGATCAAACCAGCAACCCAGGTATGTGCCCTGACTGGGAATAGAACTGGCAACCCTTCAGTGCATGGGACGATGCTCAACCAACTGAGCCACTCCAGCCAGGCAGACTTTTGGTATTATTTTGAAGTAAATGTCAAGCATCATGCATTTTATTTATTTCAGCATTATCTCCAAAAGATAAGGCTTTTTAAAAATTACTATTTAAAAATTTATATAAAAGAAAATTGACTTATTTTTGTATACAGTTTATGCATTTTTTTTTCAGTTTATGCATTTTTAAAATATATATTTTTTATTAATTTCAGAGAGGAGGGGACAGGGAGAGAGAGATAGAAACATCAATGGTGAGAGAGAACCATTGATTGGCTGCCTCCTGCACATTCCACACTGGGGATCGAGCCTGCAACCTCGGCATGTGCCCTGACTGGGAATCAAACCATGACCTCCTGGTTCATGGATTGACACTCAACCACTGAGCCACCCTGTCTGGGCAGTTTATGCATTTTCAAAATTTATTTTTTATTGTGGTAAAATGCACATCACATAAAACTTACCATTTAGCTGGTTTTAATTGTTCAGTGGCATTAAGTACATTCATATCAGAACTTTTTGATATTCCAAAACTGAAACTCTGTATCCATTAAATACTCCCTATTTCTCATTCCCCCATCCCCTGACAAGCACTGTTTTACTTTTTGTCTCTGAATTTAGTCTCTCTAGGTACTTTATATAAGTGGAGTCATACAATATTTGTCCTGGTTATTTCACTTAGAATAATGTATTGTGTCAGAATTTCATTTATTTTTATTTTTATTTTTTTTTAAAATATAATTTATTGATTTTTTAACAGAGAGGAAGGGAAAGAGATAGAGAGTTAGAAACATCGATGAGAGAGAAACATCGATCAGCTGCCTCCTGCACATCCCCCACTGGGGATATGCCCGCAACCCAGGTACATGCCCTTGACCGGAATCGAACCTGGGACCTTTCAGTCCGCAGGCCGACGCTCTATCCACTGAGCCAAACCGGTTTCGGCAGAATTTCATTTATTTTTAAGGCTAGATAATATTCCACTGTATATCTACTACTTTTTGTTTATCCATCAATGGACATTTGGGTTTTTTCTGTCTCTTGGCTATTGTGAATAATGCTGCTATGGATATGGGTATAGTAAAATCTGTTTGAGACCCTGCTTTCATTTTTGGGGAGCAAAAACCCAGAAGTGGAATTGCTCATGCATATGCTAATTTTATGTGTAATAGTTTGAGGAACTGTCGGACCATTTCCCAGTTATGTGTTTTAACATGTATAGATTTGTGTAACCACCACCAAAAATCAGGATATAGAATAGTTCCATCACAAAAATAGTTCCATCTATCCTTTGTGTAGATAGTATGTGATAGCTTGTGGTATAGCCCCCAGATCTGCCTTCAGCAGCTGGGAGAGCTGCCTTGTCTAAAGTCCTATCATCTTAGAGCGGCTGGTATCCAGTGACTGATCTATATACAGTTTTAAAGTCTTGGCTCCCTTGCCCCAACTGGTTCAATTCTGAAGGACCTTCTAGCTTCAGATGAGGCCTTGTTGGCACTCTTTCACAACTCAATTTTTCTCTGTCCCGCTTTCTCCACTTGAATGGGTGTTTTCCCAGGCATGCTCTCTGATAAACACCTTATATAGTAACCTCCACCTCAGGATCTGCTTCCCAGAGAACCCAGTTTATTTCAGTTTGGTTAATTTGAAAAATCCATTAATACAAGACAAAAAAATGCATTAAGCTTGAAGAGTATTTTTATTTTACATATAAGGACCTAGGAAAATTACCACCATTTGGATAGTACAATTTTTCAGAAGCAAGAGCAGAAATTATTGAATATGCATGTCTTACGTTTTTCTTCTCCTTCTGATAAAAAAACAGATGTCTTCTAATGGAAAAAAAAGTACAGGCTCGCTTTTGGTCCAGAGCTCACAGAGCATGCACTAAATTTTTGTTTTCTGTAAAAGAGGCTCATTCTAATCTAGTGCTGTTCTTCTCTGTAATAGAACCACAGAATAAGAGAACTCCCGACTTGCCTGAAGAAGAAGAGGAAGAGGAGGAAGAAGAGGAAGAAGAATTTGTAAAGGAAGAGATCAAGGAGAATGAAGAAGCAGTCAAAAAGATGCTTATAGAAGCCACCCGGGGGTTTGAGGAGGTTGTGGTATGTTAACTAGATTTAACTCATTTTTTTCTGTATCTGCATTCTTCTCCTTTGAAATTGGTCCTCCCATCTACCCTTTTTATATACCCAGTGTCCAGAAAGGTAAAAGAGAAGTTCAAGGTGGAAGAGGGAAATGGAAAGTGCGACTGTTCTAGGTTCTAGGCATGTAGTTTTTGCTTTTTGACAGGAAAGCATGAGGGGGATAAGTAGAAAAGTTGGGGCAAATTCCTTTTAAACAGTATAAAACATCCCATTTTTAGTACTTTGATCTCAGTACAAGTTTTTCAAAGTTAGCATTTTATAAAAATTTTTTTATGCTTCTCAGGAACATAAATATAATTTTAAAAAGAGTTTAATTTCTTAACCAAGCAAGTTGTTTTTTGTGTATTAAGAGCTTTTTAGGAAAATTTTAGTTCTTCCATATTCAGTCTCACTTCTAATACTCTGTTGAAATCCCATATTTAATCATCATTATAGAGTAAGGCAGGAGCCATAAAATAATGAGCAGAAATTGAAAAAACTCCAAATTATATGTGCATATCTTCTCTAAGAAAAATGATATTTTATTTATTTTTAATACATGTTTTTATTGATTTCAGAAAGGAATGGAGAGGAAGAGAGAGATAGAGACATCTCTGATGAGAGAGAGTCACTAATTGGCTGCCTCCACGCCCCACACTGGGGATTGAGCCCGCAATTTAGGTAATGTGCCATGATTGGGAATTGAACCATGACCTGGTTCATAGGTCGAAGCTCAACCATTTAGCCACATCGGCTGGGGGAAAAAGGGTCTTTTAAATGAACTTTTCTTATTAACACACAAAAAAGTGGTTAGGCCTCAGTCTAAATCAGGAAAATAATTTAAAGTTTCTCTAACTGGTGAGTGAAGGAATGCACAAGAATTGGCAGAATTCAGGGATTGTTTGCCTTGTGTAATCTGAGTTTTGTTTTATTATTTGATATTACATAGGCTAATTTTCCATAAACTTCCAAACGCTCTCAACAGCTCCCAAACATGGCCTACATAGGTCTCTTCTCACATGACATATTTTATAATGTGGCTAAATGTAGTATAGTTTAGAGGCCCTAATACAGCAATGTTTTTTTTTTGTGTGTGTGTGTGTGTGTGTGTGTGTGTGTGTTTTGTTTTTATATTGATTTCAGAGAAGAAGGGAGGGGGAGAGACAGCTAGAAACACGAATGATGAGAGAGAATCAGTTGGCTGCCTCCTGCACCATCCCCACTGGGGGGTTGAGCCCACAACCTGGGTATGTGTCCTTGACCAGAATCGAACCTAGGACCCTTTAGTCTGCAGTCTGACACTCTATCCACCGAGCCAAACCAGCTGGACCTACAGCAATGTTTTTTTACTACTTATGTGCAGCCATTGATATGTAGTGGGGATGGATTAATGATAAGCAAAACAGTACAGTTTTTCTCCTTATAGAGCTTATAATTTGGGAATGAAGTCACTTTTAACAAATAATGTAATACTGCCCTATCTGGTTTGGCTCAATGGATAGAACATCGGCCTGCAGACTGAAGGGTCCCAGGTTTGATTCCGGTCAAGGGCACATGCCTGTTTGCGGGCTGGATCCCCAGTGGGGGTGTGCAAAAAGCAGCTGATCAATGATTCTCTCTCATCATTGATGTTTTTCTCTCTCCCTTCCTCTCTGAAATCAATAAAAAAATATATAAAACAAACAAAAAGAACAGTATTCTTAAAAACAAAACAAAAAATACCTCAAATAATCTGCAAAAATATACACATTTGTATGCATATACGTATATTTTTTTCATGTTCAGTGTAGCTTCTAATGTTCTTTTGGGATACCATAGATAATTATACATATACATACATACAGATGCACGTTTGTACACACACACACCCCACCTGCACACACATTTTTCTTAGCCTGCTATCACATATGTACATACATACGTATATATACATACACAGACACACATTCAAGACAAATAAATGTAAGAAGGAACATGGCATATTAAAGAAACTGGAGGAAGTCCAGTGTGATTAGAGTGAAAAGCGCAAGGAGAAGGTAATTGGGAGAGACCAGATATTGCAAGACTAAGTGTAACTGGGTAATTAGACTCGTTTTATTTATCACTTTCTCTAGGTGGAGGAAAGCCCTGATTTTGAAATACACATAACAATGTGTGATGATGATCCACCCACACCTGAAGAAGACTCAGAAACACAGCCTGATGAGGAAGAAGAAGGAAAAGTTTCTCCACCAGAAGTGGGAGCTGCAATTAAGATCATCCGGCAGTTAATGGAAAAGTTTAACTTGGATCTGTCAACAGTTACACAGGCCTTCCTAAAAAATAGTGGTGAGGTAGAGGCTACCACCTCCTTTTTAGAGTCTGGTCAGAGGGCTGATGGGTATCCCATTTGGTCCCGACAGGATGACTTAGATTTGCAAAAGGGTGATGAGGATGCCCGAGATACATTGGTTAAAAAATTTGGTGCTCAGAATGTAGCTCGGAGAATTGAATTCCGAAAGAAATAATTGACAGGATAACGAGAAAAGAAAAGAGGTGTGGCAGATGAGGTGGTATTTTGTGACCATTGAACTTCAGAGATTTTTGTTGGAACTGACACATCTTCTGACCAAATGCTGTCATTGCTCTGTGAGTCCAAGATTTTATAGCCACGCAGAGTTGTGTAGGATAAAAATAAAAGATATTGGATATATTTAGAGCTGTCCCTGGCAGTATCAGTGTTTCTTGAAGGAAAATATAAACCAGACAGAGGTTGGTCTACATAGTAATCTTTTTTTGGGAATGGAACCTGTATCTTATTGTACAGGAGCTAATAACCCAGTCAAAGGAAGAAAATTGGAAGACAGGTCTTTTCAGGCAGTGTGAATAAAGAGCCTCCTGTCCTTTGGCAGAAGCTCCTCTAGATTGTGATAGATTCTAAGTCAAGAATTTAGAAATATGGAAAGATTTCATTGCAAGGCCTTGAACATGGATTACCCCAAACCTTTGCATCCCCCAGTGAGCTCTGATTTCTAAGATCATCCGACAGTTAATGGAAAATTTAACTTGGATCTGTCAACTACTTTGAAAACCCCATGTTTCCTTTGCTAACTTAATATTTGGGGACCCTGCTCCTTGGCTGTTCTTTGAGTCCTTGTCAAGCATCTAACATTCTTTACCTATCACCCAGTTTTGTTTAGAGAGTCTCAAGAATACTCTTACTTGGTTACTAGTAATAATGTGTTTCTATTTGTTGAGGATAATTTTGTGATAAGCTTGTTAGAGTTAAAAATTAGTGAATTCCTCTTCGTTGTGTTGCTTTTGTTATTGAAAATAAATGGAACTTTGTATTTGAGTGTCCAATAGTGTTTGATTGTATTCACAAAAATTTTTAGGTATAAAAACCATAAAGGAACTGACCTTTTTGCTTATTATTTAGATAATCACTAAAGTACTTCCATTTTAGAACTATTAGGTCATGAGCAAAATGGATGGAGCAAAGAGATCTGTGTTAAGACTGTGAAAGATGGCAAAATAGTGTGAACTGCTGAGAGCCAAAGGGGAGAGAAGCCAATCTGAAACAATCAGGAACTATCAGGTGTGTAACAGGAGGTATGAGTATCTTACCCATATCCCCATGCCCACAACACAGAGTAGAACTTTTATTTGGGTTTCCAGGTGATTTCTCCTGCCCTTTCATTAGGCTGGTCCTGAACAGGATGAGTTCATAGTTTATCATCCTTTATTTATTTTATTATTTTAAAAAATATATTTTTATTGATTTCAGAGAGGAAGGGAGAGGGAGAGAGAGAAATACCAATGATGAGAGAGAATCATTGATTGGCTGCCTCCTGCACGCCCCCTACTAGGGATTGAGCCTGCAACCCTGGGCATGTGCCCTTGACTGGAATCGAGCCCAGGACCCTTTGGTCTGCAGGCTGATGCTCTATCTACTGAGCCAAACCAGCTAGGGCTTGTTTATCGTCCTTTAAATTGCACTGATCCTGCCTCCAAAGAAAGGAGGCCTGGACCAGTTTCCATGAGAATGATGTTGTCTTCCTCCTCCTGAAAGTGAGCTTTACATTACGTGGAAAAGAGCCTGAAATTGTTCACTGAGGCGCAACTGGAATCCTTGAGTGTCTTTTTCATGTGGAAACAGTACTCAGAAAAGTTTGTACCTTTCCTGAAAATTTGGGGATTGCAGGAGTTGACCTAAACCAGTGATGGCTAACCTTTTGAGCTCGGCGTATCAGCATTTTGAAAAACCCTAACTTAACTCTGGTGCCGTGTCACATATAGAAATTTTTTTTATCTTTGCAACCATAGTAAAACAAAGACTTATATTTTTGATATTTATTTTATATATTTACATGCCATTTAACAAAGAAAAATCAACCAAAAAAATGAGTTCGCGTGTCATAGGTTCGCCATCACTGACCTAAAGACTTGAGGTTTTACCCTAGTTTGTTTGACTCAGTGGATAAAATGTCTGCCCTTGGAGTGAAGGGTCCCAGGTTTAATACCGGTCAAGGGCTGGTACTTTATACCTTGATTGCAGGCTCAATCCCCAGCCCTGGTTGGGGTGTGTATGGGAGGCAACCAATCGATGTGTCTTTCTCTGTCTCTTCCTCTCCCTTCCACTGTCTCTAAAAATCAATGGAAAAATATCCTTGGGTGAGGAATAACAAAAAAGTAAAGTAAAAAAAGGCTTGAGGTTTCTAAATATTGTTGGTGCAATTAGCCGAGGGAATAAGATGGGTCTCCAGCTGAGCTGTGTGTTGTGTGGCTCAGTGTGTCCCTTACCGAGGGTCCCATTCTGCAATCAAAGCCTGGCACCACTCATCCCACCATTTCCCAATGTAAGATATGTCCATCTGATCCAGATCCTGTAATTGGTGTTTTTTGTGGTCAGGATGAGGCTGAGAATAGTCCTTCAACTGTAGTGTTCCTGTGGCAGTCTGTTCTTCGTGATTCTGGCATTTTTCTTGGTTTTGGAGCCAGAAAGGATTGTGAGCATTGGAGAGGCCCCCTCCTGGAGTCAGCAGTATTGGCAGGTAATTTATAAGTGTCCACGTAGAGGGAGAGTTCTCTCCTCCCTGCCCAGCCTGCATGGGCTGCACCATCATGACAATTGGTCCTTGGCTCACAGAAGGGACAGAGGACACATGGGATGGGAGTAGTGCAGGTAGAGATGTTTGGTTATTGCTGAAAACATTGGAGGAAGGAAAATGAGACCCGCATGAGAGCAAGGGCAGGTTGATTTGGTGCTGCTGAAGTATCAGATCTCGTGTCCCATTTGGGTCCTCTACCAAGGAATTCACAGGCTTACTTCTGCTCTGCCCTGGGTGAGGAGATCTTTGGTTCTGAAACCACATGTATGGAAGGAGAAGGGGAGACATGGACATAAGTTAAGCAATTCTGGCACCGCTTCTCAAACTGTATAAAGCAAAGGCAATATTAACATAGGCCCTAATATCAGGATGAATATATATGTGTGTGTATATATATATATATATATATACTAGAGGCCCAGTGCACAAAAATTTGCACTCGGGGGTAGGGGGTCCCTCAGCCAGGCCTGTGCCCTTTCGCAGTCTCGGACCCCTCGGGGGTGACCACTTGCTGGCTTAGGCCTGCTCCCCAGGGGATTGGGCCTAAGATGGCAATCAGACATCCCTCTGGCAGCCCAGCAGCCCTCGGGGGATGTCCACTTGCCAGTGGGGAGCAGACCTAAGCTGCAGTCAGACATCCTTAGCGCTGCTGAGGAGGCAGGAGAGGCTCTCACCACCACTGCTGTACTGGCAGCCGTCAGCCTGGCTTGTGGCTGAGCAGAGCTCCCCCCTGTGAGAGCACACTGACCACCAGAGGGCAGCTCCTACGTTGATCATCTGCCCCCTGGTGGTGAGTGTGTGTCACAGTGAACAGTCATTCCCAGTCTTTCTGCTGTTAGGGTCAGTTTGCATATTACCCTTTTACTGTATAGGATTGAGGCCTGGTGAACGGGAGGGGGCCGGCTGGTTTGCCCTGAAGGGTGTCCAGGATCAGGGTGGGGGTCCCGCTTGGGTGCCTGGCCAGCCTGGATGACGGGCTGATGGCTGTTTGCAGCTGGTCACACCCCCTTCAGGGTGCGGGTCCCCACTGGGGTGCCTGGCAAGTCTGGGTGAGGGGTTGAGGGCCGTTTTCAGGCTGGCGGGTGACTAAAGCTCCCAGCCTTTTTTTTTTCTTCTTCTGGGATTTATTTACTTTCTATAGCTGTCACTGGAGCTGAGAGCCAGCTCCAGCTCTGAGGCCATTGCTGGCTGAAAGCAGGTATCTGGGTTTGTTTAGATTCTATAATTGAAACTCTGTTGCCATCACTGGCGTGCTAAACTCTGAGCCCGCTGCCCACTGAAAGCAGGTATCTGGAGCTTGTTTAGCTTCTACAATTGCAACATTGTTGCATCCGGAGCTCAGAGCTGGGCCGTGCATGCGGGGAACCTTGGCTTCCTCCATCACTGGAGCAAGCAAGCCTCATGTTTGCTTCAGCTGCCTGGCTGCTGGCCGCCATCTTGGCTGACAGTTAATTTGCATATCTTGCTGATTAGCCAATGGGAAGGGTAGCGAAGTTACGATTAATTACCATGTTTCTCTATTATTAGATAGGATATATATTCACACACACACACACATACGTGAAATGTGTTCAGTATGTGTATGTGTGTATGCATATGCATGTGTATATACACAAACACACATAAATTAAGGTCATAGCACACTCAGCAACAGATGATTTGAAACTGGCTAAAAAGGTATATGCTCTAGAATCCTCCCTTTAATTACAACATTTTCCCACATTTTTGCTGATCTTATTTTTAAAAATTATTTGAAACATATTTTTATTGGTTTCAGACAGGAAGGAAGAGGGAGAGAAACACTAATGATAAGAGAGAATCATTGATCAGCTGCCTCTTGCACACCCCACACTGGAGATTGAGCCTGCATCCCGGGCATGTGCCCTGACTGGGAATTGAACTGTGACCTTCTGATTTTTGGTTGATGCTCAACCACTGAGCCATGTCAGCCAGATTGCTGGTGATTTTAAATGGACACACCACTGACAATATGATGCAAAAATGCTTCCTTTTGTAGGAATCTGACTTACAGTGCCAGGTCTTTCCATCCATTATCTTTGTCCCTTGATGACTGATAACTCAAGATAAGGCAACCCTTTTCCAGCAGTCTTTGAGGGGCAATATCATAGGAGGTATTTAGTGCCACAGACATAGAACTTACTTGAATTCTTGATTCCTGAATGCCTGTTTGTTCAGCCAACATTTTCCCGGTTGCAGTATTAGGTAATTGGTTTCTGTCAAAGCCTTGAACTAGGATGTTTGATTGAGAACTTGTGATGGATGTCTGACCTTTTCTGGCAGCTTCTAGGACAGTTTTCACATTTGATCTGGAAACTCAAGTTTGAGAAGACCATGTTGACTATACTTACTCTCTCTGAATCCCCCTGAGGTGACACCAGGCTTAGAGGAGCAGGGCCAAAAGACCCATAGATTTGCTTGCTGAGAACTTGCCTGTCCCAGCCAACTGCCGGACCATGCTTATATTTCTGACTCTAGGGTTCCTAGAACAAGCTGTAACTAGGTCCTAAGATAAGGACATTTTGTGGAGAATTTGAACACAACATGCGGAATCGTTTTTGCTCTCAATGGGACCCACTGAAGAAATTCCTTTGGATCTCTGGATTCTTACCTTGAGTCCAAGGCTGATGCTGGTGCTGCTCCTGAGTGTGGTCTTTTCCTGAGGACGGTTCAATTCCCAATGTTCTCAGTTTTGCTCTGTGGTTTTTAAACCAAGTCTAAGTAGGAAAAGACATGAAATTCATGTAACCCAATCCATGTCACTGCAAATATCAATGCAGTTAAAATGATTTGATCAACTGCCATTGGGATAATAACCATAAGAAGAAGGTGATGTATTATCCTAGGAATGATGTAACTATTAGCATACAATTCAGGCAGCACACAATCTCAACTCAAATTAACATTTCCTTTATGGTCATCCTCATAGTATCCAAAGTAGATCTCCCTGATTTAAAAGACACTGTTAGTTCTCTCAAAGGAGATCAGTATTTCTCTCCCCAGATCTCTTGCTCTTATAGCAGGTCTTCAATGTTTAAATGTCTTCTTGGCCCCCATCATCTCTTCATAAGAAATACTCAATACATATGGATGTGATCTTAGAAAATAATTTAACTGGGGAATAGAATTAGCTATAGTTAAGAGCTGGACTAACACATGTCCACATTTCCTCTTACTTATTTTATCCCATACTCAGCAATAGGTAAGGAGACTCCTAGAGACTCTGTTCACCTCACTGTGAAACTACTGTCACTAACATAAAAAGTGATCTCTTGCCCAGCTGGTATGGCTCCATGGTTGAGCATCAACCCATGAACCAAGAAGTCGCTCATCAGGGCACATGCCCAGGTTGCAGGCTCAATCCCCAATAGGGGAAGTGCAGGGGACAGATAATGGATGATGTCTCTATCAACCCTTCCCCTTTTCTCTCTTTCTAAAATCAATAAAAACATTCTTTTAAAAAGGTGAACTCTTTGCTCAGTTCTTTTTTTAAAAATAAATCTTTATTGTTCAGATTATTACAATTGTTCCTCTTTCCCCCCCCCCCATAGCTCCCCTCCACCCAGTTCTCACCCCACCCTCTGCCCTTACCCCCTCCCCCCACTGTCCTCATCCATAGGTGTACGATTTTTGCCCAGTCTCTTCCCACATCCCCCACATGCCTTTCCCGCCGAGAATTGTCAGTCCACTCCCTTTCTATGCCCCTGATTCTATTATATTCACCAGTTTACTCTGTTCATCAGATTTTTTATTCACTTGATTTTTAGATTCACTTGTTGATAAATATGTATTTACTGTTCATAATTTTTATCTTTACCTTTTTCTTCCTCTTCTTAAAGAATATCTTTCAGCATTTCATATAATACTGGTTTGGTGGTGATGAACTCCTTTAGCTTTTTCTTATCAGTGAAGCTCTTTATCTGACCTTCAATTCTGAATGATAGCTTTGCTGGATAAAGCAATCTTGGTTGTAGGTTCCTGCTATTCATCACTTTGAATATTTCTTGTCACTCCCTTCTGGCCTGCATAGTTTCTGTTGAGAAATCAGCTGACAATTGTATGGGAACTCCCTTGTAGGTAACTGACTTTTTTTCTCTTGCTGCTTTTAAGATTTTCTCTTTGTCTTTTGCTCTTGGCATTTTTATTATGATATGTCTTGGTGTGGTCCTCTTTGGATTCCTTTTGTTTGGGGTTCTCTGCGCTTCCTGGACTTAAAAGTCTATTTCTTTCACCAGGTAGGGGAAGTTTTCTGTCATTATTTCTTTAAATAGGTTTTCAATATCTTGCTCTCTGTCTTTTTCTGGCACCTCTGTAATTCAATATTGGGACACTTGAAGTTGTCCCAGAAGCTCCTTACACTGTCTTCATATTTTTGGATTCTTTTTTCATTTTGCTTTTCCGGTTGGGTGTTTTTTACTTCTTCATATTTCAAATCTTTGACTTGATTCTTGGGATCCTCTTGTCTGCTGTTGAATCTCTGTATATTATTCTTTATTTCAGTCAGTGTATGCTTAATTTCTAGTTGGTCCTTTTTCATATCCTCGAGGGTCTCACTAAATTTATCGGTGGTTTCTAGAAAATTCTTGAAAAACCTTATAACCGTGGTTATATCCAGTAGTTTGCTTTCCTCCATTTCTGTCATGTGTGATCTGTTTCTTTGTCTCCGCATTTTTTATGCGTCCCTGTGTTGATAGAGTGGCTTTCTGTGCTAGGTGTCCTATAGGACCCAGTGGCTCAGCCTCCTCAATTACCTGAGGCGGACACTCTTGGTGCACCCCTTTGTGGGCTGTATGCACAGTCTTGTTGTAGTTAAGCCTTGATTGTTGTAGGTATCACTGGGAGGAATTGACCTCCAGGCCAATTGACTGTGAGAATCAGCTGTGTCTATAGTGGGAGAACTTCTGTGCTGGAGACACCCTTCTGGGGCAAGACTTGCTTCAGTGGGGCTTTGGTGCTCACTGAGTCTACCCCCTGAGTGTGTCCCTTATGGACCTAGGAGTTGTAATCTGGATGGTCCCAATCTGACCACTGGGTACTCAGGCTCTTGGATCTCTAAGGAGGTGCTAATTTAGCCTCTGCCTGAGGCTACCCAGCAGGAGCTACGGAGAGATCTGCAGGTTCCTCTTCCTTGTTTGAGTTTTGGAGGTGCCCAGATGAGGCCCAGCTGTGAAGCAATGCAAGCTGCTGTGGGGCCTTGGGCCTTCTTTTGGATGTTCTGAGTCTTTCTGACCCAGCTGCAGTTTGTTAGGTAATTTTAGACCTCAAAGAGCCAGCCCATTCATATGCAAACGCCTCTGCGCACAGCTTGGGTGGGGCGGCGTCTCAGGGAATCAACAGGGCGGAGCAAACAGCTATGGCTGATCCTCAGTCCTGCCCTAAGAGGTCCCTCATCTCAGTGTCCTGGTAATCGCTGCAAGCATCTCTGAGAGAAAGCCGCCCTCGAGTTCCACCTGCTGCCAGACAGTCTAGTTTCTCCCCATATGAGTCTGGGTCCCCAGAGACTCGCCTGGAACAGGAGTCAGGGCTGTTGGGAGCTTGTGCCTCCCTCCCGATTGCAAAAGACACCGGCGTCCTCCGTTGCCAGCCCCTTTCCGCACGCGCTCAAGCCTCCATACATCTGCACTTTACTTCAGCACCTCCTCTGAGCCTCAATGTGCTTTTCTCTTTCCTTCTAGTTGTAGAATTTTCACTCAGCCAGCCTTCCTGTGGTTCTGGATGATGTCAGTTTTGTCTTTTAGTTGTATTTTTGAAGTGGTTGTGCGAGGCAGCAATTTCAGGTGTTTACCTATGCCGCCATCTTGGTTTTCTCCCCTTTACTCATTTCTTCATTACTGGAGTCAGAGTGCTGAATGTTTTACTTTTATAATTAGACTAGAGGCCCGGTGCATGGATTTGTGCACCAGGTGGGGGGGGGGGCGTCCCTCAACCTGGCCTGTGGGAATCAGGCTGAAACTGACATCCTTTGAGAGGTCCTGGATTGCGAGAGGGTGCAGACCAGGCCTAGGGACCCCAGTGGTGCACGATCGATCGGGTCCGGGGAGGGACTGTGCAAGGGCTCAGGGTATGTCCGGCTCATCTCACCCAGTCCCGATTGGCCGCACCCCAGCAACAAGCTAATCTACCAGTCAGAGGGTCTGCCCCCTGGTGGTCAGTGCACATCATAATGACTGGTCGAACAGTTGAATGGTTGGACACTTAGCATATTAGGCTTTTATATATATAGATAATTTGTGATAAAAGTTAGACTATTAATGACAACCAGTAGCCAAGGAACCACTCTTAAACCCAGGCGTTATGCTAAAAGGTTATATCTGTTCTCTAAATTAATTACTAAAAACATTTTTAAATATGTTTTAAGCACAGGTGGCACCTGGAAACTAATGAATAAATCAGTGAACACTATGGCAGAGCCAACCTCATCCTACCTTGTTTTCTGGACTTGCCATCTTCCACATCAGCTCAAATAGGCCCAATATCTCTCATTCAGCTATGATCACCAGATATTGCCATAGGATGAGATTTGAGTAAACTGTCCCACACCCAGAACAAGTGCATGAAGAGTAAAATTTCTTTTTCCCAGAATCTCATCAGATTGAGAACCTTATGACTAAATCTGAACTCATTATTTTCCTTAGAGGTTGTCAATCTGTAGGTTGTGACCCCTTTGGTGGTCAAATGACCCTTTCATAGGGGTCGCCTAAGACCATCCTGCGTATCAGATATTTACATTACGATTCATAACAGTAGCAACATTACAGTTATGAAGTAGCAACGAAAATAATTTTATGGTTAGGTCACAATATGAGGAACTGTATTTAAAGGGCCAGAAGGTTGAGAACCACTGCTCCAAAAGCATATTTCAATCGTCTTCATTGTTTTAAATACTGTTTCATCTGGCATAATTGTATTATTTACAGCTATCTTCTTGCTGACTGAAGAAATCCAACTTATTTTCAGTTTTACATCAGTAGTTCTATTCAAAATAACACAATATGGGATTTTACTTAATATACTCCTGTTTATGAATCACATTTAAGATACTAATTTAGCCCTAACTGGTTTGGCTCAGTGGATAGAGCATCAGCCTGCATACTAAAAGGTCCTGGGTTCAATTCCAGTCAAGGGCACATGCCCGGATTGTGGGCTCCACCCCCAATGGGGGGAATGCAGGAGGCAGCCAATCAATGATTCTCATCATTGATGTTTCTCTCTCCCTCTCACTTCCTCTCTGAAATCAATAACAATATATTTTTAAAAACATAAAAAAATATATTGCTGAAACCGGTTTGGCTCAGTGGATAGAGCGTCGGCCTGCGGACTGAAAGGTCCCAGGTTCGATTCCGGTCAAGGGCATGTACCTGGGTTGCGGGCACATCCCCGGTGGGAGATGTGCAGGAGGCAGCTGATCGATGTTTCTCTCTCATCGATGTTTCTAACTCTCTACCTCTCTCCCTTCCTCTCTGTAAAAAAATCAATATGCTGAAACCGGTTTGGCTCGGTGGATAGAGCGTCGGCCTGCGGACTGAAAGGTCCCAGGTTCGATTCCGGTCAAGGGCATGTACCTGGGTTGCGGGCACATCCCCAGTAGGAGATACGCAGGAGGCAGCTGATCGATGTTTCTCTCTCATTGATGTTTCTAACTATCTCTCTCCCTTCCTCTCTGTAAAAAATCAATAAAATATATTTTAAAAAAATATATAAAATATATATATATATATATATATATATATATATATATATATTAATTTAAAAAAAGAAAAACCTGGTTTGTAAATTGGGAGTTAAATAAGTTCTTGCCCCAGTTTCCTAATTATGTAATAACTAGTAGCCCAGTGCAGAAAATTCATGCACATTAAAAGGGAATTAATTGCCCTAACCGGTTTTGCTCAGTGGATAGAGCATCAGCCTGTGGACTCAAGGGTCCCGGGTTCGATTCTGGTCAAGGGCATGTACCTTGGTTGTGGGCACATCCCCGGTGGGGAGTGTGCAGGAGGCAGCTGATCGATGTTTCCATCTTATTGATGTTTCTAACTCTATCTGTCTCCCTTCCTCTCTGTAAAAACTCAATAAAATATATTTTTTTAAAAAGGAAATTAATTAGCAGAGATATTTTAACATTGCTATTTGCCCTTTCTCTATAATAGAAATGTGAGAGATGAAAGGAAATTAGTAAAATATTGAAAATTATATATAAATTTATTAATAAGTAAACAGTAACAAAAGGATATAACAACAAGAGAGGCAAAAACATGATATAAAAACAACAGTGATGCAAACAATGACTGATAAAGTGATTAAACTTATTCTAATGTCTCCCTGTATACCACATTAAGAGTGAAAACACTGGTTCCTGCCTCAAACTCCGCCCTTACAGGAAACAGCTTGGGGAGTGGGTGCAGCCGTTGCCAAGACAACCCCTGTAGGACTGACTTCCTTCCGCTTGGTTGCTGTTCATCTGTATGTGAGGAACACCACCCATGGTTTTTATATAAGTAGATAATAATTATTCTGCAGTATATATTCTAATATTTAATATCATATCGCTATCATAGTGATCTAATTTATTATATTTGCTAAAATTGATTTTAAGTCTCTCCTATGAGAACCTACGTTAATATATTCTTCCGTCAATGAATTGTTTCCCCCATTGGTAAAAGATATAAACAGAGTTCTTGTGCCTTTTATTTTGTTTTAAAAGTTATATAACAGGAAAAACCTTCTGGGAAGCATACCAGACATAAGAGATTTGCCTGACAGTGCTGAGCCCACCTTTTTTCTTCACCTTGACTCTGATAGATAATGAATTAGGAAGCTAGTGCTTACCAGAATCTTTTTTTCCGGAATGCCAATCTCCTTGGCCAACTGTTCCTTAGTAGCTCTATTAAGGTAGGGGTTTTGTTTAAACTGTTTCAGAAGGATATCCTTTTGACTCTGGTTGAAAATAGCATTGCCTTGCCAGGTTCTTTTCTGTAGTTTGCCTGATGAAGAGAAAATGGGGAGAGAAATATGAAGGATGTACTTATGTATTAAAAACTGTGTGAGCATATGTCTTATGTTTATTTCAGGTTGAAAGCTTGTAGGTCCAGTGATTACAGTGGAACCCCTGTTCTGGAACTTACTTCATTCTGGAAGGCTATTTGAGAAGCAATTTGTTCGAAAACCAAATCATTCTTTCTCATTAGAAATCATGTAAGTTGAATTAATCCATTCTAGATCCCTAAATGATTCCCTATTTAACCTTTCTTATATAAAGTATGTCTAATATCCTGTTTAACCTATAAACCAGGGGTCCTCAAACTACGGCCCACGGGCCACATGCAAATACAAATATTGTATTTGTTCCCGTTTTGTTTTTTTACTTCAAAATAAGATATGTGCAGTGTGTATAGGAATTTGTTCATAGTTTTTTTTTTAAACTATAGTCTGGCCCTCCAACGGTCTAAAGGACAGTGAACTGGCCCCCTGTTTAAAAAGTTTGAGGACCCTGCTATAAACAAATACTTCTTTTCTTAAATTTATTAAACCATCCCTACTAGTCTTAAATCACTTTCAGCACTCGTTCCAGGGGTGCAGCATCTTCCCTTTTTCACGTATCATTGCCTCAGAAATGCTGTCAACTGCTTTTTGTTTATCCAAAACAACAGTTTTTCTACTTCCTCAATTGTCTGTCATCTTTGTTTTGTGAGCACTTTCACAACCTTAGTAGCATCAATGGCACTTGATGGCCTCTTCATGTTTTAAAATTGTGCTAAGGATCCATTTCACTAGCAACAATAGCAAAACAAAACAAAAAAACACCCAGGAAGATATACAGCACAATTTCCTGAGATTTAAACAACTGGAGTGTTAGGGGTAAACAGACCTGCATTCTCTCCTTTGTTTGGACCTAGGAGATGCTTTTTGTAATGCTGATATGTCAACAGGAAAGGGTTGTCAGATTCAGAATTGAAGTTTTGTTAGAAAGTGGAGACATTTTTTCGTGAACAACTTCGTAGAGAACTGAATTTTCAATAACTGAATTGTTCGAGATGGGAGACTACTTTCAAGAGCTAAGGTTTGACAGTATTCTCTATTTTTTCTTTAGGAATAGAGTTATAGTCATGCTAAATTGAAGACATATAGTTTGGCTATATATATGTATATATATACAGTAGTAAAAAAAAAAAGACAGCCTATGGTCTGAGTTACCAAAGGAAGAAGTTACTGAAAATCCACACAATTACATGCAAAGAGAATAGCAAGCAATAGGAGCCAGAAAAACTAATGGAAATAAATAACACAAGTAACACATGAAAAAACTTAATAGAATTAATAAAATACACAAAAACTGTTACTTTGAGATAAAAATAAATTTTAGGGAAATTACATATAAAATATTTAGGGATTCCATATATATTTTTCTTCATTTAAAGTGCCAACTTTACCCTAGCCGTTTGGCTCAGTGGATAGAATGTCGGCCTGTGGCCTGAACGATTCTGGTCAAGGGCCCATGCCTGGGTTGCAGGCTCAATCCCCAGTAGAGGGTGTGCAGGAGGTGCCGATCAATGATTCTTTCTCATTGATGTTTCTATCTCTCCCTCTTCCTTCCTCTCTGAAATCAATAGAAATATATTTAAAATACAAAAATACATAAAGTGCCAACTTTGCCCTGGCCAGTGTTGCTAACTGGTTAGAGCATTGGTCCACACACTGAAGGGTCTCAGGCTCAATTCCCGGTCAAGAGCACGTATCTGGGCTGCAGGTTTGATCCCCAGCCTCCATGGGGGCATGTTCGGGAGGCAACCAGTCGATGTGTCTCTCTCACATTGATGTCTCTTTCCCTCCCTCCCTCTCTCCCATACTCTCTGAAGAGCAATGGAAAAAATATCCTCTGGTGAGGATTAACAAAAAATAAAGTGCCAACTTTAAAACTTTTGACAATCCACAGATGGGACTCATGACTGTCTCTTGCTATGTATGTTGCCCAGAAGGTTTTTCCTGTTGTATAACATCTTAAAGGGACAACAAATGGGCCCAGGTTGCCTGTCACTACTTGAGCCAATTAAGCAGAGACAGGATTGAATCACATATGAGTGCTTATTCCAATAATGCCAGCAGTATGGGAGAGTAGCAGGTCGTTCATGAAAATCTGCTTTACCTCCCTCCCCCCATAAGCTAGCTGCTTATATTGGGTAAAAAGACAAAGATTACATAGGAAAGTAGGCAAAGGGAATAAGAATGGGATGCAAAAGGAATAAAAATGGGTATTCGGGCATGGGGAAGTAGGCAAAAGGAATAAGAATGGGTAAAATGATACAAATTAGAGGCAATTCGGGCGGGGGTGGGGTGTATTGTTTTGGCAACGAGGTTGTTAATCTTTCCATGATGATAGGCATTTCTTGAAAAAGGAGAATGGACCGCATTCCCAGGTCAACTCCCATGTCCCAGGGAGTACAACTCTCAGCCAGGTTAGACTGTGATTTCTCATCCAGCCAGGTCAGAGGTTGAGCATTGACTTATAAACCAGGAGATCATGGTTCGATTCCCTGTCAGGGCACAAGCCTGTGTTTCGGCTCGATCCCCAGCAGAGGCCATGCAAGAGGCAGCCCATCAATGATTCTTTCTCATCATTGAAGTTTCTAGCTCTCTCCCTCTCTGTTCCTTCCTGAAATCTATAAAAAGATGTTAAAAGAAAAATGTGCTTTCTCTAACCAGCACAGATCAATCATGGTTAACAGAGCATGATTCATATTTCTGCCCCTAACATAATGTATCAACATAAAACACCCCAGACTCCAACAATCTATTTCTCTAATTGTGACTGAGTTTAACCTTAATAATCTCTGGAAAGAACACAAAGCATGTGGCATTATCAAAGAAGAGAGCAAGAAGCAGATGGCAACTTACCACCTGCAGTGCTGGTCACACCCATCTTGGGAAGAAGCACCTGGATTCCACAGAGAGGAGAGGGGAACTGAGCAGCTCTCCAAGATCCAGGGTTTATAAATACCCAGCGTGACCCTCCCTTTTCTTAAATGCCCTCCTACTTAATCCCTTAATTAACTATGTAACACATTTAGAAAGAAATTTGAAGCAATCAGGTTAAGAGGCAGTACAGATTCTACCAGGCAATTTTACATCTATCAAATTTTCCCAAGATATGATTTAGAATTTACATGACTTAGAATCTATGCTCTCTAGTTATACATGTATACATATATAAACATTTTTTCTCTATAATGTTTTAGAACTCTTGATTCTTAATTACCTTTTGCTTGACAATATTATTTATAGTATATAGATATCCTGACTTCTCTTTGTATTTTTTCTGTTTTCTCAGCTCTTACTGACACATTTCTTTCCATCGTTGAGGGGATGGCTTACATGTCTTCTTGGCTCGTCTATACTGCACAGTTATTAAGAAAACTCACTAGCCAAGACCGGTTTGGCTCAGTGGATAGAGCGTCGGCCTGCAGACTGAAAGGTCCCAGGTTCGATTCTGGTCAAGGGCATGTACCTGGGTTGCGGGCATATCCCCAGTAGGAGATGTGCAGGAGGCAGCTGATCAATGTTTCTCTTTCATTGATGTTTCTAACTATCTCTCTCCCTTCCTCTCTGTAAAAAATCAATAAAATATATTAAAAAAAAAAAAGAAAAAAAGAGCCAAAACCGGTTTGGCTCAGTGGATAGAGCGTCGGCCTGCGGACTGAAAGGTCCCAGGTTCGGTGCTGCTGCAAAGGCATTTTGTGGGTTGGTTGGATTATAGAAACAGTTGGATTTGATTCTCAATAATCTGGGCGATGCAATCATTGATAGTCTTAGGAGCAAAGCTTCTTCGTTCCCCAGGGAAAAGAAATCACACCCTTTACAGCAGATTTCTTTCCTGCCAGAGTGTCAGCCTGCCCTTCCACTGGCCCGCCCGAGAAATCTCATTCTCCCCTATCCAGGCCCCACAAGTGTATAAGCCAATTCCTTAAATAAACTAGAAGCATATCATTAGCATATTAAGCTTTGATAGGTTGAACGGCCGACAGGACAACTGGACACTTAGCAGATTAGGCTTTTATTATATAGGATGTCTTGATGTGTGTGTGTGTGCACATATATATGTGTATGTGTGTGTGCATGCATATGTGTGTGTGTGTGTATCTATGTGCCCACACACGTGTATAATTTCACTATACAACTTGCATTCAGAACAGTCCTGATTCTGTTTCTGATTGAACATTAAATGATATAGATATTGGTATTGGAGTTGGTTCTATAAGAAGAGAGGGAGCCCTAGCTGGTTTGGCTTGGTGGATAGAGTGCCAGCCTGTGGACTGAAGGGTCCCAATTTCTATTCTGGTCAAGGGCACTTGCCCAGGTTGCAGGCTCGATCCCCAGTGGGGAGCATGCAGGAAGCAGCCAATCAATGATTCTCTCTCATCATTGATGTTTCTATCTCTCTCTCCCTCTTCCTCCTTCTCTAAAATCAATAAAAATATATTTAAAAAAAAAAAGAAGAGAGAGAATTAAACCTGTGACCTCTTGGTGCATGGTTCGACACCCAACCACTGAACCACACTACTGGGCGCTGCTCCACTTTTGATTCTTAGACTTGATAAAGATCAAGATACCGCTGAATCTTGATATTCTAAAATCTCAGGCCTCTCTCTGTCTGGATGCTTCAGGAAGATATGTAAGTAGATTTTCCTATGAATCATATTTTATTTCTAATATTCAAATTAAGAAGTTCAAAATAGGGTAATAGAGACCATTATAAACTTTTGAACAATAATAGATACAGAGGCAGAGCGCCTCAAACAGATTGTCAAACTGCAGCGGGAAGGCCGGGGAGGGTTGGGGGACAGGAGGTAGGGGGGTAAGAGATCAACCAAAGGACTTGTATGCATGCATATAAGCATAACCAATGGACATAAGACACTGGTGGATAGGGGAGGCTAGGGGACTGTCTAGGGCGGGGGGGAAAAATGGACACATATGTAATACCCTTTGTATTACTTTAAGCAATAAAAAAATAAATAAAATAAGAAGTTCAAAATAAAATGTGAAATTCTCAAGAATATAAACTTTATGAAATACAATGGAAATGGGTACATATGAAATATAGCTCTTCTCATTTGGTCCTGGGATCCTTTTCAGAACTGTTTCATATGCATATGACCATGACACACCAGCAGCAATTCCCCAGGAATAAGCTGGTTAAGCTACCATGGCTGGACTGCTAAGGATCTGAGAGACAATGGGAGATCCTGGGGTAAATGTTACTGAGGCTAAAACCTAGAAGCTTGACATAAGTAGCCAGAACCTTCATAATGTTATTTGGATTTTAAGATATCCTTGACTACCAACTATTATGTTATATCACATATTCTTACCTCTAACCTTGCATCCAGCATAGCACACACTTCATTGTCCATTGCTGAGAAATAATCTAATGTAGCACATTTTTCATATTCCTTTGACTATAACACACTATACAATGTGTATGAATAAATATATATGCATTTATATTTATTTCTAGAATACTTTGGTAATGTATGAAACATTCAAACCTGTAAAGAATTTTTGTGCCCTGACCGGTGTGGCTCAGTGGACAGAGCGTTGGCCTGCGGACGGAAGGGTCCCAGGTTCGATTCTGGTCAAGGGCATGTACCTTGGTTGTGGGCACATTCCCAGTGGGGTTGTGCAGGAGGCAGCTGAGCGATGTTTCCCTCTCATCGATGTTTCTAACTCTCTATCCCTCTCCCTTCCTCTCTGTAAGAAACCAATAAAATATATTTTCAAAAAAAAAAAAAAAGAAAAAAGAAAAAGAAAAAAAAAAAAGAATTTTTGTGAGTTTATTTGAGCCAAACTGTCAACAATTGCCGGGAAGCAGAATCTCAAGGTATTGAGGCAGTGCTCCGGAGAATGGCGGTTTTTCACCTTGTTTTATACATTATAATCAAAAGAGGTGACGTAAGTGGGTTACATGAACTCCATTGATTAAGGAGGCAGGAGAAAGCAAAGTGAGGAAACATCTGGGATTGGATTAAAAATAAAATGATAGCTCTAGTTGGTTTGGCTCAGTGGATAGAGTATTGGCTTGTGGATTGAAGGGTCCCAGGTTTGATTCTGGTCAAGGGTACATGCCCAGATTGTGGGCTTAATCCCCAGTGGGGGGCATGCAGGAGGCAGTTGATCAATGATTCTCTTGCATCGTTGATGTTTCTATCTCTCTCTCCTCCCTTCCTCTCTAAAATCAATAAAAATATATTTTTTTAAAAAAGTAAAATGATAGACACATGCTTCTTGTACAAAAGTGGGTATAGAAGAGTTAATAGTCAATAATTAATAAGATAACAATAATAGTGAGGGAATTTTTGGTCCCTGCCCTGGCACAGTGGTTGTGCCCTGAGGGGCCTGGAAAAAGGGAAGTTACAAGTTACCCTGACATTCCAAAGATATGTTATCTTAGATGCAAAAAGACAATAGTCTCAGTAAAGATTGGGCCTAAACTGGCAGTCGGACATGCCTCTCAAAATCCGGGACCACTGACTCCTAACTGCTTGTCTGCCTGCCTGCCTGATTGCCCCTAACTCCTCTGCCTGTCTTCCTGATCACGCCTAACCACCTCTGCCTGCCTGATCACCCCTTACCCCTCTCGCTGCCTGCCTGTTGCCTGCCTGATTGCCCTTAACTGCTCCCCTGCTGGCCTGATCGTCCCTAATTGCCTCTGCCCCGGCTCTCCACCCGGGACCCAGGATTCCCTCCTCTGGCCAGCTGCAGGCACTCTGGACCTGGGCTGGCTTTGCCCAGGCCAGCCACAGCCTCAGGGGACCATGGGCGGGCGGCTTCGCCTGGGCCACAGCCACAGGTGCCGGGGACCACGGGGAGGGCAGCTTCTCCCAAGCCTGGCTTTGTCAGGAAGGATGTCCGGATGGTCATCCGGAAGACATCCAGTCTAATTAGCATATTACCCTTTTATTAGTATAGATGACCTGATAATGTTCTTATGTTATTTTGTCTAGGAAAAATTCTATTTGCCTTTCTGAAACCTGAAGTGTCCTAAATATTCTATCAGTTGGAAGGAATATAAAATAAATCATCTATTCAAATTATCAGGCCTCAATTCTAAAAACTCTCCTTTTTTCTAATTTTTTCTTAATTGTTCATGCATCTCCCAGTTCATGAAGGAGATACAAAAGTGTTATTAAGGAGACTGTTCCTATCTATTGAATCTCAGATTCCAAATTTTTTTTGAGGTTCAATGCAATTATTTAATTAATAGAAAAAAAGACTTTGTTTCTTAGAACCATGAAATCATGCTGAATAGTTTTCAATTTACTATGGAACTATATATTCATTTGCTACATGCCTTTCCTCCCAAATCCAATTCTAAGACATTTCTAAGTTTGGACTCAACATCATTTTAAACTTCATAAACTCTGAGAATAAAAACTGAAGTTACAAAGAATGACATAATTACAAATAAGATAAAAAAAAAGATGGGTGGACACAGTGCCCAGATTATTTGCTGGTAAGTAATTTGCCTGGACCCATATTGGGCTTGTCCTGGATATCAGGTTACTCAGGCACATGTGATATCAAGGGATATGTCGAGTAAATCAATACTCCATGATAGGTCCAAGGGTCAGGTCTTATTTTGGGTCCTGTCCTGGGTTCAGAGGGTCAGGTCCAGCTTAGGTGGGCACTCTGTTTAGGAAGCCTCTGGGCAGAGGCAGTTCTAGAGCACTACCTCGGATGAAAACACATCAACTAGCCCTGACTGGTTTGGCTCAGCGGATAGAGCGTCGGCCTGCGGACTGAAGGGTCCCAGGTTCGATTCAGTCAAGGGCACATGCCTGTGTTATGGTCTTGATCATCGCCAGTACGAGGTGTGCAGGAGGCAGCCAATCAATAATTCTCTCTCATCATTGATGTTTCTCCCTCTCCCTCTCCCTCTCTGAAATCAATACAAATATATATATTAAAAAAAAAGAGAAAATACATCAACTAATGGAGACCGCTATACTTGGGCTAACTGAGGACATATCTGCCAATCTCCAAAGTGTTTGTAAATCAATACGATCAAAGAAAAATTATAGTAATATGAGCAGGCAAAGTGTCACAATACAACTAAAACCTTACACTGTTTCTTTGGCCGTGGGAGGAGAGCACCTTCCCTGGCCTACTATTTTCCCCTCAAATAACTGTGTAATTTGTCTTCAGAAACAAATAAACTGGGTAAGGGACACATTGGATTTTGCATGTAGAATCGATAGGTAGTCTCATTCACTCATGGCCAAGGTCAGAGACTTGCTCTACTACATGCTTTATGCCCATCCCCACAAGACTGGGAGATAGTCTGTATTTCATTAACTTGAGTAACAGAATACATTTACTCCCAGACCCCACCTCATTCGGATCAGCCGTTCTCAAGGACCTCAGGGTCATTGGAAAGGTGGCCTGCTGTGGCCCAAATGCTGTATGGAACAACATTCCAACCAACTGAGCCACCTGGCCCGAGCATGGCCTATGATCCTTTTAATGTATTGCTGAATTTGGTTTGCTAATATTTTCTTGAGGATTTTTCCATCTATGTTCATCGGGGATATTGGCCTATAATATTCTTTCTTTGTAATATTTGTATCTGGATTTGGAATTGGGATAGTGCTGGCCTCGTAAAATGAACTTGGGAGTTTTCCCTCCTTTTTGATTTTTTGGAATAGTTTGAGGAAATGTGTTCTTATTCGAATGTTTGGTAAAATTCACTTTTGAAGCCATCGGTTGAGGACTTTTGTTTAATGGGAGTTTTTTGATTACTGCTTTTATTTCATTAGTTGTCATCAGTCTGTTCAGATTTTCTGTTTCTTCTTGATTCAGTTTTGGAAGATTGTATGTTTCTAGGAATTTTGTCTGGGACAGAACCTGGGTTAAGAAGTGGCTGTTACTGCCCTAGCTGGTTTGGTTCAGTGGATAGAGTGTCGGCTGCGAACTGAAGGATCCCGAGTTCGATTCCAGTCAAGGGCACATGCCTGAGTTGTGGGCTCAGTCCCCAGTGGGGGGGTGTGCAGGAGGCAGCCGATCAATGATTCTCTCTCATCGTTGATGTTTTTCTTCCTCTCCCTTTCCCTTCCTCTCTGAAATCAATAAATACATAGTAAAAAAAAAGAAGTGGCTGTTACCAATTGAGGTTACTGGTTGGGACCTCAGTTCTCGTTGATGCAGAAAAGATTTCAAGGTCAATGAAAATGAAAGTAAAGCAAAGTGGGATTTATTGAAGATACACTCCAAGTGAGGAATGGGACAGTTGAGAGAGACAATGGGCCTGGAACTTTGGGGTTATGTAGTTTAAATGAGGGATTTTCTGGGTTAAGACTTTCATTTGCATTCAGGGATAATTGACAGAAAAGGGTTACATAACTATATTTCTTCTGGACTTGCTCTTACCCATAATTCATACAGAAAAACCCATGGGTGTGTGTGTGAAAACCGAAATGTAAATTTTATTATAATTGAGGTCATGTCCTTTTCCTCTAAGCTTTCGCCAAGAACCTGAACCTGCTTGCTGGTGCGTTTGCTGGGTGCTGGACCACACCCATAGAAGGCGGTCTAAAGGTAGTGTTGGTCCCACCCTTGTTCAGGCCCCCAGGGCAGACCCTACCCTCCAGCCGCTCACCTCTAACTTCCTACCTAACAGCTGGGTTTGAGCTGTGAATCCTGCTAGTTCCCCAACCCCCACCTGGGACACCTTTCAGAGTCAATGTGTAGGTTGCCTCCCAATCAACTCCTCAAGGAGTTCAGGAGGGTGGGCAGCTGTGGCTTCAGGGTTAAATCTGATTCACATTCAAGGCAGGGACAAAATAATCCACAATTCTAAACATTGTAGTCCACTTGCCTCCTTCTGAGATGTTGTGTAATTACTTTATATAATGTCAATAAAATCAATAGAAAAAAATCAAAATTATTTTAAAGGAAAGTCAAAATAAAATATTTGCTGGTTTCCTAGGTTTATTAGAAGACTTGTTAAAAGTCCAGTGTGTCTCAGTGGTTAGAGTGTCGGCCTTCGCACTGTGGGGTCTCCAGTTTGATTCCTGGTCAAGGGCGCATACTGGTTTAAGGGTTTGCTTCGGGAGGCAACCAGTCAATGGTTGCCTCTCCCTTCGATGTTTCTTTCTCTCTCTCTCTCTCTCTCTCTCTCTCTCTCTCTCTCTCTCTTCTACTCTCTCTGAAAAGCAATGGGAAAAATATCCTCAGGTGAAGATTAACCACAACAAAAATAACAACAAAACAAAACAAATAAATGAAAACCTGTAATTATGCTGCTTGCAAATAGAATAAAATAGAAGCAATTAATTTGGTGCCACATGGAAATAAACTAGAGGTTTATTATAATTCCTATTTTTGTAGGAAGTATAATCCTATGTGTTTTTCATTTTGGACATTACATAATCACTTACTAGCAATGAAAATAAAATAGAAAAATTATTTGGGTAGAGAGAAGAAGAGTGTCTTGCTGTGTTTCTGACTATAGTTGTAGACTTACTGGAGTCAATTTAGAGATGACTCACTTCTGTTTTTAGGCTGTGTGGACAACCTTTTTATTTTAGGGGAAAGAGAGGGGAGGGGAGAAAGGTGGAAGAAAGAGGGAGGGAGGAGGGATAAAAGGAGGAAGAGAGGGAGAGGGAGGGAGAAGGAGGAAAGGAGAGAGAAGAGGAGGGGGAAGGAGGGAGAGGGAGAATGAAGGAGGGAGGGAGAGAGGAGAGGGAGAGGGAGGGGGAAGGAGGGAGGGAGAGAGAAGAGGGGGAGGGAGGGAGAAGGAGGGAGAGGGAGGGAGAAGGTGGAAGGGAGAGAGAAGAGGGGGAGGGAGGAGAAGGAGGGAAGGAGGGAGAGAGCGAGAGAGAAAGAGCTGGACAACCTTTCTTGTAAAGATACTGCTTGTAGTTGATGAAAGATGGGGAGGAAGTTCGGAGCCATGTAAGGCCCACCATGGAGAAGGTTCTGTGGACCAAAAAGGGGTTCTACAGAAAGTAACCTTACGGGGTGATCTGATCATAAATTTCTAACTGGGCAGGTTGTGGTGGGTAGTCATGCCCCAGGCATATAATTTATTCAGTAAAAGGCTTATCTTTGCCTTAAGCAAGCCCTGTCTATTGTTCTTGTGCATCTAGTTTAACACACCTTTCAAATGCCCCCTTTCAGATCCCTCCTTCTAATATCTGACCACACTTTCAGACCCATACTACAGTGTGACCACTCTTAAGAGAGCACATAATCGTGTTAACTATCCCATAAGCCAATCCCCATCTTGCTTTCTCCCACCTCCTGTGCTCTTCCTTAAATTCTCTCCTTAATTTTAAATGCAGAAAAGAAATTGCAAAACTGTCACTGTCTGGAGCATTTGAGATCTTGCTTCCCAGCAATTGTCATCAGTTTGGCTCAAACAAACTCATAAAATTCTCTACAGGTGTTGGATGTTTCTATAGGTGTTGGATGAACATTCTTAGCTAATTTCTTGCTGAATTTCTAGAATGGGGGATGAGCTGAGAGTCTTCTCTGGATCTGCCCCTTAAGCCTCTAAAACAAGGGTGGGCAAACTTTTTGACTCGAGGGCCACAATGGGTTCTTAAACTGGACCGGAGGGCTGGAACAAAAGCATGGATAGAGTGTTGGTGTGAACTAATATAAATTCAAAGTAAACATCATTACATAAAAGGGTACGGTCTTTTTTTTTTTTAGTTTTATTCATTTCAAATGCCCACGGGCCGTAGTTTGCCCACGGCTGCTCTAAAACATCTGATGTTTGATAAGGCAAGCTGGAGGACCAGAGTATGGGTCAGTGGAATTCCGATGCCCTGGTGGTCCTCCTCTCTGGACACTGCCAGAAGTTCTTTTGGCAACACCAGGGACATACAGATATTTTTCAAAACCTTACATTCTTTCTCTTTGGGGTCTCAGGCATGGATTTTCTTTTCTCTTCCACTACCACCTCCTACTCCTCGTCTTCCCCCTCCTCCTCTTCCTCCTCTTCCTTCTTTTTGTTAATCCTCACTTGAGGATATTTTCCCATTGATTTTTTAGGGAGAGTGGAAGAGAGAGGGAAAGACAGAGAGAAACATTGATGTGAGAGAAACGCGTTGATTGGTTGCTTCCTGCATGAGCTCTGACTAGGGCCTGGGCTGGAGAGGAGCCTGCAACCAAGATACATGCCCTTGACCAGAATCAAACCCCGGACCCATTGGTCCACAGGCCGACGCTGTATCGACTGAGGTAAACCAGCTAGCACTGGATTTTATTTTCTTAAGCTGTGGAGATTTTTTTTTTTTAAAATATATTTTATTGATTTTTTACAGAGAGGAAGGGAGAGAGATAGAGAGTTAGAAACATCGATGAGAGAGAAACATCGATCAGCTGCCTCCTGCACATCTCCTACTGGGGATATGCCCGCAACCCAGGTACATGCCCTTGACCGGAATCGAACCCGGGACCTCTCAGTCCGCAGGCCGAGGCTCTATCCACTGAGCCAAACCGGTTTCGGCAGCTGTGGAGATTTTAGAGAGAGAAGAAGGGAAGCTCTTTCAGCCAAGAGTCTCAGCTCATTACCATGAGCTTTGCTCTAAATATGCTTTGAGACTAGGCTTTCAAATTTTCTGGAAAGAATTTCAGTTTGTATTTTGTAGGTGTCCAACTTTTCATGTTACTGGCTGGTCTTGAAGAATTTCCCCATGTTTTTCTTTGCAGGGTATATTCTCTCTAAATCAGGTATCTGGTGAAAATTATATTTTTCCTGATACATTTCAGGGAGGACTTGAAGCTTCCACTGAAGCTGTGTCACCTCCCTTTCTAACTGTGCCCTTATCTGACTGCAGTGAAACTTTCCCAGTTTGGAGATGCTTCATATGGTCTTTATGGGCATCAATTATTTCATGGTCTTCCTTCCAATTAGTATACAATTACTTATTTATTTATATTAATTATGATGTGTCTGAGCATGGGCCTCCTTGAGTTCTTCTTGCTTGGGATTCTCTGCGCCTCCTGTATTTGTGTGGCTTTTTCCTTTACCAAGTTAGGGAAGTTTTCTGCCATTTTTTCAAACACATTCTCTATCCCTTGCTCACTTTCTGTTCCTTCTGGCATACCTACTATGCATATATTGTTATGTTTCATGTTGCTCCACAGCACCCTTAAGCTGTTCTACTATTTTTTATTATTTTTTTTTCTGTTTTGGTTCTCAGATTGGGTGATTTTTTTTACCCTATCTTCAAATTCACTGATCTGATCCTCGGCTTCCCCTAAACTGCTGTGTATTCCTTCACATGTGTTTTTTATTAGTGCTATTTCACTTTTCATAGTTACTATATCTTTTCTCATGCTGTTGAGCATCTTTGCCATCATTATTCTGAACTCTATGTCTGATAAATTTCTTATCTTCATTTATCTCTTCTGGAGAATTCTCTTTTCTTTCATTTAGGGGTTGTATTTTTGTCTCCCCATTTTGGTTGCCTGTTTGGGTTTGTGACTATGTAGTAGGTAGATCTGCTATACCTCTCAATCTCTAGTGCAGGACAGTGTCAAATGCTTTTTCTGACTAATTATATCAGGGTAAGACTCAGATCCTTCAGAGATCCACCTTTGCCTGCAGACTGATTGGATTGTCTTGAGTAGCCTCAGGTAATCATCCACAGGTGGGCTGAGAGGTTTTCCCAACAGGGTGGGGCAATTGCTTCTGCCTGGAGGCTGTTATTTTCAGTCTCTTAGTGTCCTCTGCAGCATGAGGAAATGACTCAGCACTGGAAACTAGGGTGTTGGCCTTTTGAGTTCTAATCCCAAAGTCACCAATCCTGGTTTCTGGTCACACAGCTACAGTTTACTCTGCCATCCCTCTGCTGAAGCTCAAGGTGAGTGGCTGCACACAAAATTTTGTGCATTGGCCCTTTAAGAGGGTACCTGCATTTCCAGTGTCTTTCCCTGGCAGACAGTAACCCTGCTGCTTTTCATAGCCAGATGTTATGTGGGCACCTTTTTCAGTTCTGGTGCTATCTGCTGGGGGGACCAAGCTTGGGTTTTAGACCCCAGAATTCTCAGTGGCAACCCTCACAGCTGAGATATCCCTCTAGTCTCTGGGAGCCTGGCCAGCCTTATGGTGCCTCCACCCTTCCTACCAGTCTCTATGTGGTCTCCACTTTCCATCCTTGGTTATCAGGATATCCTCCAGCTAGTCTTTAGTTGATTATTCAGGATTTTTTTTTTTAAATTTTAGGTGTAATTCCAGTTTGGTCCTGGGAGTATGATGTGTAGTATCCACTTACTCCACCGCCCTTTTTCTCTAGGTATTGCATCTTTTAAAAATTCTTGCAGCACACCAGTGTACTGTGACACAGTGATCGAAAATCTTGGTCTATGATATAACTTGACTTAAATTTTGTATATGTTTTATACTTACATTTATTGTTTCAGTACCATTTGTTCAAAGATTATTCTTTCCCTATCAAATGTTGTTGGTACCTTGTGGAAACCAATTGATATGTATGCGTCTATTTCTGCATTCAATATTCTGTTCTGTTTGGGTTCTTCAGAATACTGAATGGGCCAGCCACAGCGGCTGGGAAAAGTGAATTTCATAACCAGAAGTCAAAGCTGGAGAACAAAGCATGTTAATGCAACCCTGGACCTGATCAAGGGCAGCATGACTATATCACCACATATTCATCTATCTTTATACCAATTGTACTGTTTTGATCACCGTAACTTTATATTGTGTCTTGAAATCAGGTAGGTTAAGTCCTCTAACTTTGTTCTCCCTTTTCAAAATAGGTTGGATATTATTCATCAGCATTTCCCAACCTTGACTCTGTTGACATTTTCTTTCTTTCTTTTTAATATATGATTATTGATTTCAGAGAGGAACAGAGAAGGAGAGAGAGAGAGATAGAAACATCAATGATGAAAGAGAATCATTGATTGGCTGCCTCCTGCACGCCCCTCCACTGGGGATTGAGCCCGCAATATGGGCATGTGCCCTTGACCGGAATTGAACCTGGGACCCTTCAGTCTGCAGGTTGACGCTCTATCCATTGAGCCAAATCCTCTAGGGCTCTGTTGACATTTTGTATAGGCTCATTCTTTGTGGGAGCTGTCCTAGATCACAGCATCCTATTCCCTGTCTACCAGATGCCAGTAGCATCCTTCCCCAACATTACAATAACAATTGTCTCTAGAATGTCAGCATCATAGCTACGTATGATATCCCTTGTTTTTTGTCCCCCAACAGTAAAAATGTAGTGTCCATCCATGGGCAAAAGTGCCATTAGAGGAGCTGTGAGATCCAGCAACATATGCTAAGGGATGCAGAAGTCTCACCCAACTGTGCATTGGGTAATAGGCAGGCTGATGGTGGTCCTGACTATGGACACTGCGGTGGCCTGTGAAGCAGCCCCAGTCCCTCTTGGCCACAGTCCAGGAGCCTCTGAAAACACTGATGCGAGAGCCTGTATGGAAGTCCATGTTTCCAGAACAGAAGTTCCAGCACACCAATGGAATAAAAGAGAAAAGAATTACAGGTTTGGGTGCATTGGAGTGGATAAGAATAGCCTGACTTTACCTTCATCACTCCTTCTCCAAGGCAGCAGTTTAGGGCCAAAAGGGATTTTTTTCAGCCTGTGATTTCTCCCATGTGGAAAAAAGTTGAGCCTGTGAGTGAACACCTGCTTCCCTGGCTGTGCGAGCCGCTGCCAAAGAGGCTCATTTCTGTCTTGCCCCATCCAGGGGACTGAATCATAAGCCAAGTGACTGGGGGGTGGGAAGAGTCTGGGAGAGAGGCAGATAGGACTCTCAGAGGGCATGAAAGGCACTAGGATCATACTAACCCCATCCCGGACTCCATCTTAAGGCCTGCTAGGTATGCCTCACTTGGAGATCCCCCCAACTAGCCCAGGTGCACCCCCAGTGCTCCTCATGCCTTGGCCATACACACTATTCAGAGCAGTTTTAGGTTTACAGAAAAATTGAGCATAAAGTATGAAGGGTTTTTATAAACATACAGTTTATAACATATAGTTTCCTCTGTAATTGACATCTTGCATTAGAGTGGGACATTTGTTAAAAATGATGAACAAATATTGATACATGATCAATAATGAGTCCACTAGGCTCCTCTGGGTTCCTCTCTTTGCCCTGTGGCCTGGGATCTCTTTCAAGACAGCAATCCGGGGACAATTATAGTGTTGACCTTGTTTGTTTCCTGTTTCAAAGAACCACTGTCCTTTATTGCCTATTGTCCACTGTCTTGCATACCATTGTGGAATTTTTTTTTTGGAGGAAAAATTGGTTCCCTGTTATTCCATCATGGCCAGAAGCGAAGGTCCTATTACTTATCTTTGAAACAGTGATGACAGGATTATTTTGAGTTGCTGTATTTTGAAGTCTACCACTAGGTGGCAGTGTTACATAGCAAAGATGCTTTTTAGAAAAAGCACAGCACAAAGCATTTCTAGGTTCTTTTAAGAGATACATAAAATTATATATTTGGGAAGATGGCGTCATCCATACTGAATGGGCCAGCCACAGCGGCTGGGAAAAGTGAATTTCGTTACCAGAAGCCAGAGCTGGAGAACAAAGCACGTTAATACAACCCTGGACCTGACTGAAGGCAGTATGACTTTATGTCACCATTAGGGCCAGACCTAATAAAACTATTAGGCTCATTAAAACATTAATGATTACATTTTTCCAACTCATTTAATCAATAAGGTTTTAATATTATAAATTGGATGAATATTCTTCATAGAATTTAGAACTATTTTTCAAACCTCTTTTAAGCCACTAAAAGGTCCAATGGCTGAAACTGTGTTTCCCTGAACCATAATGTAAGCTTGTTAAGAGTTCCTGGGGAAACCAAGATGGCGGCATAGGTAAACACCGGAGTTTGCTGCCTCGAACAACCACTTCAAAAATACAACTAAAAGACGGAACGGACATCATCCAGAACCACAGGAAGGCTGGCTGAGTGGAAGTTCTACAACTAGGAGGAAAGAGAAAGCATACCGAGACTCAGAGGAGGCGCAGTGCGGAAGTAAAATACTAAGATGCGGAGTGCATGCGGAGCGGGCTGGCAGCTGAGGGCGTGGTTGTTGTTTTCAATCGGGAGGGAGTCTCAGGCTCTGAGCTCCAGTTCCAGTCGAGTCTCTAGGGACCCAGACTCATACGGGAGAAGTGGGACTGTCTGGCATCGCTCAAAACCCTAGGGCAGCTTTCTCTCCATGGGGCTTGCAGCGATTACTGGGACACTGAGAAGCAGAGCCTCTGAGGGCAAGACTGAGAGCAGCCATAATTGCTAACCCCGCCCTGTGGATCCCGTGGGACCCGCCCCGCCCAAGCCCTGCAGGGAGACTTTTGCTGGATAGTCTCAGGCAGAGGCTAGATTAGCACCTCCTTAGAGATCCAGGAGCCAGGAAGCCCAGAGGTCAGAGTGGGACCATCCAGTTTGCAGCTCCGTGGAACCATAAAAGACACACTCAGGGGGCAGACTCAGTGAGCACCAAAGCCCCATCGAAGCAAGTCTAGCCCCAGAGGGGTGTCTCCAGCACAGAAGTTCTCCCACTGCAGACACAGCTGATTCTCACAGCCAATTGGCCTGGAGGTCAATTCCTCACAGTGATAACTACAACAATCAAGGCTTAATTACAACAAGAATGTGCAAAAAGCCCACAAGGGGGTGCACCAAGAGTGTCTACCTCAGGTAATTGGGACACTTAGCGCAGAAAGGCACTCTATCGACACAGCGAACCATAAAAAATGCCGAGACAAAGAAACAGGACACAAATGACAGAATTGGAGGAAAGCAAACTGCGGATATAGAGTTCAAAACCACACTTTTAAGGTCTTTAAAGAACTGTCTAGAAGCCACCGATAAATTTAATAAGGCCCTCGAAAAGACTGGTGAGACTGCCGATAAATGTAGTGAGATCCTCAAGAAATCTAATGAGACCCTCGATGTTGTGATAAAGGACCAACTAAAAATTAAGCATACACTGACTGAAATAAAGAACATTGTACAGACTCCCAACAGCAGACCAGAGGATCACAAGAATCAAGTCAAAGATTTGAAATACGAAGAAGCAAAAAACACCCAACTGGAAAAGCAAAATGAAAAAAGAATCCAAAAATACGAAGATAGTGTAAGGAGCCTCTGGGACAGCTTCAAGCGCACCAACATCCGAATTATAGGGGTGCCAGAAGAAGAGAGAGAGCAAGATATTGAAAACCTATTTGAAGAAATAATGACAGAAAACTTCCCCTACCTGGTGAAAGAAATAGACTTACAAGTCCAGGAAGCACAGAGAACCCCAAACAAAAGGAATCCAAAGAGGACCACACCAAGACACATCATAATTAAAATGCCAAGAGAAAAAGACAAAGAGAGAATCCTAAAAGCAGCAAGAGAAAGAAAATCAGTTACCTACAAGGGAGTACCCATACGACTGTCAGTGGATTTCTCAACAGAAACTTTGCAGGCCAGAAGGGAATGGCAAGAAATATTCAAAGTGATGAATACCAAGAACCTACAACCAAGATTACTTTATCCAGCAAAGCTATCATTCAGAAGTGAAGGCCAGATAAAGAGCTTCACAGATAAGGAAAAGCTAAAGGAGTTCATCACCACCAAACCAGGATTATATGAAATGCTGAAAGGTATCCTTTAAGAAGAGGAAGAAGAAGAAAAAGGTAAAGATACAAATTATGAACAACAAATACACATCTATCAACAAGTGAATCTAAAAATCAAGGGAATAAATAATCTGATGAACAGTATGAACTGGCGATTGTAATAGAATCAGGGACATAGAAAGGGAATGGACTGACTATTCTTGGGTGGGGGAAAGGGGTGTGGGGTGAGGGAAGAGACTGGACAAAAATCGTGCACCTATGGATGAGGACAGTGGGTGGGGAGTGAGGGCGGAGGGTGGGGTGGGAACTGGGTGGAGGGGAGTTATGGTGGGAAAAAAGAGTAACTAATGTAATAATCTGAACAATAAAGATTTAATTTAAAAAAAAAAGAATTCCAGTGCCTTCAATGTAGATCCTTTGGGACCAATAAGCTGTTGTCTTTTTACAAATCTTTATTTCTTACTAAAGAACCTATTTTAATGATATCACCTGCAACATCATCCTGAAGAATTTGTCCTGTTCAAATGAAACACGCCCCTTGTGCACTGTTGGTGGGAATGCAGATTGGTGCAGCCTCTGTGGAAAGCAGATGGAGTTTCCTAAAATAATTAAAAATGCAACTGCCTTATGACGCAGTGATTCCACTCCTGGGACTATACCCAAAAAATCCTGAAACACTAATTTGAAAGAACATATGCACCTCTATGTTCGTTGCAATGTTATTTACGAGAACCAAGATTTAGAAGCAGCCCAGGTGCCCATCAGTAGATGAGTGGATAGAAAAGCTGTGGTACATTTGCACAATGGAATACTACTTGGCTGTAAAAAAAGGAAATCTTACCCTTTGCGACAGCATGGATAGACCTGGAGAGTATGATGCTAAGTGCAATAAGTCAGTCAGAGAAAGACAAATACCATATGATTTCACTTATATGTGGAACGTAATGAAATAAACTAACAAACAAAAGAGAAACAGGCTCACAGATGCAGAGAATAGACAGACAGCTGCCAGAGGGGAGAGGGTAAGGGGCTGGGTGAAAAAGGTAAAAGTAGTAAGACAAAAAAACACACAAATCTCATAGACACGGACAAGAGTATGGTGATTACCAGAAGGGAAGGAGGGTGGGGAAGGTAGAAGAGGGTAAAGAGGGAATAAATGGTATGAAAGGAAACTTGTCTTGGGGTGGTGAACATACAATACAATATACAGATGATGTATTGTAGAATTGTACCCAGGAAACCTATAGGATTTTATTAACTACTAGAGGCCCAGTGCACAAAATTTGTGCACTGGGGGGGGGGGGGTCCCTCAGCCTGGCCTGTGCCCTCTTGCAGTCCGGAAGCCCTCAGGGGATGTCCAACTGATGGCTTAGGCCCACATGGGGAGTGGGCCTAAGCCAGCCGTGGGCAAACTACGGCCCGCGGGCTGGATCCAGCCCGTTTGAAATGAATAAAACAAACAAACAAAAAAGACCGTACCCTTTTATGTAATGATGTTTACTTTGAATTTATATTAGTTCACACAAACACTCCATCCATGCTTTTGTTCCGGCCTTCCGGTCCAGTTTAAGAACTCATTGTGGCCCTCGAGTCAGAAAGTTTGCCCACCCCTGGCCTAAGCCGTCAGTCAGACATCCTTAGCGCTGCTGCAGAGGCTCCCACCACTGCTGCTGCGCTTGCCAGCTGTGAGCCTGGTTCAGGGCTTCTGGCTGAGCAATGCTCCCGCTGTGGGAGTGCACTGACCACCAGGGGGCAGCTCCTACATTGAGCGTCTGCCCCCTGGTGGTCAGTGTGCGTCATAACGACCAGTCGTTCTGCCGTTCGGTTGATTTGCATATTAGCCTTTTATTACATAGGATTGTCACCCCAATAAAATAAATAAAAAAGAAAAACAAAAAGATATATGTATCAAATGATGCCTCACTTCTAATATGCTCTGAGTCTGACAGTCAAAGAAATGTAGTTAATTTCTATATTTTAATAAACTCAAAATAATATATAAAAAAAGAATTGCCTAGGCATGCCCTCCATGCCCCCTTCATTCCCCCTCCAAAGCCTTACCTTTGTCTTCTCTCTCCTAAGCTCTAAGGGCCCTCTTTTCCTTCTGTAACTTGTTTCCTGAGCCTACGCAGCCCAGCTGACTCACTTCTACTACCTCTGTAATTTTCTAAATAAACTTTCTCTTATAATTTGAAAAAAAATTGGCTAGTGGTGAATACTTTCTGAAGGCAAGTCAAAAGAAGTGACAGAAAATGGAAGCAATAAAGGCTAAACAAGCAGAAGCTCTCAGTAAGAGAAAAGAGGAAAGAAACAAAGCTTTTATTCCACCTAAAGAAAAACCAGAGGAAGCTTCTACCGAAACTAAAATTGATATGGCTGCCATCAAGAAAAAGATCAAGGAAGCAAAAAATAAGAAACTGGGAGCTCTTATGGCTGGAGAACTTAAGCTTTAAATGGAAGCAGATGAAAAGAAAAAGAAGAAACAAAAGTAACACACACACACACACACACACACACACACACACACCAGCAAAACCCTGAGCTAGAACTTCTTATGCTATCTTCTTTTTTAAAGGATTTAGAGATACTCGGGCATTAGTTGCCTTATGTGTTAGGAGTAATACTTTGGTTACTTTTTTCCTGAGTTTGTTTTGTTCTTTATAACAGTGTTAATATATATACAGTGGTTCTTTATACATATAAATTGTTATACTCTCCATGAGTTTTTTTTGAAAAATTTTGTATTGAAGGGTGGTATATATGTCTTTCTATACATTGCACCTAGTCTGTTCTTGGCAGGCTTCATCTAGCATGATTTTAGGAGTAATTCTTGAGGTTGTTTATGTAAAGATTTTTGAAATGTGGCTATGGTAATTATCCATCAAAAGGAATGTCTGATGGTTAGTCTTTAAGTGCAACTATGTCCCAGCATTTAGTTTTGAGGAAAATAAATGCAGATTTTTCAGTGCTTTCTCTGCTGATAACAAACAAAGAAATAATATATTTGGTATTAGTTTAGGCACACAAGTCTGCTTGGTTGAGCTCCACTTTATTCCTATATATATATATTATTGTGCAATTTTTACATCAGTGTAAAATTTATAAAGCTATTTTGCCTGAAATACTACATGCCATAGATTGAAGTGATTTATGACATTCTCTTAACTAGGACCCTGTAGTAGAAATAATACAGTTGTTAGAATAATTTTTCCACCTCTAAATAGATTTTAGTATATTTATGGTGGAGGGCACTGATTAACATTCATTCATGTCTGGTATATAAGACCCACACAGAGAAGAATGATAATATGTGCTCTCCTGTCCTTGTGGGAGACACAGATATGGACCCCAATGACAGCACAAGCATGTGCTTTATAACTCTTGGGGGAGTCTGGAGGGAGCTTCACAGAGTAGGTGACCATCCATCAGGGTTTGAAAGATGTGTAGAAATTTTCTACTTGTGAAAGGGGCCAATATCAGTCGATACCCGACAGTGCTAAGATCACATAGGAGATAGATACTCAAAATATTGTAACAAGTTCAGGGAAGACTGGGTGAGTCTTCCCATATGGGTACCAGGAATGAGAACAGTGGCAGGAAACAAGGATAAGAAAGGAGTTGGATCCCAGCAGGTGTGGCTCAGTGGTTGAACATCGACCCTTGCACCAAGAGGTTGCTGGTCAGATTCCTGGTCAGGGCACATGCCCGGATTTTGGGTACATGCCCGTTTTCAGGCTCAGTCCCTAGTAGGGGGCATGCAGGAGGCAGCCAATCAATGTCTCATTGATTTTTTTCTCTCTCCAATCAATTAAAAAAATAAAAGTGTTGGGGCCACATTGTGAAGGGGCACATTTGCCACAATAAGAGTTTAGATGATACTTTGTAGCCAGTGGAGATTAAATTATAGTTTTCGATTGATTGATATAATTAAAATGGTGTTTTAGACTAGAGTCTCCAAACTATTTTGATCAAACATCCTTATAATAAAACTAGAGGCTCAGTGCATGAAATTCCCCTTAGCCCAGCCTGCACCCTCTCCAATCTGGGATGGTCCCCTTGGGGGATGATCCCCTGTGGGGATTGGGCCTAAACCGGCAGTTGGACATCCCTCTCACAATCCGGGACCGCTGGCTCCTAACTGCTCTCCTGCATGCCTGCCTGATTGCCCCTAACCGCTTCTGTCTGCCAGCCTGATCACCCCCTAACCATTCCCCTGCCGGCCTGATCGCCTCCAACTGCCCTCCCCTGCTGACCTGGTCACTCCCAACTGCCCTCCCCTGCAGGCCTGGACCCCCCCAACTGCCCTCCCCTGCTGGCTTGGTCACTCCCAACTGCCCTCCCCTGCTGGCCTGGTCACTCCCAACTGCCCTCCCCTGCTGGCCTGATTGGCCATAACTGCCCTCACCTGCTGGCCATCTTGTGGTGGCCATCTTGTGCAAGGGCATGATGGTCAATTTGCATATTACCTCTTTATTATATAGGATGCTGTTCTAGTAAGTATCCAATATATTTGTCTAGTTACTTATAAATTATACATGAAGCACTATTCAAATATGTTATGTAGATTACAAAATAATACACAAAACAATGAAGCTTGTGATAATAAAGAAATAGCATTGACAAGGTAAAATTTTTTACAGATTATGTCAGGTCTGACTAGAGCACTGTTTTATGTCTTAATGAAGCTGATTTAAGTGGAATAGAAGACATTTTAGTCTTGGTGTTCTCTTGTTCACTTCAAGAAATGCGAACATCTCAGTGAACTTCCACTATTTCTTTAAGCCATTAGTCCTTCAAGCAAATACTAGTATGCCTACTTCACCCAATATTCTGAGTTTCCCAAGTGTAGCAAGGAATGTCACACATTTGGCCTCACTTTGGCAGATACCTTCATTATATGAATTTATAAATTACTATTTATGAATTACATTGTCTAACTGAAAGATAGTATATAAATTCAGAGGTTTGTCTCCTAATATTAATGAAGTATTAAATAGATCTCTTTAAAGTAGCAGTTGTAAATAACTCACATCTAGAGTACCATTTTCAGCTAATTTTCCCTTCCCAAATTACATTTTGACCTTGTTCATTTGTTCATTGGAAAACTGCATCCCTTTTCTTATTTCTAAGGGTCATGATGACTATCAGCAGTTCAGTGGGATATTTCAGGATGCACAGTTCTTGAATTCTGTCTTTAAGGCAAAGTGGAAAGTGAGCTTTTTTCATTGCGGAATATCAGAACTGTGGCCAGTATGTAGGTGAATACCTTTTGAAAACTGAAATAGGATAGAGCTACCATGTGTGAAAAGGTGCGCTCACTAAACTTAATGGGGTCTTATTAAAGCAGACCCAGTGAGACCTGATGTGAGTTGAATGTTTTCACGGGCACGCTGATTTCTTACCTGGCCTTCACACCTCTGCTCCTGGAATGTTTCATGTTCCCACGGTGTTCTCAGTTTTGGAGCTTGACTGGTCTCTGTACGCGTGGATGGCCTGATGAGCTGAGCCCCTCTGTGCACTTACCAGTATTTGAAATGCTCTTATTCTCCTAGGCTATGCTTATTTCCTGCCTGCTCTCACTAAAATGTAAAACTGCATGAGGTCAGAGGCCTTGCTTTCCTTGTTCATCATCCTGTCGCCAGTGCCAAGACAGGACCTGGCACAAATGGAGTGATCAACACAAAATCATTTCTTATGTGAATCAATGAACATGTGTCCCAGGGCCTGATACCACGTCCATTGTCATCCTCCGATCGCGAAGCGTTTATTCAACAAGGTGCCTAGAATACATAATACAGTGGTGTTCAGTTTAAAATATGTTAAGAAGGTAGATCTCATATTGTATCTTACCCCAACCATTCCCTCCAAGGAAAGCAAAAACAAAGCCCACAAAAGAAAGTAAGAAAATTTTTACAGGTAATGGACATGCTCAATACCTTGGTTGTGGTGATGGTATCATGGGTATATGCATATGTCCAAACTCATTAGGATGTATACATTAAATATGTGCAAGTTTTTTTTTTTTTTTTTTTTTTTTTAGAGAGTGGAAGGTAGTGGGAGAGACACAGAGAGAAACATCAATGTAAGAGAGACACATCCATTGTTTGTCTCCCACACGCGCCTTAGCCAGGGCTGGGGATCGAGCCTGCAACTGAGATACATGCCCTTGACCAGAATCAAACTTCAGTTGGTGTGTCAACACTCTATCTACTGAGCCAAATGGGTTAAGGCTAAATGTATGCAGTTTTAAAAAAATATATACATATATATGTATTAACTTATAAATTAACATATATATATATATATATATATATATATATATATATATATTTATAAGTTAATTTCAGAGAGGAAGGCAAGGGAGAGGGAGAGAGAGAGACAGAAACATCAATGATGAGAGAGAATCATCCATCCACTGCCTCCTGCATGCCCCCTATTGGGGATCGAGCCCAAAACCTGGATATGTGCCCTTACAGGAAATCGAACCTTGACCTCCTGGTTCATAGGAAGATGCCCAACCACTGAGCCACTCCGGCCGGGCTGCAGTTTTTAAAATACATCAATTATATCTCAATCAAGTTTTTTTAGTTTTTTTAGAAGGATTTGTTAAGCAGGACCAGTGTTGTACAACCCCAGTGAGCTCTGTGTGTGACAAAAGCCAGGCCCTGCACAAAACAGATGGAAGCCAAGAGGGACTTGATTAAATGTGAACTTGTCATCAGAGTTGCTCCTGAATAACCCATCAGTGGATACCTGTATATTTGGAATCATCTTATAAGGAGGCTCCCTGGAGTAGTTCAGAAAACAACCCCTTGGGGTAAAGATCCCAGGGAGTTCTGAATACAAACACTGCTTTATAATCTACCGAGTTCCAGGCAAAGAGCTCAGTAGCCCTTTCATTCTCTAAGATCCATAATCCCAGCAAGAAACTTGTTTTTTCATAGGGACAAGTATATACACAAAGCTGCCCCCCCCCCCTTTTTTCATCAAATTCGGATTAAGTGCATTCTAACACTAATTTAGAGAGATAGTTAAATTTAATTGACTGATTTGGGTAGGATAAAATGGTAATAATTGTTGGACATGGTATTTAAATTTCATTACCTGACTTTCTTATTGCTTCTTTCACATGAGAATTACCTTTGCAAATACGACATAATAGAAAGCTTTTCTCTCTGAGGGTCCCGGCGTCCTGTCCTAGGATTGGTGACTTAGAAGGGCATAATGAGAAGATGAATGTGCTTCAACCTTAGAAGTGTCTCCAGCTACTGACGTTTTCTCTTTCCCTCAGGCTGAATGAGGGGAATGTGGAATATCTTGCAGTTGAATAATTTGAATTGCTTTTAGGCAAGAATTTTTGTGATGTTATAAAAATTGAGATCTAAAAGGAAACTTAACCTTTCAGTTCATTCTTTTGATGTATTTTGCCTGAAGCATGGTGCTAGGGCCTGTTATCTCAAATAGGCAATATAAAAATATCTTTCTAATTCACGCCTATAGCTGAAAGATCCTCGTGGACGGAAATTACTGTGATCTATGAGAATTCACTATGTTGTGGAAATAAAATAAAATCACATGTCAGGCAAGGGATGATGACAACAATAGGCCAGCTTCTTATGAAGCTTAAAACAAAAATGATTTATTGGCAACACGTTGGACTTTTGAAACATCAGAGAAGCCACAGTATTGGTGTTCATTCTCATTGATGGGGCCTGTTTGCCCATCGTCAAGGCCAAGCTTTTGAAATCAGTGGCAATATTTGATTTAAATGCATGTCTTTAGTTGTTGAGGTGTACTTTGCATAAAATTATCATTTTGAAGTGTACATTTTAGTGTTTTTTTTAAAAAAATATATTTTATTGATTTTTCACAGAGCGGAAGGGAGAGGGATAGAGAGTTAGAAACATCAATGAGAGAGGAACATCGATCAGCTGCCTCCTGCACACCACCTACTGGGGATGTGCCCGCAACCAAGGTACATGCCCTTGGCCGGCATCGAACCTGGGACCTTTCAGTCTGCAGGCCGACGCTCTACCCATCGAGCCAAACCGGTTAGGGCTCAGTGTTTGTTTTTTAAAAATATATTTTGATTGATTTCAAAGAGGAAGGGAGAAGGAGAGAGAGGGAGAAACATCAATGATGAGAGAGAATCACCGATCGGCTGCCTCCTGCACGCGCCCCCAACTGGGGATTGAGCCCGCAACCTGGGCATGTGCCCTTGATTGGAATCAAACCTGGGACCCTTCAGGCCGCAGGCCGACACTCTATCCACTGAGCCAAATGGCTAGGGCTCAGTGGTTTTGAGTTCATTTATCAATCCAAAAAGATGAAATCACTAATGTACCTTCTGTCTATGTGGATTTGCCTATCTTGGACATTTCCTATAAACTGAGTCCTATAATGTGGGCTCTGTTGTGTCTGGCTACTTTCATTTAGCAAAACTTTTCGAGATACATCCATGTTGCAGCAAGTATCAGTACTGCATTCGCTTCTATGGATGAATCGTATTCCATTGTATAGCTTATACCACATTTCATTTATACATTTATAAGTTGATGAGAATGTAAGAAATGGACCTCAGTGATCCATCTCCAGCATGGTCGGCTTCTGATGGAATTTGTTGAATTTCCCCAGGGAAAGCAGAATGTGGGGAGGAGGGAAAAGGATGTAAGGGCAAGGGGCTGTGCATGTGGGCCAATATGGTGGAAACCCCCAGGCGTCTGCCTCAGCTAGAGAGGGGAGGTGGAGACAGCTAGAAAAGTCTCAGCACAATATTTAAAACGGCCCAATGGGAAACAGCAAGACTTAAGCGATGTATTAGGAAGCAGGTGACCAAATAGTACTCAGCCAATGAGGAACTGGAGGAGGGACAACATAAATAAGCTATGTTCCCTGCCCCACATGTGTGCCCTACAATGGATGCCCACTCTTGAGAGTGTTATTAAAAGTCTCATTTTCCTTATGTTTCTGTTTCCCAGTCCATCATTTGAAATTCGGACAGGTGAGCCATTTCTCACAGAATGTGTTTTGTTTCCATTTTTTGGCTATTATGAATAATGCTGCTCTGAACGTTTGTGTGCAAGTTTTTGTGTGAACATATGTTTTCATTTCTGAAGTATACCTAGTAGTGAAATTGCTGAGTCACATAGTAACTATGTGGAACTTTTTGAGGAATAGCCAAACTGTTTCCCACAGCAGCTGTGCAATTTTTCATCCTCATTCGCAATGAATGAGGATTCCAATTTCTTCACATCCTTGTCAACACTTGTTAGTTTTTATTTTTTAAGATTATAGTCATTTTAGTGGCCATGAAGTGGTATTTCATGTGGTTTTGATTTTCATTTCTCTAATGAATGATGCTGAGCACCTTCTCATGTGCTTAGTTGCCTCTATCTATCAATCAATCAATCTATCTATCTATCTATCTATCTATCTATCTATCTATCTGTCTGGACAAGTGTGTATTTGAACCCTTTCCCATTTTAAATTTTGTGTTGTCTTTTTATTATGAAATGTAATAGTTGTTTACATATTCTGGGTACTATATCCTTATTAGATATGTGATTTGCAGATTCTTCTCCCTTTCTCTGTGCTGTATTTCTTTGTTCTTTTAGGAGCCAGGTGTGCAGGCTGTTGGTTTCCAAGGCTACTGGTGAGATGGGCCATGGAGGATGATACTAGGGTAAATGGAAACACCACAAAGCCTGCTGCTTTTATGACATTTTAGCCATTATTTTCTTGAATAAATGCTCCTTAGATTACTACATGTCTTTGGTTAATATCTGGAGCTCTGACAAAGGTGACTGCTAATTTTTGCCAGGTTATTTTTTCTCTCTCTTTGCTTTTATGAAGGGATAAAGTTTTGGAGGTTCTTATTCTGCCATTTTCACTGATATCACCTCAGTGGCATGTCTTATACTACAGTGAGATGACTGCTTTGCTTTTGTGTTTGTTTTTTAATGCAGCCTTGTCCAGTCATAGAAAGAGTGACTTAGGTTTCCTTTAAGTCAATCATCGCAGAGTTTCTCATTGGATATCATCCTCTTTTACTTTTCTAATTTATACATTTTTGGAGCTGTTAACAGCCTTAGAGATTGGCTAATGGATTGAATCTTTGTTTCACACACATGAGAAAACTGGTACCCCTTGTGAAGGGAAATGAATTGCAAGCATGCCAAATGAGGGGCATGTGGCCCACTGGCTGCGAGTTTGACATGCTTGCATGAAGTCTTCTGACTGTAAAAGCTCTAACAGAAATACTCAATATGAATTCTTGTTTGCAGTTTCCCAGAGTTTTATCATCCAGTCTTTGATACATGATTTCCTCTTTTGCCTGGGCATATGAGCCAGTCCCTGTGAGACTTTGAAAATGATGAGTTATCATAAGGCCCACACACAGCACCACAGCTATTCTTAGGGATTTGGGTTTAACCTTGGTATGACTTGATGTTTATAAAGATTCCTAGTCTCCAAGAAGCTGCCAGGAGTTTGAGTTATGTGAAAACTATAGGGTAGTAGACACATTTCTGTCTAACTTTGATTTTTACCATATTATGCTTAGTCAAACAATCCAAGAATGACTTTTGTATAGTTAAAGAGAAAACAATGGTTTCAAGGTAAAAGTGTTGTGCTGAGATGTGGTTATATGAATGTACCTTGGAAGCACTTGTTTTTAAGGTCCTAAGGGACCATTCTCTGATTGGTGTTTATATTAGTTTGCTAGGGCTGCCATGCAAAATACCACAGACTGGGTGGCTTAAACAACAGAAATTATTTTCCCACAATTCTGGAAGCTAAAAAGCTGAGATCAAGGTGTTGGCAGTGTTGTTTTCTTCCAAGGCTTCTCTCCTTGGCTTGTAAATGACCACCTGCTCCCTGTGTCTTCACTCTGTCTTCCTCAGTGTCCTAATTCCTCTTCTTATAAGGGCATCAGTCATATTGGATTAGGGTCCACAATAATGACCTAATTTTACCTTAATCACTTCTTTAAAGACCATCATTGGAGTATTTGCACCAGGGAAATCAGAAAAGGCTGTATTGCTGATTTGGATTACCCACCCTCCTGCCTAAAGCTGGTTTTCAAGTACACAACTGCTTATATGCCACATCCCTTTTTGAGGAATAGGTCACCTTGAGAAACACACCCGCCTTTTCTAAAGGAATGAGAGCGAGGATTGCTGTGAGTTGGTAACAAGAATATACCCCTGCAAAAATTAAAAATCACTTGTGAAGACTGGTTTCAGATATAAGATGTAAAGAACTCAAAAGTCATCATCCCATCCTCTCTACAAGAAGCAAATCAATCAAATGGAAAATCAATGACTCTTCTTAGATCCACCAGAGAATTGAGATCACAGGGCAAACCCCAAACCCCAAAACTGGAGAGACAGGAATACAGACACTCCCAGCCCATATCAGCGTATAGGAAGCAGAAACTGCTGGAGCCAGTAACGGTAGGAACACCTAAATAGTAGCTGACTAATGGCTTAGAGGCTGGATGTGGAGTAGCCTGAGAGATAAAAACTCCTGGGTGCCCAATCTCAGTGAGTCAGGCACACCTTTGTGGTTTTACCTCAGCCAGGTTCTCACAGTGCAGACTGGAGAAAAACTCCCTGGCGCTTCATGAAGGAAGAGAGTAAAAGTAATCATTTTGAAATACACCCAGAGCATTTTTACAAAGGTTCATCCTGAAGCCAAATTTCTTTGTCTGTCTTGGGGGAGGATGGTTAGATAACTCCAGGCTCCTGCAGTCTTCTCATCACACAAACTGAATTAAAAAAAAAAAAAAGGCTAAAAATACTTCTGTCAGTCCCAGCCCAGGAACTCAGGCCCCTAAAAGATTATAAATTTATCATAAGTGTATAAAATTCCCCCCTACCCAGTACCACCACATCAACAGAGCTCCAGTACAACAGTGGATTATAACTGACAGAGCTTTAGGACACACTCCATTTAAGAAGGAGTTTTTAGGACAACCCAACGACAATAGGGAAGGAGAAGGGAAAAACAGAACAAGGAAACTGAAGTCTCTGACACCTACAGCTATAGCAAACAATAAACGCAGCCCAACTCCTAAGCAGGCAGGTTAACCTAAAATCTCATGCTAAAAGCCTGAATACCTCAGTTCCAATTACCAAATACATCATGTCCTGCTTTCAACAAAAATACAAGACATACCAAAAGGCCAGACAAAAACAGATCTTGAATAGAGAAAGCAAGGATCAGAACTAGCCTCATATATGACACAGATTTTGGAATTATCAGATAGGGAATTTAAAATAGCTATAATTATTATGTTAAGGGATCTGATTGAAAAAGTAGACCACATACAACAACAGATGGGAAATGGAATTCCTTTGAGGAGCATATGACTGAGGAAAGAACCAGTGAGCTTGGAGATAAGTAACAGAAACTTCCCAAACTGAAATGCAAAAGGAAAAAAGAAAAAATGGAGCAAGATATCCAAGAACCATGGGACAATGAGAAAAGGAATAACAGTAAAAAAAAGTGAGAAAGGAACAGAAGAAATATTTGAAGTTATAATGCTGAAAATTTTCCAAATTAATGACAGGCACCAAATGACAGAACCAAGAACCGTAGATAACAGGCAGGATAAATACCAAAAAATCTACACCTACACATGTCATATTCAAACCACAGAAAATCAAAGACAAAGAGAAAGAAGTCAGGGTGGGGGACTTATCTATAGAAGAACTCATAAGAATTATGCTGGACTCTTCAGAAATCATTTAATAAGAAGAGAGTGTAGTGAAATGTTTACTAGTAAAGAAGAAATAACCACCAACCTAGAATTCTGTAGCCAGAGAAACTACCCTTCGAAAGTGAAAGAGAAAGAGAAATAAAGACACTGTTGGACAAAACAAATAAAACAAACAAACAACTGAGGAAAATTGTTGATGGTAGACCTGTCTTACAAGAAATGTTAAAAACAAGTTCTTCAGAGAAGGAAAATGATGTAGGTCAGAAACTCAGATATACATAAAGAAGGGAAGAGTATCAGAGAAGGATTATATGAAGGTGAAATGAGATCTTTTATTTTTCTTATTTTAAAAACTTTATCTTTATTGTTGAATGTATTACAGATATCTTCCAATTTTCTTATTCTTAATAGATTTAATAGATAACTATTCAAGTAATAGTAACAATGTATTGGATGATTATAAGTATTGATAAATGAAATGAGCGACAGCAACATTATAGGGAATGGGAGGAAAAATTTTGGAATATTCTGTTACAAGGTACCTGCACTATTTACGAAGTGGAATAGTGTTATTTGAATTAGTTGTAAATAAATATTGCAAACTACAGCACTAAGGGAAAAACTTTTTTGTGTGTTAATCCTCACCTCACCTGAGGACATTTCCCCATTGATTTTTAGAGAGAGTGGGAGGGATGGGGAGAGAAAGCGAGACATATCATTGTGAGAGAGACATATCGATTGGTTGTCTCCTGAACCTATCCCGACCAGGGCCAGGAATCGAGTCTGCAAGTGAGTGCATGCCCTTGACTGGAATCACACATGTGGCCCTTCAGTCTGGAGGCCAATGCCCTATCCATTGAGCAAAACTGGCCAGGGCAGGAAAAAATTTTGAAAAGTGTAATATATTAAGAAGGCAGAGAAAATGGAATCATAACCTGCTCAATTAAAACCAGAGAGGCAGAAAAAGAAGGGAAGATTAAAACAAAAGAATAAGAAAAAGTTAAACAAATAGTAAATAGTTATACACATGATATATTTTAATCCAACTGTATGAATAATCACTTAAAATGTGAATGGTCTAAATATACCAATTAAATGACTGTCAGAGTGGATAAAGAGTAAAGCTCAACCACATATTGCCTATAAGTAAGCCACTTTAAATATAAAGACACAGATCTATAAAGAGTAAAGGAATGTAGAAAGTTATACCATGCTCACATCAATCTTTGGTATTTACAAAAATGAGTTAAAAACTTGTGTACACACACATACACACACACACACACACACTCACACACACCTGCACATAAATGTTTATAGCAGTTTTATAATTGCCCAAGCTGGAAAGAGATGTTCATCAACAGGGAATAGCACATCCATACAATGGAGTATTATTCAGTGACAAAAATAAATGATTAAACCACAAAATGATAGGGAGGACTCTGAGATGCATATAGCTAAGTGAAGTCATTCTGGAAAACTATAGAGACACAAACAACTATACAGACTGTAAATAAAAGCTCAGGGTTCCAAGGGTTCAGGGGAAAGGAGGAAGGATGAAGATATACTGCACAAGGGATTTTTAGGGCATTGACGCTATTCTCGACGACACTATTGCGGTAGATTTATGAATTTGTCATAACCCATTGGTTGTACAGAAATGTATAACCTCATTGTATACCATGGACGTTAGTTAATAATAATGTAATAATACGGTTTCTTTAACGTTAACAAATGTACCACACTAATGCAAGATGTAAATTATAGAGGAAACAGTTTTGAGGAGGGGAGTATGTGAGAACTTTGTATGATCTGCTCACTTTTTTTCTGTAAAACTAAAACTGCTCTAAAAGTAAATTCTATTAATTATAAAAACAAAAATATAAAAAATAACACGTGTCTAATGTCAGTTTTCCTGTAACTTAGAAATGTTTCATTGACACAAATTTAGGTTTGAAATAATAATATTGTCCAAAAGAGGGTGCCAAAGATTTACAAAGATATCTCTTTTGGTTATCATAAGACAGCTAAATAATAAAATAGAATTAATAGAGTAAAAAAAAAAAAAAGAGAAGGCTCTAATATAAGTAAACATGCCTGACAGTTAGCTTCATCTTGCCTACTACTCCTGTCCTCCTTCCTTAGGGCTCAGATCCATTGCCTTTGCTCTCTGGTGCTGTTCCTTTGTTGTGTTTTTGGGTATAATTCACCCTGATGTTGTATCGCAATGATTTGGACTCCAAAGAGACCTGCAGGAAGCTGGGCTGTCACACATACATTTGGGCCTTATTTTAAGACCCTATAGACATAGGCTTGCATAAATTGGATTTAAATGGAAGTTTTGCAAGTTTATAAGTTTTTTCCCAATTTATAATACTTTAAGTGGTACAGTATAAATTTAGAGACACTTTTCTCTTATGACTGTTGGTTATTTTAATAGCAGTAGCCTTTAAGATGTCAATCTTGAATTCCTCTGTTCTTAGGACCCTGTAATCTGTGACTAAATGTACAGACACAATTTATTCCTTAAGATAGCTTTTGCCCTGGCTGGTGTGTCCAGTGGTTAGAGCTTTGGCTCTCGCACAGAGGGTTGCAGGTTTGATTCCCAGCCAAGGTCAGGTGGGAGGCAACCTTTTGATGTGGGTCTCTCACATCAATCTTTCCCTCCCTCCATCCCTCCCTCCCTCCCTCCCTCCCTCCCTTTTTCCCTTGTACTCTGAAAAGCAATAGAAAAATATCCTCAGGTGAGGATTAACAACAACAAAAAGATATCTTTTGGTGAATAATTTTGTCAAGGAGAGGATCTTCTTGTTAGGGCAATAATATAAGTAAACTAAGTTTCTTTTTGTTATATTGCTTTCTTATATTTTCAAAGCATCCTTACTTTTTGTTGGTTGAAAAAGTGTAAAAAAAAAAAGTGGTGTAAAAATACACTTATAGCCGAAACCGGTTTGGCTCAGTGGATAGAGCGTTGGCCTGCGGACTGAAAGGTCCCAGGTTCGATTCCGGTCAAGGGCATGTACCTGGGTTGCAGGCATATCCCCAGTAGGAGATGTGCAGGAGGCAGCTGATGGATGTTTCTCTCTCATCGATGTTTCTAACTCTCTATCTCTCTCCCTTCCTCTCTGTAAAAAATCAATAAAATATATTAAAAAAAATACACTTATAAAATAACCAATTCACAAAGTCCAAAGTGACTTTGTTATTTAATCTCTCTTGTAGAGATAAAACTATTAACAATTTGTTATTCAGCTTTCTAAACATTTCCGTATGTTTAGAATGCAAATGGCTTACATTAACCACATTCTCTAGTGATGTACTTTCTATGCTTAACAATGAATGCCTGTCCCATATAACATCACTTCTTCTTCACAATGAATCTCTATCATTCCACTTTATGGTTATATTATGCTTTATATATTTAGTCAATACTCTATGTGTGCAATTTAGTTTCTTTCTTTTGTTTTGTGCTATTAAGAGTATTGATTTAATAAAAAACTTTATAAATACATGTTTATGTATTTGTGTTATTATCTCTATTCAATTAATTCTCAGAATTGAAATTCCAAGTTATAACATAAACCAATTTTCATTTTGATAAGTATTACCATTCATTGCCTCATAAATTTTACAAATAGAAAGACCCACACACTTGGGTCTTCCTTTAGGGCTTCTTTTTCTCTTCCTTCCTCTCTTTCTTTCTTTCTCTCTCTCTTTCTCTCTTCTTCCTTTTCCTTCCTTCCTTCCTTCCTTCCTTCCTTCCTTCCTTCCTTCCCTCCCCCCTCTCTCTTTTCTTCTTTCTTTCTCTCTTCCTTTCTAAAGCAGAAACAGCTGCATGTAAGAATGAATCCTTTTAAGTTCAGTGCTGTCCAGGATGGACATGTCCCAGGGCCAGGCAGCATCTAGAATAGCATTTATCTCTTTTGGTAAATGCTTCAAAATAATTCCTCCACTATCACTGATAATTTTCCTCTTAGGTATTTCTATTTTAATGAATATGCCCTTTGACTGACAGCTGGAAATGCTTCCTGAAGATCTCAGAGCCAGCCACATGTTGTGGTTCAGCTCCACTCTGGTGACCAGTTTTTCACTGATGCTCTTGCAGTAGTGGCATATCATGCGTTATGTATTATCTGCATTGATGTTTTAAGTCAATTTATCAAGATACTAATAAGATTTACATAATGTGATTGGTCAAGACCATTATAGTTGAGAAAAGAGCATGAACAAAACTACAATGTGGCAAAGACAAGAAATCCTGCTTGGATTGAGTTGTTTGTGCAGGTAGGAGCATGGGGATGTTAGGGCTAAGAAAGTGTGATGGGCGTCGCTGGTGTGGCTCAGTGGTTGAGGGTTGACCTATGAACCAGGAGGTTATGGTTTGATTCCTGATACCGGGTCAGGGCACCTGCCCAGGTTGTGGGCTCAATCCCCATTAAGGGGCGTGCAGGAGGCAGCTGATCAATGATTCTCTCTCATCATTGAAGTTTCTCTCTTTCTCTCTCCCTTCCACTCTCTGAAAAAAAAAAGTTATTAAAAAAAAGTGTGGTGGCACCAGGTTGGGAGGTGGGAAGAAGTGCCAAATGTTGCCAAGTAGCTGAGCATAGAGTTGCATATTTAAATTAAGGAACCAAAGAACTAATGGATCCCACAGAATATAATGGGCAGGAGATAATATGATATGTTAGCATTAGAATTAGACAAATCTAGATTTGAATTCTAGCTTTGCCACTCTCGGCAAGCAATAGCTTAACTTTATGAAAGTGATGGCAAACTGCGTGAAAACATCTGACTAAACCAAAGGAAAATGTGTTCCCAACTACCACAATCTTACATCCTTTTACCTGGATTTCAAAAGTGCCCACTACCACTTTAACAAAGGGAAGTAAAAGGAGGGAAAATCAGAGTGGAAAGAGACAGAAGTCACTTATTATGAATGAAACTAGAGGCCCAGTGCACGAAATTCATGAACAGGTAGAGTCCCTAGGCTTGGTCGCCAATCAGGGTCGATCTGTGGGGCAACCAGCAGGGTGATTGGGTGGGTGGGGGGGCGTGCTGGCACCTGCCTTGGCTGGCCTGATGCTGCCCACTCGCCAGCCCTATCCCCTGCCGCCGCCTGTTCACCAGCCAGCCCTGCTCCCCTGCCACCACCACTGGTCGCCTCCCTCTGCAGGGCTACTGGCGGGATGATACGGGGGGAGGGGGAGGGCTGCTGGCACCTGTATTGGCTGGCCTGGGGCCTGCAGGCTAGGGGCAACTCCTGCATTGAGCATCTGCCCGCTGGTGGTCAGTGCATGTCATAATGACTGGTGTTCCACCAGTTGTTCCACTGGTTGTTCTGTTCAGTGATTTGCATATTAGGCTTTTATTATATAGGATATTTTACATTTGCAAATTGTACAGCATTGGACCATGTGGACAAATTGCTGGAGTTCTCTCAAATAGGGGGCCCTGAAAGTTAAATCTTATTAGTTTCATGGTAAATCAATTTGAGTATGAGGAAAGTGGAACAACATGGATTTCCACCTTAAGTCAGTTTTTGTAAGTGAGGGCAGACATCCTGGAGCATTGAAGACTATTTTTGAAAATAGAGACTGTTCCTTCCTGGAGGAGCAAGAATGGTTCTATACTGTTTCCTGGCCTTCTGTTGCTTTTCAATTTCACAAAAACCGGGAAAAACATATCCCATAAATTTTCTTAGCCCTAAATCTGTAAAGAGAAAAATCTTAGTGAACATCGTTCTGTACACAGATGTATACAGAGAAGGTTCACATTAGACCTGATCTGGATAGAATTGCCGTAGGGGTGACATATTTCCTCTTAACTCTTTAATTAGTGGCTGAGCCAAGACGGTCATCTTCGTGCTCAGTGCTTTGGGGTTCACAGACAAGATGATCAAAGAGATAATGAGAATTTTAGAGCAAGAAGAAACCAAGACAAATCCCTCATATCACAGATGAGGATACTGAGACCCTCAAGAAATTTACAATCTTATTTGAGAGGATTAAAAATAAAACGTGAAAGAATTAAGTAGTAATATACAAGAGTGTAGGAGTAAGTACTCTATTGTATATGGGTTGTATATGCTATAGTAACCCAAGGAGCCGAGAGATCCATTGCAGTAGAAGTGGAGAGAGATAAGAGCCTTGGCATGTGCTGGGTGTATAAAGTGTGCAAGGGGCTTTAGTCATGTGACCTTGGGTCTAATATTTGCCCAGGAGATTAAAGACTAGGAGGAAAGTGGTTCATCAAACTGGGAGATCCAAAAAATACTCAAAGGTAGAAATTATAACTTGTCTGGAAGATGGTGGCAGGAGCATTGGAAAACCCATTTGGATAGAAAAGAAACAAACCAGTGAGAATGAGAATGTCATGAGTATGGACCTTGATATTCAACAACAGTTAGCAATCACTGGATTGACAGGTTCAATTTGTATTTCAGAAAGAATAGCTCAGTGATCATAAGTTATACTGCAGCCACTGATAGCACCCTTGTAAAGCTTCAGATTTTGCAATACAACAGTTAGTTATTGATTCTCTTTTTAACCATGCTTGAACATTGGAGGAATCTTTAAAAGATTCCTATGCTTTAATATCTGTGAAATTACCTGCCATTGTGGCAGAGTAACTAAAATGTATTTTAATTAACAACCATAATGTATAGATTCACCCTCAAAAATAAGAGTAGTAGCCTAACATGTATTGAGCGCCTTCTGTGTGTGAGGCACTGTGCTAAGTGTTGTACTTCTGTTATTGCATGAAGCTTAGAGAGGGTATGTAGCCCATTTGAAGTCACTTAGCTAGTAAGTGCTATGGCCTGGACCTGAATTAATATCTTCCTAATCTCAAAGCCTAATGCTGCTAAATCTATGTAATAGTTCTCCAAATCTCATTTTTATAAGTGATTGGGGAAAGTTATGGTTATAAGTCTTCAGATATTTTGAGAGAATCATATTACTTAATTTGCTTAATTTCTAATTAGTACACTTTACAATTTTTCTGATATTCTTCTGAGAAAGTTGGTCAGCAGTATATTACTATTTTATAGATTATCCATATTTCTTTAAAAATAACTATTAGCCCATTTCACATGTATTGGAAATTCACATTACTATGTAGTGTTGTATTTGTGCCAGGAATGCGTAATTTCCATATTTAATGGGTTAGAATATAATGCTGCTGCCACTTGTTCATCCACCCATCCATCCATCCATCCATCCACCTATCCATCCATCCATTTGTCCGCTCATCTGTCTCCATTTGCTGAATGCCTTATGTGAGCTAAGTACTGACTGGTACATGTGTTGTCACTTTTTTTTGGCCAGTATTGCTTCCACTACCTAATGAAACATAAATCCCCAAATGTCAGTAATTCCCCACTTACACCCTATATTTATGTGACTCTCCTCTAAGCTGTGACTTTCCATCCCCGAAGACCTCCTTAGTGTCTTCCATTGTATCTTTTGTCCATTGGCCATGTAGTGAAGGGTGAGAGGGTAGAGGGTTGAACACCCAGTACTTAACAAACATCTGAGCCCAGAAGCGGCACACATCCAGCTCACACTCCGGCTAGCTGGGCACCTTTTTCCACCAACAACTTTGGACTGTGAAAGAGAAGCATAGATTTCTGTTGGTCAGCTGATTATCTTTGTCTAGTTGCTGTCAGTGCTCAAGAATGTATATAGATGTGTTTGGTAAGCTATGAAGTGCTTTTCACTTTTTTGGTATTGCTATTTCACAAATATGAATAAATCACAGTGGAAAATAAATCTATCGGGACTGATTTGACACGTGGTAAATGAATTTTTTTTGTACCTATAATACATCATCTAATCTTTCTTGAAGCTTGTTAGATTATTAGTATTATCTGGGCTCTATGTCCATGATCAAGTTCCACTGAAGGCCACTATTGCAGTCATGAGGGGGAAGTGTGACCCCTGTCGAATTCCTCTTATTTACTCTATTTTGAAAGGAGTCAAAGGTTGTGAGGACAGGGGCTGTGGTATATAATTTAAATGTCCACATTTTAGACTTGCAATGCAACGCAGTGTTTCAATGCAAATGCCAGTGAGTTTCATATGAGTCCCTCATTTATTTTGTGAACTTGGATCAATTTTGTTTCTTTGGGACTCAGGGTTCTTATAGTTTTACCGTCATTTTTCAGAGTTAAAAACAATGGTTCTTCTTAGCTTGAACATTCTCAAATTATATTAAATTTAGGGTGTCCCTCAAAAATGTATATACATACTTTGAATAATTATAGAGACAGTGTTTATTAAAATACGTTTCATTTTCAAAATTGAGCTATCAGCTGTTAGAATGGATATGTTTATTACACAGGTCTTTTTTGCCTTAAGTAAATGGTCAATTGGGAATATAGATTTTATGGTTGCTTAAGAAGCATTCTGGTGCTGTACCTTCTTCTGGATCAACTTCATACCCTAACCTGGAGTTTCAGTGGAAGTTGATCGGAGAAAATTTTATCTTTTCTTATCTCTTCAGATTAGTGGCATGTTCATTTCAGCTGCCATTTCAATGAATTGGTCTAATCATGTACTGGACACTGAGATGCCTGGACCTGTGGGCCCAGAAGTGGTGAGGTGAGATGATGCATTGATGGAATAGCTAATGAGATTGAAAATCGAAAATAAATAACTGGATGAAGTTGACTACATGGCCTTGGAGATAATAATTCATTTATCCCTATTATCAAAACCCTAATGTTGATAATATTAACATTATCAAAGTACCATAAACAAAACCACTTAACAGATCTTGGTCTTGTCCCCAGAGAGCTTACATTTCAGAGAGCACAAAAACAGACTAATTTAACTATTAAGAGATGTTAAAATAATGTGCTGCCCTGACCAGTTAGCTCAGTTGGTTAGAGTGTCATCCATATGCCAAGGCACATACAAGAGTCAACCAATGAATACATAGATAAGTGGAACAACAAATCAATGTTTCTCTCCCGCTGAAATCAATAAAAAATAAATTTAAATGGTTATGCTATAATTAATGAGCAGGAATGTTCAGCTATTGATACTCTAATTTAAATCTCAATATGAAAATTTTTGTTCTGATATTTCCAAAAGGTAACCAGAGCTTGTAATTATTATGTGCATTAATATATTTATGCAATTTTAAGAACAGTTCAGAAATATTGTATGCTTTGAGAATTATTAGTGATCCTTTTAGATTGTTAGTGCCTGGTAACAGATACTAGCATGTTAATTGTTTATGCTACTTGTCTCTCAGATACTAAAAAACACACACGACTACACATCAGTTTCAACTGTATATAGCGATCTGTTGTAGCACACTGGTAATACATGTTTTCCTCAAGTTCTAAGGACCATCTTATACTCCCAGCTATGGGAGCTAGCCCATATTTTTCCTTATTTTGTGAGTCCATGAGTGATGCAATGCTCTTGGCTGATGAGTGCCCTCCTCCTCTACACAGATGATATTGTTACGAGATATTTACTACACGGTGATCTTTCTGAAATTTATTGTGTGCCCTAGTGAACATTTTTAACCCCCAAAGGCTGGCAAAATTGCGCAAATGATAGAAGTAAACTTGCCCCAAAGGAACAAAGGATGTTATGCCCATTCAGTAGAGTATAATGACCAACAGACCTTAGGGACTAATGAAAATCACCATGGAGGTCATAATAAGCATCACTGCCACCTAGAGGTATTAGGGCACAAGTTGGACAGGCACCTGGAGGAATCTATGACAAGAGGCATGGCATAATTCCAGGTAACTTGAGTGGGTTTTTGCTAATGGTCCACCTCATGAGTGCAGTTCCATGGGAAGTAAGTACCATGGTGGGGGTAGGACTGGAGCTGGGACTGAATTTGAAAGAAGCGCTGAGCCTATGGAAGAGAGCTTGGCACAGTCCAGTGCTCATTCAAGCCTCTCGCATTCCATCTTTTTGAAGAAGGAACATGTCCCTCCAGGAGTCCTGTAATGAGTGTGTTTACAACTAAAATTGAGTGGCAACAGTCCCTCTCCCCCAGCACCCCCCCCCCCCCCACACACCAATAAGAGGAGCTGAGAGAGATGATTTTACAGTATTTCCTCTCATCAAAGCAACACAGGCTTGTCTCTCGCTTCCTGACATAGAAAATTGCATTTTGTCACCCATTTGTCAGTTCTTAGAGATTTTAAGATAATTAAAGAACATTATAGCAGGTGACAGCTGTTGCCGAATGCTGTGTTGCTAGTTCTGCTTGTTGGATGCCCATGAATCTCAGATGATGATAGCTTGGTGCTCCAGGTTTAATTAGCTGGTTGTTTTGAATCTGTCTGAGCTTTCAGGTGTGGGGTTAGCAGGCTTGCAGCTTGTTGATCTGAGCTGTGCTCATCACCCACTGGAGGACCTGGGTCTGGCTGACTCATAGAAGGTGCCCTGACCCTTGTCAGACATGAGCACCAAAGGGATAAGGATGCAGTTTTCTAGTTGAGGCTAGTAAGAGAAGCAAATGTTGATAATTTCTTCTTTAAAAAATTAATTTTTAGAGCGAGAGAGAGGAAGGGAGAAGGAGAGAGAAACATCGATGTGATCACTGCCTGCTGCCCACTGGGAGTTGAGCCTGCAACCCAAATATGTGCCACGACTAGGAATCAAACCAGCCAACATTTCAGTGCACGGGATGATGCCCAACACGGGTCAGGGTGGTTTCCTGATGTTCTTGCACTAAGGCATGCTTTTGACTTTGACATTTATTTCCTGATTAAATTTCCTTCAAGGTCATCTCTTCTATGATACAGCATGGCAATCATAATCCATTTGGATTTATTTCTCAGTTAGTTTACCAAAAATTCCCTGACCTGCAGAAGAGAGATCTGAATGGTCTGGGCTCTGGCTTTCAAAAGGACTATTTCTTTCCTTTTCATGGAGGATTTGAATGCCATTACACCACTTCAGAGAAACTATAAACCCCGCTGGAAGCTCCCTGCTCCCTTTCTCTTTTATTCGCCCTAGGTGGGAGTGAGTTGCTATGTATTTTCACAATTTGTTCATTATATATATATATCCCACATGGTTTTAAATTTATCTCCCCAAATCATACATTTGTTTTAAATGAATCTTAAAATAAAAAAGTGGTTTCAGGAATAATTTTAAGAGTCATCCTTAACTTATACAAAAAATTTATACTCAACAATATACTCTGAATCATTAACGCTAATAAGTAAAAGTGCATCCATTTCTCCTTTAGAATCATAGTGAAAGCCTTCTGCTTATGGAAACTACTCGGAGACCCTCAGCCCAGACACATTCTTTCACATCTTTTGTTACACATTATGTCCTTTTCTTGAATCCTTTCTCTTTTTTTGTACACAGGATAAACTCCTACTCATTTTTCAAGTTTGACACAGAGAGCACACTCTATTTGAAAGCTTCTCTGAATCCACTTAGCAGATCTTGGCCCCTCTTCCTTCCGTTCTGCTTCCTCTGCTCTTTGCATGCAGCTTACCATCTATATTAACATGATTTTATTATTCCATTGTCTTCAACATGACTCTAGTATTTCATGAGACTCCTTACCAGGAAAATACAAGTTGTATATAACTTACCTTTTCATTCTAAGGACTTCTAGAGTTGACTCATAGAAGGTGCCCTGACCCTTCAACTCATTTGTAGAAAGCATCAGTAGATAGTTTATGCCAGACTCTTTGAACCCCTTGCCTCAAAATTCTTACCTTGCTGGGTCCACTAATCCTAAACTTTTATGTCATGATCCCTATGCAATAGTGATCAAGCCTTTATATTGAAAGACCTGCCTTAATCCAGACTTCGAATTCTGAATAAACATCCCAACTTTGTCCTTTCTCCTCTAGGACATAACTAAGACTCTGTTGGCCTAGTGTTCTCCCTTACTCTGGTAAGCAGTTATCTGAGCTTTGTTTTATCAACAGATGCCTTGGTGATAGTTTGGGGAACCAGTACTTGACAACATTACAGCCCAAACTCCTTTATCTTGTATTTGATAAGTACAAGAGTTCAGTTTACCATGATCTCTTGTGGATAACGATTATTTCTTTAACCGCCCCCACCCACCGCCCTGCCCATTCTGGGGTCTTAAATCTAATACAGCATGAGGAAAAAAGATGCATCTTTTGGAAAAATAGACTTAGTGAATGGAGGGGAAGTTAGTGTCTTGGCACACAAAAAACATCTTGTTTGACCAGACTTAAGCTTTCAAGGTGCTTTTCCAAGTCCCCCTCAGCCTGTTTTAATGATCTCCATGTTCTGACCCCAGTCTATCCATCTAACTGTATTTCCTGCACATTCTCCGCTCCAATAGAGCTGTTCTCCTCACTGGTCCATGCTCTTATGCACCTGTAGGTATTCATGTATTCTGTTCCCTGTGCCAGGAATGCTTTCTCCTTGCCTGATGCTAAACCTTGGCTAAAATTTAAGGCTGATTTAGTTCTAAATTCTCCATGTAGTCTTTCCCCAACTTTCCACTACCTTCTATTCTCTCTTTCCTTTCAACTTTTACAGTCCTTGTACAGTCAGCACTCAGTATTTTTTGCATGACTCCTCCATAACTGATTTTTATTCTATTATTTTTGATACTTTGAAATCAGGCAAAAGATTCTATATTCATCCATCCACTTCTTTATTCAACTAATGTTTGTAAAAACCCACTATGGCAATGTAGTGTGATAGATACTGGGGATGTTGGCATATTAAGACAGAGTGACCTTATGCCTTTTTTGGACTCCCAAGTATTTTTAACACAAGGCCAAATAGAAGATCAATGTGTGGCTAATTCTTTTAGTTCCGAGGTGTCCCTCCAGGGCTTCTTTACATTCGCCAAGTATTCATAGACCCACAGAGAAGCTGGCTCAATATTTTGTACCAGTTTTATTGCATAGTCTATCAATCTTTTTTTTTATTTTATTTGTTTCTGGAGCCCATGACCGGAATCAAACCTGGGACCCTTGGGTCCACAGGCCAACGCTCTATCCACTGAGCCAAACCAGTCAGGGCTAGTCTATTAATCTTGCTTTAAAAGAAACTTACTGTAGAGAAACCTGACGTCGGTTCTCAGCTATTACTATAATTGCTAACAAATTTTGATTACCTGGAGTAAGAAACAATGACAAAAAAGAAGAAATTAAATCAACCTAAATATATATAAACTATTATAGAACTTTGAATGTTGGTTGGTGGGGATGCTGAGAGAACAAGGAAACGGAAGGGCCTGGTTAGTGGACAAACTGGAGACTGAGGTACCTTCAAATTAAGTAGCCAAGTCTCCAAAACATTGTCCATGAGGGAAAGGAAGAATAAAGCAGAGTTTGAGCCAGCTATGGAGTTCCATGTGGCTGTTTCGTTCCGATCGCTAGGTGGTGGAAATAAGATTTCCCAAGGTATGTCTTCTCTGAAACAGTGCCTGATCTTACAGGAGTAGATTCTGGTCCCCTAGAGAAGGGAGCAGGCAAAGGTGGGAGAAGGAGCTGGCTGGGTGCATTGTTGGCAGTCCATCCACATGAGAGCAAGAGTGAGGAGGATTCTTGACCCTCCAGGGAGACAGAATATCAATAAGAAAAAGAAAATAGAGCTGTGTTCTTTAGAAGAACTTGATGTGGAAGGGTTGGAGGGAATGCTCAGTAAGCATGCTATAGCCAAGGCTTTCTTGTATTGGGAAAGCAAGACTATGGTGCTGGTGCATGTTTATTTCCACATAGACAGCCAGGGCCGGCAGAATTGGCTCTCTCTCTGAGTGGGGCAGAAATAGAGTGGCGTGTCAAGGGCTTTTCATACCAGGGGCAGTGCTGAAGGAAATAAGTGGAACTGGGGTCAGCTGGCACTGACATTCGGAGCAACAGTTTAGTCCAGTGGTCAGCAAACTCATTAGTCAACAGAGCCAAATATCAATAGTACAACGATTGAAATTGCTTTTGAGAGCCAAATTTTTTAAACTTAAACTGTATAGGTAGGTACATTGTTATTAACTTAATTAGGATACTCCTAAGGCTTAGGAAGAGCCACACTCAAGGGACCAAAGAGCTGCATGTGGCTCGTGAGCCGCATGTGGCTCGTGAGCCGCAGTTTGCTGACCACGGGTTTAGTCCCTTTCTTTTTTCCCCCTCTGTGGACACTACAAGAATAGCTTACATTACTATGTCTTTCTTCTTTGCACTTGGAAGGTAGAGAAATTAATTAGCTGTGAAATGTCTCAAGGCAGAAACAAAGATCAAAAATGAAGGAAAAGCAAGGCGAATAAATACATATGGATAGCCAATTCCTGAGTGTTCAAAGCAAAAAAAAAAAGTCATAGGAATTATTTTAAAAAATGAAATGGCATATTAATAAAAGATCAGGTGGTTTCACCAGAATTGGGGTTAGTCTTTATGTGTTTCCACCTCCACTTACAAATAGAGTATTTAATTTAAGAAAAAATAATACATAGTGAGGATCAATATACAGTCATTGAAGCAGACATTATTGGAGGAATAGAGTGCAAATTGGAGTATTCAGAAGAAAATCAGTATAACAATTCACCTACCACTGTATATGAACCTATTAAAACTCAATTTGCAATTTTCATCTACTAGAATATTGTTCCCTCTTACAAACAGGTATTGGCATCAATTCAGACACATTAACGATGTTTCAAGTAGTGTTAATTTATTTTTCTCATATCCCCAATTACCACATTATATTCATTTTGATTTTAAAACCCAGAGCACAGCTTAATTTTAACAAATAATTTAATTTAAAAGAACTATTTATTGAATTTTACTAAATTGTGTTTTTTTCTCTTAGAGTACTGCCATATACAGTTGAATTGTCAAACCTTGCTTCCTATTATTTTTTTTTTAGCCTTTTCCCTCTAGGACTTTCTCACTCTTTCATCTGAAGAAAGCAATCTCTCCTCAATTTTCTTGTTACATTTATTTTACCTAAAACTGATTAAAACAGCCATCCTAGCAGCAAATTTATTTAGAGGACAAATACAGTTACTGAGAAACTAAACTGATGAGTCAGTTCTTAATCCTGATAAATTCTTTGTTTTAACATGGGTTGGCCATGTCTGTAAATTCTTGAGTTCATTTATATTGCCCATGTCTGCACGATCTTTTTTCCTTTAGTGGAGACAGACTCTGATCAGGTGAAATAGAAGGCATCCCTAGAGAGACTATGTTCTAGGGCAGTGATGGCGAACCGTTTGAGCTCGGCGTGTCAGCATTTTGAAAAACCCTAACTTAACTCTGATGCCGTGTCACATATAGAAATTTTTTGATATTTGCAACCATAATAAAAGATTTATATTTTTGATATTTATTTTATATATTTAAATGCCATTTTACAAAGAAAAACCAACCAAAAAAAATGAGTTCGCGTGTCACCTCTGACACGCGTGTCATAGGTTCGCCATCACTGTTCTAGGTACAAACCAGAACACTGGCCATTGAAAGCCCTTCCTTCTATTTTTGGCAGATGGCTATGACATCTCAAGAATAGTAAGAGCTATTGTGACTTGATTTCTTCTTCTTTTCTTTTCTTTTTAAAAAAATATTTTTATTGATCTCAGAGGAAGGGAGAGGGAGAGAGATAGAAACATCAATGATGAGAATCATTGATCGGCTGCCTCCTACACGCCGGGATCTTTCCACAACCCGGGCATATGCCGTTGACTGGAATTAAACCTGGGACCCTTCAGTCTGCAGGCTGATGCTCTCTCCACTGAGCAAAACCAGCTAGGGTTTCAAAATGTCTCGTTTTCAGTGGTTCTTAGCCAAAGAGATTTTGCCCACAGGCAATGTTGGAAACATTTGGAGCTGTCATGAAGGGGGAAAGTGCTAATGGCATCTAGTGGTTAGGACAGGGGTGGGCAAACTTTTTGACTCAAGGGCCACAATGGGTTCTTAAACTGGACCGGAGGCCCGTAACAAAAGCATGGATGGAGTGTTTGTGTGAACTAATATAAATTCAAAGTAAACATCATTACATAAAAGGGTACGGTCTTTTTTTTTTTTAGTTTTATTCATTTCAAACGGGCTGGATCTGGCCCGCGGGCTGTAGTTTGCCCACGGCTGGGTTAGGATGTTAAATGTCCTATGATGCACAGAACAGCCCTCCCACAGCAAAGAATTATTCAGCTCAAAGTTTCAATAGTGCTAGGATTGAGAAACCCTACCCGTAAGGTTTCTGAGGAAGAAAGACTTCTTGCCTAACGTGCTGGACCTAGATGCTTGTCTCTGGACTCCTTTACCTTTGCTTTTTGTTCACATCACTCCCAACCCTTCAAGAACCCCCCATTCACTCACTTCTTACGTTTTACCTCACAGGCTTAACAGAGTAAGCAGATTAAAACAATCACATTTGCTTTCCCCTTAGATCTTGCAAATTACCATGCACTTACTACCTCTTTTTTAAATTAGCAAACTCTCTAATTGAGTGATCCATGTTGGTTACTCATTTCCTTTATACCTTTAGTTGTCTGGTGCCTCTTAGCAAAATTTTTCTCTTTTAACTTAGTAATGAGCTTATTCTGGCTGAATAAGTAGATGTTTTAAAAGCAAACTTAATGGACTTTCCAGTCAATTTTATTTCATTTCCTATATATACTGTCTTCAAATTCTCTCTCTTCTCTCTGACTGAAATCATCATGTCTAACTTCTTTTCCCAATATTGTAACCAAACTTCTCTAGCCAACATCCCCAAGAATTTCCAGGTTGCCATATTGCCGGGGTCCAACCCCAGCAGGTCCAGGGGTTCCCAAAGGCGTAGACAGAGTCGGCGAAGAAGGAAGGACATGGAGACAGTGTTCAGTTGATCAGCAGCCTAGCCAGGATCTCCAGCCAGGATCTCCAGCCAAGTTCTGGTCTGGATCTCCAGAGAGGTTCTGCTGTTTATTGTCTTGTTATATCCATATTTATACCAGTTGATTTTAATCCTGTCAATTTCTATTACAAAAGTTAGGGTGTTTCTTATCTCCATTCCAGGGAGTAAAGATTATGTAGCTTAAGCATGATTGTTTGTAGTTAAAGTGATTAACTACCCGCCTGGCACTTAGTTAAGGAGTTTTATCCCCTCCCTGACTTCAGGGAAAAATCCCTACCTGGGGAAACAACCTTTCTAGGAGAGGTGACCTTGGTTAAAACACACAGTGCTAAGGGGAGCAAACATATTAAGAACAGTATGCCATATACGCCAGGTCCCTTGAAACATATGCTGTGCAGATGTTTCTTTCCTGCAGCGACTGTGTCAAGCAGCAAGGATGGACCGGCTTCCGGCACCATATCGCATGGATAATTCTGTCCTCTTCCTCATCTTCTCAGCAGTGTCTGACACTTCTGATCACCCTTCCATGGAAACACTTCCTTCATTTGGGTTAGCAGAACTCCACACTCTCCTGGTTTTTCTCCAACTACACTCCTTCTCAGCCTCCTCTGCGGGTCCCTCCTCTTCTCCTATACTTTTAATTTTGGAGGCTCCCATGACTCAGTTTTTGAACTTTTTATTTTGTATCTGCAGTCCCTTCCTGATGACTATCTTTCAGTCTTCAGTGCTTCAGACAGTATCTCTATTTGATGACCCTGAATTTATAGCAGTAGACTGGACCTAGATGCTTGTCTCTGGACTCCTATATTCAACTAGAGGTCCTGTGCATGACATTTGTGCACTGGGGAGGGGGGAATCCCCTCAGCCCGGCCTGTGCCCTCTCACAGGCAGTTGGATATACCCTGAGGGATCCTTAGCGCTGCTGTGGAGGTGGGAGAGGCTCCCGCCACTGTTGCTGCGCTCAGCAGCCATGAGCCTGGCTTCTGGCTGAGGGGCGCTCCCCCTATGGGAGCGCACTGACCACAAGGGGGCAGCTCCTGCATTGAGCATCTGTCCCCTGGTGGTCAGTGCGCATCATAGCAACCAGTTGTTCCGCTGTTTGGTCGATTTGCATATTAGGGTTTGATTATATAGGATTACTTTTCAAAAATCTCCACTTGCTCTTTTAAATGGAAATATCAATCTATTCCATTAAAAATTAGCTCCTGGAATTTTCTTGTAAACTTACCTCAGGAAATGTCAATTGCATCCTTCCAGTTATCCACACCCAATGCTTTGGAATAATCCTCAACACTTCTCTCTCACAGAGAATATATAATCATTCAGAAAATAACATCAGTTCTGTCTTCCATTATATCCAGAATCCAACCACTTTTCATCACCTATAGAGCTTGACCACCACATATACTTCCCAACCAATGCCTCGTTATTTCTCACCTAGCTTGCTCCAGTCCCCCAACGGTGTTCCCCTTGGCTCATGCTTAATCTCTTCAGCACTGACAAAAGGTTCTTCAGCTATACCTTTGACCTTCTATCCGAGAAGGAGAGCAGCACGCTTTCATAATGGAAGGGCAGCTTAACCCAACCCCAGCAGTAACAGGATGTTTGCTTATCTATAATCAGTTTAGCCCCCACTTGCTGTATCTTGCAGACCCACATCCTGGGGTAGTAAGTTGCAGAGGCTTTGAACTGAAACTAAGTCCCTAGGTGTTAGCAGCTGGTGTCAGCCAGGGGTCTGTTATCACCTACTTTTCAGCAAAGTAGCTTTTAGAAAAACCCACACACAGACCTGGAAGCAAGAAACAGAATGTGGGGCTATATAAGATTGGGTTCAGCCCTGACCGGTTTGGCTCAGTGGATAGAGCGTCGGCCTGAGGACTGAAGGGTCCCAGGTTCGATTCCGGTCAAGGGCATGTACCTTGGTTGTGGGCACATCCCCAGTAGGGGGTGTGCAGGAGGCAGCTGATCGATGTTTCTCATCGATGTTTCTAACTCTCTATCCCTCTCCCTTCCTCTATAAAAAATCAATAAAATATATATATATATAAAAGTTTGGATTCAGCAGGATAGAGGCACTCAGCTTTTGGGAACTGGCACTGCTTTTGGAATAAAGGTGAATTTCTACATCTTTCGAGTGCTTGGAGGTCTGTCTTCCCATTTCTCGGTTACTTTGCTGTAATGATAACAGCGAATCTCCTAATTTTACCATCTTTTGTAACCTGGACCATTTGGGAGCTTCCTAAATCAAGTTCTGGTTCCTTTTTGCTTAATAATTATTTCCTCAAGTTGTCTTTTTCCTCTGGCATTTTAGTGTAAGTGGCAAGAAGAAACCATGCTGTGTCTTCAGTGCTTCAGCTGGAAATCTTCTCAGATAAATATCCAAATTCATCTCTACAGGCTCTGTCTCTCACACAGTGCTTGGTCACAATTCAGTGACACTCTCTGCCACTATGTAACAAGGATTGCTTTTTTTCTATTTTACAATAGTATGTTTCTCATTTCCTTCTGAGCCCCCGAGTAGCAGCTTTAATATTCATATTTCTGCCAATACTCTGTTTATGACAATACACATATTCTCTAAGATGATATAGGCTTCCTCTACTGTACTTCTCACTTCTTTCTGAACTCTTACCAGCATTATTTTCAATGTTCATATTTCTGCCAATAGTCTATTAAAGCAATCTAGGCTGTATCTATGATGTGCCTCAAAATTCTTCCAGCCTCTGTCCATTACCAATTCCCAAGCCACTTCCACATTTTTAGTTATTTGTTACAGCAGCCTCCCACTTCTTGATATCAAAATCTGTATTCGTTTCCTGTGGCTGCTATAACAAATTACCACAAACTTGGTGGCTTTAAACAACAGAAATGTATTCTCTTGTAGTTCTGGAGGCCAGAAACCAGTATTACTGGGTCAAAATCAGGCTGTCGGCAGAGCTGTGCTCACTTTGGAGTCTCTAGGGGAGAATACTTTTCATGACTCCTCCAGCTTATAGTGGATACCAGCATTCCTTGGCTAGCAGCTGCATCATTACATTCTTTAAGGCAAGGACCTTCAAATCTCTCTCTGCTTTATCTTTACATTGCTTTCTCCTCTCTGAATGTAAAATCTCCCTCGGCCTCCCTTTTCTTTTGGGTACGGCCAATTAGGAAACAGAGATGATCTATAATATCCCCCAACCCAGCTTTGTTGTTGTTAATTCTCATGGGAAGATATATATTTTTTTTTTTATTGCTTGAAGTATTACAAAGGGTATTACATATGTGTCCATTTTATCCCCCCGCCCTAGACAGTCCCCCAGCCTCCCCTATCCCCCAGTGTCTTATGTCCATTGGTTATGCTTATATGCATGCATACAAGTCCTTAGGTTCATCTCTTACCCCCCTACCTCCTGCCCCCCAACCCTCCCCGGCCTTCCCGCTGCAGTATGACAATCTGTTTGAGGCAGCTCTGCCTCTGTATCTATTATTGTTCAAAAGTTTATAATGGTCTCTATTATCCATGAATGAGTGAGATCATGTGGTATTTTTCCTTCATTGACTGGCTTATTTCACTTAGCATAATGCTCTCCAGTTCCATCCATGACGTTGCAAATGGTAAGAGTTCCTTCCTTTTTAGAGCTGCATAGTATTCCATCGTGTAGATGTACCACAGTTTTCTAATCCATTCATCTACTGATGGGCACTTAGGCTGTTTCCAGATCTTAGCTATGGTGAATTGTGCTGCTATGAACATAGGGGTGCATATATCCTTTCTGATTGGTGTTTCTGGTTTCTTGGGATATATTCCTAGAAGTGGGATCACAGGGTCAAATGGGAGTTCCATTTTCAGTTTTTTAAGGAAACGCCATACTGTCTTCCATAGTGGCTGCACCAGTCTGCATTCCCACCAGCAGTGCACAAGTGTTCCTTTTTCTCCACATCCTCTCCAGCACTTGTCGTTTGTTGATTTGTTGATGATAGCCAGTCTGACAGGTGTGAGATGGTACCTCATTGTTGTTTTGATTTGCATCTCTCGGATGATTAGTGACTTTGAGCATGTTTTCATATGTCTCTTGGCTTTCTGAATGTCCTCTTTTGAAAGGTGTCTATTTAGGTCCTTTGCCCATTTTTTGATTGGATTGTTTATCTTCCTTTTGTTAAGTTGTATGAGTTCCCTATAGATTTTGGAGATTAGGCCCTTATCAGATATGACATTGGCAAATATGTTTTCCCACACAGTGGGTTTTCTCGTTGTTTTGTTGATGCTTTCTTTTGCTGTGCAGAAGCTTTTTATTTTGATGTAGTCCCATTTGTTCATTTTCTCTTTAGTTTCAAGTGCCCTAGGAGCTGTATCAGTGAAGAAATTGCTTCGGCATATGTCTGAGATTTTGTTGCCTTTGGATTCTTCTAGAATTTTTATGGTTTCCTGTCGTACATTTAAGTCCTTTATCCATTTTGAGTTTATTTTTGTGTATGGTGTAAGTTGGTGGTCTAGTTTCATTTTCTTGCATATATCTGTCCAATTTTCCCAACACCATTTATTGAAGAGACTATCTTGGCTCCATTGAATGTTCTTGCCTCCTTTGTCAAATATTAATTGAGCATATTGGTTCGGGCCGATTTCTGGGCTCTCTATTCTATTCCATTGATCTATATGCCTATTCTTGTGCCAGTACCAGGCTGTTTTGAGAACAGTGGCTTTGTAATACAACTTGATATCTGGTATTGAGATCCCACCTACTTTGTTCTTTTTCAGGATTGCTGCAGCTATTCGGGGTCTTTTTTTATTCCAGATGAATTTTTGGAGAGTTCGTTCTAGATCTCTGAAGTATGCCGTTGGTATTTTAATGGGAAGTGCGTTGAATTTATAGATTGCTTTGGGTAGTATGGACATTTTAATGATGTTGATTCTACCAATCCATGAACACGGTATGTTCTTCCATCTGTTTATGTCTTCCTCTATATCTTTTTTCAACGTCCTGTAGTTTTCTGAGTAGAGGTCTTTTACCTCTTTAGTTAAGTTTATTCCTAGGTAGCTTAATTTTTTTGGTGCGATGGTAAACGGGATTGTTTTTATAATCTCTCTTTCTGAAAGTTCACTATTGGTGTATAGAAATGCCTCAGATTTCTTGGGGTTAATTTTGTATCCTGCTACATTGCCAAATTCATGTATTAAGTCTAGTAGCTTTTTGATGGAGTCTCTAGGGTTTTGTATGTATAATATCATGTCGTCTGCAAATAAGGACAGTTTTACTTCCTCTTTTCCAATTTGGATGCCTTTTATTTCTTCTTCTTGCCGAATTGCAATGGCTAACACTTCCAGTACTATGTTGAACAGGAGTGGTGAGAGGGGGCATCCCTGTCTTGTTCCTGTTCTTAGGGGAAATGGTGTTAGTTTTTGTCCATTGAGTATGATGTTGGCTGTGGGCCTGTCATATATGGCTTTTATTATGTTGAGGTATGATCCATCTACTCCCACCTTGCTGAGAGTTTTTATCAAAAATGGGTGTTGAATTTTGTCAAATGCTTTTTCTGCATCAATTGATATGACCATGTGGTTTTTTTCTTTCAGTTTGTTTATGTGATGTATCACGTTTATTGATTTGCGGATATTGTACCATCCTTGCATCCCTGGGATAAATCCTACTTGGTCATGGTGTATGATCTTTCTGATGTACTGCTGGATCCGATTTGCTAAGATTTTGTTGAGGATTTTGGCATCTATGTTCATGAGGGATATTGGCCTGTAATTCTCTTTCATTGTGTTGTCTTTACCTGGTTTTGGTATTAGGGTGATGCTGGCTTCATAGAATGAGCTTGGAAGTGTTCCTTCCTCTTGAATTTTTTTTAGTAGTCTGAGGAGGATAGGTTTTAGTTCTTCCTTGAATGTTTGGTAAAACTCCCCTGTGAAGCCGTCTGGTCCTGGGCTTTTGTTTGATGGAAGCTTTTTGATGACTGCTTCAATTTCTTCCATAGTTATTGGCCTGTTGAGATTTTTAGATTCTTCCTGATTGAGTTTTGGAATGTTGTATTTTTCTAGGAATTTGTCCATTTCCTCCAGGTTGTCTAGTTTGTTGGAGTAGAGCTGACCATAGTATTTTTTAACAATCATTTGTATTTCTGTGGGGTCTGTTGTTATTTCGCCTCTATCGTTTCTGATTTTGTTTATTTGGGTCCTCTCTCTTTGCTTCTTGGTGAGTCTGGCTAGAGGTTTGTCAATCTTGTTTATCCTTTCAAAGAACCAACTCTTGGTTTCATTGATTTTCTGTATTGTTTTTTTGGTCTCTATGTCATTTATTTCTGCTTTAATCTTTATTATCTCCTTCCTTCTGCTCACTCTGGGGTTTTCTTGTTGCTCTCTTTCTAATTCTTTGAGTTGTAGAGTTAGCTGATTTACTACCATTTTTTCTTGTTTTTTGAGATAGGCCTGTAGAGCTATAAACTTCCCTCTCAGGACTGCTTTCATTGTGTCCCATAGGTTTTGGATTGTTGTGTTTTCATTGTCATTAGTTTCCAGGATGTTTTGAATTTCTTCTTTGATTTCATTGGTAATCCAATCAATATTTAATAGCATGCTATTCAGCTTCCAGGTGTTTGAGTATTTTGGGTTGTTTTTATTGTAGTTTATTTCTAATATTATGCCATCGTGGTCTGAGAAGATGCTTTTTATGATTTCAATCTTCTTGAATTTGGGGATACTTTGCTTGTGACCCAATATGTGGTCTATTTTTGAATATGTGTCGTGAGCACTGGAGTAGAATGTATATTCCGTGGCACTGGGGTGAAGTGTTCTGAAGATGTCTATTAAGTCCATCTGATCTAGTGAGTCATTTAGGATTGCTGTATCTTTGCTGATTGTTTGTCTAGAGGACTTATCCAGTGCTGTCAGTGGTGTATTAAAGTCCCCTACTATGATTGTATTGTTGTTGATCTCTCCTTTGATATCTTCCAGGAGTTTTTTTTATGAATTTGGGTGCGCCTGCATTGGGTGCATATATGTTTACCAGGGTTATATCTTCTTGTTGAATTGATCCCTTTAGTATTATGAAGTGGCCTTCCTTATCTCTTGTTATGGCCTTCACTTTGAGGTTTATTTTGTCCGATATAAGTATTGCTACCCCAGCTTTCTTTTCCTTTCCATTTGCCTGAAAGATATTTTTCCATCCTTTCACTTTCAGTCTGTGTGAGTCCCTTCTAATGATGTGGGTTTCTTGTAGACAGCAGATGTATGGGTCATGTTTTTTTATCCATTCAGCCACTCGATGTCTTTTGTTTGGAGCATTTATTCCGTTTACGTTTAAAGTTATTATTGAAAGGTACTTATTTGTAGCCATTTCTTTTTTTGTGTGTGTGGCTGTTTTCTTTCTGAGCTTTTTATTATTTTTATACCAGTCCCTTTAGCATTCCTTGCATTGCTGGCTTGGTGGTGATAAACTCCCTTAGCCTTTTTTTGTCTGTGAAGCTTCTTATTTCCCCTTCAAGTTTGAATGATAGCCTTGCTGGATAGAGTATTCTTGGATTCAGTCCTTTGCTTTGCATCACTTTGTAAATTTCTGTCCATTCTTTTCTGGCCTGATGTGTTTCTGTTGAGAAATCATTTGACAATCTAATGGGAGATCCCTTGTATGTAACTTTCCGTCTCTCTCTTGCAGCCTGTAAGATTCTCTCTTTGTCCTGAACATTTGCCATGGTAATTATGATGTGTCTTGGTGTGGGTCTTTTCGGGTTCACCTTGTTTGGGACTCTCTGGGCTTGTGTGACTTTTTTCTTCCCCACCTCAGGGAAGTTTTCTGATATTATTTCTTCTAATAGGTTTTCTAATCCTTGTTCATCCTTCTGTTGTTCTGGTACCCCTATTATTCGTATGTTGTTTCGTTTCATGTTGTCCCGAAGCTCCCTTAGGCTCTCCTCCTGTCTTTTAATTTTTTTCTCCAATTGCAGTACATTTTGGGTGTGTTTTGCTTCCTTGTCTTCTAATTCACTAATTCGGTCCTCCGCTTCTCCTAGTCTACTGTTGATACTTTCAATGGAGTTTTTCATTGCAGCTATATCACTCTTCATTTCTTCTTGGGTCTTACTTAAGTTGTTGATTTTTTCATCGGTTTCTTCTAGCTTATTCCATATGTTATCGATTTTTTCATCTGTTTCTTCTTGCTTCTTGCAGAGGATGTCGATTTTTTCCTCCATCCGGTTTATGCACTCTAGGACCCTTATTCTGAATTCTTTGTCTGTCATGTTGCATGCCTCTGTATTACTTAGCTGCTTTTCTGGAGAGTCCTCCTTCTCTTTTCTTTGGGGGTTTCTTTGTCTACCCATGTTTGATCTCACTGACATATCTAGACGTTGAGTCGTTCAGTGGTTGCTCCCTTGGTGGCAGTGACTCCTTGGTCTGTGGTTGCTCTTCGGGCAGTTGCGGTAGCAGCTGCTCTTCAGTTGGCAGCAGCTCCTCTGGTGTGTGCTGTTCACAGCTGAGGTGGCTCTTCTGGCTGGTGGGGCGAGGCTTCACATACAGCTGCTGTTCCTCAGCAGAGGGTGTGGTGCTCTGGAGGTTGCTGTAGCTTCGATCTGCTGCATTGATTTAAAAGCACAAAATACAACACAACAAGGCACCACGTACCCGGCAGTATACACAAATATATTCACGATATTAATAACCCCAAATAAAGGTGACCACCCGAATTAAGAGAATTAGGGGATAAGGAGGATGGAAGGGAAAAAGATAAAAGAGAAAAATGAAAAGAAAAGTAGGGACCAAAAAAAGGAGTGCAAAAATGAAATTGGGAAAAAGGAGGGGGGAAAAAAAGCGAGAAAAGAAAAGACAAGAAAAAAAAAAAAGAAAAGAAAAGAGTGAAAAGAGAGAATGAAGTGGAAGAGGGGAAGAGACTTTAATATGAGGAGAATACTCCTATAGAACCGCCATTAATCCCAACAGATTCCAGCAACAGCTCCGTGGAGATGAATGCAAACTAGAAACAACCAATAATATAATGATGAAAATAGAATGAGAACACTAATCCCAAAATAAAATAAAGAGAAAATAAAATGGCACTTTAAAAAATGGTAAAATGGTAGCAGTAATAATACTGGTTAAAAATAAGAAGGTAATAGTTAAAAGGATAAAATGAGGTGATGGAAAAAGAAGAAAAAAAAAGAAAAGAAAAAAAAAGAAGAAGAAAAAAATTGGTTTCTTAGTTAAAAGGTGAAAAAAGAAAAAAAAAAAGAATTGCAGTAGTGAAGGTCCTTCGGTTCTTCTATTCTTCAGTGTGGCTCGCCTTAGACCTGCCAGGTATCCAGGAGAGTGTTGGGTTTCCCTGCGATACACTGTTCCTCTGTGTTGTAAACCACAGTCCTTATTTTAAAGCAAGCCGCATTTGTTTCCCAGACTGCCTTATTTTGTGTTTAGCAAAGAGTCAGTTTGTGGGTCAGCCTCTGGGTGGCAGTGTTCTGGGGTTGGCCTCTGAGGCTATAGGGCCTCTCTGTCCAGTGGAAGTTCACTGCCCAGAGCTGGCTGCGTAATAGTTAGTTACCTGCGCTGTGTTGTTGCTGGGATTGAAAATCCCTCTATAGGCCAGACCCTGTTAACTCCCAGGGATTGATCAGATTATTTTAATCCTTGATCTCCTACAGGGTGGAATCTGGGTGTGGCTGTGCTCCTTGCCTGGGGGCTGGGGGGAGGAGTCTCACTCTCTGGAGAGAATGGCTGCCCCAGACCTGGGCTCAGGGGTGTCTCAGCACTCAATTCGCTGCCACCTCTCCCGGCCCCCCTCTCTCTTCAGTCTCTCCCCAGATTCTACTCCTCCGCACACTCTCCCTCTCTTCAGCACAGGTGAGTGTCTGTATCCGAAATGTCCCATGAACAGGATTCAGTGAAAACAAACAAACAAACGCCGGCCGCGGAAACGGGAAAGGCTCAGTTTCTGTAAGCTTCTTCTCCTACCGGGACTGCATGGTCTGGTCAGCTCTTCAGGCTGCCCCCTTTAGGTTCAGTCCTCCGTGATCACAGAACCCAGCTCTCAACTCCCCCGGCGGCGCCAGGAATCCCGCGGTTCTCCTTTCCCCCGTCAGGGGCTGTGCCTGTCCCAAGGGACGCGGCTGTCTGCCACGCGGTCTCACTCCGACTCTCTGGGCTCAGAGGTCTGGCAAACTTTCCTGCCCACAACCCTGGTTTTTTTTACCTTTCCAGGGGAGTTCTGCTCTTCCCGGCTGCAAACTGTCTCACCAGCTGAGCAATTTCGCCAATTCGGGGTGGATGCTATTAGTTTCAGCTGCTCTCTCCATTTGCTCCGGGACAGGACCTGGGACGCGTCTGCCTATATCGCCGCCATCTTCTCCCCTCTCCGGGAAGATATTTTTAAATTGATTTTTAGAGAAAGTGGAAGTGAGTGGGAGACAGAGAGAGAAACATCGATGTGAGAGAGACACATCGAGTGGTTGCCTCCCGCACACAACCCACCCAAGACCAGGGATTAAGCCTGCAACTGAGGTACATGCCCTTGACTAGAATCAAACTCAGGACCCTTCAGTCCACAGGCTGATGCTCTACCTACTGAGCCAAATCGCCTAGGGCCCATCCCAGCTTTTAAAAACTCTTCTGCCCATTGTTTCAGTGGAGTTGATTTCAGACTGGTCTTTCTTCCCTATTGCAATGGCCTTGAATAAAATCTTGCTTATCTGTTCAACTTCGGTGCAATTTTTGCTTTGATAATGGTTTCATATACTAACTATTACCCTTTAATCATTTCCATCAAGATAACTGTTATTACTTTTAGAGAAAATTATTACATAACCATTCATTTTCATCCCCCCTCGATTGCAGTTTGTTTATGCTTAGAAAAACATGAGAGAATATAACTTTTGAGCTCCTCTTGCAGGATGTGCCCTCTTTCGTCACCTCATTTTTATAAATTCCCTGATCAATACCCAAGTTATGCTTCTTTTTCCTCATTTGAAGCTGTTAAATGTTCATTAAAAAAAAAAGATAAAGATTTTTTTGAAGTCATGAGTTAATGAGGGAATTAAGCAGAAGTAGATGTTAAACAGGTTCAAAAGAAAATCCTGGCTTCTCCACAGTGGGGCAAGGAGGTCAAGTGACTTTTTGGACAGGGAAGATTTGTGTTTCTATAGGTAAGAATTACTTTTCATTGCTATCAGTTATCTACAATTTACAGAGATGTAGCATAGCTGCCAGAGACTCATAAACAGATAACATGGAGGCATGTGTTAGACAATGCAGCTTCCCTTTGAAACTTACACTTTTCCCCAAAGAGCCTTGGTTCAGTTTTTGCTATTGACACAGTTGCAGGATGAAAGTGTTAGAGACCATAAAAATTTCTCAGGGTCTGGATGACTGTTTTATTCATAATAACAAAGGAATATAAGGTTAGAGTATTTTCAGTAGAAGCAATCAATGAGCCTGGGAAAGGAGGTCGTGAAAGGACTGTTACATTAAAGCATAAAGTTCAGAATCTCAAGGTGGAAGGAGCATCAGCTTTGGAGCCACTGATAGTAAAGGATGAAGAAAATGTCAGTTTGACCAGAGTGCACAGATTTTTTTATATTTGAAATAGAAACGGCCTGATAGATAACTCATGAGCCCTTTGAACCTGTGAAGTGTGATTCTGCGAAGGACAAAGATAACTGAGCCAGACATCCCTGGATGAATCTGTAAGAGCTTGGGCAGGAGGCGTGCTCAAAAGGGAAATTCAGTGGGCATGACATGAAAAGGTGTTAAACTGTCTGGTGGGTTCATCATGATGCCAAAAGTCCTCAATGCCAAGTTTCATCAGCCCTGAGTGATCTTTGCTCTCAGTGTGCTGAGCGGTGTCCTGTGGCATAAAGCATTGTTAAATGTCCTCACATTTTAGGGACAATAGGAACAATATGCAAATTAACCATGGGTAATGTTCCTGGCAATCTACAATTATGGGCCTTTAAAATTTTTAGATGCAAATTAAACCCAAAGTTCCTTGTAAATAGTGCCAATTTGCCTCCAAATAACATGTTGCAGAGATAGAATAATTTACCATAAACGCTTGCACCAGCAACAGTAGCTGGCACATGTCTAGATGCTATTCAATAAGTGTGTGTGGTATTGACTGACTGGAAAAGCGTCCAAGAAGAGTTTCCATTTTTTCTACGATAAAACCCCCCACATTTGGTTATTGAAAAAGGAGTGGCTGACTTCAAGCAGAGTGATGGTGTGGCATTGTGCTACTAATATGTTTACTAACTATACTTTCATTTTCCTTAGTTTTCCTATGTGTGAATGATATTGACAACATCTCCTTATCACTGGGGCACCAAAACATAGAATCCAGGAACATACTGGCAGTGTAAGTGTAAATAAACACACACATTTCATGAGAGAGAAAAAAATCCAGCCTTGAGCAGTCTCTTTACACATTGGAGGTGGAGGGTTACCTAGCATCTCATAGTCTCCAGATGTGTTTGTAGTTATATGTGTAATGTGTCTTGTTGCTAAATAATAGGCTTATTGAGTTGAACAACATGGAAATAAAATATACTGAACTCCTTGATTACAGAAACTCTTTATTAACTGTTTCCCTTATAAACTATGAGGTTTCAAAGTTGGTACTCTGCAGCACTTTTTGCTCCTCCCTCTCCTCTGCTTTCTTTTGCATGTCAGTAGTTTGTAGAAAATTGAAAGGAGACAACACAATACATAATACTAAAAAAACCCCAAAGACAAACAAACAAACAAAAAAACAAACAAAAACCTAACACATGTGAAATATTGAAAAATAATATTTTAAACATGCAAAAGATTATTTATCTGAAATTGAACCAAAGTGAATAAACAAATTCTTCAGAAGATAAGAATACATTAAGGTACATTTTGAACCCAAGATTGGGAAATTATATACCAAATTATGCTCATGGACTTCTTTGGGTAATAACTTTTGCTTTCTTTTAAATACTTTAATTTACTTTTAAAAATTACTTAAAAAAACCTTTTATCTTTGTTAAAATGGGCATTTATGATTTCCATAATGAGGAACAAAAGTTGCAAAAAGCCTTTGAAATCTGTGCTGGTGTCATTTCCAATCTTGTTTTTATGATACATTTACATATTATAAATATTTCATAGGTGATATATATGTGAATTTTAATGCATTTTTTAAATTTATTGAATGATATACTAGTTTTTTTCATTTAGTATATTTATATTTTGCAGTATCATGAAAAAAGTCTTCTGCCCTAGATGGTTTGGCTTGGTGGATAGAGCGTCGGCCTGCGGACGGAAGGGTCCCAGGTTCCATTCTGGTCAAGGGCACATGCCTGGGTTGTGGGCTCAATCCCCAGTGGGAGGCATGCAGGAGGTAGCCAATCAATGATTCTCTCTCATCATTGATGTTTCTAGCTCTCCGTCTTCCTTCCTCTCTGAAATCAATAAAAATATATTTAATAATTTTTTTTTTATATATTTTATTGATTTTTTACAGAGAGGAAGGGAGAGAGAGATAGAGAGTTAGAAACATCGATGAGGGAGAAACATCGATCAGCTGCCTCCTGCACATCTCCAACTGGGGATATGCCCGCAACCCAGGTACATGCCCTTGACCGGAATCGAACCTGGGACCTTTCAGTCCACAGGCCGACGCTCTATCCACTGAGCCAAACCGGTTTCGGCATGAAATCAATAAAAATATATTTAAAAAGAGAAAAAAATCTTCCAATGTAGTGTTTTAGAATTATGGTTTACTTCTAAATAAATTATACATACATAAATGGAATTGAAATTCCATTTTTATAGAATATTTTTATATAATTGGAGCTGCAGAATATTTTTATATAATTGAAATATACATTCAAATATACATTCATACACACAATCACATATGTGTATATATAATCACTACATCTGATTATAGGCATTTAGTTTGATTTAAGTACATATATTTTTCAATCCTCACCCAAGGATATTTTTCCATTGATTTTTAGAGAGAGTGGAAGAGAGAAGGAAAGACAGAGAGAAACATCGATGTGAGAGAAACACATCCATCGGTTGCCTCCTGCATGTGGCCCTGACCAGGGCCTTGGCCAGGGTGGAGCCTGCAACTGAGGTACATGCCTTTGACCGGGATCTAACCTCGGGATCCTTCAGTCTGCAGGCTGACGCTCTCTCCACTGAGCCAAACTGGCTAGGGCTGATTTAAATATATTTTATTAAGAATAAATATTACATAGAATGAAGAGACATTATGTTATTATTCTTCAATGCACAGTTACTTTTCACTTATTCAAATATATAATACTTTTCAGATAATCATCTTAATTTCTATTTTCATAAAGCATGCATTCATTCTTAATTTATTCTTTTTTATTTTTCTGCAAAAAGCTGTATTGTTTCCATTTGGTCCAATGCATGGGAGAGGGCTTCAGGGTGGTGAAAAGAATGGCTAGTGGTTTCAGTGAGAGGCCCAGGCAAAAGTCAGACACCAGGGGAATGCAGAGGGGCCCCTCAAAGGCCCCTGGGTTCCAAAGGCTCCTAGTTGTGCTTGAGGTCAGCCTTTCGAAGAGATACTTGCCCAGCCCAGCCTGGGGGCTGACAGCCTGAGGAGGTGAGTCAGGTGTTGCCTGTTTCACCTCTTCACCCAGGAAGTGGTTCTCCCGGAAGTCACAGCGATGAGGGTCTGCAGGGGTAGAACCAGGGCCTGCAGCTCCAAAAGGGCCTGGTCCAGGTTTCTCTCCAAGGCTGTGTTGGCTTCCAGGGCGTCCTGAGTTTTGCCCCATTGATCTTGGGAAGGCTTCAGCATGTCCTAGAGGAGAATACAGCCACTGCGCTGGTTTTGCATCTTTGAGAGATGCTGGGCGCTTTCACACTTCTCCTTCTCTGTCAGCTCGAGGAAGTGGCCCTCATGCTCCAGAGCCACATCCTCTCAGTTGAAATAGAAGCCCAGAGAGAGGTAGGTGTGGGCGGCCCACAGATGCAGGTTGGCCAGGCGGTTGACAGCAGCCTCCACTTTGGTGGAATAATTCTGCCGAATTTGGGAGCTCCTAGTTCAGTGGTTCTCAACCTTCTAGCCCTTTAAATACAGTTCCTCATGTTGTGACCCAACCATAAAATTATTTTTGTTGCTACTTCATAACTGTAATGTTGCTACTGTTATGAATCGTAATGTAAATATCAGATATGCAGGATGGTCTTAGGCGACCTCTGTGAAAGGTCGCCTTTGTTTGACCGCCAAAGGGGTCGCGACCCACAGGTTGAGAACCACTGTCCTAGTTGCTGGGCAACGAGAAGTTAAGGTAAAGAAAACAAAACGATGTTGGCTGGTCTCGGAGGCTGAGGGTGCTGCGATGGTGACTGGATAATGCTGGAGGGTGTTCAGAGGCTAGGGTCGTCCCTGGGTCTGTTCCGTCCAAACACTGTTGAAGCAAGAGACAGATCCAGGACTGCCAAGGGCACTGTTTTAATTTGTTCTTAAGCGACCGAAAATCCTGGAACATTTCTTGACCTGTTGTCATCTCAAAAGGAATCAGTAATGCTTCTCCCACATACTCTATTATTTTCATTTTTAAAAAATTTTGTTTGTTAGTTTACTTTGCTCATTAGATTCCACATATGTGTGAAATCATATGGTATTTGTCTTTCTCTTACTGGCTTATTTCAGTTAGCAATATCCTCAAAGTGTAGATATGGTATCAGACTTACCCTTATCCATGCTGTTGCAAAGGGTAAGATTTCCTTCTATTTTATGACTAAGTAGTATTCCATGGTATAAATGTATCATAGCTATTTTAACCACTCATCTACTGATAGACCCTTGGACTGCTTCCAAATCTTGGCTATTATAAATAATGCTGCAGTGAACAAAGGAGTGCATATATTCTTTCAAGTTAGTGTTTCATATTTTGTTGGATATATTCCCAGAAGTGGAATCGCTGGATAATAAGGGAGCTCTATTTTCTGTGTTTGTTAGCCATATCCTTATCGAGACCATTTGGAACTTATCATTTAACTGTTATTTTAAAATTAAATTCATCGCATTATTTTTCTCAATTTTTATAAGGTTGATACATATCTCAGATATGTGCCTCTTTAGTTTCTGTTTGAAAGTAGAAGAGGATGATGGCAAGGACAGTTGATCTGTTTATTACAGGACCTTTAGGAGAGCATAGCATGGAAGGTAGAAAACACAGCAATCTGAACTCTGGTTTCTAAGCCAAACTCCATTCTGTCAGACAGAAAGCTCCTGTACACTGCAAGAAATATATCTGATGAATCATCAGTAGAGCTGAAATGTGACTTATATAGATCAACTACTTGAGGCAGCTCTTTATTAGCCTTTCTGTTAAGCAGTGGTAATGTGGGACATCTAGCTGTTGAGAAGTCTCTAGACCACTTTAGTATCTTCATTCCCATATCCAATGACTCATCCTAAATACAGGCTTGCCTTCCATAGAGTTGAGATAAGAAAAAACAGAGATTCTTACAGCTCGGAAGTCTATCCTAGTGGGAAGTCTCCAGTTTCCTGAAAATTTGTAAGGAATAATATTTAGATTCATGGGGAACTTCCTATTTTCTGTACAGAACATCGAATTTAATGAGCCATTAGTGTTGTTTTGGAAGTAAAGGAATATCCCCCTCTCAAGGCATCTGCAGAGGCTGCTTTCCTATATTTCCACATCTTCTGAAAATCCAGACTTGAGATTCAGATAGGAGTGTTCCCTGATGATGGGAGTTTCATGGCCTTTTATGACTCTGGAAGCTGTCTGCTTCCTTCCTGAAGGCAGCACTCATGTTGGCTGTTGACAGATACCATTAAAGACTTACTTGACATATTTGACAGGAAAATCATATCAACCCTTTGGTAAACACAGGGAGAAAGCCATTCTAGCAGGGAAACGACAGTTATTTTGATCAGGGGCTTGGTGTTTGATCTCTGCATGTATCTGTTTGGATCTGAAGAGGAGAAAGTGTCTGATGAGAATGATGGAAAAATCAAAGATCCCAGGACTATAGATACTATTCTTCAATTATTAGTAAACTAATTTTTGCTGACAATTAAAATGATGTAAGCATAAAGAGGTAAATCAACAGATAAGACACATTTCTCTTCATAGACCACCTTTGTGTCCAGTTGAGCCACAGTTAACTCTGTGGTGTTTAAGATTGAGGAATGAAGTTCTTTTCCTCTTAGAATTAGTAATATTGATACTGTATTTAAAATTGTAATGCAATTGTGGGTTACAGGATTTAAGAAGCACAGATATTCTTCCATATGAGAGAGAGAGAATTTTCCAATATCCCCAAAGTATAGATTATAGTATCAAACTTAATTGAGGAATTTGGAAAATAGAAAAGAATATCTATGTAAACCTGAGGTCTAACATAGAAGAACTGCCTTTGTCTACCAAAGAAATTAGGTGAGGTCATCTTAAATTCTTAACAAAAGGATATCTTGTGGGTGAAGCCAGAGAGAAAGCCTATTCACAGAAAGAACAAGGCCACACAATACTATTTAACTTCCTTTGTTTAGTGGAATATTTGAATTATCCTGTGGAATTTTCTCATATTCAATATGAGGAATTATAATAAAATATCCAAGTAGGAAAATTGAGTCCAATTATCATTAGGTTTAATTTTCTTTTGCCCAATAACAAGTAAATTATCATCATTCTTGATGCTATGTCAGTTTGAGTTTTAAAAGGAAACCTGAAAGTTTCTTTAATTGATGAAGTATATGCAAACACACTTCTTTCAATCTCTCTCACTGTGAAAAACAAAATCTAGAAGCATATTGTACAAAATCCAGAATGTCCAAATTTTTCATTAACAAGTAGTTTGCAATCATCCAAGAAGAAAATGATATATTTTCAGTGTACCCTTCATGAAGAAAATAAGTAGTTGATTGAATTTTATTGTGTTCAATTTTAAATTTTAAATGGTATTTCAAATTTAATATTAAAAAATTAAACTGTAGCCCTAGCCAGTTTGGTTCAGTGAATAGAGTGTCGGCTTGTGGACTGAAGGGTCCCAGGTTCGATTCTGGTCAGGGGCATGTATCTTGGTTGTGGGCACATCCCCAGTAGGTGGTGTGCAGGAGGCAGCTGATTGATGTTTCTCTCTCATTGATGTTTCTAACTCTCTAGCCCTCCTTCCTTTCTCTCTGTAAAAAATCAATAAAATATATTTAAAAAAAATTAAACTATTACTTTAAGCCTGGCTAGTTTGTTCAGTGGTTAGAGTGTCAGCCCACGGCCTGAAGGGTCAAGAGTTCAATTCCTTGTCAAGGGCACATACCTCAGTTGCAGGCTTGATCTCCAGTTGGGGCGCATGCAGAAGACAACCAATTGATGTGTGTTTCTCACATCAGTGTTTTTCTCTCTCCTCCCCCCATCTCCCCTATACTCTCTAAAAAAAAAAAATCAATGGAAAAAATATCCTCAGGTGAAGATTAAATAAGAAAAAAAGTAGTGTTACTTTGATTATGGTGTCCTCACATGGTGGTGCTATATGGTAGAGAATAGACTTAGTATAAGGGACATGTTTAGTAATAAGTTACTATTTTGATAATTATAAAATGATTAATATTGAGTTTATCCACTGGAGTCCAAAAAGTTACTTATCAATAAAAAGAAATAATGAAATGCTATGGAAACATGCTTGGAAAACATAATATAACTTGAGTTGGAAGATTACTTTCTCATTTTAGACATTAATAAACCAGTTCTGTCCAATAGAACTTTCTATGATGATGGAAATATTCTATAATACAGTGGCTATTGAGAACTTGGAATGAGAATAGTAGGACCGAGGAAGTGAATTTAAGTTTTTACTTTTAACTAATATAAATTTAAACTTAAATAGCTGCCATATTAGAGAACACAGCTGTAGATTGTGAGGATTAAGACTCTAAAAGAAGGGTGTGATCATGAGATGTTTAGAGGAGTATTTACAAACTTTCATTATAAATGCAAGTGAATTAATGAGAGCACAAGTAAGGCTGACAAATGACATTCTTCATTTTCGAAAACATCTTCTTAGCACAGAATCTGTATAGTGTTTCATAATTATCAAATCTCAGACTATCACCCAAAAAATATATACTATGCAAACATTTTAAGCCATAGAAATGGTATTGATGTCTCTCTCTCAATGTCCTTTGACCAATTCTGGTTTATTGTGTTTGGGCCATGTTAATGTCAGAATCCTTTTTTTTGTACTTTGAAACCTCTCTGTCTGACAGAGAGTTTCTCACATAGTGATGTAATTAAATGTATACTGAATAGTTTGAAGTATGTTACTTGTGTGCAGATTGCCTAGTCTATGGTTCTTGAAAGCAAACAACTCAGTATGTCTCCAGCATCCTGCACAGCGAATGCTACAAAGCGGGCAGCAGTAAATGCTTGTGAACTGACTGCTAGACTTTGCGTCTGTTTATTGCTCTAATTCTTATGAAGACAAGCTAAATGGGAACTATATGTACAATATAATTGTGTGAGCCAGAAAAATTCTGTGTGAATCTCTCCCCTCTGTTGACTTCCTATCTTAGACTTCTGCATGTTAAATGCTAAATTTATTGCTAAGAACTTTGGGTCGTATACACTTGGAAGAGAAATGAATTTTGTGGAATGAATACATAAAAAGTCTAAGGAAATGCATGTCTTTTAAAATGTTATGTGACTTGCAAGTTGTCTTCACTTCGAAGCCAAGGCCCCCTTGCCCTTTAAATGGACCACATCTGCAGCAACAGAGAAGCCAGAATCTGCTTGATCATCTTTTTCTTAGGACGTGGCATACCCCTCATTAGAAAGGGCTTTCTTTCCTTATTATATTTTTGAGGTGGCGGCTTGGGCTGGCAGAACTCTCAGAAAGAGGCTGCTGGCTCAGCCTTGTGAGAAAGAGCAGCAGGGACAGCCAAGTACATTGAGATGTGCAAAGGGAGTGTTGGTATCAGGGCTCTAGTTATTTGGGGGCACTGACGTGTGCCAAGCAAAACCCTCTTAGGCCCTCTTGAGAGTCTTGGGGAAGATCATTAACTAGAATCTCTGAAATAATGTGACAACTTTCTTATGAAAAAGAGGACAGTTTGTCGAGATGATGATCAGATTTCTGGGGGTTGCATTTATTTTTACCAAACTGAATGTTGGTTAGTTTTTTTTCATAATAAATCATTGAAGAATTTGTTGGATATAGTTCTTCTGTGAGCTGAGAATGCAATCCAGTGTGGTTTGTACTAAAAAGAATATCAATTCGTCATTTATGTGTTTCCTTGTGTTTTATGTCTGTTGGTGTGTAGGGAGCGGCTCTTGGGTCAAGCCTCAGGTAGACCTGTGGCAGGGCCACAAACAAGTCCCAGCCTGCAGGGCAGAGCTCTCCTAGCATAAGTAAGCCTGACCTTGTAGCCCTCCCTAATTCCTTCCTAAGTAGCTAATGGGCTGTGGGAGGAACAGCAAGTGTTGCCAAAACAAAAACATTTGTATACATGTTAATCTACCTTTATTTTAATCAGACTATAAAATAAAGCATTGGCTTGCAGGCTGGGTCTTTTGTGTCTTCATCCAGGCATGGGAGATCTACCGAGCCCCAGCTGTATTCTCTTGTCTGTCTTTTCTTCAATCCTTTACCGGCCCTCCTCAGGTTCACTCTTAGCTGTGCTAGCGCAGCACATTGGTGGTCACAGAAGGCATAGGTAGCTTTTGGATCACTTGCTCCTGGAGAAGCCAGCTGTTGTGCCATGAAAGCACTCAAGCAGTCTGATAGAAACATCCATCTGATAGGTGAGGAACTATGACTTCCTTGAACAACCAGTATCAACTTGCCATCCACATTGGTGAGTTACTTTGGAATAGATTCTCCAGCCCCATAAGCCTTCATATTATTATAGTCCTGGCCAACATGTCAACTGCAACCTCATGAGAGATCATGAGTTAGAAGTACCCATTCAAGTTGTCCTGATTTTCTTACCCACTGAAACTGTAGATTTCCCACTTCTTGTTATGTTGAAGTAACTGGTATTAGATTTGTCCTCTTGCTGTAAAGTTTTGAAAAATTGGGGAAAAAATGAAGCATCTGTTTTCTGAAATTGGCAATAGACAGTGAAGGATGGTGATCCAGGGAAAAGGATAATAAATGATGTGAGCCCTACAACTGCTCCGGTTACAGTCACTGGAGATCCTTTGTGGACCATGGCATAGAAAAGGACAACCCAGGCAGGGTACAACATTCTCATTGAGTTGAGAAGACAGAGATTAGAGTTGGGGGAGGATGAAGTAGGTGAAATTTTCAGAGCAGAGTACTAGAAAAGAGGAAGTTATGCAAAAAGTGGCTCCAGAAATCAGAATAGGGGTCCTTTTGAACTTGTTGGTGAATAGTAAAATTCCCATATGTAGGATGAAACTCCATGAGGCAACACAGAGAACAACTGGTAATGGAGTGTAATTGATTCGATTGCTGCATGGTAGTAAGGAAATATATAAAAAATTTTATGAAACAAATCCCATGTGGACCTGCGCAGTTCAAACCTATGTTTTTCAAGGGCCAATTGTCTTTCTCCATCTGACTGATCTCAATTGGCATCAGGCCCTGAAGATCTATTCATGTTGTCACAAATGGTTGGAAACCTTGCTTGTATGAACAGCATCCACCGAGCTCTTTGGTGTGATTGGTCTTCATACTGTGTTCTCCTGCTTGCTGTTTGTGAGTATTTCCCCTGCCTGGTTTGGATAGGATACGTCCATTTTGTCCAAGTGCCCTTCAGAATTATTTAGTTAATAAGATTAAAAAAATCTTTTCAGAGTTGCTTAGCAACATGGAGCTCACTCAGCTCTCCACTGAGCTAGGGAAGGGAGGTGACAAGTAGGAATAAACTAGCCCATATCAAAGGTCCTTTCCCACTTGATCAGCACAACTTCTTAAGGGCCACTAATTTTTGAGGAAAGATGAATATGAATTAGAAATCCTGGCTTAAGCATCTCTCCAGGAAGAGAAAATCCATTTTGATAAGAAGCATGTACTTGTCACTACTAAATTGAAATATTTGGTGAGAGTTCTATATGTGATATTTCCTGGGTGATTTCTAAAACCACAACAGGCATTTAATGTGTTTCAATCATTCCGGCCACTTTCCCACACGTTATGTGGAGAATATGAATCAGGCAAGTCTGCTGGGCACAGCTCTTGTTCTGGGACTGAGCTTCAGAATGAGATTGTTATTGGAAACGGAGAGGAAGAAGCGGAGAAGAGGTGCAAATGGAAATGATAGTTTCTTGAATAGGCTAATCCAAGGTGTGTATATTGCACACATGCAGTCAAGTGTTAAATTATTAGATTTCCCTAGACTATGTAAACATGAGGGAAAATCTCTTTATGTGGTAGCCATGATGTTGCAATGTCTCATTTTGTGTGATAATAGGCCCATTGGTCTGAATCTCTCATGGTTTCAAGCACTTCTCCATTTGCAGGAACCTCTTCTGTTGATCAGAGACTGGCAGCCTCAGGCCTCTGGGTGGTAGCTCCTTGTCCAGCCACTGAGTGGGGATGTCCAAAACCCACCTTGTTACCTCCTCTCCCTTCCTTCCCTCCCTCCCCTCCCATCTCCCTCAGCAGCTCCTGCTTCCAGGTGTGGGAAGTCACAGAGATGTTCTTTCATCACCCCACCCCCTGCCTTTCGTTTTCCAATGTGCCTTATCTAAGGAACCTTTCCCATTCCTACTCCCATTACCCTAGGGCAGTGGTCGGCAAACTCATTAGTCAACAGAGCCAAATATCAACAGTACAACGATTGAAATTTCTTTTGAGAGCCAAATTTTTTAAACTTAAACTATATTGGTAGGTACATTGTTATTAACTTAATTAGGGTACTCCTAAGCTGGCCTTTGCTAAAAACGTCCTCAATCTGAGGGGTCGACCTCAGCGACCGTACCCCACTTCTTTTAATGACACTTCTTCAAAATAGACTCGCCCAGGCTGAAAACCGACTTCTGCTCATGGGCCACGAAGTTTCAGTTGCACTGTACGTGTGCACCCGCACGTGATATTTTGTGGAAGAGCCACACTCAAGGGGCCAAAGAGCCGCATGTGGCTCGTGAGCCGTGGTTTGCCGACCACTGCCCTAGGGAAAAGTGACTTTGCACCTTGAATATTAAAACTGGTGTGTGTGTGTGTGTGTGTGTGTGTGTGTGTGTCTTGTGAATAGACTCTTATTTTAAATGCCATTTGCTTTCCCTGCAACTATATATGATCAAAGTGCTAGGCTCAGCAAATAAACACTACAATTATTTAAATAAACTACTATGGAAATATGAAGACCTGTTCAAAGCAACTCAGAATATTTAAGAAGAAAAACCCAAATAACAGAGATAATCACTGTTAATACAGATTGTAGGAAAGGTGCTCTTTGCCTAGTTTGGTCCACCCTGGATACCCACATCTCACTTCATAATAGATAACATCCACTATATATTTAAAAAATATGGATGAAGGTTTTAACCCAATATTTTATGCGGATGCTACAATAATTTTTTTAGCGTTTCTGAACCTTCTTACTATAATAATCAGTAATAATTATTGCTCGTAGAGAATTTACTTGAATCTATGTATACTCAAAGTTAACTTGAATATTTACAAAAAATAAATTCGCTTGCTCTAAAGTCTTTACTCATCTATAATTTGCTTCACTTGTTAGCTCAGGGAACTTTTCAGTTTGCTTGACCCTGCTGTTGTCTTTCCTTCTAAATAATCTTGACTCACTGTGCCTACATTAAGAGGCAGTGAGCACCCTGGCCAGTGTTGCTAGCTGGTTAGAGCATGACCCTCAAGCACAGAAGGTCCTAGGTTTGATTCCTAGTAAGGGCATGTACCTTGGTTACAGGCTTGATCCCCAGCCCTAGTAGGTGGCATGCAGGAGGAAGCCAATCAATGTGTCTTCTCACCTATCTCTCTGCTTCCCTCCTTTCCACTCTCTCTAAAAAAAAAAAAAAATCAATGGAAAAAGTATCCTCTGGTGAGGATTAACCAGAAATGAGGCAGAGAGCATGGCTCAGGCGGAGAATATATCCCATATTATGCAGCTCTACCACTCTCCCTACAACTGCACCAACTGAAGGATGTTGCTTTTGTATCAGTCTGTAGTCACAACTATGTAGAATGAATTTGGTGGAGAAATTTTACTTAACTTAAATGGAGAGTTATTTTAAGCAATCACAGCCTTGGATTAGTTGAATCACTGGGATTCGGTGAATCACTGTGATGCTGTTCACAGTTTTTTATTTTCATTTTTTATAATATCCATCAATGATGTGATTTGGCTTTGAGAGATGTGTTTGGAGTTCGAAGTTCTTGCCTGAGACATAGGATTTGAGGGTCAAGATTTACAGGACACAGAATCTCTGGTTTTTATTCTTTACTTTTAGGAAAGATTTGCATACCTCTGCCTCTAAATCTTCTCCAGGTAAAGGTTTTCCCTGACACCATCTCTGCTCATCCCTTTTTCTCTAAAGAGCAAGGTGGAGAGTCACTTAGTCTCAGTTCCTTAAAGTCAGGGAAAACATAAAACACAGGTGTTAACCAAAAGTTAAAAAAGAATCCTGAAATGTCCAGCAACAAGTGCTTATTTGGGATTAAAGAACCACATTTGGGAACATAGATTCAGGCAGAATGCAAAAAGTGTCCTGATTACAGGGTGAAAGCAAGGAGTTTTATGAGAAAAAGGAAAGGAATAGTTACCTAAAAAGAAGAAAAACATTTCTATTGGTCTTGACAAGCTGAGCTGCTCTTGGCTATGTGTGGTTGGTGACTGATTTTTCTAGTCCATAGGTGGTTGACAATCATCAGTCCTTGTGATCGGGACATTCGAGTTCTTGCCGATTTAACAAACCATTGTTTGTAAAACAATCCTGGGTTAGCCTGGTTCTAAGGTTTGGCCTCATACAGTTTCAAGGAATAAATACAATTCCTCTGGACTGGCTGCTATGGTTCTATTGAAAAAAATGGCTGCACTTAGGCCATTTTTTTATGCAGGAAGGAAAATATTTCCTCAGAGGTAGAGAGAATATCCTTGAAGAGTGAGGGGGTGCTGCTCTGGCTCAATGTAGTATACTGGGAGACATTTTCTTCTAGCAACTTCCCCCAAATCCTCCTTATTACTTAACTGCTAACCATGCATCCGTTGATGGTGGGATTGTAACTCCAGGTCTATTTTATACTCCTGCAACCTGTGCCAAGCATTGCAGAACTAGAGGTGGTTACGAATACCATTACCATATTTTAATGTTTAAACTTTAGTCAATAGGTTTCCCTTAAGGCTTATTCAAATCCTTCCTGCTAAAGTATTAAACAGTTGTTACAGGTCATAGATTAGAGATGTGCCAACCAGCATACATATCTGTGACTGTATATCTAATTAATGCATTTTTAGGCTTAAAAATCCTCCTTTTTTGGCCCTCCATTGCCATGTTCAGAAACTCCTGTTAATCTGTCTTATAAATAACATATTACGCTCAACACCATGTCTTCCTTCAAGTTATCCACATAACACCCCAGTGGTCGGGCTGTGAATCAGAAGAGAGTCTGAGTCATGAACTCATTCTTAGCTTGAGCTCTCCAAGCTCCCCAGGCTTTCCCATTATATGTGTCTGAAGCCATTTCTCCCCCTCCTATGTTATATTTGTCCTGCTTTTTTCTTCTTAAAAGGATTACATCCACATCTGTTTCTATTAAACAGCACTCTGCTTATCTTTCCTTTCCCCCCCAAATTGTCAAGGGTGCTTCTTTCTTCTTAATTCTGTGTCCTAGTTGGCATCTCCATGGAGATTTATCTAAGACCTGCACTGAGGAAATGTCTTATTAAAATGTAAATAGGGTCTCAACATTTTAAACACATTCAAATCATCCAGATTTAGCTATTTATGTGTTGGGTTCATGTTTCTATTTCTTAAAGAAGTATTTTAAAAAATCAAAGATAGCAACTTTAATTAAGTGGGGTTATTGCATGGTGGAGGGGGACATGACATTTGGATGATTATGTATAATTGTTCTTATGGGACAGTTATCTATGCAGTAAAATGAACACTTTATATTATTTTTCTTAAATTTTAAGGAAAAAACCCTTTTATATTTGTTTGAGAATAAAAATGTTTTTACGTTTTCCTACCTGATTGACAGGGCTCTTTGTCCTTTCTTATTGCATTAAAGGACTCTGAATCCCGTTTGACACATACAGGATGGAAGTGTATCCCCTTTCCCCAGTCTACTCTTCTGACACATTGATAGGGATACAATTCTAGAAGTGGGAAATTGAGGCGTGGCTCAGATAACTTCAGAAATATACTAGTAGCCCAGCCAGTGTAGCTCAGTGGTTGAGTGTCGACCTATGAACCAGGAGGCCACGGTTTGATTCCCTGTCAGGGCACATGCCCAGGTGGCGGGCTTGATCCCCAGTAGGGAGTGTGCAGGAGGCAGCTGATCAATGATTCTCTCTCATCGATGTTTCTCTCTCTCTCTCCCTCACCCTTCCTCTGTGAAATCAATACAAAACATATTTTTTTAAAAAGAAATATGGCTGGTAAAACTCCTCATTTGGTTTAGTTGACTATTTCCAAGATAGTTGGCACAAACTAAATCAAGTGATATGGCTCAAACTATTATGAGCTTTAATCAATTGATAGCTGCGAAACATAATTTGGGGGCAAGAAGGCTATACAATGGCAAAGTATTAGTATAGTGAAGACTACATCTAATAAAAGTTTTTTTTTTTTTTTTAACATGATTTTCTTTTTTTTTTTATTATTATTATTAGTTAAGGAATTACAAATGTGTCCTCATCCCCCCCTTTAACCCCCAACCTCCCCCCCACACACAAACTCGTGCTCCCATCCCCCCGTTGTCCATGTCCATTGGTTTGGCTTATATACATGTATACAAGTCCTTCTGTTGATCTCTTCCCCTTACCCCCACCCTCCCCTACTTTCCTTCTAGGGATTGATAGCCTGATCGCTGTTTCTCAGTCTTTGGGTCTGTCCTTTTTCATCAATCTATGTTGTTCTCTATAATCCACAAATGAGTGAGATCATGTGGTATTTATCTTTCTCTGACTGGCTTATTTCACTTAGCATAATGCTCTCCAGTTCCATCCATGCTGTTGCAAAAGGCAAGAGTTCCTTTTTTTTTACCGCAGCATAGTATTCCATTGTGTATATGTACCACAGTTTTCTAATCCACTCATCTGCTGATGGGCACTTAGGCTGTTTCCAAATCTTAGCTATGGTGAATTGTGCTGCTATGAACATAGGGGTGCATATATCCTTTCTAATTGGCGTTTCTGGTTTCTTGGGATATATTCCTAGAAGTGGGATCACAGGGTCAAATGGGAGTTCCATTTTTAGTCTTCTGAGGTAGCTCCATACTGTTCTCCACAGTGGCTGCACCAGTCTGCATTCCCACTAATAAAAGTTTTATAGGAACCATTTTTATATCTTCTTTCCCTCTCTCCAATGCTCTCATTCCCATTACTTATTGAGCTCATTTCATACTTCACTTGAATCTCCAGGATGCGGCTTCCTCTGCTTTTGGAACCTGGGAAGAAGCTGGTTAGAGATTCTAGAAGGGGCTGGCTGTAACCAGAGTTGAGGAGGCTGGCAGCCTGCCACCCAAGGTAAGATGCAGGGAGTACTGCAGATTAGAGCCAGGCTATAGTCAGAGTTACAGGTAGAATGTGAAATAATTTATGTATATGGGTGTGTGCTCACACTCACACACAGACACAGACACATGCATACACAACCAGTGAGTAAAGCAGAGTGTTCCCTGAAGGAAACTAGGAAAAAAACATCCCAGAAGTCAACAAAGACACACCATGGATTCACTCATTTACTCACTCATCCCTCCATTCTTTCAATATTTATGTAACTCCTACTCAAGCTCTGCACTAAAAAAGACATAATAGGAATAACATGACCAAATATCTTTAAGAAAATAGAACGAATTTGGGGCAATATTTTCATGTGTATAAGATTAAATCATAATGAAAAAGCCAAAGGTATAATGTCTTCAGGATGCTGTAGGGGACTACTGGGTCCATGGGAAAAGCCCACTCTTTGGAGGTTAGCTTGCCTATAAAACAAAAAAGGCAAACAGGTGGAGAAAGGTTGTGGGCGATGGTTCCTCTCAGAACCACATATAGTAAAATTCCCAGAATTGATTCTTTTAGGATCAGTTCTTAGAGATATAGGGGAAGGCAGTGAAATAATGGAGTAATTGGTATGTTTACTTCCTTCTGGCTGCCAGAGAAATGCAGCAAACTAGTGTGTGTTTGACATGTAAAGGCAATGCTTAAGAACAGTAAAAGGGAAGTCAAACATTAAATGGATTTCACTAGCTCGCAGAAAATGAACTTCTCAATTCCTGTTTACCAGCTTCATCAGTTTGTTTCTCCAAGTTGCTGCAGCCCTGTATAGATTGTTTACCGGTTAGCTGAGATGACCCTGATATGACAAAGGGATACACAAAGATGCGGATGTCAGCAGTGCATGAGTGCACATAACAGGAAAATGTTTGAGCTTTAAAGGTGGAAACACCAAACAGTGTATTAGAGTAAAATGTTTCCACTAGTTCAACTGAGAGAGAGTTTGATGGGTTGTTTGCCCAGACTAATGAAAGGCAGGATGTGTTCTTTATGTGTTTGGGGTGATTATAAAATGAATATAATGTTCCCCAAAGGAGCATCGTTGTGAGCATTATGTATTCCGTTCACATCAGGGACACTGATTTATAATTACTCGAATAGCGTCCAGAATCGGGACAAACGGATATCCCATTTTCTTCTTAGGCCCTGAGCATATTGGGCACACACCACCACGTCAACTACAGGGTGCAAGAGAGTTTTGTTTATTTCAGCTCGCTTGCAATGGCTGTGCATTTCTAGGTCACTGATTCCAACACAGCAGTGTTCATGGCCAGCAGTGTATGAAGGGGATTTATGTGCAGGACGGCGGTATCACTGGATGGACTCTGGCTCGGTCTGCTCGGGTGGCTAACTCTAAATGAAACCTGGGCGTCTACAGGAAGCGTCCTAGTTAATGAAAAATGCACTGAGTTTGGACTCACTGATACCCAAGTACGTTAAACTAACACATACTGAATGGGCAGCATGAAAACCCCCCGCAAACTATTATGAACAGCAAGAGAAGTGACTAAAATGTCTCCTTTAAGCTCCGAATTATGGTTCCCATTTTATTGTGAAGGAGTCTAATAACAAAAATGATAAGATTTCAGGTCCAGATCTTCCAACTAACGTTAAGTACCTGTCTGTCTATCAGAGCGTATCATCTGTAAGATGCTGTTAGCTGGTAGACTCAGTTCTACTTATCTTTCTAAGCTGGCTACATTAAGCCATGATGATATTTGCATGATTTGTAAAAGGATTTCGTTTTCCTTAAACTGCAATATGAATTCTGAAATGGAAATCTAATCTTAAGACTAGTGCAGGGCAATTTACAAAATGATCTTAAAACAGGAGTGTGGGGAATCTTGAAATATTGGGAAGAATAATTTTCCTGGTGTCAGGAGAAAACACTGTAGAAAGAGCAGGGCTGATTTGCTGAGCCAAATGCAGGCCTTGTGACATGTTTAAGGTGATCCAAAGAGTAATATTTGCTTAAGGGTGCAAATGTCCATCTTAGTATTGAACTCTGAAGTGTGTGCTGGAATATAAAATAGCTACCTTATTTTTAGTCCTGGAAGGAAAAGTAGGTCTTTTTAGGGATTATCGATTCTAGCCTCTATGTTGATTTTGTAGAGCTGTGGTTGGCAAACAGCAGCTTGCGAGCCACATGCGGCTCTTTGGCCCCTTGAGTGTGGCTCTTCCTAAGCCTTAGGAGTACCCTAATTAAGTTAATAACAATGTACCTACCAATATAGTTTAAGTTTAAAAAATTTGGCTCTCAAAAGAAATTTCAATCGTTGTACTGTTGATATTTGGCTCTGTTGACTAATGAGTTTGCCAACCACTGTTATAGAGAAATCAAGGACCTGAGGAGTTGCTGCCTGTTGTTAAAAGGTCACTCAGAGCAAGTTGGTTCTTAAGATGTTTAGAAACTACTTATGTACACACACATGCACACACACAGACATAAGTGTGTACATGTGCATGCATGTATACATATATACAGGAGTGGGTAAAAGTAGGTTTACAGTTGTGAGTACCTGAAACACAGAGTTTATTCTTTTGTTTGGTTTGTTAATCCTCATGCAAGGATATTTTTCCATTGGCTTTTTAGAGAGAGTGGAAGGAGAGGGGGAGACAGAGAGAAACATCGATGTGAGAGAGACACATCAATTGGTTGCCTCCTGCACGCACCCCGGTGAGGGTTGGGGAACCTGCAACCAAGGTATCTGCCCTTGATCAGAATTGAGCCCTGGACCCTTCAGTCCATGGGCCGATGCTCTATCCACTGAGCCAAACCGGCTAGGGCCAGAGTTTATTCTTTCTTCTTTTTCTTGTTCTTCTTTTTCTTGTTCTTCTTGTTCTTGTTCTTCTTGTTCTTGTTCTTGTTCTTCTTCTTCTTCTTCTTCTTCTTCTTCTTCTTCTTATTATTATTATTATTTATTGTATTATTTGTTTGTATTACAACTGTTAATGTACTTTTGCTCACCCCCGTATGTTTGTGCATATGTATATGCGTTATGTGTGTAGTGTTTTGAATGGATTCCAGTGTAGTCTCTGCTTTAGCCCACAGACACTGTGCTGCCTTGGACAAGCTGTCTTACTCTGAGATATCATCCGGTCATAAGGAGCCTGCATTCAGTCTGATATCTTGTAGGCTAACATCTTCTCAATCTATGAGAAAGAGGGTTGATGTTAAGTATGTTTTCTCTGGGTGTGTAGACTTTCAAACATTTAATGGAATTCTGCTATGCTCTAGACCAGTGATGGTGAACCTATGACAAGCGTGTCAGAGGCGACACACGAACTCATTTTTTTGGTTGATTTTTCTTTGTTAAATGGCATTTAAATATATAAAATAAATATCAAAAATATAAGTCTTTGTTTTACTATGGTTGCAAATATCAAAAAATTTCTATATGTGACACAGCACATATAGAAATTAGGGTTTAGTTAAGTTAGGGTTTTTCAAAATGCTGACATGCTGAGCTCAAAAGGTTCGCCATCACTGCTCTAGACACTCTTCTGGGTGTGGAGACACCATAGTGAAGAAAATAGATGGAGAAGGTGACATTTGAGCAGCAATTTGAAGAAAGCAAGGGAAAGAGGAAAGACTATTCCAGAGAAAGAGAAGGGAAGGGTTGAGAATAAACGATGAAGTCAAAATCGTGTAGGTCATTGAGGGGGCATGGCCTGTTCTCTAAGTCATCTGGGAATCACTTTTAGGGCCTGGGAAAGTGACATGGCCTGACCTGTTTTAAAAAACCCCGGCTTATCTGCTATGTTGGGCATAGATTCTAGGTGGCTGGTAAGGGGGTTGGTGGAGGGGAAGTAGGTAGAAAAGTTAAGAGGTGCTGACAGTAATTCTGGAAAGAGATGATGGCGTTAACAGTAAGTATTAATGGAAGAGGTAGAGAGAAGGGGTCAGATTCTCTGTATTTTGAAAAATACAGCTAATTGGGTTGCTAATGGATTGCATGTGGCTGTGACAGGACAGGAGGTGAGCAGTTCACCAAGATTTATAGCATTGAAACCAGGAGGGGATGAAGCCTGTTGGAAGACTAGGTTTTGAAAGATTAGGTATTTGTTTGTTTAGGGGGCATGCATTCAATTTTGGACACAGAAAGCTTGATATGTTCATTCACAACCCAAGTAGATATGTCAAGTAGACAGCTGGAATTTTGGGGCAGAAGTTGGAAATTGTCAGTGTACCTGTGACATTGGAAAGCTATGAGATTGCCAAGGAGTAAGTGTACATATAGATATAGAAGATGTCCTTGGACAAATTTAGGGATCAGGGAGATTGGGAAGAACCATAAAGGAAACTGAAATGAGTGATCAGTGAGAAAGGAGGAAAAACAGGAAGGCGGAGTGACCTGAAAGCGAAGTGAAGAAAGCGTTTTGAAGGAATGACCCACTGCGTCAAATATTGCTAAGTCAATGTGGGAGAAACCAAATTAAGATAGGAATGAGGGGAAAAAGCCTTATATTTTAATCCTTCACCAGCTGGGATGAGGTGCTGTTGCCTCTTCTGACTTTGCAAATCCTAGAATGTTTAGACCTTTTTATTCCTTCTTACAAATGGAAATTCTTTTCTCTCTTGAATTACTTTGTCAAATGCATCCAACAATAAGAAACTCATGCTGATACCACTGTAATTAACCTAGTTATTAATAGCAGGGAAGGAGTAAAGGGAAGGCCAAGTATTACAGGCATGTCCTTTGGCCAGCCGTGGGCAAACTACGGCCCGTGGGCCGGATCCGGCCCGTTTGAAATGAATAAAACTAAAAAAAAAAAAAGACCGTACCCTTTTATGTAATGATGTTTACTTTGAATTTATATTAGTTCACACAAACACTCCATCCATGCTTTTGTTCCGGCCCTCCGGTCCAGTTTAAGAACCCATTGTGGCCCTCGAGTCAAAAAGTTTGCCCACCCCTGCCTTTGGCAGCTTCACCAGGAAGCTAAAGCCTTGTGTTCCCCAGGGAGCCATCGGTCTGTTCCCTGCAGATCGCTGTGGGAAGGGACGGAACAGGGAGGAAAATAGACGCATGCCCAGTGAAGGTGGGGTGCCGTGGGGAAGGCACTTGTCTGTCAGTCACACCTGTGAACAGGTTATTGGCCAGAATGGGGGTGGCCCCTGCAAGTGTGGGAAGATTTGGGATGTTTATTCCCCTGAACAAAGAACCTTGCTGCCCTGTGCTCTCTTGGTTCCTCTTATGCTCTTGGGATTCTTATTGCTCAGGGCATGCTCTCCTGTATTCACGCACATGACCCACGGCCATGTGGACCCCACACACCATGGACTAACGGACTGTAACTAGCCTGGTGCTGAACTGGACCTGGTTGCAACATGGAATGGAAACTCTGGACATTGGCTTTGTTTCTAGCTCTACCGAAGCCTCAGCTACACTTCTGTGACTGGGATGGGACTTTACAAACAGAGAGATGTAATTCACCGCAAATGAAAATCACTCACCCTCCAGTGAGAATCTCAGAAAATTCTTTTTCTCCAGATATTGTATGGACCCCACCTCCAGCACCCAGTGGCGAGGAGGACACCCCAATTTCTCTAAGGACAAGGCTACTAATGTTTTGTTTTCCAATTACTTTCCCTAGAGCTACAATGTGACTAGGAACATAAATTATCTTAGAAGTTATCACATGTTAATTGTTACTTTGCTACTTCATAATATGGCTTGCCATCTTTCTGGCCTGTAATGTAATTTTTCTGACTGCTTATGCTGTAAGCCAGTGCTACACTGAGATTTATATTTCCAGGTTTTTAGTGGTGATCTTAGAACCAATCAAATGCTAGGCAATCCCCAATTCTAATGGCCTAAAAGAGCAGGCATTTATTTATTCACTTATTTATTTATTTAATTAAAAAATACTTAAAATTGATTTTTAGAGAAAGAGGATGGGAGAGGGAAAGAGAGAGAAATATTGATGTGAGAGTGAAACATTGATCAGCTGCCTCCTGCACACCCTCTACTGGGGGTTGAACCCACAACCCAGGCATGTTTCCTTATTGGGAATCGAACTGACAACCTTATGGTGCATGGGATGACGCCCAACCACCTGAGTCACATTGGCCAGGGCTATCTATTTTATTTATTTATTTATTTTTAAAACATAGATATATATATTTTATTGATATCAGAAAGGGGGGGAGAGGAAGAGATAGAAATATCAATGATGAGAGAATCATTGATTGGCTGCCTCCTGCATGCCCCTACCAGGACCAAGCCCACAACCTGGGCATGTGATGTGCCCTTGACCAGAATCAAACCCCGGACCCCCCAGTCCGCAGGCCGATGCTCTATCCACTGAGCAACACAGGCCAGGGCTATCTATTTATTTTAAACATTTATTTTTTCACTCACTCAAAATCCACTGCAAGTTTGGGAGGCTCCAGGGTGACTACCTTCCATGTCATGGCTCAGCCAGGCTCCTTCACAAACCTGAGGGCAGAGCCAGCTGTGTTAGAAAGATTAGCACCAACAATTAAATTCTTCCACTAGGAATTTACAAACAACACTTCCCAAAGCAAAAACACATGGCTGATTCCAAGTTCTAAGATTTGGAGAAGGAGGCATCAGAGAATAGCAGTAAAGCCTGCCTCAAAACAAACTCTTTTTCTGTGATTTTTATAATCACAAACCAGTGTGAAGCCATTGAATTTACTTTTTATGTTCTTGCATACTATTAACATGATTTTCTTTAAAAATATTTTTATTGATTTCAGAGAGGAAGGGAGAGGGAGAGATAGAAACATCAATGATGAGAGAGAATCATTGATTGGCTGACTCCTGCACACCCCCTACTGGGGATCTAGCCCGCAACCTGGGCATGTGCCCTGACTGGGAATCAAAGCATGACCTTGGTTCATATAGGTCAATGCTCAACCACTGAGCCACACCAGCCAGGCAACATGATTTTCTTAAAAAATTGTTTTGCCTCACTTCTGGTTCTATCTGAGATTCTAAAGACTGAATAGCTAGCATGCTATGAACAGGTAAAGTTTTCAGTAAAACTCCAATCATCCTCCTAGAGGTGAAAATGTACTAGATTCTTATGGTTTGAACTCTGCCCTGAAGTGATTCATGCCGGTTGTTAGCAGAACCTAGAAGTAAAACTCACTCAAACCCCTTGTCTGTTACTGCTGCAGTGTCCTTCCGCGGCCTCACCTTTGTTAGTCTACCTTATTTTTTCCACAAACTTGCATTGCAGCAGCACCTATTTTTAGCTGCCAAAATGTCCTCACCTCTCTTATCTTCTCAATATTCTGTTGTCCTTTCAGTTATTCCAACAAAGACTAACTTGTGGTGTCTGTAAGTACTTTAGTTACAAATCTGGACACCATAAAGCAGCCATATTGCTCTCAACATATGTATTTATACTCCAGTATTCCCTAAAAACGAGTTATTTTGCTGTTAACAAAATGTTTAAATCCAGGTGTTGGTCAAGGGAACTCTCTCTTTGCCAGAAAAGAGGAATAGGCAGGGGTGATCAACCCCATGAAAAATCTTTGTATCCTATTTCATTTTATTCCTACTTGTATGTTTGTAGTTCAGACAGGGAAAAACCAACACAGATAAAAGTGGCTTTGTTTTGGACAGGTCTATAATTCTATGAAAACAACACATTTCTTATATATTAACATGTTATTTATGTTATGGAGTGATATGTGGTTCAGAAATTCTTTCAGATTTGGCCTCATTTTCATCTCACACAGTAAATAGGGAATATGTACATTATTCCTACTTTACAAACAAATACATAGAGACTAAAAAAAAAAATAAAAAATCGAGACTTGCTCACATTCACACACTTAGCTATCGACAAAGCTGGAATTAAAACCTGTGTTATCTGGTTTTCTTTTGTGCTATTCCCACAAGCAATTTCCTAGATAATACAAAGTGAAGAGTATTATTTTGTTATCTGACCTGAAATTTACTTTATTTCATTAAATGAATAGTTGTACTGAGCACAGCACTGGAGGCTGTTCAAGTGGTGCCTCTGGTTACCTGTGTGCCTTAGCCTTTAAGGTTCCTTTTGTGTGCCTGCCCCCGGGCAGTGATTCATTTGCCGATTCTTCAAATACACTCCCAACATTAAAGAGGGTGATTCTTTTTATAAGTAACTCTTTATGAGTTGGCAATTTTTTTTTGTCATTTGGTCTATTTGAAGTTTGACATAAAAATCAAGTTCTTTTACAAGCATATATCACTTCTCATTTTTCTACTGAGATGTTAAATCTCCCTTCATTTTATTTTTATCTGCCTAGCATATAGAGGTGCTCAGTAAATATTTCTTAAATGATTGAATGAGCAAGATAGCTTTTCTTATAGCGAAGTCAAATTTTTAATTGTTCCCAATCGGTGGGAAATGCGTTAGCAATTTGAATAGTGTTCTTGTTTCAGGATTTTACTCATCTGACTTTTTACATAATTCAAGCATGCCCTTTTATCTTATCTCTTCCTTTTACTGATCATACTTGGAATTTTGGAATGAACAATTTGGTGAGATTGGACCAAAACACATTACTTATCTACAGTAGAAAGATTGAATTATTACTTTTTTGTGGGGTGGGGGGGGGGGGGGGAGAAGATGGCATTTATTGTATAGGTAGGAGCCATCTGCTAAGAAGAACAATTCTTGAAATCTGGGTCAATTTATTTATTTTTATTTTTCCACTAGATATTCTGTCCTCTTGGGCAATTTACTTCTCTGTATTTATATTTCTTTACTAGAGGCCCAATGCACGAAATTTGTGCAAGAGTAGGCCTTCCTTCCCCTGGTTGCCAGCACCAGCTTCCCTCTGGCACCGGGGCCCAGGCTTTCCTCCGGCCCCCGGCAGGCACCAGGGACCCCAGTTTCCCTCACAGCCCTGGCTTCATCTGGAAGGATGTTCGGTCTAATTAGCATATTACGCTTTTATTATTATAGATTAGATGCATGGAGGGAATTACCACACAATATTTAATAATACATAAGCAATGTGTATAATTTTATTTCCTTTTTTTGGAAAAATGTCATATGTAGGCACACCTCATTTTATTGTGCTTCACTATATTGCACTTTGCAAATACTGTGCTTTTTATAAATTGAAGGTTTGTGGGACCCCTACATGGAGCAAGTCTATCAGCATTGTTTTTACTGGGGAAGGGAGAAACATTTCTTGATTCTGGGTGGTCTCTATCAAATTAGTCTCACTATGCATGTGTCATTAAATATTTTTTTAAAAAATTATTGGGTAGAATTATCTTATAATGCAGTTCTATTTTCAATTTTTTGAGGAAACTCCATACTGTTTTCCATAGTGGCTGCACCAATCTGCATTCACAGTAATAGTGTATGAGGGTTCCCTTTTCTCCACATCCTCATCAACACTTGTCATTTGTGGATTTATTGATGATAGCCATTCTGACAGGTGTGAGGTGGTATCTCATTGTGGTTTTAATTTGTATTTCTTGATGATTAGTGACGTTGAGCATCTTTTAATGGCTATTGGCCATCTGTATGTCCTCTTCAGAGAAGTGTTTATTCAGGGCCTTTGCCCATTTTTTAAATTGGATGGTTTTTTTTTTTTTTTTTTTGCTCTTGAGTTATATAAGTTTTTATTAATTTTGATATTAATCCCTTATCAGATGTATCATTTTTTTTTAATATATTTTATTGATTTTTCACAGAGAGGAAGGGAGAGAGATAGAGAGTTAGAAACATCGATGAGAGAGAAACATCGATCAGCTGCCTCCTGCACATCTCCTACTGGGGATATGCCCGCAACCCAGGTACATGCCCTTGACCGGAATCGAACCTGGGACCTTTCAGTCCGCAGGCTGACGCTCTATCCACTGAGCCAAACCGGTTTCGGCAGATGTATCATTTTGAATGTGTTCTCCTATTCAGTGGGTTATCTTTCAACGGGAATGCCATATGGTCCAGTGATACCACTTCTGGGAATACCATACCCACAGAAACCTGAAACACTGATTCGAAAGAATATATGCACTCCTCTGTTCATTGCAGTGTTATTTACAAGAGCCAAGATTTGGAAGCAGCCAAGTGCCCCCTTTGTGTTTCAAAGAACTCTAGAATGAACTGAGAAAGCACTATAAATGAAGAACAATGTGCTCACACTCAGGATGCCCCTAAACCCGGCCATGCTCACATTACCTGGCAGCTCAGACAAAATTCAGAATTCCTGTGTTGTACATTGTTTAAGCTAATTTGAACAGTAATTGCATAAACACAGCAATATAGTCAAAGAAGTGTGGTTTTTACAGACAAAGTATAATCATTTTCTAATTAGCAATTAAAAACTCTCCATGGTTTATTAGAAAGTAAAAGCTTAGAATGTTTGGTGAATTACAGTATGTGAATTAGCCCAATTGTCCCCTGGAAGTCCTCAGGTGACAGAGATATAAATAATTCACTGTGAAACCCTGCCTCTAATTAGAATCCTGAAGCCAAAATTCATGCCCCCGTGCTTTATACCTGCTCATCTTCTCTACCAGTTTATTTAAGCCAAGTTCCAGGGGAGAATGATATTGATTCCAGTGACTCTGAGCAATTGGTTTGTTGTAACTGCCAGCAAAAGACAGACTTTTGTAAACACCAGTTATTAAAAAATGGTCCATTTGCTAACAGTTCCCGAGTAGCAAGTTAAAATAGTTGCCTATATAGATTGTCTGCAACTTAGGATGGTTCAACTCACAATTTTTTAGCTTTACATAGTGCGAAAGCAATACGCATTCAATAGAAACCACACCTGAACTTTTGATCCCAGTGAGGCATGTGATCATAAGATTAAGTAACCGATACTCTCCAGTGTACTGTGTTGCCAGTTTTTCGGATATTGTGTTCTAAACATGTTTAAGACAAGCTAGGCTAAGCTATGGTATTTTGTAGTACATTTCAAATTACAATATTTTCAACTTATGATGATTTTAATTGCTGTAACCCCATCAGTGGTAAGTCAAGGCACATCTGTATTTATATAATACATAGGCACTGGGTGAGCAGGCAGAACACCTGTGTTCTAGCCTGGCTCTCCTTCCTATCACTGTGGAGGAGTGTGTGTGTGTGTTGGGGTCGGGGGAGTAGAAGGAGGTACTATCAAAGACTGTTTGTCCAGCCTACTCAACTCTATTCCAGCCTCAGTCTTTGACTAAGGTTTAAAACTCATGTAAATATCCGAAACTGGTGTTTGAATTTGTTTATTTTTAGGATTGTATGGGTCTTTCAAGAAGATGCTTTTAGTCTTTAGAAGGACCAAATTATCTTTATCTGGACCAAACATGTACTGATTCATTCAAAGCTGCACTGTTCACCATGATAGCCACATGCGGCTACTTAAATTTAAATTAGTTACAATTAAATATAACTAAAAGTTCAGTTCCTCAGGCACACTGGTCACATTTCAAGTGCCCAGAAGCTGAATGTGGTTAATGGATACCATAATGAACAGCATGATTGTAGACAGTGATAGCGAACCTTTTGAGCTCGGCGTGTCAGCATTTTGAAAAACCCTAACTTAACTCTGGTGCCGTGTCACATATAGAAATTTTTTGATATTTGCAACCATAGTAAAACAAAGACTTATATTTTTGGTATTTATTTTATATATTTAAATGCCATTTAACAAAGAAAAATCAACCAAGAAAATGAGTTCGCGTGTCACCCCTGACACACGTGCCATAGGTTCGCCATCACTGATGTAGAACATTTCCATCATCTTAATAATTTCTGAAGGATAATACTGATTTAAAAAAATCACACACCTGTAAGTGCATAGAGTAATTTCCTTTCCCCTTTAATATCAGGATATTTAGACCATCACACATTCTGCCATAAATTTGTGAAATGCTTTCATTCAGTCCCTTGTTCATTTAGCGACGTATGTATTAAGTATCTGATATGTGCCAGGCACAGGAATGAATAAGATAAAGGACATACATGCTATTCTTATTTGATTCAAATAATTTAAGAAATGTAGATATTGAAAATGTCTTCCTTTTGTATGATTGAGCATTCTAACTAGGAAGTAAATTGACTTATGTTGAGCCTCCTAAGGTGGGAAATTGGGAAGTAACAAACACAGTGTACTAGTAAAATATGGGTGGGAAAAGTAAAGTTTGAGGGTATACTGATCGGTGATCTCAGAGCATGCCTATAATTGCTCATTACAGATTTTCTTTCATCTTCTGAAAAACTATAATTTTAGTAACATCACAACTCAAGGAGATGATTAAGGTTATAAGGAAGTGTACCTGAGAGTAACTTTCAAAGGAGGTAAATAGACAGATCCAGAAAATTTACAAGAAGAGTATTTGAGCAACACAGTAATTAACAGATTATGAGCAATACAAGATGACATTTGCAAAGGCAGCAAATTATGGTTATGTGGGCTTTTGAAATTAGTGATAAAGGAATATAATTACATGCAATTACCCTTTCAGACTCTTATTTCAACCTTTATATTCAATGTATTAAAAATGCAAAACAAAACTTGACTGTATTTGGATAGTTGGTTTGATCCTGCAGTGAGAAGAGATTATGGTCCTAAAATAGCCTGTGGTATGGAGGATTTACCTAGGATTTAAGGGCCTTAGTTTGCAAAGCTAGGGTTAAGCAGTAGAATTGTTACTTAGAGAAGGTTAACCTACTTCCTGTTTCTCAAGGGCATTTTGTCTAGAAGAAGAGTGGAATTGGACTGAGAGTTATTTGTAAGACGGCATAAGAAAGGAACAGAGTTGGATATGCCAGCCTCTTTCCCCCAACCTCCATGTGAGAACAATAGACCTTTGACTTAAACACCATTGCCATCTCTCCTCAAAGCCATGGTGTCCACATTATTGATTTTCCATGTATTCTCTGGCTGGTTTCCTGAGACCCTGTCTTCTGTGAGTGGCCTTAATGTTTCTCCCTGAGGTTAGCAGGGACTTCCAAGTCATTAAATGCAATGAGCCCTCTGTAGTCTACACCCTCTTCTATCATCAGGGAACATCTGGCTCAACCTCTTTATCCTTAAGGCAATCTCTCCTGCTGGCATCCATGGCACCATGCCAGTTTTGTTCCACAACTATCATCCTGACTGGAGTCACCGACAACTTGGGGTCATTGCCTCCTCTCTGCTTCCCCCTTTATCATTCTTGTTATAAATTATGAATTTACAATATAAATTGACCATATCATTCCCCACTTAAAATCTTTGATGACTTGCCATTGCATTTAGAAGGAGATCTAAATCCCATAACCTGACCTATGAGCCCTGGATCATCTGGCCTCTCTCTAACTCTCCAGCCTCTGCCCATGAGTTGTCATTCATTCAGTTTTTCTTTTACTTATTAATTCTTTCATTCATTTAGCAATTATGTGTTGAGCACTGTTCTGGGGTCTGAGTGAACAACACAGGCTAAAAGTGTTGCCTTCTTGCAGCTTATATTCTATGAGTACCCAAGAGTGATAGGAAGATTATAATGCATTCAATGATGATAAGGGCGAAGGATAAAAATAAGGCCAGGAAGGGTGTGTGCATGGAGAGTTGAAAATACACAGAGGGCAGGGAAGGAAGGTTTCACTGATTTGACAGAAGAGAGGAGGAAAACTATACAGGTATCCAGGTAAAGAGAATTCCAGGTACTAAAGGAGAGAGCAAATGCTACGTCTTAAGTGCACCTGGAATATTCTAGAAACAGCAAGGAGGTCAGTATGAGTACCTCAGATTGCATAAATGAGGTAGTCATGGTGAGAAATGAGATCGAGGGAGGGGCAAGATCATGTAGAACCTTGTAAGCCCTTGTAAGGACTTTGATTTTATTTGCAATGAGATGAAAAGCCACATGAAAATAATTTATGACATTGACTTCTTAATGTAAATTAAAGACTTTTGAAATTTAAGCGCTCTTTGATTTCCGGTAAGAGAATACATATTCTTTTATCCTTGTGATAATTGTTCACACTGCCAACATCCTATGGAAGGAAAAATTATGTAAATGGGAGCCCATCTAATAAATGACATTTGATTGGTCCCAGTGATTATGCAATAAAAATGTGACTTATCACAGGTTATGAATCATGCTAACTGATTGATGTTACAAGCCCTGTTATTGTTAAAGGTATTGAAGGAGAGGAGAAAATGGAGATTGAAAATGGCCTCTGTGGTATCTTCACATTTGGGTACCTCAGAAACTTGTGGTTTTTATTTATTTTATTTTTTTTAAATATATTTTAATTGATTTCAGAGAGGAAGGGAAAGGGAAAGAGAGAGAGAAAGAAACAGCAACAATAAGACTCATGGATCAGCTGCCTCCTGCATGCCCCACACTGGGGATAGAACCCGAAACCCGGACATGTGCCATGACTGGGAATCGAACCACAGCGTTCAACCCCTGAACCACGTTGCCAGGCAGACACTTGGGGTTTTTAAAACATCTTTTGCCAGTTCATTTCGCTACTATTTTCCTGCCCATTGTTTGAAATGCATGACACATTTGCTCTCTCTTTTTATATATTTTTAAGAAAATCTTGTCTAACAAGGGACTTTATTTAATGTAAAAACTGGAAAAAGTTAAATTTTACCTCATTAGAGAGGATCCAGTTTAGGATCAGATATTGCATTTAGTTGTCACGTCTCTTTAATGTTCTTGAATCAAGAAGAATACCTCAGCCTTCCTTGGTCTTTCATGAAAAAATACAGGCCAGGTAGTTTGTAGAATGTTCCTCAATTTGGGTTTCTTTGATGTTTCCTCATGAATGACTTGATGTTATGTATTTTGGGTCTGAATACTACACAAGTGATGTTTTTGGTGAATAATTTTGATTACAATAAGTTGTTATCTATTTTCTTCACTATAACTTTATTTTATAATTAGCTAAAAGGTATGAGAAGATACTTGAAGGCTATATAAATATCCTCCTTTTTTTTCAAACTTTCCCCCAATTTTAATTAGTGTCCAGTCATGATTCTTGCCTGTTAATGACAATGCTCCAGGCTCATCTGCTGGCTATCCCATCCTTTTTCTTTCTTTTTTTAAAAAATATATATTTTTATTGATTTCAGAGAGGAAGGGGGAAGGAGAGAGAGAGATAGAAACATTGATGATGAGAGAGAATCATTGATCAGATGCCTCCTGCATGCCCCCCCACACTGGGGACTGATCCTGCAACCTGAGCATGTGCCCTTGACTGGAATTGAACCTGGGACCCTTCAGTCCACAGGCTGACGCTCTGTCCACTGAGCCAAACCAGTTAGGGCTACCCCATACTTTTTCCAAGGAGCAACTGAAATCTGGCCGAGTGGAAGTCCTACAAGTAGAGAATTAAAGAAGAAAGCACATAGAAGGGGCCCAACATTCTCCACCCCTGTTTTAGAGAGAGGTAGGGAGTGGGAGAGAGGGAGAAACATCGATATGAGAGAGAAACCTCAATCGATTGCCTCTGGTATGTGCCCTGACAGGGGGTGGAACCCATAACCTGGCTATGTGTCCTGACTGGGAATTGAACCCTTTTGGTGTTCAATGCTCCAACCGACTGAGCCACCCTGGCCAGGGCACCTCTCCCTCATTTTTTAACCCCATCTTCAGCTCTTGTTATTTTACACAAAAGGCCGATAGATCAAGAATTTTTTTGGCTTATGTGTTGCAAGTATTCATTAGAGAGTTTTAGACTACTATCTGTGCTCACCTTCTCATGGTTGAATGGTTTAGGAATGAAGAAGAACACTTACTGAGACAAATGCTTCTGTCAACTTGACAATGCTCTTTTCAAACGAGGTGCCTCTCAAAGCAAGTTCTGCACGGTTCATTACCCATTTGCTGCCCTTTCCTCATCTACTAAGATTTGCTTTAGATGATGCTAGTATGCAAGGGTTTCTGTTTTCTGGTACATACAAGCTTTAGGAGCTTTAGGTGTTAATATACATGTTCTTTTTGGCTTCACTGATAAATAATGCTTATTTTAATTTTGATAGATTCTCTTATAAACATACCCTGGAAGGATTTCTTTGGTCAAAATCCAAGTGGCTGATAAAGCAAGCAGCAAATCACACACACACACACACACACACACACACACACATTCTAAAAAGTAAAATCAAATTTTAAAAATTAAAAAACACTTTTCCAATTACAGTTTACATTCAATATTATTTTCTATTAGTTTGTACAGCATTGTGGTTAGACAACATACTTTACAAAGTGTTTCCCACATACATATATTTTTAATACATATTTTTAATTGATTTCAGAGAGGAAGGGAGAAGGAGAGAGGGATAGAGACATCAATGATGAGAGAAATTCATTGATTGACTGCCTCCTGCTCACCCCCTACTGGGGATTGAGCCTGCAACCTGGGCATGTGTCCTGAATGGGGATTGAACCATGACCTCCTGGTTCATAGGTCGATGCTCAACCACTGAGCCATGCCAGCCAGCCGACCCCCTTCCCCCCCCAGTATTTTTAGTACCCTCCTGACACCATGCATCGCTATTATAATATTATTGACTTTAAATATAAATGGCCTAAATGCTTTAATCTAAAGACACAGGGTAGCTAAATGGATAGGAAAACAAGACCCATATATATGCTGTTTACAAGACACCCACCTCAGAAAGAATCAGATAATCTGAATAGACCGTTACAACTAATGAAATTAAAGCAATAATCTAAAAACTCCCAACAAACGCCCTGTCCTGGTGGCTTAGTTGGTTGGAGCACAGTCCTGTACAGCAAGAGGTTGCAGGTTCCATTCCTGGTCAGGACACATACCTAAGTTGTGGGTTTGATCCTTGGTCAGGAAGTGTATGGGAAGAAACCAATTGATGGTTCTCTCTCACATAGATGTTTCTCTCTTTCTCTACCCCCCTGGCAATCACCACACTGTTGTCCATGCCCATGAGTTTTTTTCTCTTTTGCTCAATCCCTCCAACCCCCTCCACACACTCCCCACCACCAGAGCTCTCTATCTATGGATCTATATCTATTTTGTTAGTCCAATTTGTTAATTAAATTCCACATATGAGTGAAATCATATAGTACTTGTCTTTCTCTGACTGGCTTATCTCACTTAGAATAATGCTCTCCAGGTCCAGCCATGCTGTCTCAAGGGGTAATACTTCCTTCTCTTTATGGCTGAGTAGTATTCCATTGTGTAAATGTACCATAGCTTTTTTTAAAAAAATATATTTTATTGATTTTTTACAGAGAGGAAGGGAGAGGAATAGAGAGTCAGAAACATCGATGAGAGAGAAACATCGATCAGCTGCCTCCTACACATCTCCCACTGGGGATGTGCCCGCAACCAAGGTACATGCCCTTGACCGGAATCGAACCTGGGACCCTTCAGTCCGCAGGCGGATGCTCCATCCACTGAGCCAAACCGGTCAGGGCTGTACCATAGCTTTTTTACCCACTCATCTACTGATGGACACTTGGGCTGCTTCCAAATCTTACTGTAAATAACACTGCAATGAATAGAGGAATGCATATGTTCTCTCAAATTAGTGTTTTGGGTTTTTTTTTGTTGAAGCAAGAGTTTCTTTGTGCTCTTTCATATTGAAAATAAGTTGCATATTAACTATTGTTAATAGAAGTAACTATTAGAAAGAATTTATATACTAACAATATGTTTTCATACTGGGATAAATTTGTCCAGTAAACATACAATTAAGGTTTAAGGATACAGAATGTGAGAGGGAGATGAGGCCTGTAGTGAACTGAAATCTCAGTCTCTGAAGAAATGGGTGTGATGTCATGCTTGCCTTCACTTCCGGTGCATCACGCTTCCTTGGTTCAGGGTGGTGGCTTCACCACAGGTGTGAGTCTTTTCACTAGAGCTCTTGTCTGGACCTCTTGTTTTCCTTGTAAATTGGCTGAGTTTTTAAGCAAAACCTTCTATTTTAGGTTCTGATATCTACGCAGTTTCCACAATAATGTACTTTCTGTGATATGAAGGCCTTTTAAATTTTGGATAATTAATACACTTGGTAAATGTTTATTAAATTTACTCTTCAGTTCCATATCTTTTCTCCCCTCTGTGTGTCTCATCTTTTTTTTTTTAAACATTTATATTTTTACTAGAGGCCTGGTGCACGACATTCATGAGGGGGAGGGGGAGGGTTCCCCTCAGCCCGGCCTATGCCCTCTCGCAGTCCGGGACCCCCGAGGGGTCCTTAGTGCTGCCACAGAGGCAGGAGAGGCTCCTGCCACCATCACTGCACTCACCAGCCTTGAGCCCGGCTTCTGGCTGAGCAGCGCTTCCCCTGTAGGATTGCACTGACCACCAGGGGGCAGTTCCTGCATTGAGCATCTGCCCCCTGGTGGTCAGTGTGGGTCATAGCGACCAGTCATTCCTCTGTTTGGTTGATTTGCATATTAGCCTTTTATTATATAGGATTGGTTTCAGAGAGGAAGGGAGAGGGAGAGAGAGATAGAAACACCAATGATGAGAGAGAATCATTGATCTGCTGCCTCCTGCACACCCCCTACTGGGGATCGAGCCCACAACCCAGGCATGTGCCCTGACCAGGAATCAAACTGTGACCTCCTGGTTCATAGGTTGATGCTCAACCACTGAGCCACACCAGCTGGGTTGTGTGTCTCATCTTGACCAGATGGGTGAGAAGCAAGTGTTATACAGTTTATCGCACACCCAACCTTCCCTTAATGTCTTCCAGCTGGACACCCCTTACATTATTTCTCTGGGTCATGATACTATTTTAGTTTTCTTTCCCTGATTTTAGCCAGAGGTGCCAATGTAAAAATGAGGTGGGGATTGGCCTCGCTCATTCATTCATACAGCAATGTTACTGAATGCTAAGATGCACCAGGCTCAGAGCTCAGTGGTGATATCACAGTATGACGTAGACATATATTAAATAGTTTTAATTAAACACAAAGAAACTCACCCATAAATGGGTTATGCCTGGAATAGTTCCTTAACTTTTTGTTTGCTATGACATAGATACTAACTTACACTTTAAATATAGGTTTACATTTGATAGTTTTCATCGAGGCTTAAGTTGGGAATGTAGGAAATGTAATATAATCCACAAAATTATTCCTTAGCCTTTCATTTCTAGTACTTGAGTTTATTATTTATTTCATTATTAAAAACTTTTATTGTTGCCGAAACCGGTTTAGCTCAGTGGATAGAGCGTCAGCCTGTGGACTGGAAGGTCCCGGGTTCGATTCCAGTCAAGGGCATGTACCTGGGTTGCGGGCACATTCCCAGTGGGAGATGTGCAGAAGGCAGCTGATCGATGTTTCTCTCTCATCGATGTTTCTAACTCTCTATCTCTCTCCCTTCCTCTCTGTAAAAAATCAATAAAATATATAAAAAAAACAAACAAAAAAACCCAAAAAACTTTTATTGTTGACATAATTGAAGGTGTCCCCCTTCCCCTGCCCAGTACTTGAGTTTAAATCTTAGACTTGAGCCTCAGTTATTGAATGATGAGCACCCTTTTCCTTACTCTTAACTTTTACTTTCTAATAACTTTTTCATCTGTTAATTACCTTAAGGTCTTTACATTAAGTGTGAGTATCCTTCATAGGTGAAATAGCCAGATTTAGAAACTAGAAATGCAGTGTAAGCATATTTTATGCAATATTTAAGAGCGACTTATATTAAAAATCTGTTCATTATTTATCTAAGATTCAAATTTAGCATGGGCACCCTGTATTTTACTTGGATATCCTTCCTATTCTTAGGCGAAGGAAAACAAAGTTGAAATTGCTCTTTTTTTTTTAAATATATTTTATTGATTTTTTACAGAGAGGAAGGGAGAGAGATAGAGAGTTAGAAACATCGATGAGAGAGAAACATCGATCAGCTGCCTCCTGCACATCTCCTACTGGGGATGTGCCCACAACCCAGGTACATGCCCTTGACCGGAATCGAACCTGGGACCTTTCAGTCCGCAGGCCGACACTCTATCCACTGAGCCAAACCGGTTTCAGCTGAAATTGCTCTTTTTATAAGTAGTTAGGACCAGGGAGATAGATATTCTGGCTGAGAATGTTGTGTTTTCTAATGGTTTTCTTTGTCTATGTTCTTCGTTAGACTTCTGTGAACATCTGCCTATGAAAACATTTTAGATTCAGATTTCCTGAATGGATATCTGCACTGGCCCTCTGTCCAAGTCCAGAGAGCAGTGTTCATTAGGAAGAAGTTCAATGGCATCGAGAAAAGGACTGTCATGATCGTGCCACTGCCCTCGGGAAAATGGCATCAATATTGTGCTTCTTTCTTAATCTGTAAAATGAGGCAAATCAGACTACAATCAGTTTTTCAAGCTGTATTCTATTTTTTTTTTTATTTTCCACTACAGTTTATATTCAACTAGAGGCCCGGTACACGAAATTTATGCACGGCCTACGCCCTCTCGCAATTCGGGACCACTCGGGGGATGTCTGACTAGGATCGGGCCTAAACCGGCAGTCGGACATCCATCTCGCAATCCAGAACCCCTGGCTCCTAACCGCACACCTGCCTGCCTTCTTGATTGCCCTAACCACTCTGCTTGCCTGCCTGATCGCCCCTAACTGCTTGCCTGCCTCCCTGATCGCCCCTAACCACTCTGCCTGCCTGCCTGATTGCCCCTAACTGCTCGCCTGCTTACCTGAGCACCCTTAACTGCCTCTGCCCTGGCCCCCACCACTGCGGCTTTGTCCAGAAGGTCATTCGGCTATCTGGTCTAATTAGCATATTACACTTTTATTATTATATATACCATTCTGCGCCAGTTTCAGATGTGCAGCAAGGTGGCTGGAAAACCACGTGTACTCTACAGAGTCCTGGTTCTCCCTCCCACCCCAAGCACCCACCTGGTCCCATTCCCAGTTATCTCAACATTTTTTCACCATATACCCCATGCTGCAATCCGCATCTCTGTGGCTATTTTGCAACTGCACGGTGTGTTCTAAAAACCGTCCTTGTAACAGTGCTTCTGAGGTCAAGAAAGTTATAAAAAGCTGCCAGGTCCCTTGGTGTGTTTAAACTGTAACTATGTTTTAGTAACCATGGGGCTCTGAGAAGTCTGCTGGGGCAAAACAACAATAACAATAATAACAACAACAGACAACACAGTTTGCATTCCCCAAGCTATTGGACTACAAACCCTGTTCTGGTAAATCTATTGACATTGCGTGGACCACCTGAAGGGTACTGGATTTGGTGAGTGTAAGGTCTTCTCCAGCTCTAGCGTGCTATGGATACCTCTAGAAAGACCTGGATTTACTGAAATGCAACAATGGCTCCTATTTCAGGAGGTTGAGCTCCTTTGGCTCAAACTGTGCAAACAATGAGGAACTCTGGAATGTTCAGAGTGCGCAGTGGACATCGGGAGGCTAATGTGCCTCCTCTTGTTCTATTTATAAACCCCATCAACAGTATCTTCTTTGGATATTAGGAAGGCTGCATTGATTGATGTTTAATCTGCCCTTTCCAGTTTTATTGTGATTCCTTGATTTGATGGAGGGGCTGTCAGGGAAGTTTGTGATGTATCCTATTGTCGCTCTGGTTTAAGTCTTCTTAAGGTGCAGTGGCTTCCTTTGTCATTTCTCAGCTGTGTGCTCCTTTGAGGTCTCTCTAAATGCCTAGCTGGGGCCTCGGAAATTAAAATGTCACTTTTATTCCTATTATTCTGATTCTAGTTTGGGGTATTTTCTCAATTCACATTTATGTCACACAAGAGTTGAAAAAAAAAATTGAGACCCTAATTTATTTTGTAGTTGAAATTCTTTCCTAAGTCTGCTCAAATGGCTTTTGGTAGTAAATCATCAGCTTTTTAAAAAAATAGTTTTTTAAAACATGTTTTTATTCATTTTTAGAAAGAGAGGGTAGAGAGATAGAAACATTAATGCGAGAGATCATGGAGCGGCTGCCTCCTGCACACATACCTCCTCCCCCTAACCCCCCTTTCCTGGGGAATCTAGCCCACAACCCGGTATGTGCCATGACTGGGAATCAAACTGGTGACCTCTTGGTTTATGGGTCGATGACCAACTGCTGAGGCACACTGGCCTACCAGCACAGAGCTATGAGCTGAATTATGTTCCATCAAATTCATATGTTGAAGTCCTAATTCCTGGTACCTCAGAATGTATTTGGCCATATGGCCTTAGAAGAGGAAATTAAGTCAAAGTGAGGTCACTAGGGTGGGTCCTAATGCAGTATAACTGTTGTCCTTATAAGAAGAGGAACTTAGGAAACAGGCACGCACAGGGCGGGGACCATATGAAGAAACAGAACAGAAGCCGCGGAGAGAGGCCTCAGAAGAAACCAATCTGCCAATACCTGGATCCTGGACTTCCAGTCTCCAGAACTGAGAGAAAATAAACTTCTGTTGTTTAAACACCCCCTGTGGTAAATTTTTATGGCAACCCAAGAACACGAAATACACAAGTATCCCTAGAAGCAGAGTCCCGCCACCGTCCCACACACAGGTGAGGCATTCATTGCCTTATCATTGTGATCCTTTTGGTCAGAGAAACATTTAACTGGCTTCTCAACCATTATGTTGTTATGATGTTGGCAGTATCTTGGGCATGATTTCAAAAGTATGATAAGTGAGTATCTCTATAAATAAATAGCATCTAATAAACTGTTTTTTATTTTCACAGAAGCCATCCATCGCCCATGGGAACAGTTCTCATCACTTTTCTGACAAAGGAATATTATAGAAACAACATTGAAAAAATTCTTCACTGTGTGAAGTTGCTTTGGTTCAGTGCAGAGCTGAAGTTGACTATGAATGCTTACAAATGAGAATCTGTCATTACTGCAACAAAAGACAGGAACCTGAAACCTCCATAATTTTATTAACCAATATTACCCCAATAAATTCAACAAAATTACAAAAAAGAATAAACCAGAAAGCATAAGACTTAAAATGTAAAATAGATAGATAGATAGATAGATAGATAGATAGATAAAAAAATAAAACAGGTATTTCTTAGTATTATCGTGTTCTAACAAGTGGTTTACATGTTCAGGCTCTTGAATGCTTTCCTGTGCCTTGTTAAGTTACTTTAAAAAGACAAACTTTGGCCCTAGCTGCTTTGACTCAGTGGATAGAGCATCTGCTCGCTGACTGGAAAGGTAGGTTCGATTCCCATCAAGGGCACATGCTCGGGTTGCACGCTTGCTCCCCAGTAGGGGGCGTGCAGGAGGCAGCCAATCGATTCTCTCTCATTGTTTCTATTTCTCTCTCCCTCTCTCTTCCTCTCTGAAATAAATAAAAAATAAAAATAAAAAGACAACAAAACTCTGGGCCACGCAATGACAAACTCCTGCATATACTTTTGCCTTCTCTTCTAAACCCATTGAGTTTGCTCAGCAGATTTAAAAAAAAAATTACCATTCTTTTTCCTTTTGACTAAGCATATTTAGATTTTTAATTAAGGTAACTTCATTCACATCTTTGTTTCAAGATTTAATTTGAACTCTTCTCAAACCTTTAATCAAATACAGAAATCATTCGTTTCCCTTGATTTAATTACAAAGTATTTGTCTTCACACACAGGAATTGCGAACATAATTGTAGTTTTATATAGAGCTTAGTCATTGGCTCCATCCTTATTTTCATTCCTGTATCTATTCATCCAGGAACAAAGAAAATGAAAAATATAATGTGATATCAGAACTACAAAGGGAAACGAGATGCATATTTACAAGTGAAAGTATCTTACAGAACTGCTAGAGGTAGGTAAAAATTCTGTCCCTGAACCTCCTAGCAAGCTCAGTAAGAAAGAAAACACAGCCGGCCGGTGTGGGTCTGTGGTTGAGCGTCGACCTATGAACCAGGAGGTTCGATTCCTGGGCAGGGAACATGCCTGGGTTGTGGGCTTGATCCCCAGTGTGGGGTGTACAGGAGGCAGCTGATGAATGATTCTTCTCTTCATTGATTTTTAAAAATGTTATTATTTTTATTGATTTCAGAGAGGAAGGGAGAGGGAGAGAGAGAGATAGAAACATCAACGATGAGAGAGAATCATTGATTGGCTGCCCCCTGCACATACCTTACTGGGGATCGAGCCTGCAACCCAGGTATGTGCCCTTGACCAGAATCGAACCTAGGACCCTTCAGTCCGTAGGCTGACGCTCTATCCACAGAGCGAAGTCAACTAGGGCAGTGGTCGGCAAACTGTGGCTCGGCAAACTGCGGCTCGTGAGCCACATGCGGCTCTTTGGCCCCTTGAGTGTGGCTCTTGCACAAAATACCCACTCTTCCACAAAATACCAACTTCTGCGCATGGGCCACGAAGTTTCAATCGCACTGTGTGTGCGTGCCCGCACGTGGTATTTTGTGGAAGAGCCACACTCAAGGGGCCAAAGAGCCGCATGTGGCTTGTGAGCCATGGTTTGCCCACCACGGATAGGGCTTCATTGATGTTTTTATTTCTCCCTCTCCCTTCCTCTCTGACATCAATAAAAACATTAAAAATAAAAAAGAGAAGACTTTTTTGCCAAGAGAATGTTGTAAGTAAAAAAGAAAGAAAGAAAGAAAGAAAGAAAGAAAGAAAGAAAATAAGACACTTATTAACTGTATAATCTTGGGCAAATTTAGTAATTACTCTGTGCTTCAGTATCCTGATAAGTTGATTGGGACTGATAGAGGTAACTTCTTTATATAGGTATGTTAAGAGGATTAAGTCAAATGTGCCAGTATTAGTAAAGCAGATGGAACAGTGGCTGGCACGAAGGTAGCACTATTTAATTATTTTTAAAATAAAAAATAAAGTAAATGCTAAGGAAATATCTCAAGGAATGTAGTTTCACTCAGTACCTAATTTTAAAGGATAATTCTCATTGGGGGCGTCACTTTATCCATAGGACGGTGAGAGGCCAGGTAAAAATGTTCGCTTATGACTTTGCGATTGCAAACACATTTATGGGATTCAGGAAATGTTTTCTTGACTCATCCCTCAATAAGCACTGAGGACAGAACAGTGAACTCAGGGAAAGCAATTTTGCAGCTGGCCAAGATAATATGTTCCGAACATGGAGTGTTCTGATGATCAGGCTTTAGTTCTAGATTATAACGAAATGCATGGGCTCATTTCCTTCAAATAACCCTCCACAAATATCACTTCTCTTATCTGGGCATTTTATAAGTTTTGCAGTGAGAGCATGGAGTTATGGTCTCTGCTAGCTTCACATGAAAATACTGCATTCCTCTGGATAAAGCCAGGGATTCAGTGTAGCATTTTCTTGTCAATAGCAGTCACACCTGCTTTCATATTACCGGCCATGCCACTGGCTGGCTGTGACCTTGGGAAAGTTCCTTCATGTCTTTGCCTTCCTGGTTTCACCTTCTGAGCCTCTGCAATTTCAAAATAGTGCTTTGAGAATGAAGGTGTTATAAGTGCGGCAATAGCACTGTGAGTGATTCCATAGTCAGGAGTGCGGCCAAGTGGGGACTCTGACTTTTGCTAGTATGACTGTTGAACCTCAGGCTCCTCATCTGCAATGGGCCTAGTGGTAGCATCCTTCTTAGAAGGTTTTGCAAGAATTAAATACAAGGATTAAATACATGTTAAGTGTTTAATAAAGCTTACCTATTGTTATGCTTTATTCAATTTTCTATTAAATATTGCAATAGTACATTTTAATTCAATGAACACTTGGTAAAAATGGCATATTTGGGGGACAGATGTTTATTTATTTATTTTTAATATGCTTTTATTGATTTTTTTAGAGAGAGAGGAAGAGAGAGGGAGAGAGAGAGAAACAATGATCAGCTACTTCCTACTGGGAATCAAGCCCACAACCTGGGCATGTGCCCTGACCAGGAATTGAACCTGCCGTCTTTTGGTGCATGGGACAACGCCCAACCAACTGAGCCACACTGGCCAAGGCCATATTTGTTATTATAGAAACAGTACTTATACATTGTACAATATTAGAAAATGCCATACAAGCAAAAACACAAAATAAAACCATACATTTCCTATTGGGGGAACACTTTGTAAAGTATGTCTAACCATACGCTGTACACTTGAAACTAATACAAAATAATATTGACTGTAAATGTAATTGAAATAAAAACAACAACAAGAAAAAAATTCATACATTCCCCTGGTACAGGAATTACCACAGTAACACCTTAGAGGGTATCCACCTACAGGTTTTCTATGAATATACCTGAGCAATAATATATATTGGTAGCAGTTTTGGGTTCACAGAAAACTTGAGAGGAAGATACAGAGATTTCCCATATACCTTCTCTCCCAACACATGCAGAGCCTCCCCCACTATCCACATCCCCACGCACTAGAGTGTGAACATTTGTTACAATTGACGAACCTACACTGAAACATCATTATCATTCAAAATCCATAATTTACATTACAGTTCATTCTTGGTGTTGGTCACTGAAAATACTCTGTATGATGCTATCATGGTGGCTGCATGGGTTTGGACAAATGCAAAATGCCATGCAACCACCATGATAGTATCATACAAAGTATTTTCACTGCCCTAAAAATCCTCTGTGATATATTTTTAACAATGCAATACTGTACACATTGTTTTGTCACTGCTTTTTCTGGTAGAATATTTTAGTCTTTACAGGCCAATAAATTTTGTATCACTTAATACTTGAAACACAAAACATTATTTCCAAATGTCCCAGTTATATTTTTTTGTAACTGGTTTGTCCAAATCAGTAGTTAATCCAGAACCACAGAGGTGCTTGCGTTTCAGTAATGTTTTTTATTGGTGTTTTGATCAATTCTATTTTGTTCTCATTTATTAGTATATGCAGTAAAATGCAAAGACCTTAAGTGTATAGTTCTGTTGGTTTTCAACACACGTATAAAGAAGATAAAGATCAGGGGTCCTCAAACTTTTTAAACAGGGGGCCAGTTCACTGTCCCTCAGACCGTTGGAAGGCCGGACTATAGTTTAAAAAAAAAACTATCAACAAATTCCTATGCACCCTGCACATATCTTATTTTGAAGTAAAAAAACAAAACGGGAACAAATACAATATTTGTATTTGCATGTGGCCCGCGGGCCGTAGTTTGAGGACCCCTGATATAGACTATGTCATCTCCTCCAAAGTGTCTGTGTGCCCCACCCATTTCAGCCCATTGCTCCCTCCCCCTAATGCTCCCCCTCCCACTCCAAGGCAGCCACTCTTCTGATTCTTACCATTATAAATTGGTTTTGACTGTTCTTGAACTTTATATAAATGGAGTGAGTCAGTATTTACTCCTAGGAGTCCGGCTTCTCTGACTAAACCTACTATTTTTGAAATATACCCACGTTGTGCATATTATTAGTCCATCCTTTTTATTGCTAAGTAAATATACATGTGTCAATATACCATGCTTATTTAGCCACTCTCTTCTTCTGGTGAGTTTAATAATGGTCCCCAAATCCTGTGATATTCCTCCCACTGAGAAAAAAGGTCTATGTCCCCACTCTTGCATCTGGGTTCTGTGGCTGCTTTGACAATAGAAACCAGCAGCTTCTACTTCTGTCTCTTGGGAAACATACTCTTGGAGCACAGCCACCGTACTGTGAGGAAGCCCAGGTGCACTTTGGAGAGGCCCCTGGGAAGAGGCCCAGGCAGGGAAGGACTGCAGACACCAGCAGTATTCAATTATTTAAAACATTTTCCCCTTAAAGTTTGATAAGTTGAATTCTATTTATTTTTAAGTTTACAGAATCCCCATAAAAACCCCCACCATCTCTTCACCCGTTCAATTTATCATTTTTCAATTACTTAATGCATTTAGAACAATTGTTTTAAAGTGTTTGTCTTCAGCTTTCAATATTAGAGACGTTAGTATGTCTGCCTTTATTGAAATTTTCTGTTGATTATGGGTCAATTTACCTGCTTCTTTACATATATTATAAATTTTTATTATATACCAGGCATTCAAGAATGGCGGAAAGTGAAATATGACGCTTTTTATGTCTTTTCTTTTTTTCCCCTCCAGAGGTACAAGAACTTTCTTCCACTAGGCAGCCAATGCAGGGTCTGTTCTTTTAGATTCTACTTAACTTCGATTTGGGTCAGGGCTGGATGGTAGCTCAGTTACTTAGGTTTATGTCTGATTTCAGATATGATGTAGGAGATCTCACTTTGTCAGCTAAACTCCTACTTTCTTTACTATCATTGCTACAACTGAGGGACAAATAAATCCCTTTGATTTCAACTTGAGAGAGTTAATTTTCAGCTTAGTCAGTTATGATTCACTTATGGATGCAAATTTTGCAGGGTGCTGGGATCTGAGCACCACAAAATGGTTCAAATTTCTTCTTTTAGCTTCTGTCCTCATAACTATCTCTTCTACTTTCTCAGGAAAATTCCTAGAGGGTGGAGGGATGGAGGTATATTGGTCTGAACAATTGATTTTTGCTTTTTTAAAAAAAAATTGTTTATTTTTAAAAATATTTTTTTATTGATTTCAGAGAGGAAGAGAGAGATAGAAACATCAGTGATGAAGGAGAATCATGGATCGGCTGCTTCCTGCACAGACCCCACTGGGGATCAAGCCCATAACCCAGGCATTTGCCCTGACCAGGAATAGAACTGTGACCTCCTGGTTCATAAGTCAATGCTCAACTGCCAGCCAGGCTGAACAATTGTTTTTTTTTTTTTTTTTGTATTTGACCTATTACAGATTCTTTCTTTGCTGGCCCTTGCTGTTAAAATCCAGCTGATCTCTCCTCATCCCTCCCTCTTTCATCCATGGCAAGTTTGCTCTCCCACACATCCACCGTCAGATTGGACTTTGCTGCTAACTATGGAGACATCTGCAGCTCTTGGCTTGTCTCTCTCTGGATTACATACAGCTCATTAAGGCTTCTTCGCATCCTCTGCTCTTTGATAGCTATATAGAAGGGTGTTTTTTTCCTTGTTGTTACCATGGGAATGAGGGTCATTTGCACCATTCTACATCCTAATCAGAAACAGAACTCCTCCTACAACTTTAAAGCACTCATTCTTTAAAATGTTTTATTTATTGATTGATTTGAGAGAGAGAGAGAGAGAGAGAGAGAGAGAGAGAGAGAGAGAGATATCAATTTGTTGTTCCACTTATTTATGCATTTATTGGTTGATTCTTATATGTGCCCTGGCTGGAGATGGGACCGGCATTCTTGGCATATCAGGATGATGCTCTGACCAACTGGGCTACCCAACCAGTACTATACTAAAGCATTTATTCTTTTCTGATCATAAACTTTGGGATCAGTTCTGTGATTTCTAAGGTTTGTATTATAGTATTCATTTCAGGGATGGGGAACCTTTTTTCTGCCAAGGGCCATTTGGATATTTACAACATCATTTGCAGGCCATACAGAATTATCAGCTTAAAGATTAGCCTGCTATATTTGGTCAGACATTTAATTAACTCACCCCTAATGCCTTGGCAGGGCCAGACCAAATGATATCGAGAGCCTTTTGCGGCCTGCGGGCCGGATGTTCCCTACCCCTGCGGAATAGCAAGCAGACATCTTTGGATATGCAATTGGAATTTCTGAAGCACCAAATCTACCACTTATTAGTTTTGTGATTCTCTGCATGTTTTTCACAAGAGAGAAAGTGATTGACAGTGAGATATCAACAGTCACAGGCAAAGGACACAAATCCCTTTAATGTAAGCAAAGGATAAAGGATTTAACTGCATGCTGATGGGTATGCCAAGCTGGAGACTCAGCAGCATTCTTCCTTTTGGAGGAGCAATTGCCATGACCTTAAAGTACCTGGAAAAGTGCTTATCAGCCAGTGACACAGCCTGTATGCGGAGAAGCACTCCGTAGGCAGGCGTTTCAGGAAGCTCACTCTGCGTCCAAGAAGAAGGCCATTCTGCCCCTAAGACCTTTATGTTCCTGAGACTACAGAGAGGCACCTGTCATTCTAAATCTGTGTTATGTGCCTAACTGGTTTGGCTTAGTGGATAAAGCATCGGCCTGTGGACCTAAGGGTCCCGGGTTCAATTCCGGTTGGGGGCACATGCCCGGGTTGTGGGCTTGATCCCCAGTGGGGGCTGTGCAGGAAGCAGCCAATCAATGATTCTCTCTCATCATTGATGTTTCTCTCTCTCTCTCTCTCTCTCTCTTCCTTCCTCTCTGAATCAATAAAAATATATTAAAAAATAAATAAATCTGTGTTATGTACTTACCTGTTGCTCTGGGAAATCCAGGCAAAAAAAATTTAGCCATGTAGTTGTCCTGGGGATAAGTCCAACTTTTATCATTTTGGGTGCACTTTAGTCCTAGCACTCTTCTGGGAACATAAAACGGGTTGTTGGGAATCACAGATTGCTTCTATCACCTGGCTGGTGTGGCTCAATGGTTGAGCACTGACCTATGAACCAGGAGGTCAGAGCACATGCCCAGGTGCAGTCTCAACCCCTAATAGGGGGTGTGCAGGAAGTAGCCGATCAATGATTCTCTCTCATCATTGATGTTTCTATTTCTCTCTCCCCTCCCTTCCTCTCTGAAATTAATAAAAATATATTTTAAAAGAAGATTGTTTCTAAAACTCTTGGGATATGATGATCCACATAGAAATGGGCTTAAGGCCTTTCTTAAGTCCTATCTTGATAGACAAATAAGACATTTACCCTCAGCATCTAATTGCATATATTAAATATGTATAGTTTTGAGTATTATCTCATAAAGCTGTAAAACTATCAACATAAAGTTTTTACAAATAAAGTGGACTTAATAATAATATTTAACTCACTGCTTTTCTCGTTTGTCATACTTCTGCCTCATCTATTCTTTCTGCATCTTCTAGCAAAAACATTTTAGAGTTAAATTAACTATGTCCAAATTATATTTAGTATTGACAAATGTTTGATATTGCTATTTCTTGATATTTGTACAGTTAGCTATCTCTAGGACATCTATAGAAGTCATCATTTGTGAAGTTGCATTGAAATGCATTCATTTTGAAAGATATGCAAATGGCCAACAGGTCTATGAAAAGGGCTCAACATCACTAATCAAAATCACAATGAGATAGCACCTCACCCCTGTCAGGAAGGCTATTATAAAAAAACACACACAACCAAAAACAGAAGATAAGAGTTGAGAGCATGTGGAAGAAAGGGGACCTTTGTGCACTGCTGGTGGGGATGTAATTTGGCACAGCCACTACGCAGAACCATGTGCAGTTCCTCAAAAAATTAGAAAAGAACTACCATATGGTCCACATTGGGTATATAGCCAAAGGAAATTAAATCATTGTCTTGAATAGATATCTACACCCCTATGTTCATTGCAGCATGATTCACAGTAGCCACAACATGAAAGCAACCTAAATGTCCATCAACAGATGCCTGAAGAAAATGTGGTGTATATATGTATGATTCATCCTTTAAAAAGGAGATCCTGTTATTGTGACAATATGGGTAAACCTGGAGGACGTTATGCTAAGTGAAATAAGCCAGGCACAGAAGGATAAATACTACATGATACCACTTACATGAGGAATATAAATCATAGAGGCAGTGAGTGGAATGGTGGCTGCCAGGGACTGGGGGGAAACAAGGAGATATTAGTCAAAGAGAACAGTTTCGATTATACAAGATGAGGAAGTCCTAGTGATCTATTGTATAGTGTAGTGCCTGCAGTTAACAATTCTGTTAACTATAAAATTCTTAAGATTTTACTAAGAGGGTACATCTTAAGTTAAATGTGTGTGTGTGTGTTTTTTTTTTTTTTTTTATCACAAACACAAAAAATAACAAATAAGGATGGTGCAAGAAAACTTTTGGAAGTGATGGATATGTTTATGGTGATGATTGTGGTGATGATTTTATGGCTGTATATGTATCTCCAAACTCATCAAATTGGGTGCATTAAATATGTATAGCTTTTGGTATGTCGATCAGATCTCAATAAAGTGGTTAAAAATGCATTTACTTTGCAATCTGCTTTGCAGAATTACCATAACAACCACCTGTGGAAACATTTCAGGTGCCCCAGCTTCTAGTAAATTAAACCCTGATGTGTATACTGAGATAATTTGGGCATTGAAAACGGTACCATGTTGCTTCGCATATATGAATACAGGCTTATAGAGAGTGGCCACTGTTAGGTGTGGTCAGGTTTTAGATGAGTTCCTCTCTTCCAGAGGTTACAATCTACCAGACTCATGTGAGATGTGACCAGGGTGAATCACAAATGGAGCTGTTACTGGACAGAGGACCTGGCTCTGAGTGGGTTTGCCCAGGGCCGGCCAGCAGTGTGTGGATTCTTGACTTCGTGCAGGAAAGATTTCACAACTTGAGTCCACGTTGATGCTGTTGTCATAATCTGGTTGTTATTAACAAGAAAGGAGTAAAGGGAAGGCTAAATACTATAGGCATGCCTTATACAGCTTTGCCAAAAGCTGTATTAACAGTCTGTTCCCCACTGATCCCTGGGGGAAGGGACTGGACAAAGGCAGTTTGGATGATGCCCAGGAAGGTCTGAGTGATGTGGAAAGTCTCTCTCTCTCTCTCTCTCTCTCTCTCTCTCTCACACACACACACACACACACACACACACACACACACACCACACCTGTTGCAGTGGATGTGCTCTCTGGCCACATGGCTCATGGCCATGTGGGACTCCACCAATGGAGTAATGGACTTTTTAAAAAATATATATATTTTTCTTGATTTTAGAGAGGAAGAGAGACAGAGAGAGGTAGAAATATTAATGATGAGAGAGAATCATTAATCGGCTGCCTCCTGCATGCCCCACACTGGGGATTTAGCCTGCAACCTGGGCATGTGCCCTGACCAGGAATGGAACCGTGACCTTCTGGTTCATAGGTCGACACTCAAACCATTTAGCCACCCTGGCCAGGCTGGAGTAATGGGCTTTCATTAGCTTGGATGCTGAACGACACCTGGCTGCAACATGGCAAGAAGCTCTGGACACTGGCCTTGCTTTTGGCTTCACTGGAACCCCAGCTGTACCTCTTTCATGATTGGCTTAAGGGACAGGGGACTTTACGAACCTAGAAATGCAACTCGATGCAAATAAAGCCTTTACCACATCTCATTCTTCCTTGGAGGCTTCTGAAAATGCTTATTTAAGTGGTATCCCAAGAATCTTGCTTTCATGAGTGACAGAGGAGTTTGATTCTCCAGTAACAAGTGACTATGAGGGTACATTTATTAAAGCCGGGGACAGTGAAACAAGGAAGGGCTTAACATAGAAGAAGCTATAGGAGAGCCCAGGCTGGGCTGCTTTAGCTCACTGGGAAGTCAGAGAAAAGGGGGCCTTGGAGACAGGTTCAGAGAGTTAGCCTGGGACAAGTTGCCACTGCCCATTGGTTGCAAGTCTCATGGGGTCCCTTAGAGTTTAGGGGATGCTGCCTATGGGGGAAGGAGGTGGGGAGGAGAAAGGTAGGGAGTGCACCCCAGAGGGAGCGCTCAAGCTGGCTTCTTGTGTTCAGGGTTTTTTTTTTTTTTTCTTTCTTACAGACCAGAATCTTAGGGGAGATCTCAGGGCAGGGTTTTAGCAGAATATTCATCAGTTTTTTCAGTGTGCTCTTTTAGGGTCATGGTCTCCACTGATTGGTCAGTGTCAGGGCAGGGCGGGGCTTAGTCATTACAGCTGGTCCTGGAGTCTCCCACCTGGTTTTCTGGGCCTAGAACTGAAATACAACGGAAGCCTAGATGCTATCTTTAGGGAAGTGACCTGTATCTGGCTGTACATTGCTTGGCCAGTTGGTTCAGCTATCTGCCTCAGTTTCCCTGTTCCACTTGTCCTGGCTTTACTGGCCTGTCTCAGAACCAGGGTCTGTTAAATTTTACTGTAATCAGATCTCAGGATAGCTTCATTCTTTTGCAAATATGTTTCAAAGCTAAAATTGGAGAGGGCAAAGTTGAAAGTCCAAGGAAGGCTTTACTCAAAGTTGGTGCAACAGGGCAGAGAGGTCAGAACTGAAGTCTGAACTTAACTCTGCAGAAACAAAGTGTGGGAGAGTTTTTAATAGCAAGGATATGGAGGGGTCACAGGCCATCTGTTTGCTAATTGGCCTTACCCAAAGGAAAAGTAAATTTTCTCTTAGCTCCACGACAGAGTCGTGTTACAACTTAGAGTCAACTGCCCAAGGAAGTTAGCTTTCCACCTTCCTAGAAACACAGGGAGATAGGGGTGCTTTCTCCCTTGATGTTAACATTTCAAAGAGAAGGCTCCCAGCTTCTTGATATAGACCTTCCTGGATTATAACACAACAAGAAGCCTTCACCAGGATTTACATATCAAAGGGGCAGAGAAAGAATTTATAAGTTTTCTAAAGAGAATCCTCCTTGGAGGGGAGGTCAGGGCATAGAGTCAGGAAGAAACCTGACTAACGTTTAATCAAGTTGAGGTGAAGGAACCTTAGGCCTTGGTCATCTGCATGCTGGAAAGATTTTATTTTTTTAAATTTTAGAGGTCATTTATTAAAGCTGAGGACAGTGACGCAAAGAAGGGTCTAGGACAACGGTTCTCAACCTGTGGGTTGAGACCCCTTTGGGGGTCAAACGACCCTTTCACAGGGATCACCTAAGACCATCGGAAAACACATTTATATAATTACGTATTGTTTTTGTGATTAATCACTATGCTTTAATTATGTTCAATTTGTAACAATGAAAATACATCCTGCATATCAGATATTTACATTACGATTCATAACAGTAGCAAAATTGCAGTTATGAAGTAGCAACGAAAATAATTTTATGATTGGGGGTCACCACAACATGAGGAACTGTATTAAAGGGTCGCGGCATCAGGAAGGTTGAGAACCACTGGTCTAGGATAACAGGAGGACTAGGTGGGGAAATGAGCCTAGGCTGGGCTGCTTTGGCTCACTAAGAAATCAGAGGGCAAAAGAAGTCAGAGAAAAGAGGGCCTTGGGACAGATGCAGGGGTTTAGGTCAGGATTCATGCTGGAAAGTTTTATGTAAACCATACTGTGGTCACATCTCATGTTAATTCAAAAATAAGATGAGCCTGGCTGGCATGGCTCAGTGGTTGAGCTTCAACCTATGAACCAGGAGGTCATGGTTCAATTCCCAGTCAGGGCACATGACCGCGTGCAGGCTCAATCACCAGTGAGGGGCATGCAGAAGACAGCCGCTCAATGAGTCTCTCTCATCATTGATGTTTCTAGCTCTCTTTCCCTCTCCCTTCCTCTCTGAAATCAATAATAACAACAAAAAAAGATGATAATAAAATGGTACTTGGTAGAACTTTACAGTTTGCAAAGCATTTTCCTATATGTCATTTTTTTTATTTTCACAGTTGCCCTATGGATAGTATATAATTGTTATACCCAATCTATATTTAAGAATTTGATTCTTAGAAATGTTGAGTGAATTACTAGAATCATATAGCTGGCGATTGGTAGGGGAGGGGATTCAAGGCATCTTGTGCCCTTTCCAACCTATACTTTTAAAAAATGTATATATTTTTATTGATTTCAGAAAGGAAGGGAAAGGGAGAGAGAGATAGAAACATCAATGATAAGAGAGAATCATTGATCAGCTGCCTCCTGCACTCCGCACACTGCAGATCAAGTTCGTAATCTGGGCATGTGCCCTGACTGGGAATCAAGCCATGACCTCCCGGTTCATAGATTAATACTCAACCACTGAGCCACATAGTCCAGGAAACCTATACTTATTTAAGGAAAAGCTGTGATAAATTCTTTAGAAAAACAAAGAAAAACAATTGCTCTAACATATTTTTTATGAAAGATTAAAAAAATTATTAACATAGTAGATAAATAAAACATAACTTTGGAAGGGGAAGGGCATGTGAATTCCCCATTAAAAATGATTTTAATGAATCTATAAAGCATTATGTAGAAAAGATCTCATGAAATCCAATTTTTATTTGCTATAAATTTCCAAGAGCTCAATTATTTCTTCGAATGCTCATTAGACATATTTCCTGGGGTTTTTAAAGTTTCTTGCTCAAAATCTCCTATGGAATATGCCCTGAAGTCTTAGCACAAATGAAAGAAGACAGTGACTTTGAGTTCAGGTGTGTTTTAATTTCATGAGCTATTTAACAGCTTCCAAATGAAATACTTCTGTAGCCAGACTGAAATACAACAGTAGGTTTTTCTTTGCCATGGTTTCAACTTAATTTGAAAATGATTCGGATGACAAAGGGAAGGGCTGTCTAGATCAGTTATGGCGAATCTATGACACGCGTGTCAGAGGTGACACGCGAACTCATTTTTTTGGTTGACTTTTCTTTGTTAAATGGCATTTAAATATATAAAATAAATATCAAAAATATAAATCTTTGTTTTACTATGGTTACAAATATCAAAAAATTTATATATGGGACACGGCACCAGAGTTAAGTTAGGGTTTTTCAAAATGCTGACACGCCGAGCTCAAAAGGTTCGCCATCACTGATCTAGATCCTCTGGACATATCGCCACCAGTTTTCTGAGGGTCTCCCTGTTCACTGCAGAGTCAGGTCACTCCCTATGCAGCACTGTGATGGTCTGCACAGCACTCCTCCCTTTTATGTGTTGAGTATGTTCTCACTTGAGATTTTCTAGCAATCATTTATGTGTTCTCCTCCTCATTCTTCTCTTTTGAAATCTATTGCAGCTTTGATTTCCTGCCATGGTAATGGGCTATCTTTTATGACTGCAGATGAGTGCTTTTATTTGGAGAAATGACAGTATTCCTGTCTGTCTCTGGATAATAGCGCAGAAGCTGTATTCATCGAGTTTCTTAACTATGTCAATAGTTCAGGACACGTTGTCATCTATTTTGCAGGGTCCGACAGTGTTTTCAATTCCTACAATATAGGTTGGAATGTTATTGAGGCAAACAGCTCAGCAAGTTTTATAGTTTTAAGATGGCACCTATAATCACAAAGGTTGGATGAAAGGAAGGATAGGGCAGGTGCAGGCTATACAGTGTTATAGTCTGATATTATGAAGATAAAAATTTGGAGCTGAAAGTTATCATCTAGTGACTCTATTGCAGTGGTTCTCAACTGGGGTGATTTCTCTCTCTCCCCACAGGACATGTGACAATGTCTTGAGACATTTTGGTTGTCACACTGGAGGGGGCATTCTGGCATCTAGTGGGCAGAGGCCATGGATGCTGAAAAAATACCCTCCATGCACAGGAAAGTCCTCCCTCCCAGTCCCCGCCCCCCCCCCCCCCCCCTCCGCAGAGAATTATCCAGTCCAAAATGTCAGGTGCCAAGTTTGGGAAACCTTGAATATCAGCTCTGTTTTAATAGTACTATTTTATTACACTACTAGAGGCCCAGTGCACAAAAATTCATGCACTCAAAGGCGGCGGTGGGGGTGGGGGAAGTCCCTTAGCCTGGCCTGCACCCTTTCGCAGTCCAGGAGCCCTCAGAGGATGTCTGACTGACGGCTTAGGCCCGCTTCCCATGGGGAGCGGGCCTAAGCCGCAGTCTGGTCTCCCTCTGTGGGAGGTGACTGGTGGTCACCGCCGCCCCCAATCGCCATCCCCTTCCTCTGCCCACTGGCACCCACCTTGGCTGGCCTGGCGCTGCCCACCCACTGGTTGTTCTGCCCTTTGGTCGATTTGCATATTAGGCTTTTATTATATAGGATTATGAGTAGTACTCTTCATTGTCCTTTTCAGTATCTGGTATTTTTCTTGTTTATTTCTTTTTCCTTGTGTTTTTCTCCACCTTGCTTGTGTTAGTCACTTCCATTTCTTCATTACACTGATGAATGCTCAATAAGATTTCCTTTATCAGTTATATTACTTATCTTTGTTTCATTAAGTTTTTTTTTTTCCCCTGAGGTTTTACCTTATCGTTTTGTTTGAAACACATTCCTTTGTTTCTTCATTTTGCTTTACTCTGTGTTGGTTTCTATGCATTCGATAAAACAGCCACCTCCCTCAGTCTTGAAAGAGTGGCCTCCTGCAGGAGATGAGCTTCACTGTGTAACCATGCCTTCGCTCTTGGTTGTCCGTCAACCTCTGTGATTGTCCAAGAGGCCTATTTTATTTTCCAGTGGCTCCCGTAGTTGAGGATGTGCCCAGACCTGTCAGTACCCAACAGAAGGTGGTGGTGGTGGTGAATCTCAGTCAACACCCAGACTTAGGCTGATTGGAAGTGAGCGCCTCAGGTAGCAGGTTTTTGTGTGTTTTTTCTTTTTGTTGTTGTTTTAATTTTTATTGATTGATTTGAGAGAAAGAGGGAGAGGGAGAGGGAGAGAGAGAGAGAGAGAGAGAGAGAGAGAGATGCTTCTGCACCCATTCACTGGTTGATTCTGATATGTGTCCTGACCAGGGATTGGACCTTCCTGGGGGAGGATGCTCTAACCAACTGGTCTCCCTAGCCAGGGCCTCAGGTGGCAGTTTTTAAAGGGTACAAATATGCACAGTCCTATAGAACTGCAAATGTAAGCCCCGCTGGCCACCAGAGCCAGGGATATAGAGATGGTCCCCGGCACCGGATATAAATTCATGGCCCTAGACCAGCCGTGGGCAAACTACGGCCCGTTTGAAATGAATAAAACTAAAAAAAAAACAAAACAAAAAAACCGTACCCTTTTATGTAATGATGTTTACTTTGAATTTATATTAGTTCACACAAACACTCCATCCATGCTTTTGTTCCGGCCCTCCGGTCCAGTTTAAGAACCCATTGTGGCCCTCGAGTCAAAAAGTTTGCCCACCCCTGTCCTAGACGTATTCCAGACACCAGACGTAAAACCAGGGCCCTGGACGTAAAACCAGGCACCAGACGTAAACCTGAGGCCCTAGACGTAAAACCAGGCACCAGACGTAAACCTGAGGCCCTGGACGTAAATCCCGGCAGCAGACGTACGTAAAACGGGCCCTGGAAGTAAAACCAGGCACCAGCCGTGAACGCTGGCACAGCCCGTGTCAAACTCCCCTCCGGGAGACCTGGCCGCTGAAGAGCGAGGGTGAAGAAGCTCCCGCTGGTTCCCGTCCTGAGGAGAACCCGGCAGCTCCCAAAGGTGAGCCAGACAGACGTCGCCTCAGACCCACGCTCCCAGGCCCCGGAAGGAGCCTCCGCACACGGAGTCCAGCGTCCCTGGACGGCGCCCCGCGCTGGGCGCTGGGCGGTGAGGCGGAGCGCGAGGCCTGCGAGCCATTGCTCATCTTGTGGGGCTCAGAGACGGGAGCCTCGTTGGGTTCACAACCTACACGCGATGGGGACCGCCTCTCGGGTGCGGGTGTTAAAGTGCGGCGGTGCCCCACGGGGGTTCAAAGCCTTCCCTCCTCGGGGAGAAGCTCCGCGTTCGGTTCGGAGTTTCCCACAGACTGTGGGTGGCGCCTCGCCTCGCCTCGCCTCGCCTCGCCGGGTGGGGGTGCTGGGGAGATGGTGTCCCAGCCCCCGGGGCCTGCTGCCCTGTGGGCCTTCTCTGCGTACCTGGGGCCGCGGGACCTCAGCCAGTTTTTAGGTTTTTTGTTTTTTTCTCAAAGAAAGTTGTTCCTCACGTAGCTGGAGATCCGGTGTGTTCATGGGAGGTCTGGAGCGGGAACCTCCTCGGTAAGATTTCCTTGAACGTGACATATTCCACTGCGGTTCTATCTTTTTTTTTTAAATTTTGTTTTGCTGCTTAAAATATTACAAAGAGTAGTCTCTGTCTCTCTCTCTCTCTCTTTGGTTGTATCTTTTAACAGGAGAGGAAACTCCAAAATTGGGCCAAAAAATTATATACAACTTGCTGGCAGTTAGTATCAAGATATTGGTGCCTTGGCTTACAAGGTAGTGCCCCATTCTGGAAACTTCCTCCACGCGTTTGTTTTGAAACATAGCAGTCAAGAGAAATAGGCACCTTCTCGTCTGTATTCTTAATGTTCAAGAGGTGCTCATATTTCTTAAAACTTTTTATTAAAGTATAGGTGACGTAGATTATATTAGTTTCAGACACAGTGATTCACCATTTATATATCTTACGATGTGAGTCCCACCGTAAGTCTAGTAACCATCTGTCATGAACAAAGTCATTACGATATTATTGACTATATTCCCCGTGTTGTACATTATATCCCCATGGCTTATTTATTTTATAGCTGGAAATTTATACCTTTTAATCCCTTTCATCTTTTCCACCCACCCCTCTATTTCCTCTGCTCTCTCTCTCTCTCTCTCTCTCTTTTTTTTTTTTTTTAAGTGAAATCATATGGTATTTGTCCTCTTTTTGTCTGACTCATTTCATTTAACATAATACCTTCTAGGTCAAGAGGCCCTCATTTTTTATTTTTAGCAATATTTTCCTTACAGCATTAAATTAGGTGCCTGGTACAAAAGAACTGTACCTACTTCTCCAGTTCATTTCTGTGGATCATGCCATATCCTTTTAGTGATAGAAAAAAATAACTTCAGAAAAATTGAGACTTCATAACAGCCATAGACCATGTAAATATTTATTCTCATAAACTGTAGATAAATTTCTCTAAGAAATTTATAAAAATTTTTATAAACCTTTTTGTGTATCTGGTTTATATATCTTACAATTCCTTTTGTCATTTTTCACTTTAATTAGGCATTTTCTGTGCTGATAAATCACAGCTTGACTTTAACTTTTTTTTAAAAAATATATTTTATTGATTTTTTACAGAGAGGAAGGGAGAAAGATAGAGAGTTAGAAACATTGATGAGAGAGAAACATCGATCAGCTGCCTCCTGCACATCTCCCACTAGGGATGTGCCCACAACCCAGGTACATGCCCTTGACCGGAATCGAACCTGGGACCTTTCAGTCCGCAGGCCGACGCTCTATCCACTGAGCCAAACCGGTTTCGGCTTGACCTCAACTTTTGGTGACTGTACTTGATGGTGAATTCCTGGAATCTTACTAAAGTCTACCTTGATTACAACTCCTGGAAAACATGTTTGTTTGTTTGTTTTCTTTTTTCTTCCAATGTGATGTATGTAATCAGTGTGGTTAGCAGTCAGTCAGAAATGGGCTATTCTTTCGGAATTAGCCAGTGAGGTACAGTTTAGCATCACTGTGGAATCAGCCAGTAAGATACAATTTAGCAATTCCTAAAAACAGCAGAAATACCATGGGATCTGCCTACCATTTTGGATAAAACTTTTCTGTTTTAATTTACACATATATTTTATATTACTTTTGTTTAGTGTATTGTGAGATATAAAGCATTTTCATTCTTAATCTTTTTAAAAAAATATTTTTATTGATTTCAGAGAAGAAGGGAGAGGGAGAGGGAGAGGGAGAGGGAGAGAGAGAGAGAGAGAGAAATGATGAAAGAGAATCCTTGATTGGATGTCTCCTGCATGCCCCCTACTGGGGATCGAACCCACAACCTGGGCATGTGCCCTGACGGGAATTGAACCTGGGACCTTTCAGTCCACAGGCTCTGTCCACTGAGCCAAACCGGCTAGGGCCATTCTTAATCGTTATAGCACCCTTTTTAGGTATGCAAGGAAATACATTGCTAATCCAGTGTGCTTTCTTCTACATTATATTAATTTATCTCTAAATAGCCCCAACTAGACTGTAAAGTTTTTGTTTGACTGAAGCATGTTTTATACCTCTTGTATCACATCAGTGCCCTTAATAGGAAAAAGTAAATGTGTTTTTGTTGATTTATCCATTGTAAAAATTTAATAAGGGGAACCTAAAATACCTAAACAACATGCCAGATTTGGCAAACTCTTTTAGGATTAACAAGTTCTAAATTTTAAGGACTCAGTTAATTCCCAGCGTGTGTTTAAAGATGTGAAACCCAGAGAGGAGTTGTGATTTTTAAGCAGTCTATGTCTGCTTAAAATTTAGCTTTGTTTCACTGCCTGAAACCTGGTCTGTTGCTCATAATATTAAAGGTAAACTACAGAGAAATCACCATGTTATTTACAATGTAAAGAAATGCAAGAATTGGCTGCCATGTAGACTTTCCAGGAATTGCTTTATTATTATTATTTAAATTTTATAAGAACAGTATATCTGGACATACTGAGCAAAAGACCAGTGCTGTCATTTTTATTATCATATAGCATTGAATAGGTAACATTTTTAGCCACTTAAAATACTTCACTGCATCTGAGAATTGGCACAGTGTTGAAGGCCATGGGAATAAGATGACAGGGATCTGAGTCTTAATTGTGATATTAAACATTTGTCTCAGTCTCTGCAACTTATGCTAATTACATGTTTCACATAATATTTAGAAAAATAAATGAGATTTTGTGATTACACTTTGTCAATTGAAAGGCATTACAAAATCTTAACTTATTATTTGTTGGAAGTTTGGGGAATGGTCAACAATGTTTTGCATAACAGAATACTCCAAACATAATAGTGTGAAAAACCCATCATTTCCTTGGTCATACTTTCATGGCTGTGGAATTTGGAGGTGGCTTGACTAGGTAGCTCTTGTTTGGAGTCTATTGTGCAATTGTGATACGATGTTGGCTGTGGCCGTAGTCATTTAAAAGCTTGCTGCCTGGATGTCCAAGATGGCTCACTCCCATGACTGGGAGTTGAAGCTGGTGGTAAGCTAGGACCATAGTTGGGATTGTGGGTAAGAGTTTCTTTTTCTTTCTTTTTTTTTTTTTTAAAATATATTTTATTGATTTTTTACAGAGAGAAAGGGAGAGGGATAGAGAGTTAGAAACATCGATGAGAGAGAAACATCGATCAGCTGCCTACTGCACACTCCCCACTGGGTATGTGCCCGCAACCAAGGTACATGCCCTTGACCAGAATCGAACCTGGACCCTTGAGTTCGCAGGCCGACGCTCTATCCACTGAGCCAAACCGGTTAGGGCGGTAAGAGTTTCTTTATTCATCTTTGCTAGCATGGTGATCTCAGAGTAGTCATCTATAAATAAAGACTGAGTTCCCCTACAGTGAGTGTTCCATGAGAACCAGATGGGAGCTTCATCGTCTTTCCTTGCCTAGCTTAGGAAGTCATGCAGCATCCCATTGGTTACAAGCAAGTCACTCATATTTAAGGAGGGGGATAGACTCCGATCTCTCTATGGGAGGAGCATCAATGATGTCACAGAAGTGTTTTAAAAACCACCCTCACTATTATAAAATTCAGGGTAGAGACAGAAAGTAAAGGAGAATGTTTTGAAAAATGAGTTACAGCATATATTTACAAATCCTTTTAAGAATATTTTCCTGTTCCTAATTATGTTCTGTACCAACATCATTGTTTCATTGTTTTGGCCGTGGTTTGGTGATAGTGCGGGTGGGTTCCAATTCTTATAGAGATCCATCTGGCTCTCTATAAAGATTCTCTATGTCCTGTATAGAATGTGACCTGTCCCTGAATATCTTCTTTATCAATTAACAGGATGCACAGTTTCTTTCTGTAGAATTTCATTTGATTCATTTATTTGAACTTCCGTGGCGTTGCCATCTTCAGGAATTCTTTAATAAATAGGCAAAGAGTCCTAACCTTTAGGCAGTTTAAAAACATTATGGCTTGATGCTATTATTAGCATGTATCCCTTTCAGAGGCCATTTACCCCAGCAGATGATTAGGTTTTATTCAGGCATCCTATGTGGACATTTCTCCCTGCTGCTTGTGGCAATCCCCCAGGTACCTCACTCACATCTTCTCTGCCAGGTGCCGCTTACTCTTCCAGAGAAGGATTAGTTTATTTGTATCCATATGCTCTTTGTCATGTAGAAGGATTGGCAGGGAAAACTGCTGGTGGTACAATTTCCTGCCCCCAGGTGAAGCCAAACCTCTGCAGTCCAGTGGGCATATTTTGAGTAGGTTGCCTGCCAAAGGGAGAGCTCTGCCGTTGCATGGTTCCCAGCAAAAAGCAAATCTTTTCTGAAAGAGCCTCAGTATTTCCAGAATTGGGTTAAGGAAGAAAGTGATGGTTCTTGGGAGAAATTTATCAAAGTGTGCATTTCATAGAATACGGCAAGCATGTCTTCCAGTGACATGACATCTGAGGAAGTATGTTTTTGTGATTGTTGTTTTTATTATTGTTGTATTAAATCAGTTTCCTGTAATCAGCTCCTTTGTTAGAGCTTTTCTGAGTCTTGGGAGCCACTTTCACTGGGACCCATGTGGTAGTAGGTTCTCATGACATCTTGGAAACCACACATCTACTACATGAACTGGCTGGGAAAATTTCTATAATATCAGAAGGGAGAGATTTCAGAATGTAGATGCTATCACAAAACAATGCATACTGTTGTTATCTTACATTGATTACCCAAAATGTTCATAATGCCCACTCTCCAACATTACTTCCTAACTATGGCAAAAAGTCAGTTACTGTGGCAGAAAAGATTCAGACATAAGACAATATCTGGTTTGATTTCAAATTCTTCTAATTCCTGGATGTGGGATATAGGACAAATCATGAAACCCTTGGTGTCCTTAACTACAGATTGGAAATAATATATTAATGATTTACAGGGTCATTGTCAACATTCAATGATGTACATTGCTTATTGGTCAAATGGATGTTACTGAAACAACCAACCATATGATCACATGATCCCAGATTATGTCAGAGGATGGGGTGTGGTTGGAAATTATAATTATTATCTGACTCAGTGGAAATGTTAATTTTAAATTAAATTCTGGTTGTTTGGACTAAATAAAATGAACAGTTTCACTTTTAAAAAATTACTTTTTAAACATCAGAGTAATCAGTCTGAGAGTAATTTGTATTCCTTATGGGATTAGTCAGGAGTTGGTCAGGAATAAGAAATTACTCTGGAAGGAATTTAATACAGGGTATTAGAGGCTTTCAAGATAAATGGATGGTCTGGAGGAGAAAATGTCTTTAGTAAGTTCAAAAACTTCAAGATCCCTCTCCCAATGAATCCATTTGCCTATATCCCTGAAGTGAGTGACATGCAGAAGGATATTCTGAAAGGCTTGGCGAATTGTAACATCTGCTATTGCCTGAAACACTCACTTTGCCCACCATTGCTTCATGAGAATCATTGGCTATTTCTTTTTCACCTTCCAAATCTCTGAATGACCCTAACTTTGGTTCAAAGGACAAAGCAGTGGACATTCTTTGGAAAATTTGTTTTTGTAGATTAGTATCTGCTTGAAAAAGAACTGTAAACTTGATTATGCTATATTGTAGATGTTTTTCTAAAAAATAAACAGCCTTTTGCACCATGAGGAAAAGCTTTTAGAAGAATTCAGCAGGGAAATAGTAAACTGATTAAAAAATATATAGGTGGATATAAATTCAATTTTGACTCCCCAAATGACTACTTTTAGTTGATACTGAGCTGCTATCCAGAACTTTGCTCCCCCTGAGGTTACTATGGAAGCACAATGTGCTCACAGTGCCAGGCTGCTGGTCTCTTCTGAAGGGTGGATTCTTTGGATCTATAGCTGCTGGGCTCTGCTTTGACAGAAAAACTGTTAGGTAATCAGCTTTGAGCTAATAACTCAAAGCCAGCAGACAGGTGAACTGCTTCTCAATACTTGTTGATAGTTTGTTTGAGTGAGAACAATTCATTAAAAAAAAAATTCTACCACTTTAGATCATTTTTCCCACTTAGGAAGCATTCTCTGTATATGAGGAACCAGGTAGGCAAGGCATGGAATGAATAGATATTCTCTTTTTAACTTTGATGAAGAAGATTTTTCTTATGTAACTTGTGCTAAGCTTTGGGGATTAGAAAGATGAATGCTTTAAGGATAGGAGCCCTTTGTGGAAAATTCTGTACTCATGTTTAGACAAAGTGCCCTCCTTCTTAAGCAACCCAAAGTGTTTATTAAGAGTACATTCCAGCCCTCGCCAGTTTTTTTTAAAAAATGTATTTTTATTGATTTCAGAGAGGAAGGGTGAGGAAGAGAGAGAGAGATAGAAACATCATTGATGACAGAGAATCATTGATCAGCTGCCTCCTACACGCCCCCCACTGGGGATCAGCCTTCAACCCAGTCATATGCCCTTGACCAGAATTGAACTGGGACCCTTCAGTCCACAGGCCAATGCTCTATCCATTGAGCCAAACCAGGCAAGGCCAACCCTAGCCAGTTTTGTTCAGTGGATAGAGCGTCGGCCTGCGGACCAAAGGGTCCCAGGTTTGATTCTGGTCAAGGGCACATACCTTGGTTGCAGGCTCCACCCTGGCCTGGGCCCCTGGTTGGGGCTCCTGTAGAAGGCAATCAGTCGATGTGTTTCTCTCACATTGATTTTTTCTCTTTGTCTTTCCGTCTCTCTTCAACTCTCCTTAAAAATCAATGGAAAAATATCCTCGGGTGAGTATTAACAAAAAATAAAAAATAAAATAAAGAGTACATTCCAACTGTGCTCTTCCTTGTATCTGCTCCCTTAAATATAATAATCAGATAGAGACTCTATTGTGTTCTACCTGATCCTCTGAGGACACTGTCCCTGTTTCCATTTCCTGATCTCCTTTCTGTTACTTCATATCTATAATGTATTGACTATACATTATAGTCAATTAATGGATTGCCCTTGAAGTGCCCCCAAACTAAAGGAAACAGGCTTTTGTCATTGGGAAATTGTAGTCCCATATAATTTGGTTAGAAGTAGATGTTATAAATGAAAGATGTGGAGCCCTTTTGGGTATTTGTCTTGTTTTAAGACATCTGAACCTGTCTTTAAAGCTCTATTAATCAGCACTTCTTCCCATCCCAGCCCTGACTGTTGACCCTGAGCTGGCAGTAGAAGTTCATTCCTTCTGTGAAAGTGATTTAGTGTTACTTCTGCATGGATAAAGACCCAGAATTATGGATAAAGACACAGAAATGGAAATGTGATGGTTCTCACAAAGCAGAAGTTAAAATTAGTAAAAGTTTTAGTGGTAGATAATGTTTTATGTGTATTTATTTCTAGTCCTATATGGAATAAAGGCAGCTAGAATTCTAGAAAGGTAGATGGTTTTTTCTTCATACACACACACACACACACACACACATACCAGAGGTGTGGTGCACAAACTTGTGCACAGGTGGGGTCCCTTGGCCTGGCCGTCTCACCCAGTCCCAATTAGGGCTGCTGGCGGGCTCGGCGGGAGGGACCATGGGAGATTGGCAGGCAGCTCCTGCATTGAGCGTCTGCCCCCTGGTGGTCAGTACGCGTCATAGCTACCAGCCAGTTGTTCGGTCATAATGGTTGCTTAGGATTTTATATATGTATGTGTATGTGTGTGTGTATATATATATATATATATATATATATATATATATATAGATGTGTGTGTGTGTGTAGATATGTGTGTGTGTATATACACACACACACATATCTACACACACACACATATAGCTTTATAGATATTCTTCAAAGACTTTCACATTAAAGAAAATAAGTTTGAAACCATACTATAGCTCATATATTTTGTTTTCCTTTGAAGGTTTATTGGGCAGTTACTGTATTTTTTATGTAATCTATATTTTTAATATGACAGATTCAGGTTTTGGGGTCATATCCTTTCTATATAATAAAAGGGTAATATACAAGTTGAACCTAACAGGGGAACGACCGGTCGCTATGATGTGTACTGACCATCAGGGGGCAGACGTTCTACGCAGGAGCTGCCCCCTGATGGTCAGTGCACTCCCACAGGGGGAGCTCCGCTGAGCCACAAGCTGGGCTGATGACTGCAAATGCAGCGCCCGTGGCAGGGAGCCTCTCCTGCCTCCTTGGCAGCACTAAGGCTATCTGGAGTGGGCCTAAGCCGTCAGCCAGACATCCCCTGAGGGCTCCCGGGCTGCCAGAGGGATGTCTGACTGCCAGCTTAGGCCCTATCCCCTGGGGAGTGGGCCTAAGCTGGCAGGTGGACATCCCCTGAGGGGTACTGGACTACGAGAGGGCGCAGGCTGGGCTGAGGGACCCCTCGCCCTGAGTGCATGAATTTTCTTGCACCGGGCCTCTAGTGAACTTTATAATATCACATTTAGCAAAGTGTTCATAGAAGAAATAAACCAAAACATCAACTATTAGGGTGGTTGTGATACACATAAGTATTTGAGTGCTTGCTAGTAAGAGTGATATTGAGGAAGAAACAGGAAAAGGAACAGTCTTTACTCTCCCCCTATTCTTGCTTGCAAAGCATTATATTTTCTCCTTTATTCAACTTCCCTGCACTTGTGTACATGTTTGTTTTTACTACTAGGTTATATTGTAATGGAAGACTTAATTCATCTATTCCCCCCCCCCTCCCCCCAAGCACCTAGCAAGTGTTCATTGAACACATTTCAATAATTCGGGAGAAGGAGGTGACTTAATGATTTGCCATACTTAAACTAAGTGATGAGTGTGCATTGTAAACCACCAATGTTAATGAAAAAGATTCAGGTAATCAGGTTATCTCAATGTGTTGAATGGTGACTTGAAAAAAGATAGTCTGTGTTCTAATTCCCAGGAACTGTGAATGTGATCTTATTTGGAAAAAGAGTCTTTACAGATGAAATTAAGGATTATGGGATAAAGAGACCATCCTAGATGATCCATGTATGGCTGCTGCACTGTCCAGAAAACAGCTGAGCCTGGGAGTTGAGGGTCAATGAGGGGAGGTGCTGCTTTTACAACCTTCTGATTTTTGCATAATCTGCTAAAACCCTATATTCATTGTCTTTTGGAATTTAATCCCTGTAGGGAAACAAGGTAACTTAGACAATATCTTAGACAACAGAGGCTGTTTCAAGATAACATTTGAACATATTTATGATAATGCAATAGAGAAGGAAATCAGTAGGGAAGGAAGTATTTGCATATAGACATGTTTCTTAGAGGAAGTAAGTCTTGAGCTATACTGTGGAGAAAAAATAGAGGATTTCAACAACTGACAAAAGGAAAAGAATATATTTTAGGTGGCAGCACGGAAGAGATGAAACCTAGTGTTGCTTGAAGAAAAGATCAAGAGAACTATGTTGAATTCTTACTGTGGTGTTCCGTTGCCACCAAAGGAATTTGTGTTTATTAATCTAGGCATCCACTGTGGTTTGGTGAGCAAGGTAGTGAGGCCACAAGGCTTTAAGGAGTTATCACTGGTGGAGGTAGATAATGTTGTGGGTCTCCTACCACATTCAAGTCCCTTCCTTCAGTAAATCTAAGTTCCTTATCCTTGCATTTGATGCATAATTCAGTCCCTGCTGTGGACTATCCCTCTATGTGGTTGGATTCCTCCTAACTCCAAAAGGCCCTCAAGGGAAATATATTACAAGCACCTACCATTAGGCCTGGCTTCCTGTAGGTACACCAGTTCCACTTCTCTCAAACTAAACTGAGTTTCAGAAGTGACTCCTGTGGAAGATGAAAGACCCACACACCAGCCCTAACAGCTGTTTTTTTCATGACTGAGAACTGACCAGAAGGGTTTTTCAATGATTTTGCTTGGGGTAAACCATGACCATGGTGCCTAACTCAGGAAAACACTCACATTTTCATTTTCTGTACATGGTTCTGCTAAGTGGAAAGCATGAGGATGTCTTCATTGAGTCAATCGAAGGTTCAGAGGAAACATGTGGATAAAGGACAAGGAACTGCCAGTGCTTGTTGAGGACCTGATCTGTGCACTATATTTGAGACCATATGCTAGAGAAGTGTTTTCCTGACTTGGTTACTGCTGAGCCTGTATTCTGTTTACTTTCTTCTAGGTGTGTAATAGGCCAGGGTGAAGGAAGGAAGGAACCTTGGACCAAAGATTTATAGGAGTTGGTGGGAAACATGCCAGTTGCAGAGCTCTCTGGGAGAGGTGAATGGGGGAGGCCATGTTAGAGCAGGGTTGGAAGGAGAGGGAGCATAATGTAGCAGTGAGCTTGTGTGCTGTGTTTGCTTTGCAAGCTACTGAATGTAGTTTACTGTAAGAGGCATTTGTTATGGTGGATGAGTAAAACAGCTCCTGCCTTTAAGGTTGTGGACGAGAGACAGGAAATGCATTTAATATTTAATATCTGTGCTCTAAGTTGTATTTCTTGTTTTTGTTTTTTTTAAAATGTATCTTAGCAGTTTGCAAGTACCATCTCCACAGCCAATAGTGCTAGCTTTATATTTTCCCTTCTTATCGTGGCTACCTCTTCATACTTATTACTAATTCAGACACATTGCCTAACAACAGGTTCCCAAATATCTGGACATATTTATTCCTTTAGAAAAAATGAAGAATTGAAAACTGATTAAATTTGATGCCAGCAATTCCATATTTCACCTGTCACTGTCCATGCTGAGTATTGATTGATATCTGAGCCTCTTTGCCTTCCTAGTTGGAAACTTTAGGGCATATAAATATTGATTTTAGATCTGGGTTTAACCTATCTGTGTACTGAGTGACTTGAAGAGCAACCTGTCTGAACTTATGAAAATTTGTGTCTTATTCTGAAAAATTCTGTCTTCATCATAGCCCTCTATCTTTTTGTCATCGGAGGCAATCCAGGCTTGATTCTCAGTGTGATAAAATGACGACACACTTTTCTACCCATCCCCTTTGTCGTATCCTAAAACTGGGCTTAGAAGATATTTAGTTTAGAGTATTTATTTACCTTTCAAAGGATAAGCAGATTTTACTTACATATCTCAGTGAATTACACATGTAATATGGTTCAACAAAATAAAATATTGACACTCTATAGTTAGGAAGGAGTATTTTGAATCTCATAAAATGCTTTCTTAATTCAATGGTAAAGCAATTTTAAATATGTATATATACACAGGAATCCAGGAAGTGATGGTATAATAGGATGTTACATTTGTTAAATTATCCTGGATTATAGTCATGAATACTTCAACATTTACACCTCTGTTTGCTACTTGAATAGTTAGCGTGGTGGTGCATGCAGGCAGGCTAAATAGCCAACTCAGATGGTGGATAAAGAAAAATTGAATTTATTTAAGGAATGGGATATCCAAAGGGAAGGGCTGCACAGCATTGAGCCAAGGGGACATTGGGTCGATGATGGCAGCACCCAGGAGCTGGAGTTTCATCCTTATATGCAGTCACTGGCGGGAAGCTTTTGCCTAATATTCACTTGTGAAAATTCATCAACCAAATACACCTTTTATTTTGTTTTTTTATTTTTTTTGTTTTAAATATTTTTGTCAGTCTACCAGTACACTTTTTATTTTTTGACAGTTGTGTGTGTGTGTGCACACTTTACTTAATATGAACCTAATGCTATGCCTATGCTGGTGTTACTGATCTCAAAATAGTTGTATAAATAGTTTACATTTACTTATATTAAGTTACTTTTAGTATTGAATGAGAAGAAAGATTTGAAATAAATCAGAGGGCAAGAACCAATTTAATTTGATTCAATTAGCTTTTAATCAAATAATTGATTAAGAATATTCCCAAAATGGAACTCCCATTTGACCCTGTGATCCCACTTCTAGGAATATATCCCAAGAAACCAGAAACACCAATCAGAAAGGATATATGCACCCCTATGTTCATAGCAGCACAATTCACCATAGCTAAGATCTGGAAACAGCCTAAGTGCCCATCAGTAGATGAATGGATTAGAAAACTGTGGTACATCTACACGATGGAATACTATGCTGCTCTAAAAAGGAAGGAACTCTTACCATTTGCAACGTCATGGATGGAACTGGAGAGCATTATGCTAAGTGAAATAAGCCAGTCAATGAAGGAAAAATACCGCATGATCTCACTCATTCATGGATAATAGAGACCATTATAAACTTTTGAACAATAATAGATACAGAGGCAGAGCTGCCTCAAACAGATTGTCAAACTGCAGCGGGAAGGCCGGGGAGGGTTGGGGGGCAGGAGGTAGGGGGGTAAGAGATCAACTAAAGGTCTTGTATGCATGCATATAAGCATAACCAGTGGACATAAGACACTGGGGGATAGGGGAGGCTAGGGGACTGTCTAGGGCGGGGGGATAAAATGGACACATATGTAATACCCTTTGTAATACTTTAAGCAATAAAAAAATAAAAAAAAATAAAATAAAATGGATTTTATAAATCTGCTAAAAAAAAAAAAAGAATATTCCCAGATCACCCTAGCTGGTTTGCTCAGTGGATAGAGCCTTGGCCTGCAGAGTGAAGAGTTTCGGATTTGATTCTGATCAAGGGCACATACCTGGGTTGCAGGCTTAGTTGGTCCCCGGTGGGGGACGTGCAGGAGGCAGCCAATCAGTGATTCTCTCTCATCATTGATGTTTCTATCTCCCTCTCCCTCTCCTTTCCTCTCTGAAATCAGTAAAAATATATTTAAAAAAAAGAATATTCCCAGATCAGGAGATCTTTTCATGCAAAGATTCATTAACTACAAATAAAAAAGAATTCCCAAAGTGATTAAGAATAAGTTAAAACAACATTGTTTGACAAGTTTTAGAGAAAGGAAAAACACTTTCACAGAAGAGAAAAACAATTCAGAGTAATCTTGTTGAGACAGTAGACATACATTCCTAGTTTTTAATTGCAATTTGATTTATATTGTGTATAGAACTTATCAATGGAATAAATATTTGCTATGCAAAATGAAGCAGATCACATTGAAATGAATGAGTTATCAACTTTGTTTTAAATTAATCCTAAGAAATTTGATGGAAAAATAATTAGCAGTTAGACTTGAAGATATGGGAGCAATATGACAAAGCCAGAGTAACTAAGTAATAAAATAAACAGCAGTAGAACATTTACTAAAATAATTACCTGCATATAATGCTTTTTGGAGAGATAAAGCAAAGAAAACAAAACCTCAAACACCTTCATTTAATATATGTTCAAGTCTTAAAGCCTTAAAATCTGGATGAAAGGTGATAAACACTTATAAACTATGCCTTAAGAAGTGTTATTAAAAAGCAAGCCACTTCTGAAAGAATTATATGGAAATTAAAATAAAAACTCCTTGAAAAGTCCCTTCAGATCTCTCAGAAATGCACATATACAAGTGAAGTGTGTCTGAAATAATAGAGAAAATACTTAAAGGGCCATGACTATTTGTTAGAATAGATACAGTATATTTCAAATTTTCTGTGTGTAGGACTACCTAACACTGCAAGATCCCCTTTGTCTGCTTGTGTGCGGTAAGGTTCACATGAAAACAATCAAGACCTTTGTTTAGTAGCTCTACAAAACAAAATGACCAGGTTTTTCTTGGGTCTTTTACACAAAGCATGTCAAATTCACTGCCCGCGGGCCGCATGCGGCCCACAATGAATATTTTTGCAGCCCAGCCAATATAAGGGTATGTAAGAAACGTTTTAATAAGAATTTCGTAACGCCCTAACTGGTTTGGCTCAGTGGATAGAGCATTGGCCTGCGGACTGGAAGGTCCCAGGTTCGATTCCGGTCAAGGGCATGTACCTTGGTTGCCATCACATCCTCAGTAGGGGTTGTGCAGGAGGCAGCTGATCGATTTTCTCTCTCATCGATGTTTCTAACTCTCTATTCCTCTCCCTTCCTCTCTTTAAAAAATCAATAAAAAAAAAATTTGTAACTTAGTTTTTACAATATCCTGTTATACATAATCTATCTATAATAATAAAAGCATAATATGCTAATTAGACCAGATGTCCTTCCGGATGACCTTCTGGATGAAGCTGGGGCTGCGAGGGAAGCCCAGGTCCCGGGTGCCAGAGGGAAACCAGAGCCAGCAGCCAGGGGAAGGAAGGCCTACTCTACACGAATTTTGTGCATCAGGCCTCTAGTTATTAATAACGAACTACACGTTCGCTAATGACTGATTACTATAATTGTGTTGCATTCATTTCCCTTACACACCTTACGTGCAGCCGCACCATTTCTCTCCACTAATATTAGCAGTGAATAGTTTTGCGACCAACTGCCACATCATTAGTCTCGCACTGACTTGTTTGATGTGTGCAACAGGAAATATTTCGCTTTCAGAGAACAAGAAAAATAGGTTTATTTGCGTTATGCTTTTTAATTTGTGCAGTTATTCAGTATCTGGTAAGTTAATATTCAAGAAAAATTAATTTTTATTAAAATGTTCTATTTCATATTAACGATTACTCATTTATTTCATCCCTTTGTATTCAGCATGCCTCTATCAAAATAAATCTATGTTTCTACGAAAATTGAAGCTTTTGCTTTTTTTTCGTGGCCCACATAAACTTAAACCTTGTTTATTTGGCCCATGTTAGCCTTTGAGTTTGACATGCTTGTTTTACACATTTAATCGGAATGCTCCTAGTAACTGGATAGTTAAGAACAAATGTTAAAATGTAGAGGTGCAGAACCGTCCTGGCCACCATATTCTGAATCTTCACATATAAGATATTTTAGAAGAATACAACAGAAATATTTTATTTCTGTTATTTAATTATTTATTTGAAGAAGGGAGAGGAAGTGGGAGAGAAGCAGGAAGAGGTGCTGGAAGAGAAGGAAAGAAAAGTAAGAGGGAAGAGAAGGAGAAGGAGAGGACAGGAAGGAAGGAGAAGAAGAAGGGAAATGAGAGAAAGCAAGAGAACAAATGAGGTTTTAGTTTCCAAATCTGGCTGAACATACAGATTCCTGCTCTCCACGTCCAGCCTGTTGCATTAAAGAAAAAAATCTCTGATGGTTTTAATTATCATTAGAGTTGGGATAACTGGGTTAGTGAGTACTGAGAATGTCCATGGGTTGACTCTCATGCATCCTACTCTGTAAGGGTTAATGAGATTGCATACTGGTGATCTTATGATTGTTTTCAATGCCTCACTCCAAAATAATGAGAAACGTGGGACTCTCAGACCCCATGGTCAGGCCATTTGGAGGAATATTTTGGTCCTTCCTGGGCTCCTAGAAATGTAACAACCTCATTGAGGTCAAGAAATATATCTTTTTCAACTCTACCTGTGGTGCTCACCAGGGTGCCTAGTGTGGAATACAAGATAGTAAATATACTGAATTTGATGCATTATGCAGGCTTTATGGGTGCTACCCAGTGCTAAATTCCAGCAGAGACCTTGATTTGTTAGAGGTTATCATTACTGATAAGGTGCCCATGATGTAGGAATTAGATTTAAAAGAAAACCATCTATGCTGTAAGAGCATGGGTTGAATTTGAACCCAGAGATGACTATTTCTAGTATGTCCTCACTGGAACATACAAACTTGGCCCCATTTTGGGTGGGGTAATGGTTTCACAGGGGAAGAGAGAAGTAGAAATGTCAGATATAGGAAAACAGGAAAATACAATGACTTACTCAGCTTTCCTAGTATATTGATCCTGGGTGGGTAGCAAGCAATGGCTAATATCCCCAATCCAGGAGAAGTTCACACATATCTTTAAGTAGAATCAAATAGGGGATTTCTATTTGTTGGTTTAAAACAAAGACCTTTCTATTTAACTTTTATTAAAGGAAAACAAATTCATCTGAGAGAGGACTATCACAGAAATAATCACAAAGTAAATTTCACAAGGAAAGGTGTTAATCTTGAAATGTCTTTTATTTATTTGTTCAAAAAGAATTACATTTTATAGCTCAGCTCCATGAGGAATTCACTATGACTTGTTTTAATATGCTTAAATTAAAGAATTGTTAATGCTGTGAATAGTTTTTAATTGGGACCTTATTAAATAGTCTATAAACAGAACACTTTCAGTTGAAGAGTGTTTGAAAACACTGTTATATAAAGATGTAGTAAAAAGATGCATATAAATTTTTGTTCTTCACCAAAGTAATTTTGGGACTCTAGACCTTTGTGCACACAAACGATAGGTTCTAGTCTTATAGTGGTCCATGCTCTTTGCACCTTGCAGCATATAGCAAGACATCTGATTTAGAGTTGAAGAGCATTACGTTTTAGATAGGTAGTCCACTATATAAACACATTGTTTCGGTAAATTTCATACTGCCTTGTTATTCTGGCACCTGCTGTTCAGAGAAAGAGGAAGCCTGAAGGAAATAAAACTCAGCACAAAATAGAGCAGCACTTTTGAAGTTGTGATTGCTGGGATGTACAAAGAGAAGAAACAAAATGAAAAGACAAGGAGTATTAAAGGTGGGGGAAGAGCTTATTTTTAATAGAATATTATTATATGTAACTGAGAAAAATGAATAAGGTGAAGTGTAATTTGAGAGGAAAAACTTGCAGGTTTTAATTGATTTTAGCTCTCAGACCCTTACAGCCAGAATGGATTTTGTAGAATCCCAGTCTTGTCATTTTATAACTAAGGAAAGTAAAGCTCAAGAGGTTGGCGCATGAAATTCACATGAGTCACATGATTGCTCATAGGATTCTCTCTAGAACTACCATTTCTTTTATAAATTAAACTAGAGGTCTGGTGCACAAAATTCATGCATGGGTGGGGTCCCTAGGCCTGGCCAGTGATCAGGGCTGATCAGGGCCTTCTGGCTGCTGGCTGGGGCCTTCCTTTCTGCCAGGTGCTGGCTGCCGGCTGGGGTCTGCCGGACAGGGGGAGGAACCTGGGAGGTTGGCCGGCCATAGGAGGTTGGCTGTGGGAGCGCGCTGACCACCAGGGGGAAGCTCCTGTGTTGAGAATCTGCCCCCCGGTGGTCAGTGCATGCCATAGTGACTGGTCATTTCCGGTCATTCCAGTGTTCCAGTTGCATGTATGTGTGTGTGTGTGTGTGTGTGTGTGTGTGTGTGTATATATATATATATATATATACACACACACACATACTAGAGGCCCGGTGCACAAAAATTTGTGCACTCGGTTGGGAGGGGGGGTCCCTCAGCCCGGCCTGTGCCCTCTCGCAGTCTGGGACCCCTCAGGAGATAACGACCTGCTGGCTTAGGCCTGCTCCCGGGTGGCAGAGGGCAGGCCCAGTCCCTAGGTGCAGCCCCTGGTCGGGCTCAGAGCAGGGCCGATTGGGGAGTTGGGGCGCCGCCCCCTGTCATGCACAGAGCAGGGAGATTGGGAGGTTGTGATGCCACCCTCAGTCACGCTCAGGGTAGGGCCGATTGGGGGGTTGGGGCACTGCTCCCTGTCACACTCAAGGCAGGGTCGATGGGGAGGTTGCGGTGCCACCCCCTGTCATGCACAGAGCAGGGCCAATCGGGGTTGGGGCGCTGCCCCCTGTCATGCACAGAGCAGGGCCCATCAGGGGGTTGGGGAGCTTCCCCCCTGTCACGCACACAGCAGGGCCCATCAGGGGGGTTGGGGTTCCGTACCCTGTCACGCACAGAGCAGGGCCAATCAGGGGGTTGGGGCGCTGCCCCCGTCACACACAGAGCAGGGCCCATCAGGGGGTGGGGCACCGCCCTCTATCACCCACAGAGCAGGGCCGATCAGGGCATTGGGGCTCCGCCACTCTCACACTCAGGGCAGGGATGATGGGGAGGTTATGGCTCTACCCTGTCACACACAGAGCAGGGCCCGTGGGCGGGCGGGGTTGGGGAGCTCCCCCCTATCAGGCACAGAGCAGGGCTGATCAGGGGGTTGGGGCGCCTTCCCCTGTCACACACAGAGCCGCAGGGCGATCAGGGGGTTTGGGTGCTGCCCCCTGTCATGCTGATCCTGGTGCCGGGAGGCCTCATGGCTCCGCTGATCCCGGTGCCGGGAGGCATATTACCCTTTTACTATATAGAATAGAGGCCTGGTGCATGGGTGGGGCCGGCTGGTTTGCCCTGAAGGGTGTCCTGGTTCAGGGTAGGGGTCCCCACTGGGGTGCCTGGCCAGCCTGGGTGAGGGGATGATGGCTGTTTGCAGCTGGTCACACACCCTTCAGGGTGGGGGTCCCCACTGGGGTGCCTGGCCAGTCTGGGTGAGGGGTTGAGGGCTGTTTTCAGGCTCGGGGTAACTGAACTCCCAAACGCTCCTTTTTTTCTTTTTTTAATTTTTTTATTCTGGGCCAGCTTTAGCTTTGAGGCTTGGCTCCAGCTCTTAGGCCTCTGCTGAAAATAGGTTTCTGGCCTTTGCTTCCAATGTTGCGAATCTGCTGGCTGAAGTCTGGCGGTATTTGTTACAATGTTTCTTAAACTGCCGGCTCAGAGGCCTGCAGCCGCAGGCGGGGAACGTTGGTTTCCTCCGTCACTGAGGCAAGCAAGCCTCATGTTAGTTTCAAGCTGCCTGGCTGCCAGCCGCCATCTTGGCTGACAGTTAATTTGCATATCTTGCTGATTAGCCAATGAAAAGGGTAGCGGTCGTACGCCAATTACCATGTTTCTCTTTTATTAGTGTAGATATATATATATATATATACACACAGACATACACATTTCATAAATAAAATGCCCACTTTATTTATTTATTTTTTCATGGAGGATAAATGAAAGAATAGTATTCATAAAATGTTTGCATGATTTTGGAAGAGTCACATGTTGGAGGTCAGAACTCTCTCATGAGCAACTAGAGGGCTCTGTATGCTGAGACGTTTAGCTGCTGGAAAGAGAGTCCTCTGTCCTGTGGCCACAGTCCTGGTAGCAGAGGACAAGAGGAACTGCTGGTCTACCCAGAGACTTCACTATTTCATTCCTCAGTCAACTTTCAGACAGAATCTAAGGTCTTTACTGGGCTGCTGGAGATTCTTGCTGTATAGACTGGTAGTGGAAAGCCTTCTGAAAACATTCTTGAGAGTTAGAGGTTGCAGTTTCTAAGTCCAGCATCCATCTGTGGAACTCGTATTGAGTTCCTGGAGTCTTGGGGTTCTGCCTCCGGGTAGCCAGGTCATGAGAAGAACAAAGGTTGAGTCAGAGCATCCTGGGTTTGGATTTTGACTCTGCAAAGGGACCATCCTTGTGACCACAAACAGTCACTGAACCCTCTGGATCTCTGTTTATTATGAGGAAAAAGGACATATGGCATATAAAATGCCCAGTAATGGTCTTCTCTGCCAAACACAGAGGAGTCAAACAGGAGATTTGCTTTAATTTCCCTCCTACTTCCTAAGGTGTCTCTATAACCAATGCAGAATCTGGTAGCATTAATTTTTCTTTGGTTACTTAATTTGCAAACTTGGAAGCAGGAGTACCCCAAATCCTCTTGAATCGCTTATATGATGAGATGATGAGCAATATCTTTAAAAATCAAAAACGTTACTATTAGTCACTGTATAAATACATTTTTTTATATTGGTTCTATTCCTGGCTTGATGCTGTTTTTAAGATATGTAATGGGCTACAACAAGTCAAGAATGGGTGATATATAGGCAGAGCTGCAGTATAGTCAACCTGAAGGTCAAAGCTCTGGGGAGGAGTGGACTTTACTGATTTTTTCCCAACTTTATTGATATGTACTTAATATAAAAAAGTTGCATGTATTTAAAGTGTACATTTTGATGAGTTTGCACATATGCATCACCACAAACAAGGTAATAAACATATCATCTCCAAAGGCATTCTTGTGTTTCCTCACTTGATTGTTATATTATTTGTGATAAGAACACTTAGCATGAGATCTAGCCCATTATCAAGTTGTTAAGTGCACAACACTGTATTTACTGTTACCTATAGGCTTTAAAGTTATAATTATGCAAGACAAATAAGTGCTAGAGATCTGCTGTACAACATAGAGTTGCATGGTTTTTTGAAGGGTGGGTTATTCAAGTGCAGTGTGCTTTGATTAGGTGGGTTGTTCCAAGTGTAATGTTCTGGGAGGAAAAAAATAGATTCATGGCCTCAGATTTAAAAAAAAGTCACAAACAAAAGATTGGCAAATACCTTAGATGAAAACAAAAATCAATTACAACAGAAGAATATTGCGTGGAATACAAGTTATAGCAAAAGTAATATTTATAGTTTCATTTACATCATAAATATGTGAAATATTTCTTACTATTTTTACAGTTCCTTTCTATCAAAGGATTAAAAAATGCACTTTCACAGCCTCATTCATTGAGCACCTACAATATGGCAGGAACTATCTGAATATACAGTGAATAGAATTAGGGCTTTAAGTAAAACATTCTGGTGGGCAGGGGGAAACAGTAAACAAGCACATAATATGTTTTTAAGTACTGATAAGTTTTATGCAGGCAGATAGAGAGAGGGATTAGAGAGCAGTATAGGGGTCCTGGTCTGTTTGAGATAAGTTAATTGGGAAGGTCTCCCTAAGGACATTGGAGCAGAGACCTAAATTAAGTGAAGGAGGGAGCCACATGGTGTTCTGAGGGAAGAGCATTCAAGTACAAGAAACAGGAAAAGAAGGCATGGTTTTTTTGCAGATAGGAAAGATCATGTCATGTTCCCAGAACAGAAGGCCCAGTGGTCCAGAGAATGGAGAAGGTGAGAAGAAAAAAACCTATAGGCCATGAGTTTTGTTCTGAATGTAATGGGAATGGGAAGCTCTGATGGTTAATTTTATGAGTCAACTTCTTAGTCTGCGGTGCCCAATTGTTTGGTCAAACACCAGTCTAGACGTTGCTGTGAAAGTATTTTTTAGATGTTATTAACATTTAAATCAGTAGACTGATTAAAGCAGATTGCCCTCCATACTGTGGGTGGCCTCATCTAATCAGTTGAAAGCCACTAGAAAAAAGATTGAGGTCCTTGTGGAGGAAGGAATTCTTCCTCCAGCCTGGAACATAGAAATTCTGCCTGAGCTTCCAGCCTTTGGACTCAGGACTCTTTCGGGAGTTTCTAGCCTGCCAGCCTACCCTGCATATTTTGGATTTGCCAGCCTCCACCCCCACCCCCACCTCCACCCCCACCCCCACCCCCATCCCCCAATTGCATCAGCCAATTCCTTAAAATGAATATCTATCTATCTATCTATCTATCTATCATTATTATTATTATTATTATTATTATCTATCTATCTATCTATCTATCTATCTATCTATCTATCTCCTATTGATTCTGTTTTTCTGGGGAACCCTGATTAATATAGAAGCCTTCAGGCTCATTTGAGCAAGGGCATGATATGATCTGATTTTTATTTCAGAAGATCACTCCTATCTCTAGGAGAGAAAAGTGACTTTTGACAGCAAGAGGGAAGCGGAGAAACTAGCTAGAAGGCTGTTCTAGTCCTGTAGGTGGACCTGACAGCAGCCTGGAAGTGTTCAGAGGTCACTGGATTTGAGAAATATTTCTCAGGATTTTCAGACCGATCAAATAAAGAGCGAGAGAGAAACAGATAAATCAAGGCTTAAATTTGGACCTGAGCAGCTGTGTGAAGGGTGTGCTATTTATAAAGACAGTTCTGGAAGCCTGGGTGAGGAGCAGGTGTGCCGAGATGGAAAAAGAGGGAGGAAAGATGTATTAAGGATCCAAAGTTTTATTTTGAGCACATTAGTTTCATGTTGCCCGTTTGCTGTCCAATTGGAGGTGTCAGGTAGACTATTAGAATCAGGCACATGTTGTTGTACAGTGGTAGTTAAGGGCACAGTCTCTGGGCCAGAACATCTGGATTCAAATGACAAATCCAGTCTTCAGAGTGAACCTCACTGTCTTGGTCTTTTCATATGAAAAATGGGATGATAATACATACGCCTTGTGGAAGTGACACAAGGATTAAGTTAGTCAGCATACTGAAGCTCTTAGAATGTGGATGATCATAGAAAATGTAATATAAATGTTCGATATTATTATAGCCAAAGTTTTATCTTTCTGGTCCATCAAGTACATTGCTAGAATGAGACGGGGGCCTGGGGAATGTTTCTTAAGCATGCCTGCCTTGGATAGTTTTTAATTGCTAGCTCTAAGAGGTCAAACTACATACTGGAGTGGATGAAGCCAAGTGTTTGGCTTCCCTTTGCCTGGACAGTGAGCACTTTTGGAGTGTTTGAATAAAGTATACTTTCATAGCAGCTTGACTGATACAGCCCCACTCCCTCAAATGATCTCCTTGCCTTTTCTGCGTTGTTTTCCTCCATTGTGCTTATCACCTTCTCATAACTATCTATGAAATGCTTATTTATTTATTTATTTTCTGTTTCCTCTTAGTAGAATGTAAGCTCTAGGAGGGCAGAGATTTTTTGACAGCCTGTTAGCACGACTGACTTAGTCAATATAGGAGAAATAAATGCTATTGCCTAGTGCTTATTGTTCCCATTCTGTTTTTTAAAAATTCTATTTCTTCAAATATTTTTCCATTTGAAAACCATATCCAGAAGAAGGTTGGACATTAATATGATTCTCTGGGCCTTTCTGACTTGTGCAGAATGTCAATTTTCATTGAGTCAAATCTCATCTGTGAAGTGAAATTTCAGAGGAAGCTTCTCATGGCAGTTTCAATTTTGACTTTGGAAATAAATTCTGGAATTGACATATGGTCTCCTGAAAGTGATGGTACTTTTTTGCTGTTGGCTGTCCACTCCATTTCCCTGCCAGTCTATATGTGGGCAGTATTCCACTCCAAGTGCAGTCTTATCACAGATTTTTGCTCAGCAGTACTTGTCCATGAGACGCACTGAGGGCTGTGCAGGGTGGAGGTTGATACATGGCCCAGTCAATCTATGACTTATGAGATCTATTGCAAATCCAAGGCACTGTATTGATTCTGCGGAATGGACTGGAAACTGACCTTCATCTCACAGAACCCTCTAACTTGCTCCTTGTTTGTTTATTCCCAACAGAGCACTTGCATCATGCAGTTTTGTTCCAAAATCATTAACTTTTATTTCCCTTTACATTCCATCATGATTTTTACCCTACATATGTAGAGTGGACAAATTATTGTCATTATTTAGCACAAAGCATAGGTCCTGTTTCAATGTGAGCTTTTAGAGCAATGGTTCTCAACCTTCTGGCCCTTTAAATACAGTTCTTCATGTTGTGAGCCAACCATAAAATTATTTTCGTTGCTACTTCATAACTGTAATGTTGCTACTGTTATGAATCGTAATATAAATATCTGATATGCAGGATGGTCTTAGGCGACCCCTGTGAAAGGGTCGTTCGACTGCCAAAGGGGTCGCGACCCATATGTTGAGAACCGCTGTTTTAGAGGCAGTTAATTTTATCTTCTCTCAGTGCATGGTTTTAGTAGATAGCTATTAGTTCCTTGGACGTGCAGACATTGTGTCAAAATGAATTAGATTTGATCCTTGCACTACTTGTGCTAGCACTTACTGTCACACTTAGCATATTGTATTGCAAATAGTATTTAAAAATGTTTCATCTTGATCAGATTAATCTTACTATTAGAGATGTTGTCTGATTTCTCATTGTGATTTTTACCAACCAGCACATGATGGCAGATAGTTGGGATTCAACAAATGATGCTTGAAGTGAGTTAACTATTCATTTCTGAGGCTATATGAGAAGAGGATTGACAGTCTGCTGCTCTCAGGTCTTCCTTTTATCTGGAGAATGAATGATAGGCTGGAATAGGAATTCCCTCATCAGCCATTCTCTTTGTCCTTAAAGTAGGTGTATAATGGACTTCAAGATACCACCTGGAAAAAATAACCTGTTTCTGGATTATGTTATGATCCTTTGTGCCTTTGAATTCCAAGCATGTTTTATGTAATTGGAGGATGGTCATTTCATTCTAGTAACTAAAATAGGACAGAGTAGCTGAGAGGAAGCTTTAATTCTTCTACTAGAGAATGTTCTTTGTACAGGTAAGTAGTGGGATTGAGGATTTAGGGGCTTACTTCAGGCCACAGAGCCATCAGTTCATGTGGGAAGGGAATTCATGGTTCCTAAGCGCCACTGGAGCTTGTTTTGGGAAAGTGACTTGATTTCCTGGGCAAGGCAGAACATTCTAAACAACTTGCATTCTCTCTCTTTCATATCGAGGGAGGGAGGGAGGGAGGGAGGGAGGGAGGGAGGGAAGGAGGGAGGGAGGGAGGGAGAGAGAGAGAGAGAGAGAGAGAGAGAGAGAGAGAGAGAAAGAGAGAGAGATCGGTTGCCTCCTGCAACCTGGGTATGTGCCCTGATCAGGAATGGAACCCACCACCTTTTGGCATAGGGGACAACGTGCCAACCTACTGAGCCACACCTGCAAGAGCACTTGCATTCTTTTTCAGAGATGACTTGATACTCACAATGAAGCCAGCCAGGCAGGGATATTAGTCTATGAGTTTGATGTCTGTAAAACTCATGCTGAGTCACTTTCTTGTGGCTATGGATACCCAGAATTGTCCTGTGATCACCGAGGACTTTGCTGTTGCTGTGTTCAATTCACCTGAGGTAAAGAAAATTGAACTGAGCAACAGAAGATATGTGGACAATAAAAAAAATCAAATGAACATTTTACCCCCTGAGGTGAAAAGGAAAGAGAAGGATTCAAATAAAACTTTAAAGAATAATGATTCATTCACAATAAATGTCATATTCCTTGCCTTGGCTCTGTGATGTCATTACTATTATTTATGTAATATTCCATCCTGTGCAACTCACACTATTGATGCTGCATCAAAGGGCAGGGAGCCTCTTAACCATTGTTACACATCGATATAGCCATTTTCTCTGCACAAATAAGTGAGCTTATTATATACTATTTGAAATGGTAAGTGCTAGGGGGAAAAATAAAGAAGGGAAGGAGGAGAAGTAATCTTGGTGACAGCTGGACCTTAGACAGTCATAAGACCATCTTATTAAATGTGCTTTCCAGGTTTGCAAGTTATATCCTAAATTACACCATATGGAACAGATGTGGGCACTAAGAAAATAGGATCACAGTCATGGAGATGAGGCATTTGCCCCTTTTACATGCACTTACTCTTATGCAGATTGCTCAAAAGTAAAAGCATTAAGTTCATACTGGAATTTTCTTTAACTGAATTGTAACATATTTTTATTTGTATCAAGAAAGCATTCAGATATAGGAAAAAATATCTATTAGCTTTATTTTCAACATAAAAGCCAAATCTTTGCATATGTGTTTTTTTAAAAAAATATATTTTATTGATGTTCTACAGAGAGGAAGGGAGAGGGATAGAGAGTTAGAAACATCGATGAGAGAAACACCGATCAGCTGCCTCCTGCACACTCCCCACTGGGGATGTGCCTGAAACCAAGGTACATGCCCTTGACTTGAATCGAACCTGGGACCCTTGAGTCCGCAGGCCAACGCTCTATCCACTGAGCCAAACTGGTTAGGGCCATATGTTTTTTTAAAAACATGTTTTTATTTATTTCAGAGAACAAGGGAGAGGGAAAGAGAGATAGAAACATGAATGATGAGAATCATTGATTGGCTGACTCCTGTACGCCCCTACCAGGAATCAAGCCTGCAACCCAGGCATGTGCCCTGACCAGGAATCAAACCGTGACCTCCTGGTTGATAGGTCGATGCTCAATCACTGGGCAATACCAGCTGGGCTGCATATGATTTTAATAACAATTTAAGTGGTAGATCAATTAACAAATTGTTTAATTAAAATCTATTTAAAGAAGAATCTTTCCTCGTTTATATTTTTAAATATTGATTCAGTCACTAAAATTTTTTTGTCTTAATTGAAGTAATTTTTGAAGCAACTATACTGGAAGTAATCAACACCAAGAGTTATTGCTATGTTCTCTCACCTTTTTCATTTTATGGTAAAATTAATGGTTTACAAAAGGGCTGTGTTCTGCACATATTGAGTATGAATATTGGAAAATAGAAATATAATATTGGACCCTTTGTAGAGAATCTGCAGCTGGTGACAAAGGCTGGGTCTTTATGGAGGAACAGTCTAAGTCCCACCATTCAGGTTTCCAATAAAACAGGCTAATGCAAGTGAGAATAATATCCCCTGTGCATTTGACATTGACTTTCTCTGTGTGATATTGGGCAAGGAGAGGAGAAAGCCTGAACATGCTGCAGAGGTGAGATGCCCAATGTGTGGAAGCCAAGACCTTCTTGCAGTGGTGTGATAGGCAAAATAAAGGCCCTCCCAAAGATGTACCCTTCCAATGCCTTTACTGCAGTCTGATGAGACCCGCATCAGACATCTGACCTACAAAACTGTAAGCCACTATGTCTGTGGTAATTTGTTAGAGCAGCGATAGGAAATGAATATAAATGTTATGGACTGGATGGAAAAGATCAAGAGAGGAGCCTCATTTGGATAGGTCAGTTTTAGCACTTGGAACAAGCCTGCTGTGTGGAATAAGGCAAAGCTGTATTTGCTTTTACATTTTGAAAACACCATTACTGACAACTTAGGCAGACATCCAGGTCAGTTAAAATAATGAATGAAGGGCACATCTATGCAAAAGTCAGCTGTGTATATTATTATAAATATAGCTTTTCATTTTCAGACAGGCCTAGGAGATAGGAAGCATAGCCTTTTTGTTGAGGTACTAAAAAAATAATTTCTGAATTCTTTTCATAAACTATTTCTCTTGTTTCTGGGTAAATGTCATATGTAAATATATCACTTACAATCATTCAAACTTCTTATAACAATCAATCATTTGTCATGGAAAAATGATGTGTCCAGCAATTAGGTCAAGTTTTGTATCAACTTCATTGCTTTTTCCTCTGCAGTTAATTGACTCTTCTACAAAATCAGTGCTTGAATGTAATCTTTTTAGCTCACTTACTGTTAGTTCAGTATTTCCTGGCCTTCTTCTTGGGGGCTCCTGAGTGCCACCTAGTTGTTCATTAGGACCTTGTATTGGGGATCCTCCTGAGCATGCACAACTCTATCCAAGTGTACTCAGGACTCTCACAGAGATACAATGTGGAGGCACAGAGACATTTGACTGGCTGTTCCTGGATCATTGTTAAATTTTATATGTGCCCTCACCAGGGATTGAATCCAGAACCTTGGCATGTCAGGACAATGCTTTACCCAAGCATGTCAAACTCAAAGGCTAACACGGGCCAAATAAACTAGGCTTAAGTTTATGTGGGCTGCAAAAAAACAAAAGCTTCAATTTTCATAGAAACGTAGGTTTATTTCGATAGAGATGTGCTAAATACAAAGGGCTGAAATAAATGAGTAATCGTTAACATAAAAGAATAGGATTCAAGGAAGAAAAAAAAACATTTTAATAAAAATTGAGATTTTTTCTTGAACGTTAACTTACCAGACACTGAAAAACTGCACAAATTAATAAGCGTAATGCAAATAAACCTATTTTTCTTGTTCTCCAAAAGCAAAATTTTTCCTGTTGTGCACACCAAACAAGTCAGTACAAGACTAATGGCATGGCAATTGGCTGCTAAAATATTTGCTGCTTGTATTAGTGGAGAGAAATGGTGCGCCTGTGTGTAAGGTGCGTAAGGGAAATGAATGCAACACGATTATAGTAATCAGTCATTAGTGAACATTGAAGTTATTAATAATTATTTATAACAGGATATTGTAAAAATTAAGTTAGGAAATTTTTATTAAAATGTTTCTTACATACTATTATATTGGCTGGGCCGCAAAAATTATGTGGACTACATGCGGCCTATGGGCAGAGAGTTTGACATGCTTGCTCTAGCCAACTGAGCTACCAGTGCTGGGTTAGATTTAAATTGTAATTCCATTTGTTCAAAAAATAGCTTCTTGCCTGGACTTAGTGGCTCAATTGGTTAAGTGTTGTCCTGTCTACCGAAAGGTTGCTGTTTGATTCCCAGTCAGGGCATGTACCTGGGTTGTGGGTTTGATCCCTGGTCAGGGCATGTATGGAGGGCAACCAATCAATGTATTTCTCTCACAATGATCTCTCCCTCTCTCTTTCTCTCTCCCTCCTTTTCTCCCTCATTCCCTCCCTCCCTCCCTCTCCTGCACCCACCTAAATATGTGTCTATCATTTTACTTTTTATCCAATCCCAGAGGTTTCCCCACTTTGCTTTCTTCTGGCTCTCTCATCTATCACCAATGGATTTCATATAATCCACCTATGTCCCCTTCTTTGATTGCAATGTATAAAAATAGATGAAGAAACCACCATTCTCTGGAGCGTTATCTCAATCCGTTGAGGTTCTACTTCCCGGCAGTTGTCAACAGTTTGACTCAGATAAACTCACAAAAATTCTTTACAGGTTTAAAAGTTTTTACGTTAACAAAGGCATGGTCTAAAAGTCCATAAAATTTATACACACATACACAAACATGCCTTGTGAGGTCCTTCAAGCGTTGATACAGACTTTTTAATAGGTACAACCTGTTGTGTTTGTATCTGTGTGTTGTGTTGTGTTGTGCATAAGTCAGCCAGATCTTTAATTCCTTTAGGCCCAGGCAGAGCTATTCAGAACTGTCATGAATTGAATTGTGTGCCCCCTCCCCCCCCACCAAATTTACATGTTGAAGCCCTAACTCTCAATATGACTGTATTTGGAGATAGAGCCTGTATGGAGGTATAGAAGGTTAAGTGAATCATAAGAGTGGGGTCTTTTATGATAGAATTAGTGTCCTCATAAAAGAGTGAAGAAGAGACATCAGAGACCTCTGTTCCTCTCTGAGGAAAGACCATCTGAGGACATAGCAAGAAGGAGGCTGCCTATTCTATATAATAAAGACCTAATATGCTAATTAGACCAAATAGCACAAAGACTGTCCAGACATCCTTCCAAATGACCTTCTAGACAAAGCCGAGGCTGCGAGGGGCTGTGAGGGCTGGCCAAGGCTGCGAGAGCTGGTCAAAGCTGCGAGGGCCTGCGAGGGCCCGTTGGGGCAGCTGGGGCTGCGAGGGCTGAGCCCCTTGCATGAATTTCATGCATTGGGCCTCTAGTAAGTTAGAAAGAGAGACCTTACCAGAAACTGAATTTACCAGCACCTTGATCATGGATTTCTAGTCTCTAGAATTGTGAGATTTAAAAATTCTCACTTTTCTTTGTTTGTTTTGTTTAAGCAACTCATTCTGTGATATTTTGTTACAGAAGCCCTAGCAAGTTAACACATGAGCACTTCCAGGAGTCTGTATCTTATCCTAAAAAGTCCTTGAAGCAAATTAAGCTTGGGGAATGTGGCTTTGCCCCTTTTACATTTGAAAGCAAGTATCTCTGGCTGTTGTGTAAAAAGTGACATAAAAAGGAGGGCAAGCCCTGGCCAATATGGCTCAATGTTAGAGTAATGGCCCGTAGGCCAAAGGGTTGTAGGTTCTATACCTCAGGCAGGTTTGGGCAATCAGTCGATGTGTCTCTCTCACATCAACCTTTCTCTCTTTTCCTCTTCTTCCCTCCCCTCCACACTCTCTAAAAATCAATGGGAAAAAAATATTCTCCAGTGAGGTTTAACAACAACTGATTGAATCAATCCTGCAATGGGACCTTTTATTGACCTATAAATACAAATTGTAGAATCTTTTAGAAGCAATTACCACAAACTGATATACTGATTAATCTTTGAAGTGTGGCCCCCTTTTTTTAATGGATTGCTTTGCCTGAGAGAACAGCCTGAAAGTGAGGCCCTGGTCAAGAGATGTCAGTATGTCAGTGTGGATGTTATGTTTAAACCAGCCTTGGTTTCTTGCCCCAAAAAATGTATTGCTTGGAGCCTCATCAGAGCTATTGCTGCCATCCATGTGCTATGGCAGACAAGAGACTCATCAGTTTCTGTCATTTATTTCAGATTTTTCAACCCTTTTTTTTCCCTCCCAAGAATATTACATTAAATACCCGATATATGCTATGCCCTCCTATTTGAGGCCTTGGGGATGGCCAGACCAATAACATGCAGTCCTTGCCCTTGAGGTATCAGGTAGTGATGTTTGTTTTCCTGCATTCTTTCAAATCTGTTGGTTATCTCTTTGTGTTCTCCTTGGAGAAGATAGGTGAGGGTCCTATATTCTCAGATTTGGCCCAGATGCCATTGTAGCAGCCTGTTGTGATTAAAAAAATAAAGGGATTTTGAATCAGGAAACCAGGCCTCTGATCAGCTTCTGTCACTCAGGCTAAGTCCTTTGGACTGATGACTTCACATTGGCAATGTGGGAAGAGCACAGTATTGGAAATGTGGATTCTATTATATTATTGATTGGTTGGTTGTTTGCCTCTGCTTCTAACCAGGATGAGGAACGGTCCAGCATGTTGTAATCTCAAGGAAAAGCTATGTTTCCAGTGCCCAGTTCAGCCATATTTCTAACTGTTAATACCAAACTCCTGGAATTTCTAGGAGAAATCAGGTCTGGAGTCACAATTGGGTTGGGCTATGTGCTTTATGACATTCTAGCTGTGGGATATCAGTCCTTTGATTTAGGGAAAAACCCCCAAAACATGGTCTAAATAAATTAAAATTTATTCCTCCTCCATGTAATTGTTGATATCCAGGACAAGTATAGTAGCTTCATACTCATCAGTGACACTTGATTCTGTCTATCTTGCTGCCCTTCTATCTTTATCATGTGACTTTCATCTCACTATTCAAATTGTTTGCTTTTGCTCCAGCCATCAAAACTAATATCCCAATCAATACGAAGGAGAAAAACTTGTTTCCCTTAATTTAAGAACATTTTCCAGAAATTGAACACACCAAGCCTGTTTTATATTACAGTATAGGCCAGCCGTGGGCAAACTACGGCCCGCGGGCCGGATCTGGCCTGTTTGAAATGAATAAAACTAAAAAAAAAAAGACCGTACCCTTTTATGTAATGATGTTTACTTGGAATTTATATTAGTTCACACAAACTCTCCATCCATGCTTTTGTTCCGGCCCTCCGGTCCAGTTTAAGAATCCATTGTGGCCCTCAAGTCAAAAAGTTTGCCCACCCCTGGTATAGGCCCAGTGCATGAATTCGTGCACCAGTGGGGTCCCTTGGCCTGGCCGGTGGGGTGGGACCGAAATTGGCTCTCTGACATGCCCTGAGGGGTCCTGGATTGCGAGAGGGCGCAGGCCAGGCCAAGGGACCCCACCGGTGCACGATTGGGGCTGGGGAGGGATGCAGGAGGTTGGCCAGCTGGGAAGGGACCGCGGGTGGGCTCCAGGGTGTGTCTGGCTCATCTCGCTCAGCCGGGCCCCAGCAGCAAGCTAACCTACTGGTTGGAGCATCTGCCCTCTGGTGGTCAGTGCACATCATAGTGAGCGGTTGAGCAACCTTAGCATATCATTAGCATATTAAGCTTTAATTGGTTGAACTGCTGACCGGACGACTGGACACTTAGCCTATTAGGCTTTTGATTATATAGGATTGGCATACACACCTACAAGGGAAGCTGGGAAATGTAGTCTTTATTCTGGGCTAGCACTGAAGAGCCTAGAGATGGGATTATTCAGGAAGGAGTGTGGAGGACCCTCTAATCTAATAGCATGAAATGTTCCCTGTGATGGGCAAAACTTTTGAACAGTTGAAGTTATTGTGAACTTGTGAAAAAATGTTCTTTAAAAGCATTTCCTACTTTTCATACATTTCCTTCCATTAGCTGCCCCTTCCTGACTTCCCTCCTTATTATTCCAGGTAGGACTCTGTACACCAGCCTAGGCAAGCTTAGGCAGCCTTGCAGAAAAACTTTTGATAGAAAGGAATTGTACATCGTGATTTTCCCAGGGTGCCATAGCTTTAGAGACATCAAATAAGTCTCATAGTAACTAGTTTTAGTATTGAGCTGCTGTGCAGTGTTAGGCAAGTTACTAAAATTCTCAACTTCAGTTTCCTTATCTGAAAATATAATTACTAATCATTGCCTCATAGGGTTATTGTGAGGTTAAAGATTTGGATGTTGTCAAACATCTTGTAAGGGCTCAATAAATGATGGTATTATTATTTTATGATGATGCTAATGCTGACATTAAACTTAGTGGAATTATGACCTCCTTCCTTCATAAATATAGGCCAGAACATCAGTCCACAGTTATACACGACTAGATGAATTCTTCTTCTCCTTACTTTCTGGATAATGGGGCTTATCAATTCTTCATAAAGTACTTTGGATTCTGGAGCTAAAGCTCTAAAGAAGTCTAATGACTAAATAAAATTTAAATGCCATTAGCACTTCACATAATCATCACAAAATGCCAGTGGGATATTTGGAAAATAAATAAATTGAGTCCGCTATTTAGTTCTCTTTAAGATTTCTACCAAGATGTTGACAGACGGAAAATCAGTAAAAATACTGTAGGCAGTGTATTTTTGTTTTAATTTTTTAAAATCCCACATTGCTTAGCTCAAGAGGATGTGAATATAAGAGAGTTTCAGAGTAGTTTGTTAGCTTTTAGAATAAGAGTCAGCTTTGTGAATTACCTAATTACACTCAACCTTCTATTGACACACTGTGCAATCACTGTAGAATAGTTCACGTGTGGCCTGCATACACTATAATTTAATCTGACATAGTAATTCTTTCTTAATGTCTGGGAAATTTAGGGACCAGTGTAAAAATAAATGATATAAAAACTCAAAGTTTTTTTTCACTCTTAAATAACAGTATTGTGCTTATGCAACGTATATTGGGAAGGAGCTGGGAAGAGAGTACAGGGGACTACTGTCACATAATAAAATGATTAATATTTATTGTTATTAACTCTTCATTATTATTAGTGAAAGAGAAGGTGGAATGACTAAGAGAAAATAGTATAAAATGCTTAGATTTCTTTGAAAGAACCAGGAATTTGATTCAAGTTAAACAAGGGGTGCAGTCTATTATTATTTAGTCTGTGCAAGAAACTAAGCATTTTGCATACATTATCTGACTTAATTTTTCAATCCCCTGTGAGGGAGGCGCTCAATGAAAAATGCCATAATTTTTTATCAATAAATATTTATCAACCATTTATTATGTGCCAGGACATTGGAAATTCAACAGTGACTAAGGCATGCTTTCTGCTTTCTGCAGTCTTATAGAGAGTGGGAGTCACCAACACATAAATGGGAAAAATATAGTTTGTAATAAAGAGGGAGAGTAAGAATAAAGAAGTGTTGGTATTGATTTCTAAGCATAATTGATTTGTAGATAGGCATTCTTAAAACAGTTTCTGTATCACTTTAGAGTTGGAAGATTTCCCAGGATTCAAGGATTGTGTAAGGCAGGGATGACTCAAACTACATTTACTTTCCAAAGATTTAGTGAATGTGTACTCCTCACATCTGGGCAGGGCAATGTACCTGCATGTGAGTGCTCAGCCATGCCCAATGAGAGGGATCTGAAAGGTGATGTCCTGGGTGCATGTATCTGACTCCCTTTTCTTCACAGTTTCCACTCAGAATCCACCCCATGTGCACAGACAGAACCTGGAGAGTGTGTTTCTGGTCGTGAGATTTCCTGAGATGTCTGAAAGAGCACAGGTGCAGGGGAACTAAATTATCCGGAGTGCTGTCTCAGGCCCCTTCTCTGCCAGCAGATGGGGGCAGATCTCAGAAAAGAGAAGTCTCCTGCTGTAGCCTCTCATCCTTGGGATGAGCTTCCTCATTGTTTAAATCTGTAGAGCTAGAGAACAACTGGCTTGAGGAGCTGAATGACATTTCCCCCTGTTTGGGTGGTAATGGGTATCTATGTCCTAAAGCCCCAGAGAGTCTTGCTGTCATCCAGCAGAGGGCAGCAGCTTGCTGCTCCGACTCTATGGGAAGAGCTGTTGCGTGCAGGGGTCACTGTCATTCTTGTACAAGAGTGGATCTTACTCTTTGGATGCACATTTGAACTTCTAAAAATACCTATGCATGGAAGCTATTCAGACCATAAAATCAGAATAGCTGGGGCTGTAGTCAGGTATTGGAATATCTTAAAATTTTCTCATGTATTTCTAATGTATGGCCAGGGTTGCAAATGACTTCTTTAATATGACTCAGGATGGCCATACTCAATAATTAAGAAAGGTGATTAATTCTGAGGGAAAGCCATTGGAGAAATAACATGGAGCATCAACAAAGAAAAAAAGAATTAAACTTTCAAGTAGATAAAATGGAACAATAACAACAAAACACTAGTTTCTGAAAGAATTTTCTTGATTTAATAATTCAGTAAAAGAATTAAAAAATAGATTATTGGGGAGAAGCCAATTATCTTGGAAAACTAAATGGAATAAGCCACTTACAAGACAGATAAAAAGAAGTGGAAATCAGAAGTGAAGGATAATTAACTGATGACTAAGAAGGAAGAATAAATAGGGGATAGGTAATAATGAAAGAATAGAACCCTTTTCTGAGTGGAAGAATGATTTACATCTAAAAATTTAAAAGGTTCCATGGCTTTTAGATAGCATTGGAATGAAAGGTTCTAAATATCAAGTGGGAGATATAAGAACAACATGTAATTGGTTATTTAGTTTAAGGTCAAATCTGTAAGGATCTTACATACAGTCTTGGAGAATACAGGATTCAATTGACCTGATACCCATCTATCCCATATAAGAAATCCTATCTAATAAAGAGGGAATATGCTAATTGACCTTCACACTGTCACGAAGATGGAGGCACCCACAGTCAATAAGGAGGGAATATGCTAATTGACTGCCCCGCCCTCAAAATGGCAGTGCCCACAGCCAATAAGGAGGGAATATGTTAATTGACTGCCCCACCCTCAAAGATGGTGGTGTCCACCCACAGCCACAAGATGGCGGCGCCCAGTCCCCTCAGGCCCACTGAGGCGGCAGGTACGTGGCTAGGCCTGGCCTTGCCGTGCTTCTGCCTCCGGAGTCCCCAAATCCCCTCAGCCCCCCAGCCACCCAGGGCTGGCCCGAGGTGTAGGCAACCCTTGGATGGCAGCTGCCCAGCCACCCAGGGCTTCCTGAGGCTCTGGTAACCAGGGCCGGCTGAGGCTTGCACTGCCGGCAGTGGCAGCAGCAGAGGTGTGATGGGGGTGTCGCCTTCCCCTGATCACTGGGTCGCCTCCTGCCCCTGAGGGCTCCCAGACTGTGAGAGGAGGCAGGCTGGGTTGAGGGATGCATCCCTCCAGTGCATGAATTTTCATGCACGAGGCCTCTAGTTATATATATAAAAGTCTAATATGCAAATTGTCCTCACGGGAGTTTGACCAGGAGACTGATTGCTTGCTATGACATGTGCTGACCACCAGAGGGTGGTATGGAACGAAGGAAGGCCCTGGCCAGCAGCCGACAGCCTGGGAAGGGAGGCCCCAATCGGCCCTGATCACTGGCCAGGCCTAGGGACTCTACTTGTGCATGAATTTTGTGCACTGGGCCTCTAGTTCAAGTATAATAGAAAAGGATTGAATCACCTAAAAGGGTGAGGACAGTAGGAATATATGATGTGGGTGGTTGGCCAAGTGGAGACAGACTGGAAGTAAAAACATTCTAGTGTTTTTATTTGATACCTGGGAAATAAACAGTCTTGGCTGGCAGCACAATTACTTAAGCTAGATTCATCAGTAGAGACTTATAGGTTTCATCCTATAAGGAATGGATGTAGAACCAGTAATAATACCGAGAAGTATGATTATTTTTCCAAAATAACCAGACATATGGTGATGGGGAATAACGTGGAAAAAAAACAAACGAAACCTAGCCAGAAAGAGTAAAAATGAGAACAAACACAACAATTATAAATTGATAAAATGAAATTGAAGTAAATAATAAAACCAAGTATATAAATTATCACAGTATATAGACTATTGACTGAATTTTCATAACACAAGACAGAGACTCTCATAGGAGGTCAAAATGCAAAAAGAAGATAGAATAATTATTGTTATGATCAAGATATTACTTAAATGCACCAAACATATGACAAAGCTCTAAAAAATAAGAATGACTTAGACTAAGTAAAATTTTACTAGGTTTTAATATAACTTGTTAGGAAAATATTAATGATCAAGCCAGTAAAAAGCCAACCTACCTTGCATTTCACTTCTGTAATTAAAAGTTCAAAGCAACATGTACTAAAGAAACCTTTTAGCTTATGTACAAAGAGTAGGCATTATTTTTTGGTTCACATGTACAATGATCAAAAAGTGGCCCTAGCTGGTTTGGCTCAGTGGATAGAGCATCAGCCTGCAGACTGAAGGGTCCCAGGTTCGATTCCGGTCAAGGGCACATGCCTGGGTTGCAGGCTTGATCCCCAGTCGGGGTCATGCAGGAGGGAGCCAATCAACGATTCTCTCTCATCATTGATATTTCTACCTCTCTCTCTCCCTCTCTTCTTCTCTGAAATCAATAAAAATATTAAAAGTGAATAAGACCATAACATATTAAATGTAGAGATGTTACATTTCTAATTATGGCCAATAAGACTAGAAATGAACAGTACAATTACTTATAAAATCTAAACTACAGCACTTATAATTACAAACACAAATTCTCAAAGAAGAAATTTAAAATACCATAAATTATCTCGATAAGCTTACATTATAACTTGTGGACAGCTGTTGTTTTATTCAGAGAAAATTATTGTTATTATTAAAAGAAAGCCTCATCCTATATAATAAAAGGCTAATATGCAAATTTTCCCCACAGGCAGGAGTTTGACCAACTAGGAGTTAGACGTGTGCTGACCACCAGGGGGCAGCATGGGACATGGCAGGTGTCAGTGACGTGGTGCTGGCAGGGGGCAGCAGCGGAGGCGCTGCTGGCCCTGATGGGCCCCATCGAGAGTGGGACCATGGTGGGATGGTGGAGCAGGTGAGCGGGTGGCGCCAGGCCAAGGCGGGTGCAAGCAGGAGTCCTGATGGCTCTGCTGGTAGCCCTAAAGATGGCGGCCAGTGGTGGCAGTGGGGAGCGGGTCTGGTGAGCGGGCAGCACCAGGCCAAGGCCGGTGCAAGTGGGGGCCATGATCGCCCCGCCCGTCACCCCACAGATCAGCCCTAGACCCTACCCGTGCTCGAATTTCATACACCGGGCCTCTAGTAATAAATATAATGATTAGCTTAAGTTAGAAAAAATAAGATAAAATGTACTGAAAGAATAAAGATTGTAATAATTAGTGAGGTAAAAGATAAAATTAAAGAAATAGAAAATGTATATTCTCAAAAGAATAAATATACCCCCAAATATGAGCCTTTAGAAAAAGCAAAATATCTGGCATGTTTGCTTATGGAAAATATGAAAGATAAATATATACAATAATTAGAAAAGCTTAGTTGAAAATACCAGACTGAAAAAAAAACTATTTGCAAGGGAATATTACTTGCATTTTTTTCTGAGGATCTTATTTTATTGATAACAGGTTGTTTTTTTCCTCTTTTTTCAATATTCTGAGTATATTTATTTAACCAACAATCTTTCCCATTTTGCAAGCACTTAATCCCCAACACTGGCGGTTCTTCGTTTAGGTCTGACAACTTTCTTCATAGTACTAAGATACTTACAATTGTATTCATACCTCCTCCATCTTTTAAACAGTACTGCCTTTTAGCAATAGAAGAGGGTTATCTATCCTGAACTACAATCAGTGTCTTAGCTTGACGTATCAAGGAGGAATTCACCTTGTGCAGGCAATCTACTTGTTTGTTTATTTTCCTGAACTGACATTGCATGCACCAAGAGACTCCCCTGTGACTTCTATTGTACCAGCTAGACACAAGAAGGTCACTCTCTTCTTTAATGATAACTTTATTCCGAATATTCAGCATTGTGGGGCAGTTCAGTGCCAGTTTTCAGACCATTGCCACCATTGGTCTGGTTTTGCAGAGCTGGTTGAAATATATTCTATTATAATAGGAATAAGTTTCTTTACGCTATTGATTATCCATGAAAATGCATTAAAAAATCTTTAGCCATTGAAACTTTAGCAATAACTGCATTGAAATGTACTACTTCTTGAGTATAAAACCATTGTCTCAAACCAGAGGCTTCTGGGAATTATTGGAAATGGTGATGGTAACTCCTGGTGGGGCATGACTTTAAAATTGACATAGAGAGTCTTTAGAGTCAGTACACAGAGCCTTTGATTAAACTGAGTTAAACATTTGCTGATAAAAATGTCCAACATTGGTTAATTATCATTTAAAAGTTGCTATTTTGTTATATTGGAACATATTTCTCCCCCTCCCCCCATTTTTTCCCTACATTTCCCAGTTCCTAAAAGGACCTAGGCCTCCAACCCTGGAACCAGGCTTTTTGGTATAAATGGGTACAAACCTCCTTTCCATTGGCTTTACCACTTGAACTTTACATGAACACCAACACAAGCTTTAGTAAGTGCTTTGGCTTGTGCTGATAAACGGAAAGAAAATGTCTGGTAGCATCAACACTTTCTAACTAAAGTGTGATCTACTTCTATTCTCTACAGCTTGACTAACAGATATTATAATATCTTAGTATTCTATTAAGATTATAATATTTAATTTGTTTAAAAGAGTATTATAACTCAGACTATATCTGCTTCTCAAGCAAAAACCCAGGTTTTCTTTAAAACAGAGAAATAACTTTTATGATCATGAATTTTATTTTTATTCTGCAAGACATATATCCATTGGATCTTACTTTGTGTTTTTCTATTCCTCCAAAGCAAGAAATTAAAGCAGCTTAAGTAAAATGAGTAAACAATAGGGTATATGATTTTAGTTTACCTGTTGTATTCTATGTTAAATTATGTGTTTGAATTTTTGTTGTCATCTGTGTATTCTTACATGGATACAGAGAGAAGCTTTGTGGAAAGCTTGTATTTGTAACTTAAACCTTGAATTATGACAGATGAAATTATCTGAATTACTATAACACACTTATCACAAAGCTCCATTTCCCTGTGCAGCAGGATGGAGATGATACAAAATGATATTTATTATTTAAGAGATGATGTATCAAGCAAGAAAAGTATATAAACCAATACACATATTTTCAGGTGCTTAAATAAAAAATAAATACTAAGCTGAAATGTCTGAATGTCTGAGAAGCAATTTATAATGTGTATATGATAATGTAGAATGTACTCCTACTTTACATCACTAAAGTCCATTTAGCTTGATCTTAAATTCTATGAAAAGGTTTGTAATTCTTTAAGCTGTTCTTGTCTCATATTGATTCTTCCCTAGGAAAAGGAATTAGGTTGTTTAGTATCTTTGTAAAATTGTCATTCATTTCTTTATTTTTCCTTCAAAGCAATAGCAGTGATAGTTTATAGAATGCGCTTATGTACACATAATCCTGAGGATTATTGTTCTGATTTAATGACTTGATAAGAACATGCATCTGTCCAATAACAGAATTGGAAACTGAAGAACTGCTTTGGGATTTAGGATAAAAAGTGTGTATAATTTCATATTTTCATGGATAAAATAGATAAGCTGTCACAGGAGTGATTATGCACATATGGGAATATTTTTTATTTTATTAGGTCCCTATTGCTTTACTTCTTTTCATACCTGGCTCCAACTGTTCTTCAGTTTAACCTCAGTTCTAGAAATGTTGTTCATTTTTTAATTCGGGTGTCCTTTATTTGTGTTTGCCTGGCAAAATCCTAACCACACTTCAATCTAATTGTCCATCTTATTTAAGCCTACACCTAAGTTGCCTAGAGAAATATTCTAAAGTGCCAGATGTTACATTACTTGAGTATGTTTTTATAAAATGGAAATTCATTAATTGCCATCAGATGGAAATTAGAGAGAAAACCAACTATTTAAAACCATCTAAAAAAATAAAATCATCTCATCAATTTATTTTATCTCATATTTTCAGCATATGTGTATTCACTAATTTAAATAAAATACATATGCATGATTTTGCTAAAGTCATACAATACATTCTACTAAAAGTTACTGTAATATTTTTATAAATGTTTTCAATTTTCTTGAAAAAGTCTCCATAAGTGTACATCCTGTGTGTTGTAAAGGTAATATAATTATTTATTAAAAAATGAGGAGAATATTCATCTGAATTTCTTTTTTTTAATTTATTTATTTTTTTTTTAATTTTTTTATTGCTTAAAGTATTACAAAGGGTATTACATATGTGTCCATTTTATCCCCCCGCCCTAGACAGTCCCCCAGCCTCCCCTATCCCCCAGTGTCTTATGTCCATTGGTTATGCTTATATGCATGCATACAAGTCCTTAGGTTCATCTCTTACCCCCCTACCTCCTGCCCCCCAACCCTCCCCGGCCTTCCTGCTGCAGTTTGACAATCTGTTTGAGGCAGCTCTGCCTCTGTATCTATTATTGTTCAAAAGTTTATAATGGTCTCTAGTATCCATGAATGAGTGAGATCATGTGGTATTTTTCCTTCATTGACTGGCTTATTTCACTTAGCATAATGCTCTCCAGTTCCATCCATGACGTTGCAAATGGTAAGAGTTCCTTCCTTTTTAGAGCAGCATAGTATTCCATCGTGTAGATGTACCACAGTTTTCTAATCCATTCATCTACTGATGGGCACTTAGGCTGTTTCCAGCTCTTCGCTATGGTGAATTGTGCTGCTATGAACATAGGGGTGCATATATCCTTTCTGATTGGTGTTTCTGGTTTCTTGGGATATATTCCTAGGAGTGGGATCACAGGGTCAAATGGGAGTTCCATTTTCAGTTTTTTAAGGAAACGCCATACTGTCTTCCATAGTGGCTGCACCAGTCTGCATTCCCACCAGCAGTGCACAAGTGTTCCTTTTTCTCCACATCCTCTCCAGCACTTGTCGTTTGTTGATTTGTTGATGATAGCCAGTCTGACAGGTGTGAGATGGTACCTCATTGTTGTTTTGATTTGCATCTCTCGGATGATTAGTGACTTTGAGCATGTTTTCATATGTCTCTTGGCTTTCTGAATGTCCTCTTTTGAAAGGTGTCTATTTAGGTCCTTTGCCCATTTTTTGATTGGATTGTTTATCTTCCTTTTGTTAAGTTGTATGAGTTCCCTATAAATTTTGGAGATTAGGCCCTTATCAGATATGACATTGGCAAATATGTTTTCCCACACAGTGGGTTTTCTCGTTGTTTTGTTGATGGTTTCTTTTGCTATGCAGAAGCTTTTTATTTTGATGTAGTCCCATTTGTTCATTTTCTCTTTAGTTTCAAGTGCCCTAGGAGCTGTATCAGTGAAGAAATTGCTTCGGCATATGTCTGAGATTTTGTTGCCTTTGGATTCTTCTAGAATTTTTATGGTTTCCTGTCGTACATTTAAGTCCTTTATCCATTTTGAGTTTATTTTTGTGTATGGTGCATCTGAATTTCTTTAAAAAACAATGTAAATATCTTTTTCTCAACTGTGATGTGTCAGATGTTAGGTGACTCAAACTCTTGTGTAGTTTCAAAGCATCACCTTTACTTCTGCTCTTTATTTTTTCATATGTATTTGAGTTACCGTCTAGTGTCCTTTCATTTCAGTCTGAAGAACTCCATTTAATATTTCCTGTAGGACAGATCTGCTAGCAATGAACTCTTTTCATTCTATTTATAAGGGAATGTCATAATGCATACCTTCAACAGCCAGCAGGCATTTTATAATAATGTCTAGCCTTCACTGCTTGCTTGTATAGAGCTTTCTGGTGAGCCAGAAGTGAGAACATAGGGCAGTGGTTCTCAACCTTCCTGATGCCGCGACCCTTTAATACAGTTCCTCATGTTGTGGTGACTCCCAACCATAAAATTATTTTCCTTGCTACTTCATAACTGTAATTTTGCTACTGTTATGAATCATAATGTAAATATCTGATATGCAGGATGTATTTTCATTGTTACAAATTGAACATAATGAAAGCATAGTGATTAATCACAAAAACAATATGTAATTATATATGTGTTTTCTGATGGTCTTAGGCGACCCCTGTGAAAGGGTCTTTCGACCCCCAAAGGGGTCGCAATGCACAGGTTGAGAACTGCTGACATAGGGTATTCTCAAGTCTTTCCTGAGCATGTGCAGAGCCCTATGTATGTGAATGACCTTCTAGATTTCCAGGCATATGCTGGAGCTTTGTAATCCTTTCTATGTATATCATTCTCCAGTTTTTCCTTTTAAACTTAATGATTAGCCCATTGTTGTCTGAACTGTTATCCTTGGGCATCCATAATGTTAAACAGTTGCTTCTAACTCAAGAGCAATGAAAAGAAAAAATAATTTTAAAAAATGAGAAAGCTACAAGGAATCTATGGGACAACATCAAGCATAAAAATACCTGCATAATAGAGGTACCAGGGGAGAGAGTGAGCAAGGGATAGAGAACCTGTTTAAAGAAATAATGGCTGAAAACTTCCCTAACTTGATGAAGGAAAAAGACACACAAGTACAGGAAGCCCAGAGAGTCCCAAACAAGAGGAATCCAAAGAGGTCCACACCAAAATACATCATAATTAAAATGGCAAAGGTTAAAGATAAAGAGAGACTCTTAAGAGCGGCAAGAGATAGTTATTTACAAGGGAGCTCCCAAAAAGACTGTCAGCTGATTGCTCAACAGAAACTCTTCAGGGCAAAAGGATTGGTATGAAATATTCAAAGTGATGAAAATCAAGGACCTGTAACCAAGACTATTCTTTTAAAAAAATATATTTTATTGATTTTTTTTACAGAGAGGAGGGGAGAGGGAGTTAGAAACATCGATGAGAGAGAAACATTGATCAGCTACCTCCTGCACACTCCCTACTGGGGATGTGCCTGCAACCAAGGTACATGCTGTTGACTGGAATTGAACCTGGGACCCTTCAGTCTGAAGGCCAACACTCTATCCACTGAGCCAAACCGATTAGAGCTAACCAAGACTATTCTATCCAGCAAGGCTGTCAGTTAAAGTTGAAGGTGAAATAAAGAGCTTCCTGAACAAGAAAGCTAAAGGATTTCATAACCACCAGATCAGTATTGCAAGAAATGTTAAAGGACCTTCTTAAGAAGAAGAAAGAAAAAAAATGAAATATCTATAGAGAGGAACATAGGTGTCCTATATAATAAAACCCTAATATGCAAATCGAACAGTGGAATGACCGGTTGCTGTGACGTGCATTGACCACCAGGGGGCAGACACTCAATGCAGGAGCTGCTCCCTGGTGGTCAGTGTGCTCCCACAGAGGGAGTGCTGCTCAGCCAGAAACGGCTCACGGCTGGCGAGCACAGCAGCGGTGGTGGGGGCTTCTCCTGCCTCTGCTGCAGACGGGTGGTGAGGAGTGAGAGGTTCTGGACTGTGAGAGCCCCGGACTGCAAGAGGGATGTCTGACTGCCCAGGGGGATCAGCAGGCGGACATCCCCTGAGGGGTCCCGGACTGTGAGAGGGGTGTAGGCCAGGCTGAGGGACCCCCCCCCCAGTGCACAATTTTAATGCACCAGGCATCTAGTAAAGAATAAAATGGCAATAAATTAGTTCCTATTAATAATAACCTTAAATGTAAATGGATTAAATGCTCCAATAGAAAATGTAGGGTAGTTGAATGGATAAGAAAATAGACCTATCCTATATAATAAAGAGCTAATATGCAAATGGTCATCATGCCATCATGCCATAACTGCTCAGACACTCAACACTGGGGAGAGAGGAATGGGGACCAGCCAGGCACAAATGAGCTTGCAAGAGTGGAATGGGGACCAGCCCGGCTGTGGCCCGGGAGAGGGATAAGCCGCCTGCTCCGTGGTCCCGGGCATCAGCGGCTGCACCTGTGCCTGTGGCCTGGGAGAAGGACAAGCTGCCCGCCCCACGGTCCCAGGTGCCAGTGTCTGTGGCCTGGGAGAGGGACAGGCCGCCCGCCTTGCGGTCCTGGGAGCCAGTGCCTGCGTCTGTGGCCCGGGAGAGGGACAAGCTGCCTGGCCCACGGGCTGTGGCCCAGATGAAGCCGCCCGCCCATGGTCCCCTGCGGATACAGCCAGCTCGGGCGAAGCTGGCCCTGGTTCTGGGTGCCTGAGGCTGGTCAGAGGTAGGAAAGTCTGGGTCCTGGGTGCCTGCAACCGGCCAATGGAGGGAATACTGGGTCCCAGGTGCGGGGCGAGGCAAAGGCGGTTAGGTGCGATCAGGCCAGCAGGGGAGCAGTTAGGGGCAATCAGGCAGGTAGGCAGAGGGGTTAGGGGCGATCAGGCAGACAGGCAGGCAGGCAGGCAAGCGTTGAGGAGTCAGCGGTCCCGGATTGCAAGAGGCTGTCGGACATCCCCCGAGGGGTCTCGGATTGGAGAGGGTGCAGGCCGGGCTGAGGAACCCCCGCCCCCATGCATGAATTTCGCGCACCGGGCCTTTAATATAATATACGTATATATATGTATATGTGTGTGTGTGTGTGTGTGTGTGTGTGTGTATAGTCTACAAGAGACCCCACCTCAGAACAAAAGATACACACAGACTGAAAGTGAAGAGATGGAAAAAGATAGTTTATGCAAATGGAAATGAAAAAAAGCTGGGGTAGCAAAACTTACATCAGACAAAACAGACTTCAAAATAAAGACCATAGCAAGAGATGAAAGGGTTAACCAGCTAGTTAAGACAGGAAGGGAGTGGGTACAGAGAGGATGGGTGCATATTGGACTGAGCAATGAAAACAGTCGTAAACCAAGGACAGAGATATCTCTGGCCTGAGCAGCTGTGATAATAAATCTCTGGACTAGAGAAAGAAAGAAAGAAAGAAAGAGGCCGCTTTACTCTTTTGAGCAGAGAAGCCAGTGGTTTTAGTCTGAAGGCCTGGTAGGATAAGATTGCTAGGTACCATAAGTTACACTAAAAGTAGCCCTGACCTGAGCAGCTGGGAGAGCTATAAGATAAAACATTTCTGGCCAGCATAACTGGGAGAAAGCCATAAGATAGATAAAAAGTAACTCCAATTTAAATAAATAAAATGAATATGTGAAGGACAAGGAAAAGACAAAAAATAAGGGAAACAAAGGAGGGAGAAACCATGTGGGCTTTGGCCTTAGCAGAGTGACCAATGAGGAAAGCACGGGAGTCCTAAGTTAGGAAAAAGTCCAATTAGAAAGGGTCATTTGCAGACAAAGAACTACAGCCTATTTAATGCCTCAAGACAAAGAAAGCAGTGGTACTCTTCTTAGGTTGCAATAAAGTTTCTGTACTTCTCAACTACCACCTTGTGTCTGTGGCTGCCTTCTTCGAATCCATCTAAACAAGAACCCAGGATAGAAATCACCCTTGCATCCTGCTCAGTACGAAACCCTGAGTCAGCGACAAAGAAAGCCCTTACATAATACTAAAGAGATCGATTCAACAAGAGGATATAACTCTTGTAAACTTATATACACCTAACATAGGAGCACCTAAAAATATAAGGAAAACGTTGTTGGACATAAAGGGAGAGATGGATAGTAATACAGTCATAGTAGGGAATTTAACACCCCATTGACATCAATGGGTAGATCTTCTAGATAAAAAATAAACAAGGCAACCTCGACCTTAAATGATACACTGGACCAGATGGATTTAATTGATATTTATAGAACATTTCATCCCAAAACAACAGAATAGATATTCTTTTCAAGTGCACATGGACAATTCTCTAGGATAGACTACATGTTAGGACACAAAACAAATCTTAATAAATTCAATAAGATCGAAATCATATCAAGCATATTCTCTAATCATCATGGTATGAAACTGGAAATCAATTACAATAAAAAAACTGAGAAACACTTAGACACATTTTACTAACGAGTAGGTTAACAATGAGATTAAGGAAGAAATCAAAAGTTATCTTGATCTTAGCTGTTGTAAATAGGACTGCTGATCTCTTACTCTTTGAGACAGTGTGGAGAGACCTGGAGAATATTATGCTAAGTGAAGTAAGCCAGAGAAAGACAAGTATCACATGATCTCACTCATATGTGGAATCTAATGAGCAAAATAAACTAATGAACAAAATAGATCCAGAGATATAGAAGTATGGAACAGACTAACGAATCTCAAGAGAGAAGGCTGGGGTGAGGGTGGGGGTGGGGGTTGGGAACAGATTAATCAAAGAATTTATGTGCATATATGCATAACCCATGGACACAGACAATAGTGTGGTGAAGGCCTGGGAGTGGTAAGGGTGAGGTGGAGGGGAAAAATAGGGGACGTCTGTAATACTTAACTTTTTACAAAATTTATCTTTATTATTTTATCTTGAGACAAATGAAAATTTGACCACACAACAACCCAAAATCTATGGGACACAGCGAAGGCAGTCCTAAAAGGGAAATTTATAGCATTACAGGCCTATCTCAAGAAGCAAGAAAAATCTCAAATAAGCAATTTAACTTTATAACAAATAAAATAGAAACTAAAAAAAAAACAATACCACAAAAGATTACTGAAACCAAGAGCTGTTTATCTTTGAAAAAATAAACAAGATTGGCAAACCTTTAACCAGATTCATCAAGAAACAAAAGAGGCTGAAACCGGTTTGGCTCAGTGGATGGAGCGTCGGCCTGCGGACTGAGAGGTCCCAGGTTCGATTCCGGTCAGGGGCATGTGCCTGGGTTGCGGGCACATCCCTGGTGGGGGATGTGCAGGAGGCGGCTGATTGATGTTTCTCTCTCATCAATGTTTCTGATTCTCTATCTCTCTCCCTTCCTCTCTGTGGAAAATCAATAAAATGTATTAAAAAAAAAAAGAAACAAAAGAGAGAGGATCCAAATAAACAAAATCAGAAATGAAAGAGAAGAAGTAACAAAGGACACAACAGAAATACAGAGAATTACAAACAACTATATGCCAGCAAATTGGACAATCTGGATGAAATGGATACATTCCTAGAAACCTACAGTCTTCCAAACCTGAATTAAGAAGAATAAGAAAATCTGAATAGACCAGTTACAACTAATGAAATTGAAGCAGCAATCAAAATATTCCTAGTACAGAAAAGTCCTGGACCAGATGGCTTCACAGGTGAATTTTACCAAACATTCAAAGCAGAATTAACCTCCTCAAACTATTCCAAAAAAAATTCAAGAAGAGGAAAGACTCCCAAGCTCATTTTACAAGGCCAGCATATCTAATTCCCAAACCAGGTAAAGACACTACAAAGAAAGAAAACTATCGGCTAATATCCCTGATGAACATAATTGCAAAAATCCTCAACAAAATGATAGCAAGCCAGATCCAGCAATACACCAGCCCTAGCTCGTTTGGCTCAGTGGATAGAGCATCAGTCTGCAGACTGAAGGGTCCCAGGTTCAATTCTGGTCAGGGGCACATGCCAGGGTTGTGGGCTTGATCCTCAGCAGGGGGCCTGCAGGAGGCAGCCTATCAGTGATTCTCTGTCATCATTGATGTTTCTATCTCTCTCTCCCTTTTCCTTCTCTGAAAAGCAATAAAAATAAAAAATAAAAATGAAAAGATCATACACTGCCCTAGCCAGTTTGGCTCGGTGGATAGAGCATCAGCCTGTGGACTGAAGGGTCCCAGGTTCGATTCCAGTCAAGGGCATGTACCTTGGTTGTGGGCACATCCCCAGTAGGGGGTGTGCAGGAGGCAGCTGATTGATGTTTCTCTCTCATCGATGTTTCTAACTATCTCTCTCCCTTCCTCTCTGTAAAAAAATCAATGAAATATTAAAAAGATCATACACCATGATCAAGTGGGGTGAGGTAGAAGAGGCAAAGGAACAATAAATGATGGCAGAAAGAGACTTGACCTTGTGTGGTGAGGGCACGATGTAGTGTGCAGATGATGTGTTGCAGGGGCCCCAATTGGGGCAAATCGGGGCTGGACCTGTCGGGAGGAGGAGACAGCAGGAAGTTGGCCAGCTGGCCAACTCTGATCAGGGCCCAATCAGGGCCAGGCTGGCTGGAGGGAGGGGTGAAGGCAATTGGCTCTCAGGCCTCACCCCTGATTGGAGTGGGGGGGCCGATTGGGGGCAGGGACAGCCTGGGGAGGGGCTGTGGGTGGTGGGCCAGCTGGCCCCACCCTTGATTGGTGTGTTGGGGGCCAATCGGGGGCAGAGCTGGCTGAGGGGAAGGGCTGCAACACGATTGGGGTTGTGGGGGCTGATTGAGGGTAGGGCCAGCTGTGGAGAGGGGCTGTGGGTGGTGGGTTGGCCAGCCCCACCCCTGAATGGGGTGGGGGGGCTGATCGGGGGCCAGCGGCCTGGGGGAGGGGCAATGGTTATTTGGCTGGGTGGCCCTGTCCCTGATCAGTGAGGGGGCTGATTGGGGCCACAGCTGGCTGCGGGGAGGGGCCATGGGCCATTTGGGTGGTGGGAACCCATAAGAGGCGGGGCTGGCCAGGGGTAGGGGCCTCAGGTGGCTGGCTGGCCGGCCCTGCTCCCTATTGGGGTGGGGGGGGCGATCAGGGGTGGGATCAGCTGGGGTGAGGGGCTGCAGGTCTTTCAGGGTGGTGGAGGCCCACCGGGGGTGGGGCTAGCTGGCCAACCTCCTGTAGCCCTTTCCCCCGGCCAGCCCCGCCCCAAATAACTCCCCACCCCAATAGGGGGCAGGGCCGGCTGGGGGGAAGGGCTGCAGGGGGGTTGGCCAGCTTCCCTGCCCGCAAACGGGGTGGAAGAGGCTGATCAGTGGTGGGGCTGGCTTGGGGGAGGTCCGCAGGAGGTTGGCTGGCTGGCCCCACTCCCCTGATCGGGTTGGTTCACTGGCTGCAGTGGGCGTCATAGCTATCAGTCGTTCTGGTCGTTACGGCGTTCCTGTCGCTGGCTTTTTATATATATAGATGTCACCCCAATAAATTCAATTAAAAAATAACAATAGCCTCTAATTGTTTTAGACAAATCTCCCCCCCCTCTTAATCTACCATCACAAAGAGTTTATTTGCACTGAGTGAGCTCAGACTCAGTACTATTGACAGACTAGATGTCTGTGTCCTTCCTAAATTCATTTGTTGAAACTAATCCTCAATATGATGGTATTTGGAGGTGGGGCCTTTGAGAAGTGATCATGTCAGAAGGGCATAGCTCTCATAAATGGGATTACTGCCCCTATAAAAGAGACTCTAAAGAGCTCCCTAATTCCTTCCACTATTAAGATAGCAAAAAGACCATGGTCTGTGAATACAGGAGGTGGGCTCTTATCAGACACCTCTCAGCTTTTTTCTTTGTCTTGGACTTTCCAGCTTCCAGACCCTCGAGAAATAAATGTTTGTTGTTTAAGTGACCCAGTCTATGGTGTTTTTGTTATAGAGCCTGAATGGGCTAAGATACTCAGTTGAGATAGAAACAGCTTTGCAAGTGGAATCTTCCAGGGAATTATAAGCCTGGTTAAATAATGAAAGTTGTCTTGATTGGGCTTTGAAGGACCTCCAAGCCTGTTCTTTCTCCATTGGCTGCCAAGCTGTTGATTTTCACGTGATTGTGAAGCTGTTTTCAAGGCTATCATTAAGCTGGCATGGATAGAATGAGAATAGAGCAAGTTAAAAATACCACAAAACTCTGTTCTTCCTGAGATTTAGCAATTTCTTTAAAAAATAAATAATCTGCAGATTGCTGTAAGCCATTGGTTAATTCCAGAGTTCTAAAATGTTCACTCTGACCACCCCACCCCCTTTTTTTGGGAAAACAACAACAACAACACAAAAACAAAAATCAAAAAAAAAAAACCCAACAAACTTTTTTTTTCTCATGTCTTTTATGGAAGATAGAAATTTTAGAGATTTTTACTCTGTCACTTTTACTGATAGCACCTATTCAGTCTCTCTTTGATTCTTATTTTGTTCAAAGTAAGATGGCTTTATTAACAGTATTAAGAATGTATGGCTATATTAACAATATTAAAACCAGTTAGAGGCTGATGAAAGGGATATTTCCATCTTTTGCTTCCTAATATGTACACAAGTCCACACAACTTCTACACTAAGGACATACCCGTAATAGCTTTGTACCATACCATATTAATGGTGATTGTTGGTATTAAAAACAAATAAGCAAAGCCCTATAACCTCACCCCAAATAAATATGCAGTAAACAACAATAACAATCACCAAAAACAGGGGAAGGTTACAATCGAGTGTAGCTAGTCTGTTGACTTTTTAAGGGATTACATGCCAAACTGGTGTTGCTCAGTGGTTGGCGTTGACTTATGAACCAGGAGGTGTAGGTTTGATTCCAGGTCAGGGCACATGCCTGGGTTGCTGGCTTGATCCCCAGTAGCGGGTGTGCAGGAGGCAGCTGATCAATGATTCTCTCTCATCATTGATGTTTCTATGTCTCCCTCTCCCTTATTCTTTGAAATCAATAAAAAAATATTTTAAAAAAATAAAATGGGATTACATCATTGGTGCCATGGTTAATAAAGCACTGGTATCAATATCAGATTTCCCTGAGTGGGAATCCCAGGTGTGCAGATGCTTCATTTGCCTGATTATGTGATTTCCAACCCGTAAAATGTGATGCCGCAGACCTCTCAGGATTGCTCTGAGTATTAGCTACAGCATAAAACTGTGTGTCACATGACAGAAATTCAGTCCAAAGCATCTATCAATAAAAAGGATATTGATCCTTTATAATAAAAGGCCAATATGCAAATAAAACAAACGGTGGAACAACTGGTCGCTGTGACATGTGCTGACCACCAGAGGGTGCACGTGGAACATGGCAGGTGTCAGCCACGGTGGGATGGTGGAGCAGGTGAGTGGGGGGGCACCAGACCAAGGCAGGGTGCTGGTCGCTGTCACTGGGGCAAGCCTCTGGTGGTTACTGAAAATTCTTTGCTACTGTGTGCTGCAGTCCTGCCCAGTGCTCGCACCTGCTGCTGGTGTTGGCCCCACTTGCACCCACTGCCTGCGCCTGGGGCCACCCCCAATTGCTCGGTGCTGTCAGTGGGTGCGAGTGACAGCTGCCAGCCCTGATCGCACCTCAGAGCTTCTCCACCTCCCCCTGCTCCTGAGGGGCGATTGGGGCAGCAGCTGCCTCTCATACCTGCTGATGGTGCTGGCCCCACTTGCACCTGCTGCTGGCACTGGTTCCAAATGCTCCATGCTGTTAGCGGATGAGAGTGGGGCCAGCGCTGTCAGCACATGGGAGCGGTGGTGGCAGGAGCAGGGCTGCCAGCAGACAGGGGACCAGGGGCCGTGGTGGGAGGGGCCAAGCAGGGGCATGGAGGATGGGCCAAGACCACCCCTGTGCCCACCGCAGCCTTGCGGCGGCCCACAGTTCCTTTCAAGGTGCACAAATTCGTGCACTGGCACCTAGTTAATAATAATTATTGTTCTTATGTCATTGACATGCCATGCCTCATGGGGACATACCGAGCATACTTTCTCAGACTAAGCTGAAAAACTCAGAGATGCTTGCTTATATGTTTTGCCCTTCAACATGTGTGTAGATTGTATAGATTTCTGGGAGTTCATGTTGTGGGGAGGTCATCAAATGGAAAACAAGTATTTTAAGATTATACTATTTTTAATTTAAACATATGAGTGAGGTGGTTAAGGAGGGAGGGTGTGACTTGTGAGTAATATTGTAATAAGCCTATATATCCCATCATACAGGGGGTGAATGGTGTGGAGCCAAGGGTTAAATTGGGTAAGCTGAGCCAAAAAGAGGAAAAGGCAGATATGAGATAGGTGAATTGAGGATAAGAAAGAGAGAACAATAAGAGTGAGAGAATAGAGCTGATCATGTGTTGGAGGACAGAGGGAAAAGTGGATAAACTATAAAAGGAAAGAAGAATTTGATGGCTCATTAAGAAAGTGAGAAGTAAGGAGAGTTCAAGATTCCTAGTGGAAGGGAAAAGGTAGATTTGCTAGTATCTCTGGCTTCATTGTTGAATGTACTCTTATTATTTCTCCCAATTTAAACTGAACTTTTCCTGTCCCTTTAGAGATGGCAGAGTAACCATAGCAAAATGATTGTAAACATATGGTGCGTGTTAATGTGATCGTTCGCTTACTCATTATGGATTTAGTATGAACATTTAACATCTAACTGCCTAATTTCCCAATAACCATTGAAAAATTAGAGCTGCATCATTGCCACCCTACTACTCACCATAATAATTTTGTCATTTCTAAAAGCATTTAATCTTTGCAAAATTATGCAAATCACTTGCCTTTGTACTATTTTGACTTTTGGCCTATATTGATTTGACTTATTGTGAATTATATACCTGTATAAAATAAAAATCAGTTAATATTTTACATAAAAATAAATTAGTTATATTATTTATCTTTTTTCTTTATGAGTTCAATATTTATTTGTTCTTTGTATATCTAGGTCCATATCAAAACTGTTAAAAATTATCATCTACATATATAGTAAAATTACCCAAATTTTTCCATGTTTTGTTTAAATTGCTTCCATAAATCACTAAGAATAAATTCTTACTGTATACACAGGCATAATTCATTATTCAGTGGGAAAAAATTTCTATGAAGCTGAAGACTTATGTGTGTTTCTGGTCGTAGAAGTATATGTGATATTTGAGTGTTTTGCACATTGTATAAAAACACATAGGAAGTGCACATATGCACATACATTCACATATCTACATGCAGAATCAATATTCATTCTCTTACACACAAAATCATCAGCTCTACAAACTCACACACTCAGCTGCACACATCACTACACAATTTTCACATACTTTCATATGCTTGTGCAGATATAGTTATTTAAAATGCACTGTGAAATTTTCCTATTTGATTTGGAACATGGAGAACTCTTTTTTTTTACACAGTTTTATTTTTGCTAATAATGAGGGATAAACCTGCTGAGATTTAGCTGCCTTTCGACTTGCATGTGAATAAACAGAATTACTTATGAATTTATTTTTGAAGTATAATAAATGCTTCTCCTAGATACCAACCCTTAATTTTCTCTTTAGGTATTTGATTAATAATAAAAGCATTTGGGGCAGAAATGCACATATAAAGTTATAACTTTAATCTTTCCCTTAGAAACATGGTCATTCATAAATTTCCAAAAAAGAGAGTAGTTAAATATAGCTCCTATTAGGATTATAGCTAAATGTACAATGATTCTACTTGACCATTCTTTTTAAAATTAATAAGATTTTTTTGTTAATGCTCACCTGAGGATATTTTTTCATTGATTTTTTTCAGAGAGAGTGGAAAAGAGAGGGAGAGACAGAGAGAGAGAAACGTTGATGTGAGAGAGACACATTAATTGGTTGCCTCCTGCATGCGCCCAACCGTGGCCTGGGATTGAACCTGAAACCGAGGTACATGCCCTTGACTGGAATCGAACTCACGAACCTTTAATCCTCAGGCTGTTTTACCTACTGAGCCAAACCAGCCAGAGCTCTTTTTAGAAATCATTTAAAAATATATTTTTAGAGAGAAAGGGAGAGGGAGAGAGAGTTAGAGACATCAGTGATGAGAAAGAATCATTGATCGGCTGCATCTTTTATGCCCCACACTGGGGATTGAGCCCACAATATGGGCATGTGCCCTGACTGGAAATCAAACCATGACTGCCTGGTTCATAGGTCAGTACTCAACCACTGAGCCACGCTGGCCAGGCTTAAAATAATTTTTTTATTTTTCAATTATAATTGACATACAATATTATATTAGTTTCAGGTATACAACCCAGTAATTATATATTATATAACTTACTTATTCTGAGAAATCTCATACTCGTCTGACAACGTATATAGCTAGTAGAATATTATTGACTATATTCTCTATGTTGTACTTTACATCCCCATGACTATTCTGTAACCCCTTCACTTTTCACCCATCCCCGAGCTCCCATCTCATATAATGTTCTCTGTATCTCAGAATCTGTTCTGTTCTGCTTATTCATTTTTTAGATTCAATTATTGATAGATATGTACTTATTGCCATTTTTGTTGTTCATATTTTTGATCTTTTTTTTCTTCTTCTTAAAGAAGACCCATTAATATTTCATGTAATATTGGCTTGGTGGTGATGAATTTCTTTAGTTTTTCTTGTATGGGAAACTCTTTATATGTTCTTTGATTCTAAATCAGCCATGGGCAAACTACGGCCCGCGGTCTGGATCCGGCCGTTTGAAATGAATAAAACTAAAAAAAAAAAAGACCATACCCTTTTATGTAATGATGTTTACTTTGAATTTATATTAGTTCACACAAACACTCCATCCATGCTTTTGTTCCAGCACTCTGGTCCAGTTTAAGAACCCATTGTGGCCCTCAAGTCAAAAAGTTTGCCCACCCCTGTTCTAAATGATAGCTCTGTTGGGTAGAGTAATCTTGGTTGTAGGTCCTCGCTTTTCATCACTTTGAATATTTCTTGCCAATCTCGCCAGCAAAGTTTCTGTTGAGAAATCAGCTAACAGTCTTATGGGAGCTCCATTGTATGTAACTAACTTTTTCTTGCTGCTTTTAAGATTCTCTCTGTCTTTAATCATTGGCATTTTAATTATTATGTATATTGGTGTATATTTGGGTTCATCTTGTTTGGGACTTTCTGTGCTTCCTGGACTTGTCTATTTCCTTCACCAAGTTAGGGAATCTTTCTGTGATGATTTTTTCCAATAGGTTTTCAATCTCTTGCTGTGTTTCTTCTCCTTCCAGCACTCCCATGATGTTAATGTTGGTAGACTTGAAGTTATCCCAGAGGCTTTTTATACTATCCTCATTTTTTTGGATTTTTTCTTTTTTCCTTTCTGATCGTTCATTCGTTCATTCGTTCCTTCCTTCCTCCCTTTCTTTCTTCCTTCCCTCCTCCTCCTTCTCCTCCTCCTCCTCTCCTTTCTCTCCTCCCGCTCCATATTCCAAATTGCTGATTTGATTCTCAGCTTCATCTACTCTACTATTAATTCCATGTAAGTTATTCTTCATTTCAGTTAGTGTATCCTTCATTTCTGACAGGTTCTTTTTTTTATGGTTTCCATGTCCTTTTTATGCTATTGAAGTTCTCACTGAGTTCATATACTCTTCTCTTTAGTTCGTTGAGTATCCATATAACCAGTGTTTTGAATTCTGCATTTAATAGATTGCTTATTTTCATTTTGTTTAGTTCTTTTTCTGGAGTTGTTTTTTCCTGTTCCTTCATTTGGAACATGTTTCTTTGTCTCCTCATTTTGGCAGTCTCCCTGTGTTTGCTTCTATGTATTAAGTAGAGCCACTACATCTCCTTGGCTTGGTAGAGTGGCTGAATGTAGTACGTGTCTTGTTGGGTCCAGTGGCACAGGCTCCCTGTTCACCTGAGTTGGGCACTCCATTTTTGCACCCGCTTGTGGTGTTACTTGTGGAAGTAGTTGGCTGGTACTTTGATGTGGTATGAAGCTGTCTACCAGGTATGTTGGCTTTGGGCCCTCCCGGGAGGTGCAGCCAAGGTCAGTGCTACCTATGTTTTGCCCAGAGCATGAGTTACAAAGAGATCTGCAGATGTCTGCTACTTGTGCTGGGCTTGAAGGTGCCCAGGTGAGGCCAAGCTGTGAAACACGGCCAGCTGCTATTAATGCTGGGTCTGGGGCCGCTTAGCAATAGATATGGGGCATGCTGAGGCAAGATATTACTTGTTTGAGAAATTTTAGGAACATCTGGAGCATGATCTAAGACAGGCATTTGTATGGAAAGCCACTGAAAACAACAGCTTGGATAGGTCTTAAATTTGGATGGGGTGTGATCTTAGGGAATCACTAGGATGGGGCAAACATTAATAGACAGGTTGGTGGAGACTCAGATGTTGTACCCACCTGCCACTCTGTGTGTTGCCAGGAGTGGGGAGTGGGATGGGAGGGAGCTCGGGAAAGGAACAGATGGCCTCTGCCAGTGCTTCTCTCTGGGGGAAAAGATGCCCCTCCAGTTCTTTCCCTGATGCCAGACAATTAAGTTTTGTCCTGGTGCGTTTCAAGCTGCTGACTCAGTGCTTGAGGTACGAGGGAGCAAGTACAGGCACAGCGGTCCCTTTAAGAGAAACTGTCTAGGACTCCAGGAGCTCTCCATCTTCCTCAGTCTCAATTCCCACTGTTTTTTTACAGTCAGAAGTTATGGGGACTTCTATTCCTGGCACTGGAACCCTGGACTGTGGGTTATGATGTGGGGCTGGGTCCCTCGCTCCTCAGGTGGCTCTTTAAAGCTGGGATATCCTTCCCAATTTTCATCTGCAACATGTGGGTGTGGATCTCCTACTCTGCATCGCCGCCTCTCCTACTAGTCTCAGTGTGGCTTCTTTTTTATGTCCTTATTTGTAGGACTTCTATTCAGTTATATTTCAGGCAGTTCTGAATGATGGTTGTTCTGTAGTTTAGTTGTAATTTTGATGTGGTTGTGGGAGGATGTGAGTACAGCATTTACCTATGTTGCCATCTTGACCAGAACTCTACCTGATGCCTTTTTTTTTCTTCTGGTTTTTCTTATGTATTAGGTTTTAATTTCTATGAGCATTCACCCCACATTCAATCTAGATAAGTCCTGTGCATGTTCTAATCATATCCAGTCCAGGACAACTGAGCATGTCGTATGGATTATCGACTGGACAACTGTATGTGACAATTATCCCCATATAACCTTATATACTCCCTCCATCTTCATTTTGAATAAACCAGTCCACAAATGTGAAGGAATGTGTAAAAATAACATCACCCCCACCTTGATCTCTTTGTTACAAAGGAGTGGTCTGACTAGGGTCAGCAAACTGTAATGAGGAGTAGTGCTGTGATGTTCCTCCACATTTTGCACTCAGGCCTCTGAAACTTTGACTGAAAGGAAGAACTCATGAAAACAACTTATTTTGCATATCTGTCATTTGGGAATTTCAGAACTTGAACCGCAAGAAACTCTAAATCTAATCAATCAGTTTTCCGTTCCTCAAATGTCCTTTTAGAGCTGAGAAAATAGAAGCCCAAAGTGGAGAAACAACCAGCCTATGATCACCAAAAATAGTTTGTGTCAAAGCCAAGACTATAATAATAATCTTTTAGTTCCTAATCCAGAGTGTCTTCCATTACCCCTTAAGGATTATTGATCACCCATTACTTGGGTGATTCACTTCTTAATGCTTCTTTTCCACTATCTAAATTATGAGTGCCTGAATAGGGCGAATTCCATCATGCACATTTTGTAGAACCTGCAATTTCCTTTTCTCCAAACTCTTGTCTTATGGTTATTAGCTTGTGCTTGAATGTGATTGATTTGTCAATACCAAGGCCTGAAGGACCATGTATCAGATTCCTATTATTTTTAATTACTAGTGATATACCTTCATTAGAAGTAGTCTTTGAAATTGTTTCCAGAAGCTTCTCTGTTACTCTATTTTAAATTGTGAAAAGTGGACATCATGAAAAGGGCTCTTCCAGTTTCAGAAGTATACATACGATAATATTGACCTCAAATAAATGTGAGTTAAGAACCTGGTTCACAGAGTATATTTAATTGATTTCAAAATTTTTACAAGGGACTATATGCTCAATATTTTTATTAGTGGTATGGGATTTATAAATTTATTGTTTTATATAGGTTCGGGACTTTTAAGCAAAAGGTTTTAGCCTGTGGTAACCTCCACAGGTAGGATGTTGTCAACCTGTAGTTGAAGTTCAACTACTTTAGTGGTGCAGCAGTTAAGGAGTCTTGATTTCATCTGTTCTAGTTGTAGACTCTTTCTAGGTATGGAGCATATCTGCTGGTTTAGAAGATTTTTATAAAGATATGTATAATATGAAGCAGACAAATTAAGACTTATTATTCATAGTAGGCATTTGATTTTAATTTAATTGTACAGGTAGCTGTTTTATGTCTGTTTGATTTTTCCTTCTATTTTTGCCTGGTAGGTTGTAGGATGCCAGAGGGAGCTAGAAAAATTCCTGAGATCAAACACAATTTCAAGGTAGTTGCTTCCTTTCCTGTGAATTTACTGTTAATCCTTTTAGCCAATAATCTCTTCAGTTGAATATACAGCACAATTCTTCTAGTTGAGAATGCCAAATATCATTTCAAAGTGGTTGAAAACCTGGTCATAAAAAATTTCCAATAATGTTCTCACTTTATGATTATTTCCTTGGATGATTTCTTAAAGATGAAGAAGCAATAATAATGTGTAGGCATTTAATATTAAGTATTTAGAGACTTTAATAACTTGAGATTAATATTTATAAACTTTTATGGGTAACATAGCTAACATTTAATGAAAATATCTCATTACATTAGTATTATTAGATTGACTGATATAATAGTAAAAATAAATTATGCATTTTCTCATTGATCCTTGACAAGTTTTTATATGGAAACATGACTGATGAGATGAATACTTGTAGAATTTGGAATTGTTCTAATATGAGTTTTAATAGAGGCTTTGGTACTTAATGGCATTGAGAGGTCCAGGAAGCTAATTGTACTCTGAAACTCTCTCCTTACCTAGTAAATGGCAGTGATAATTCCTGCCGTGCCTTATTTTTTTTTAAAGCACTAATTATATATTGTATAATAGTTTGAGTGTAGTGATGATAATAGTGAATAATAGTAAGAAGATAATCACTATAAGGAATAATCTAAATACCATATGAAACAACTAATATTGACCTTATAAAAACATGTATTCTGTTTCCAAAATATCCAAGTGTTTTATTTGCCATCTCTCCATAAAAACCAAAGTGTTCAGGTGAGAGTTTCTTTCTTTTTTTAAAAAAAATATATTTTATTGATTTTTTTACAGAGAGGAAGGGAGAGGGACAGAGAGTTAGAAACACTGATGAGAGAGAGACATCAATGAGCTGCCTCCTGCACACTCCCCACTGGGGATGTGCCCGCAACCAAGGTACATGCCCTTGACCAGAATCGAACCTGGGACCCTTGAGTCCGCAGGCTGACGCTCTATCCACTGAGCCAAACTGGCTAGGGCGAGAGTTTCTTTTTATTCTAGGAAATAAGATGAGGCAGGAGATGAAATTCAGTTCAAACAAAAGGCCTAATGAGAGTTTCTGGAAACCTTTATAAAAATTGCACAGTTAATAAGGTGGCTTAATTTCATTGCTAGAGGCACTGATGCTTATTTCATTCATCTTAAGCCTTTCCTTTTTCAGAGCCAGAATGAAAATATAATAATTGCATAGTCCATGATTAGCCAGCTGCTTAACAGTTCTTTGTCTTATAGAATATTTTCTACTATATCTTTTTGCGAGCAATGGATAGCAAGTAGTCAATAGTAGTTGCAGATGGACAATATATTTTTCTTTTGACATAATTGCTGCCCCGTTAATGGAGTATTAGGGCTACTGGCAGTGTTCCCTACCTGTGTACTTACAAAGATGGGTGACTAAAATGTTGCATCCACAATACACAGAGTTAACCCTTTTTATGAAGATACAGCTGGTATCACTAAATTGATTTTGTAACTGTTTCTTTCTTGCTTTAAGCCTGAAAACTTCGTTGAAGTAGAACCAATGGAGGTTCATCAGAAATCTGCATTTCTGTGCCCAGTTCCTCATCCTCAGAGCAAATGCCTGTAAATAGAGTGTCAGTCATAGGGCCTCACACCCACCTTTTCCCCACTTCACCCCCAACAGAGCAACAGCAATGATCAGACAGAGGAATATTCCAGAAAGAGATTAAGTCTGTATTTAACAGTATAGCTCAGGGCTGGTAGTCATCACAGATTCCCTTAGAGCAGCAGTTCTCAACCTGTGGGTCAAGACCCCTTTGGGGGTCGAACGACCCTTTCACAGGGGTCGCCTAAGACCATCGGAAAACACATATATAATTTTATATTGTTTTTGTGATTAATCACTATGCTTTAATGTTCAATTTGTAACAATGAAAATACATCCTGAATATCAGGTATTTACATTACGATTCATAACAGTAGCAAAATTCCAGTGATGAAGTAGCAACAAAAATAATTTTATGGTTGGGGGGTCACCACAACATGAGGAACTGTATTAAAGGGTCGCGGCATTAGGAAGGTTGAGAACCACTGCCTTAGAGGAACATCTCAGGCATCCAGGGTACACAGTTGCTCATGACCATCTGCTTAGAACACTGCTCTAAACATCATGCCTGTCACTGAGAGCAAGGGAAACTTTTAAACTAGATGAGGGGGGGGTGGGGGGAGAAGGATTGTATTAATTTGGTTTCCTACTTTTCCATTCTTGACAGATTAGTCTTTCCTGAATATTGAGAGTTTACTTAGCTAAACTATATAATATTGCTGCCTTGGCATATGTTTTGTGGGGCCAAGCAACCTGTAAGGAGTCTTGAACTTACACTAATTCCCCCTCACCCACAACACATGCCCTAGATAACAGCCCACAGAGTCACATGCAAATGTAAGCTCCGATATGACTCCCCCTTGAGATAAGCATTTTCCCCTGCCTTGCAGGGCTTCCCCTTTGTGCTCCCCTTAGATAAGACACCCCCACTCACCCCCTGACAAGCTTACCAAACCAGTGCTTTTTTGTTTGAATTGACCAATGTGGCCTTAGCCTGGGAACTCCAAAGCATTCCACTAAGTGGACGCGAAGCGGGCATTGCCTCAGGTCTTATGTGCTCTTTGCCTACATCCTACCTTGACCTCTCCTTGTGGGCCCTGAAGACCTGCCTTGTACTTCTTCCAGGACCTGTGAGGAATAAACTCCTCTATTTTAATTCCCTGTGGTGGTTTGCTGAGCCATCTGGCTCACCATCTGATATCCCAAGGCTCTACTTAACAAATGTTAATTTAATAGTCACAACACTGATGAACCCTGAATGTCTGCGATAATTATCTAGTGAACCCCCTCACCCCCCAAGACCAGTGAGAGCCCAGCCAAAGAAGTGTTTATGATTCCTTTCTTGCATCAGGAAACCATATAGCCCAGATTGCCATCGCTGGGAGCAGAGCCCTTAATGTTAAATGCTATATCATCTGGCAGCAGTTTCTAGTATTCAAGTCTCCCTACTATCCCCACTTTCATTGCTGTTTCTCTTAGGTGCATATGTCTGTGCCACACCCACTTTCTCCCTCCCTCCCTCCCTACACACACAAGAGGCATTTGTCTGCAAAGTAACCAAATAACCACCTCTGCCTCCTAGGTTCTTTTCTGCCTCCTGAGTCTTTAGCCATCTCTCTGGTCCATGGGTTGATGTTTGCATTTCTCAAGATTCCTCCCTACATCACCCCTCTGGCTAGGGATTAAGCGTGCTTTTGATGCCTGCAACACCTTTGCTCCATTCTCTTAAAATATGTTGTAACAATTAATTAGGTAAGCTTTCATCTGGCTCACTTCGATCAAACCATCTTCAGTGTTTATGTTTCTAGATTGGATTTAAGTTTTGTTGCAAACCCCAGATTTAGTGGGATCATTAAAAATATTTCTTGTTTTTCCCCTGTGAGTGTTTTTCCCTTCCATATTTATAAAGTGGAGTTACATCCTACACAGAGGAAGCTTCTAAAGGTTTTTTTATAAGGTGGAACTTGAGTAAGGTAAAACATTCCTCTTGAAAATTCCCACAGAACACTCAAAATGTACAATATACAGATGTGGATAACCTCAAAAAGGCCAACAAAGTTAGACAGCTTTTCCTGCAGCATTGATCCAATCATTATTTCTTCAGTGAAATATCAGATGAAGTTTTGGCTTGTGTCTTGGCACCTTGCAGTGGGAAAAATATGTATGTTTAAGAATCATGCTGCTGAGATACTCACAATATTGTCGGCAGATGGGTTGACTGAAGAAACAGCAGGTCCTGTTGCTGGGGCCCCACTCTCACTGTTGCATATGTTCATGGAGAGGAATGGAGAGTGGATTGCCCGTAGTTGCTCTTGGTTTTCATCTTTTCCTCAAGCAACTACAATTGAGTTTGCATTAAGTCAAATGTGCAAATGACAACACTCCACTGTTGTTTTGCACACCTCAGGCCTTCCCCTCAGCATTTTCCATGGCTGCCATAGCATTAGGAGCCAATGGTGATAGTAATGAGCACCGTTTATTGTTTACTAAGTGTGCAAGGAACAAGGCTAAGTGTCTTATGTTGTAATCCCATTTGATCTGCACAACTTTGTAAGTTATGTATCATTAGTCCCATTTTCCCAGATATATATGTGTAGATGGATTTTTAAAAAATCTTTCAATCTTCGAAAGAAAACACACAAAAAAACCAAGTGAGCAACAGACCTTACTCACTACTTCCACCCTGCTGTGTGTGTGTGTGTTTTATGCCAACTGGCTTAGAAAGTGTAACATTTTAAAGAGATGCAGGTTGATAAGGTAATAAAAATGGTTTGTATTATATTTACAGTGAAATGAGTAAAGATTGGAAAGTTAAATCTTTCCAAGTCATATAACTAGTTCAACTTGGTATTTGAACCACGTTGCTTCTTACTCTTTGTACAAAGAGTAGTCTCTGTTTCTAACTTGTTTCTATAACCTATTTTCTAGTTTTCCAGGACTTTAGTAATGTTGCACACCACAAGATATTGTTATACTACATTTTTTTTCTGCATGTGGCAGCTTGTTTTTCTGGGCTGTTTTTAAAAACTAGGTGGTCTGTACTGCAGCCTTGGGACCTTTACATAGAGAATGTCTTGAAAGTTTACCCATTTTCTAATATAATTTTTCTTTGCAAATAGGGTTTATTGTTCTGTTGGGGGCTAATCTGAGTTGTTCTTGATACAACTTTAAGGTGTTTCTGTTAAAAATGATGTCAGTATTAAGCTGCCTGGGTGGGCAAAGTAACTTTTTGTATCATCTATTTCTCAGCCAGAGGTTTAATAGGGAATTTATCTTATTTCCATTTACTGTGAAATAACACTTATTTTGCTTTTAAATTTTATAAAATCTGTAATTTTTGTTTCTATATTTCCTTTGTTTGACATATTGTGCTATATAGTTTATGTTTTATTCATTCATTTATAACACCTTTTTAGATTTAGGGAATATATTTTTAATTATTTTAGTGTTGTTAACTGTTGTAATGTTAAATTATGATCACACACTTATATACCTATCTCTATGTTTTTGCTAATTAATATTTTTTAAACTTTAAATGAAAAGAATTAAATGGCAGAAATTACATGATGGCCTCCAGTTTACCAGTTTTATAGGTAGGTATATACTCCAGGCAAAATGAAGACCAACAGCCTACCTTCCACTGGAATAACCTGCACCAACAGAGTTAATTTTCAGAATGACCTCTTAAAACACACTTTTCAAATTTTCCTGAATATTATGATTTCTATTAGGCTCAGGTTTAAAAGTAGACAGCTTTGCATTGAGTTGATTTCCAAATAATAGATGCTTTTCTAAATATGGTTAAGAAACAACCTCTAAGCTAACAGCAGAATTTTATAATAAAACATTGACTGTAAAACATTTCTCATCTTTAGCAATTAATTTGCATTCTCATTCCTTAAGTACTTAAAATTGCATATTCACCTTTAAAAAATAATCATCAGGGGGCCATTCAGCACATTCCAACAATAATGTATTAAATATAAATGAGAATATGCCAAGAAGACATAGTAAAATAGTATCACAGTCAACTTTGCAGACATGAGATGTGTATTATTACAGTGAACTTCTTGAAAGTAAGCAATTTAATGCAGAAAATTGAAATTGTGTGTGTGTGTGTGTGTGTGTGTGTCTGCGTGCGTGCGCATGCTACTCTTTATGAGCCCTGATTCTTCATGTCAGGCCGTGGTGGAAAGCTGACATTTTGAATCAGAGGACACTTGCACTTTCTCCAATATTTTTCCATTATTCTATAGTTCTGCTTTGATCTTTTCCCTCAGCAGCAAGATGGTCTGCCCTCTGAACCTAGCATCTACTCTGCAAAAGACAAATGCTCCTTTTTTCTGTGGACAAAAGTTCAGCTTTCAAGGAACTCATAGTAAAGGTAAAAAAAAACCAAAAACGCACCACAAAATATCGGTCATGCTAAGTTAAATGCAGTAAGTGCAACATTATCCAGGAAACTAAACTAAAAAAAATTTAAAAATATACCGAGGCAGTAAAATAAATCTTCATGGGGTATTTTTTATTAATCTTAAATACTGGGTAAGATTTCATCTAAAGCGATGCATAATAGACATACAAGGAAGTGGGAATGTTAAGTGAAGATAAATGCCTGATGGTTACTGCTTGGAGTCCAATTTGAATAACACCAAGGGAATGTGAAGAGGAGTTGTAGGAGAATAGACCAGAAAATTAAGACAGGTCCATATTGTTTTTCTGGAATTAGTCTTTCTCATCTAGGGTTCCACAAGAGAATTAAGCTTTACATAAAATAAATTGAGTAATTATTTTCTCAACCCTCCCAAAGTTACTACATAGTTATTACCTATCTAGATGCACAGAAAAAAAATTAATTCATTACATACAATGGCTGCTCAGGGCATTTGGGTTTAATGCTCTCTGGGAACCCTGATTGAGAAAGGCTGGTCTCGACTCTGGATAATGAAGAACCATGGAAACTGTGTGAGTTGAATTGTGACCGATACAGCTGTGTTTTGGGAAAACTTAATTGACAACAGTGTTCAGAACAGTTTGAGAAATGTGCAACTAAAGATTATTGAGCTTTTTAAAAAATTAGTTTTAATATATTTTATCGATTTTAGAGAGGAAGAGAAGAGGGTGAGAGAGAAACATCAATGATAAGAGAGAATCATTGATCAGCTGCTTCCTGCACACCCCCCACTGGGATAGAGCTGGCAACCCCAGCATACACCCTGACTGGGAATTGAACCCTAACTTCCGGGCTCATAGGGCAGCGGTTCTCAACCTGTGGGTCGCGACCCCTTTGGGGGTTGAACGACCCTTTCACAGGGGTCGCCTAAGACCATTGGAAAACACATATATAATTACATATTGTTTTTGTGATTAATCACTATGCTTTAATTATGTTTAATTTGTAACAATGAAAATACATCCTGCATATCAGATATTTACATTAAGATTCATAACAGTAGCAAAATTACAGTTATGAAGTAGCAACGAAAATAATTTTATGGTTGGGGGTCACCACAACATGAGGAACTGTATTAAAGGGTCTCGGCATTAGGAAGGTTGAGAACCACTGTCATTGGGCAGTGCTTAACCGCTGAGTCACACTGGCCAGGCTGATTATTGAGCTTTTATAACATGAAAAATAATACAGAAAATCAAAAGATGGATGCACAAGATTTATTAATTCATTCATTTAAAACAATTTATATTAGGTATCTATTGGATACTAGGTAGTGCGGCTACTAAGATGAGTAAAAATAGACCTAGCCATTACCACCTAATGGGAGTCAGACATTAAGCAAATAAACACAAAACCATATAATTTCTTAACAGGGATCAATGTGATCTCAGTGTATGTAATAGTGATATAAAGTCTACTGTAGCAAGGTTTATGTACTTGGAAGTATGATAGAATGAGGCTTTTTTTGGGGGGGTATATACTGAATTTGGAATTTATTTTATCATTAATGAAAGGCTAGTAGATATTTTAAATGGGGAACTAAAATTATCATAGTAGTCTCCCATCTCCTCTTTCTGATCATGGGGGTCTTTATTTTTATTGATGGTTGGGTTACATTACATTCACTATAAGTTATAATCTCATTGCCTATGTCATTAAAAGCCACTGCTTTATTCTTTAATTCCTATTCCTACTAAAAAATTCTTTTGTGAAAATTGTAATGATTCTGGCATAAGGGTAAACACAAATGCAAACAGGATTTTCCCTCTTTGTAGGTAGCCTACATAATGCATTTTATCTAGTCTGTATGCATTCTATTGTTCACTGTGAAACAGGCTCTCCTTAGGAATGCCTGAGTGAGTTTTCTGAAATTGACAAAGCAAGACTACTGCTAGAACTAAAATAAAAATAAGTGAATAGATGCAAAAATGAAAGAAACATAATTTTAAAAAGTTTAAATGGTTATTATGAATCTGTTATTGAAGATATTGTCAGGCATGTTCCTCCTTTTCTAATATATTTAGGTCCTATGTGAGCATTTCCATTAAAATTTAGTACCAGGATAAATGTCTCATTAAGGAGTTTTTGTAGATTCTCAGTTTTAAAATTGAGACTTCCATTCTGACTTCAGAGAAGTTAAGGAACAATTTTTATGATAAAACATAATTAGTTATACTTGCTTCCTTGAATTAGAGGTCCTAATTTTTTCTTTCAATTTATTGATTATATTGTATTCATGTCCCATTCAGTTGGCTACTTCAAGTAGAGAACTTTTAAGTTAACAAGTTATTATAATTAACCAGAGATTTACCATTTCTTAGTAGCTAGTTACTTGAGCCTCTATATGATGCTCTGATCTGGCACTGTGTAGGGTTAGGCAAAGATGATAGCCTTGCCTTGTCTTTACTTAGCAGACCAGAGCATGAATAAGCTTTATGGGAATGAAATTCATTATGAAGAACAATGAGCATTCCAATCTCATTCGTGCAGTTCATATTTTCTATTAAAACACAAGTGTCTTCTGGGAAGAATCAGCAAAGCGGACTTGAGTTCTTAAAAATGTGAGAGTCAAGCTAAAAATGTGCAGGTAAATCTGTATCTCAAGACAGGAAATAAACCATAATTTTGCTTTTATGGTGGTAAGTGTTGTGAAATAAGTGTTCATAAAGTCTAGACTAACATGAAGGGATTTCAAAAACCAAATGGTTGAGCTGCTTTTCGTAAATCCCATTTAAAGGGATAAAACTGCTGAAGGAAGTGTAAACAAAAATCTGTAAAAGATTAGGATTTATATGGGACTGTGGGATTTAATTAGATCCAAACACATGAAAGCTGTGTTATCCAGTATGGTAGCTAATAGCCAACTACATTTAATTGCTGTTCAGATTTTCTCTGAGACTATAATCTTTTGATTTAGAAGCATTGTCTTATATCTCTCTTGCCCATACACTACACTCTCTGCCTCCACCGTCTCCCTGACGAGCTGCCAGCGAAGTGCAAAGCATAGAATCAGAATCTCAGGAAGGGAAATACCCTAAGGTTTACATTATCTGGTCCCATACCATCTATTAAAAACTCTCGAGTTCTGGAATCACTTACTTCACCCTTAGGCAAATGTGAACTTTTCTTTTTGCGAAATTAAAATCAGATTGGTGGTGTGTCAACAGTGTTCCTCATTTTACCCTCCAGAGCCATCATGTGACATGTCTAATCATTTTTTTGTCCAATATTTCTTTAAATAGTTAATAAAAATGTCATAAAACCGGGAAAAATATCATTAATTTTTAGTCCTAGATGGGGAGACATTCTCAGACACTGTCCTTGTACATGACCAGTTATCACTGTAAAAGTAGTAATAGTAACTACCATGTATTAAACCAACCAGCAGTCACAAGATGGTAGACTGGGAGTTTCAATTAATTATTTCTAATGCATATATGTAACCAATAAGATTAGTGCATATGTGCAGCCAGCAAGGTAGTTACTATTATTTTTGGAGTTTGGTAGTTGACAAGGGAGCTGTGATCTTTGTTAAATGGCCCAACTTGATACGGATTCAGATCTGACTATAAATCCTGTGTTCTTTTACTGTTTGACACTCCATTATATAAATTACAAGCACATGCCTTATTATCAACTGTATTATTTTGTATTATTTTTCAAACTCTATATCCTTTTAAAACATTTATCTTTGGATTGTGGAAATAGCCAATATGATCCTCACTTGGAGAGTGTAATTTTGAGGAAAAGTTTATTTTTACATTATTATTTTAAATTTATTCTTCAATTACAGTTGACATACCATATTATACTAGTTTCAGGTGTACAACATAGTGATTAGATATTTATATACCTTATGAAGTGATCATCCCGATAAGTCTAATACCATCTGACAACATACATAGTTATTATACTAATATTGACTATATTCCCTAAGCTATACTGTACATCCCTATGACTATTTTTATAACTGGCAGTTTGTACTTCTTAATCCCTTTCACTTTTTAACCCACCTTCTCAATCCCCCTCCCACCTGGCAATCTATTAGTTCTTTGTATCTATGAGTTTATTTCTGTTTTGTTTGTTCATTTATTTTGTTTTCGATTCCACATATAAATGAATTATATGGTACTTGGCTTTCTCTGACTTATGTCACTTAGCATAATACCTACCCTTTAGGTCAGTGATGGCGAACCTATGACACGTGTGTCAGAGGTGACACACGAACTCATTTTTTTGGTTGATTTTTCTTTGTTAAATGGCATTTAAAAATATAAAATAAATATCAAAAATATAAGTCTTTGTTTTACTATGGTTGCAGATATTAAAAAATTTCTATATGTGACATGGCACCAGAGTTAAGTTAGGGTTTTTCAAAATGCTGACACGCCGAGCTCAAAAGGTTCACCATCACTGCTCTAGGTCTATCCAACCATGTTGTCGCAAATGGCAAGATTTCATTTCTTTTTATGGCTGAGTAATATTCCATTGCATACATGTACCATCTCTTCTTTATTCGTTTGTGTATTGATGGAAATTAGTCTTTTGATTGGAGCATTTAAACCTTTTATATTTAAAGGAATTATTGATAGGCATGCAAGCTGGGTTGCGGGGAGGATCAACAACAATGGCTTCAGCCCACACTTCTGTCTGGGAGAAAGCTGCTCCTCTAGCCCTTGCTCTGAAGCCAGGCAATGCAGTTCTTCCCTGTTTTTCAAGCTCTTGCCCCAGTGCTGGAGCTCAGAGCAAGTGAGTTTGTCAGTGAGTAAATTCATGCACTGGCCCATTGAGGGGAACCTGAGACTTTGACTCAGTCACAATCCCTGCCAGTTTTCACAGCCAGAAGTTATGGGGATTTCTCTTCCACGTACAGGGACCCTAGGCTAAGGAGCTTTGAGTGGGGCTGGGACCCCTCACTGCTGGAGAGGGGACCTCTATAGCCCAGATATCCCCTCACCCCACTTCTTAACTGCCACATGTGAGTATGGGGCCTGCTCCCTCCGTATCTCCAACCTTCCTACCAGTATCAATGTGACTGCTCCTGAATATCCTTAATTATATAGGACTTCTGTACAGCTAGTCTTCAGGCTGTTCTCAAGGCGGGGAGGGGTTTGTTCTGTAGTTTAGTGGTAGTACTGGGAGGAAGTGAGCACAGCATTTACCTACTCTGCCATCTTGATGAAAAGTTCTTCCTGCAACTTATTTGTGAAAATAAAAAATCACATCCTTTGTCCCTTAAGTTTTTTTTTTGTTTTTTCTTTTTGGTATTCGCTGATTGCATCCCATGGTGTCCTTTCACTTGTTTCTCTGTCCCTATAAATTGGTTTGTATTTCCTATAAACTGGTAGCTTTTAAAAGTGCACATGTCCAGACCTCACCCTAAAAATGTATTCAGTAGGACTGGTGTGGGTGCTTGGAATCTCTCAATTTTCCCAAGGTCCCCAGATGCATCTGAATCTGTTTGCCTCATTTTTGGGAATGGCCAACCCATCTCACTTTGCCAGTGGCTATGAGTCACCCTCGGTCACAGCAAGTTTCAGAGACAGACACTAAGGGTCTAATCCCCAGTGCTGGGCAGTGGGGGGTGGTCACTGCAGGAAGAGGTATTAGCGGTCTTTTGTGGGTTAACTGAGGCACCCAGTGGGAACTTTTTGGGAGCCCCAGTGCATGTGCCTCCTTCCTCTCACGCAGGTTAGGGAAATTTCTTAAATGATCAGGACCTGCCCTGGCCTTGAAGGTATGAGTTGGGGGAAGAGCAGTAACAGTCTTGATGCTGTGGCTCCTGAGGACAAGTGTGTTGTCTTTCCACATGGTGGTGATTTCAGCCCTGCTGGAGGGCCAAGCAGCTGACAGTGCCCCCTTTTGCTCTGAGCTGCTGAGGCAGGTGGGCCTGGTACACTGCTCCAAAGCCTGTGCTCTTTCTTGTCTGCTGATACCCCTTTCCCCCATTCCCCAGGACCAACTGTCCCCTTAACTGATGAGATACCCACAGCAGTAGGAGTGATCTTTCCATCACCATCACATCAATTTACTACCCTGTTTTAAGCCTACCCATGACTCCCATCACACTTAAGATCCACACTCCTCACCATGGTTGACAAGGCTCACTGTATAGTCTGGCCCATACCCGCTTCTCCCATTACATCTTCATTCTTTTCCCTTTCCTACTGGCCACACTGGCCGCTCTGCTGGTCCTAGAACAGGTGGCTATTTCTACCTCAGGGTCTACATTTGCCATATCGTCCTCCAGGAATACTCTTCCTCCAGCTCCTCAGGGGACCTGTCACATTTCCACTGAAAATTCACTTCCTCCAAGAAGCCTCCATTGACCACCTTGTGTTATTTAGCACCCCCTTATCACTCTAGCCTCTTATTCTATTTTACTTTTCTTTATATCAGTTATCATTACTTGAAATTATATTACTGACTTGTTTGTCTCTTCCTTTTGTGGATGCTTTCAGGGGAGGGACTTGAGTCATCTCCGTCACCAAAATATCCCAAGCGACGAGCACAGGTGCTTAATAAATATTTTTTGAGTAAGTTGATGGATAAAAACAGCATTTTCTCAGTCCTGCCTTCTCTCTCTCTCTCTCTCTCTCTCTCTCTCTCTCTCTCACTTTCTCTCTCTCTCACTTTCTCTCTCTCTCACTTTCTCTCTCTCTCTCACAGAAATACTCATAGTTTCAGCCTGAGACTTGCCCCAATTTGCACAGGTGTTATTGCAGGAGCCCGTAGAAGCTGCACCTAAGGGTCCTTTTTGGAGGCAGTAGGTCTTACAGGATCAGGTATCCCACATGGGAATGTATTTCAAGCGAACAGGGAGGTTTGGGGCCTCACATTGGACAACTGGATTTCAAGTCAAACCATGGCTTTTACAGAAACTTATTTTATTGATCAGTAAGGGACCCCACTGAGGACAGATAAGCTGGGAATAAAAAAGCAGGTGAGCCCTGGGGGATAAGGGTTGCTGCTAGATACTTTCCAGGGAGCAGGACTTCCTGAGTCTCCCTATTCGGCTCCTGAGACCCCAGTCCAAGGGCTCCCTCGGGCACCGCAGACTGCTTCTTTCAGTTTCAAGAAGCCTCTGTTGTGTTGATGGCCGCTGGCAATGACTTGGGGCAGAAGCCCATCTGGTAGACAGGGTGGGGCCTTGCTAAGGCTACTCTGCATCCTCTCTGCTCCTGGATCCTACTGGGCTCACAGAGTGCAGACTTTTCTTCTGCCCAAGAAGGGACTCTAGGGGGCTGAGCAGAGGACCATCAGGTTTTCTGCCAGGCCAGCTTTAGCCCTGGGATGCTCAAAGCAGACTCCCATTTGAAACCTCATTTCTAAGGTTCCTTGTCCTTGTCTGTTTAGAAGGAGGCTCCTGGCTGAAGAAGGCACAGACAGAATGGCTCAGGTTGTAATCACCAGTGGGGGTCACTGAAGGAAGAGGCATTAGCTGCCTGAGGCCATTAAATGCTTGTCCTCTCTGCAGAGTGCCTCAGCCAACAAGCTTCTGTGGGGTCAGCCTCCAGCCACCATGCTCCAGTCGTTGAATTTTGGGGCTGGAGCAACCAAGGTCTTCATCCAACACTTCCACAGGGTGACGCCGCTTGAGTGCTTGTCTGGGGACTGGCTTCTCTGCCTCCACCTTTGTTGGGGTCAGCTTCTGTGGAGTCACCCTCCTGCCATCATCCTCCAGTCTTGGAATTTTGGGGCTGGAGCAACCAAGGTCTTTTCTTGACCATTTCACAGGATAATGTCTCTTATGTGCTCCTCTGGGGACTGACTTCTCTGCCTTCACCTTTGCTGGGGTGGCCAAAGGAGCATCCCCACAGGACCGGTAGCCAGCGACCAAGCAGTATGTCTCCCCATGCCAGCCTACTCGGGTTTCTCCCTGCCTTCGGTAGGGGACATGGTAGTGACCAGGTGTAGGAGTCACTGTTGCTGGAAAGAAAATTAGAACTGATCAGTCACTTGTGCTATACTCTGTCCTACCAGGACATCCCCTCTCTCAAGTCTCTCCCAGGTTCTTGCTGAAGCCTTCTAATTTGCTTGGCATCCCAAACACAGCCTTAACCCGTCACTACTGTGAGACCCCTAGAGAAGGGGTGCTGCTGCAAAAGCCATTCTGTGGGGTCTAGGAAAGCAGCAGGAGACCAGAAAATCTTCCCCATTCCCAGAGAAAACAGAATCCAAAAATAATTGCATTCAGGATCTCCTCCATCTTTCCCACAACATATAAAAGATTTCTTACAGACCATCACTCTGAGGCTTTAAGGAAATGCCTTCCAAGTGTGGGAAAAAATAATTTAATATAAACTGGTTTTAGAACCCCCTCCCATCTTGGCAACTCAGGCTCGACTCATACTGATTTTTCAACCACACTGAATTTCAGTCCTCTGGTACTTTTATCTAGATCAGTAAAAGGCCAGATACTGAGGCAGAGTGACCAGGAGGTTGAGAGCCAGATTCTGGGTACCAAGTCTAGGCTCATATCAACCCGACCTTCTGGGATACCATTTCCTCGAGCCCTCCTTTCTTCATCACTCCCCTTAGCTCTTTTGTTCTTCCCATGGTTGGGCCCACCCTTTCTCTTAGTACTCAGCAGCTCAGCTTGGGATGCGTCTGAGGGACCCATGTGGATGTCTGCATGACAGTACAGGGAAGGTGACTGAGTTTGAAAGAGAGGTTCATGAGCACAGCTCAACAGTTTTTTCTCAAATTCTCCACTGATCACTTGCACACAAAAATGCACCCGACTTTTGCTAAGAAGCCAACCAGTAAAGGGGCTGAATGGGAGTATCCTGTAGCCCAAAGGGGATGGTTACAACAAGAAAGATGAGAATCTTTCTGAACATTTGCCCAGGAATGACATTGCACTTGTCCTCAGCAGTGAGCGGGAACTCTGTGGGTCTCTGATGGGGGACCCAGGATACTGGTATTACATATAGCTAGGGCAGTTCTTAGATGTGATAGACAAGCCCCAAAGGATCATGTGACTACCAGGTGAGGTTGCATGTACACCAAACGTCCTAGATGCCCAGCCTAGGCCTACCTGCTGTGCTGCACTCCAAGGGGACAGAGGACAAGTTACACTGCATGTACAAGATCCGGTCAATCATCTCTTTGTCAGGCAACTAAACAGATTGGTATCTGGTAGAGAACTGGTAGGGAAGGTTCTCCTGGAACACCACATTTCTGCAGTTACTCTGCCATGGAAACTGTGATGTCATCACTACTCGTGAGGCCACATACGGAATCTGTGGCTTAGGCTCTCGAGGTTTTGAGGAGAGTGGGCTGTGCCCTACCTGTGCCCTCACACCTGGCCCCCCCCTCTCATGCCTTAATCAAGTAGCCACTCCCTGGGGAGCATACTTGTGGACTGGCACAGCCCTGGACCTTAGGAAGGCAAGAGAAACTCCATTCTGAGATTAGCATGAAAAGCAAGATTAACCTAAGACAGCCAGGTTTTTGGCACTGACCCTAAGTATCCAATAGTTGGAGAGGCAGAGATTTGTGTGGATGGGGGAATCAAGGAAGGCTCCCTGGTGGTAGGCCTGAAGGACAAATGAGATGTGGACTCGGGGAGGGGAGAGGGGAGACATTTCAGTTGGGAAGAGTAAAAACAAATGTCAATTCATAGAACCCTCATGTTTTTATAACTGAGGACTCAAAAGCCAAGAGGTTAAGGGACCTACCCAAGGTTTCACAGGTGGTGCAGAGGTGTTCTGTTCAACGGTAGGGCTTCATGGTGGGGCTGTAGATTTATGGCTTATAGGAGTGTAAGGACAAGCTCATCAACATTTCAGAGTGACACTGGGAGAGATGTTCAGAGTACTCCAAGGCAAAGTGAGGGCCCTGAATGACTTCAGAGTGGGAATAATGGGCCCATTTTAATACAAAATTAAAAACAAATTCAATGGTACATCTACAAGATGGAATACTATGCTGCTCTAAAAAGGAAGGAACTCTTACCATTTGCAACGTCATGGATGGAACTGGAGAGCATTGTGCTAAGTGAAATAAGCCAGTCAATGAAGGAAAAATACCACATGATCTCACTCATTCATGGATAATAGAGACCATTATAAACTTTTGAACAATAATAGATACAGAGGCAGAGCTGCCTCAAACAGATTGTCAAACTGCAGCGGGAAGGCCGGGGAGGGTTGGGGGGCAGGAGGTAGGGGGGTAAGAGATCAGCTAAAGGACTTGTATGCATGCATATAAGCATAACCAATGGACATAAGACACTGGGGGATAGGGGAGGCTGGGGGACTGTCTAGGGCGGGGGGATAAAATGGACACATATGTAATACCCTTTGTAATACTTTAAGCAATAAATAAAACAAAACAAAAAAAACAAAAAACAAATTCAAGACAAAATGACATAATATGAAATGACAACCCAATGAACACACTTCTCTCCCTCCACCAAAAGGAAAATAATGGCAGTGCCACCACCATGGAAAGGACAAGATTTGGGCGCAGAAGCAGCCCAGGTGAAAACCATGGTCAACACTATCAAGAGGTGTTATTGAAAGCCAATTTTTTTGCTACTCAGAGGAGGAAATAGATAATTCTGTCCTTAGCATGGTCAGGCCCATAGAAAGAAATTATACAGGGGCTGGAGGAGGTTAATGAGAGATAAAAGGGGACCTATGTAATACTTTCAACAATAAAGAGAAAAAGAAAGAAATCATATTTGGGGCATCCTTTGGTAGTGTGGCCAAGAACTTCCTAGCAATGTGAGATAACCTTCCTTGGGAGGGGGATCCCTGTTGCTGACCTTTAGTAAGCAAAGATGGGACATTTGTTTGCTTGGGCTGTTGCAGAGGGATGTATCCATGAGATAAACTGCGTAGGTTACCATTTTATATAATTTTTAAAATATAGTGTTTTATTATTATTATTATTTTATATATTTTATTGATTTTTTACAGAGAGGAAGGGAGACAGATAGTTAGAAACATCGATGAGAGAGAAACATCGGTCAGCTGCCTCCTACACATCTCCCACTGGGGAAGTGCCCGCAACCCAGGTATATGCCCTTGACTGGAATCAAACCCGGGATCCTTCAGTCCGCAGGCTGACGCTCCCTCCACTGAGCCAAACCGGTTTCGGCTATTTTTATTTTTTATTTTCAGGGAGAGGAAGGGAAAGGGAGAAAGAAAAATAGAAACATTGATGAGAGAGAAACAACAATTAGCTGCTTCCCGCCCCCCCACCCCACCCCCCCCTACTGGGGATTGAGCCTGCAACCCAGGCATGTGCCCTGATCGGGAATTGAACTGTTAGCTGGTTTATAAGTCGGTGCTCAACCACTGAGCCATGCTGGCTGGGCTTTATAAACTATGTATCTTCAATTTCTCTCCTTTTTAAAAGTCATGTGTGAAAAAGATTATGTATGGGGAGAAACTAAGATGGCGACATAGATAAACACCGGGAAATAGTCGCCTCCCACAGCAATTGAAAATTATCCCAAAGGACGGAGCAAACATCGTCCAGAAAAACATGAAGGCTGGCTGAGTGTAATTTCTACAACTAGAAGACAAGAAAAGCACGCTGAGAGCCAGAGGAGCTGCGGAGGCTGAGTGCAGAGGTACGCAGCGGCTCGCGCGCGCGGAAAGGGGGTGGCACCTGAGGACGCGGCTGTCTTTTTGAATCACAAGCTCCCGACTGCTCTGATCTCTGGTTCTGGGAAGTCTCTGGGGACCCAGGACTCATACGGGAAGAGGCTGCTCTCTCAGGCGGCAGTGGGCGAACTTGAGGGCGGATTTCCCTCAGAGGTGCTTGCAGCCATTACCGGGACACTGAGACGCGCGACTCCGGGCGCGGAGAATCAGCCATTGCTTCTTTCTCCGGCCTTTTGACTCCCTGAGACCCCGCCCCAACCAGGCTGCGGCAGAGGCTTTTGCATGTGAATGCCCCGGCCCTTTGCAACCTGATAATTACCTAACTGCAGCCGGGCCAGCCAGACCCGGAACTTCCAAGAGAAGGCCCAAGGCCCCGCAGCGGCTTGCATTGCTTCACAGCTGAGCCTCTTCGGGGCGGCTGTGAGGCCTCAGGCAGGGGCTGAATTAGCACCTCCTTAGATCCAGGAGCCACTGTACCCAGTGGTCAGAGGGGGACCATTCTCCCACTTCAGACACAGCTGCTTCCCACAGCCAATTGGCCTGGAGGTCAATTCCTCCCAGTGATCCTACATCAACCAAGGCACCAAGAGTGCACCAAGAGTGTCCACCCCAGGTAACTGGGGAGGCTGAGCCACTGGGCCCTACAGGACACCTGGCGCGCAGGGCCACTCTATTAACACAGGGAAGCAGCCAAAATGCGGAGACAAAGAAACAGGTCACAATTGTCAGAAACGGAGGAGGACAGACGACTGGATATAGAGTTCAAGGCCACGTTTATAAGGTTTGTCAAGAATTTTATGGAAACCGCCGATAAATTTAATGAATCCCTCAAGGAGTATAGTGAGACCATGGAGGACATGAAAAAGGACCAACTAGAAATTAAGCATACACTGACTGAAATAAAGAATATTTTACAGAGATCCAACAGCAGACAAGAGGATCCCAAGAATCAAGTCAAAGATTTGAAATACAAAGAAACAAAAAATACCCAACCGAAAAAGAAAAAAGAAAAGAGATTCAAAAAGTATGAAGATAGTGTAAGGAACCTCTGGGACAACTTCAAGCGTACCAACATCAGAATTATAGGGGTACCAGAAGGAGAGAGAGGGCAAGATATTGAAAACCTTTTTGAAGAAATAATGACAGAAAACTTCCCCCACCTGGTGAAAGAAATGGACCTACAAGTCCAAGAAGCGCAGAGAACCCCAAACAAAAGGAATCCAAAGAGGACCACACCAAGACACATCATAATTAAAATGCCAAGAGCAAAAGATAAAGAGAGAATCTTAAAAGCAGCAAGAGAAAGACAGTCAGTTACCTACAAGGGAGTACCCATCCGACTGTCAGCTGATTTCTCAACAGAAACCATGCAGGCCAGAAGAGAGTGGCAAGAAATATTCAAAGTGATGAATACCAAGAACCTACAACCAAGATTACTTTATCCAGCAAAGTTATCATTCAGAATTGAAGGTCAGATAAAGAGCTTCACAGATAAGGAAAAGCTAAAGGAGTTCATCACCACCAAACCAGCATTATATGAAATGCTGAAAGGTATTCTTTAAGAAGAGGAAGAAGAAAAAGGAACTCTTACCATTTGCCACAGCATCGATGGAACTGGAGAGCGGATAAATACCACAAGATCTCACTTATTTGTGGAATATAATGAACAACATAAACTGATGAACAAGGACTGATCCAGAGACGGAGAGGCTTTGATTGGACTGTCGGGCCTTTGAGGGAAGGTAGGGGAGGGTGGGGGCAAGGGGGAAGGATCAACCAAAGGACTTATATGCAAGCATATAGGACTAACCAATGGACACGGACAACGGGGGGGGGGGGGGTGAGGGGATGAGCGGGGGGGGGGGGGGTAGAGGGTACACATATGTAACATCTTAATCAATAAAAAAATAAAAAAAATAAAAAAAAGATTATGTATGCATTTCCTAAACCTAGTAGTCATAGTTGTATATCTTTTTAATTGTATATCTTGACATACCATATTTTCTTCTTCTGTGTCAAATTAGCTGGTGATGTAAGGCATGGTAGTTCATGTGTGGCCTCAGAGTGAATGACCTGGGTAGACTCTAACCCTTCTTCTATGGTTTGGGGAGGATGCCTTTCTGCTCTGTTTTTCCAAGGGTTTGGCTGCCATGTCCCAGGTGCAGGCTGCAGCCATAAGTGCTACTTCCTTCCACCAGGGACCATTAGTGATTGAGTAGCTGCTCTAACCATCACAAAAATAGATAAACATGTGTTGCCTACCTTCCAGAGATCTCAAGGCTTTAGCCACTTGGAACCACATATAAACAGCATTCCAAGATTGAGGAGAAACCAACTTTATCTTTACTCTAGGGCTAGGTCCCTTGGAGAATAAAGCCATGCCTTGATTTCCTTCCTTGGAAATCCCAGCAGGACTTGTATTTTCTGACGCATTCTCCATGGCCCTCCAGCAGCATGCTTGCCTGGGTCTTTCACCTTCCCTGGAGAGGGTGTTGGAGATGGGAGTAGGGTAGTGATATGTGATCAGCATGCCATTTTCCCAGAATCCCACAGAAATAACTTCAATATTTAGGCACATTTTTGTAAGATAAATCTTTTGTGGTGATCTTTTTTCTTTATCTGTCTTTAATACACTTTGGAATGAAATGCAACCAAATTTTAAATATTTGCCTCTTGCAGTGTGGTATAATATGAACAGAAAAAAAGTGAACATTTCTTCTGCAAGGAATTTTAGAATTTCAGGTTGAATTTCAATTTTTAAAATAAGCTAAATTATGTTTCGCTCTCCTGCTACGTGTCTAACAATAATCATATGGGTATTTTTCTGCTCTTCTGGGTGCAGATTGCCCTGTACGTCACATCTCTCCATCTGAGGCTCCCCATGTGTTCTATCACTCTCATGCAGAAATGGTTCTCCTTTTCCCTAAGTTTTGTTGCTGTAGTCTTGACTGTCATTTCCTCAGCACCATCTGTAGACTGATATTTTGTGGAAATTTTTATAGGTTCCAAGTAAGAATTCTGCTCAACAGGCCAGCATATTTAGTTTTTAGGAGAAAAGAAAGTAATTGATTAATTCCTATTCTAGTCCATTCTCTTTTTCCCTCCACTTCATCCCATTCTACCCTCACATGAAGATATTCTTATAGCTTTGAAATGGAATCAAATTTCCAGGCTGTATAATTAAATTTCAGTAAAAAATTCCACTTACCAGAATGCTCACAATACTAATATTGTTGTTAGAAATAAGACACTTGATTAAAAGGGGGCACACTTGTCTATATCCTTAATGTGCATTTCTAATGAGTCTTAGCAGGAGGCTGATTCACATGAAAATGCACAATTAGCTCATCCAACTTTAATATACCATTATCTGCACCCAGGCCCTCTCTTCATTACCATTTGAATGCACTGTTTTCTTTGGAGTTTTGTGCAGGAAACAAATCCCTATATATGGCACACAGCCTTAGACTCTGATTTGTCTGCCTTTGCCCTTTAGACAAAAGGCCAAAACAACATGCTCCCATGGTGCATTAATTTTCAATCTCTGACTATTTTTGAAATTGTAATGCAGCACATTTCTTTTCTAAGGGACTTAGTAGACAATGTAGAAGTGGACATAGCCAAGGGATTTGTTATTTTGAACGGTGACACACCATCTTTCCTACATGGACTGTCCAGATAAAAGGGTTTGCTTTAAAGTGCTAATGAAACGCAATTAAATGAAATATTACTTGAAAACTGATTTCACTATTATATTTAATTTACTTTACCATCAGTGTCTGGAGTCAGACAATTGGTTGCCTAAAATAAAAATAGAGAAGCCCTAGCTGGTTTGGCTCAGTACATAGAGCGTCAGCCTGTGTTTGATTTAGGTCAAGGGCACATACCACAGTTGCAGGCTCCTCTCCTTGGCCCAGGCCCTGGTCAGGGTGTGTGCAGGAGGCAGCCAATCCATATGTTTTAATTCCTATCAACGTTATCATTTGGCTTTTCATAAATTTTCAGTGTTTCTGGCATGCCTTGCTCCCACACTTGTCCAAGTTTCCCTGATATTTAGAATTCTATCTAATCTTAAACAAATAAAATCAATAACGACTTAAAAAGTCAGTGGGAAAGTAATAATCTTTTTATAAATGGTGCTGGGATAATTGATACCCATATACATAAGAATGAATTTGGATCCCTACTTCACATCATACACAAAATAACTCAGAATGGGTCATAGATCTTCTGTAGAATAAACTTAACCAAAGAGGTAAAGTAATTATACACTGAAAAGTATAAAACACTGATGAACAAAATTAAAGTGGGTATAAATAAACACGTGAAACACATTTCATGTTCATAAATCAGAAGATTAGTATTGTTAAAAATATCCACACTCCTTTATGGTCTACAGATTCAATGCAGTTCCTATCAAAGTCCCAATGGCATTTTTACAGAAATAGAAAACCCATTCCTAAAATTCATATGTATCCACAAAGGATCCAGAATAGCCTAAACAATCTTGAAAGAGAAGGGCAAAGCTGAAGGCATCATACATACTTCCTTATTGCAAAGCTACAGTAATTAATATAGTGTGATACTGGTACATAAAAAAAAAAAAAGACATTCAGAACAATGGAACAGAATAGAGAGTCCCAAAATAAACCCACACATATACGGCCACCTGATCTTCCACAGTGGTGCCAAGAATACACAGTGGAAAAAGGATAGTTTCTTCAATAAATGGTTTTGGGAAAATTGGATACAAATTTAGAATGAAATTGGACCTTTATCTTATGCCATACACAACAATTAACTGAAAATGTATTAAATATTTAAACATAAGATGTGAAACTCTAAAAGTCCTAGAAGAAAACATAGGGAAAACATCCATGACATTGGTCTTGGCAATTGTTTCTTGGGTATGACATCAAAAGTACAAGCAAAAAACAAAACAAAACAAAAATACCACAAGAACAGCCAAATGGGACTAAATCAAATGAAGAAGCTTCTGCACAGAAAGGAAACAATCAAACTAGAGAAAAGGCAAACTACAGAATGATAGAAATTATTTGTGAACCATTTATTTGATAAGCGGTTAATCTCTAAAATGTATAAGGAGCATCTAGAACTTAATAGTAAAAAATAAACACATAACACATTTAAAAAATGGACTAAGGACTTGAATGAACATTCCTCCAAAGAAGACATACAAATGGCCAACAGGTATATGAAAATATACTCAACATTTCTAATTATCAGGGAAATGCAAATCAAAACCTTAATAAGATATCATCATAACCTGTTACTTAGGATGACATTTAAAAAAACCATCAAGCCCTGGCCGGTTTGGCTCAGTGGATAGAGCATCGGCCTGCAGACTGAAGGGTCCCGAGTTCGATTCTGGTCAAGGGCATGTACCTAGGTTGCAGGTGCATCCCCAGTGGCGGTGTGCAGGAGGCAGCTGATCGATGTTTCTCTCTCATCGATGTTTCTAACTCTCTATCTCCCTTCCTCTCTGTAAAAATCAATAAAATATATTAAAAAAAAGAAATAAAAAAACCATCAAAAACACAAAACAAAATAAAAGAACAAATATTGGTAAAAATTTGGATAAATTGGAACTCTGTACACTGTTGGTAGGAATGTAAAATTGTGCCTCCACTATGAAAAACAATATGGAGGTTTCTAAAAAAATTAAAAATAGAACTGCTGTTGATTCAGCATTTCTACTTCTAGGTATATATCCAAAATGTTTGAAATCAGAATCTCAATGAGATATACGAACTCCCATGATCATTGCAGCATTACTCACAATAGCCAATGGAAGCTTCTGAGTATCTATCTGTCTTGTGGTGAATCTTGGCACCCCATTCTTCCATCATAACCAGACAAAGGCCAATAACAAAACATTTTTATGGCAGGTGTTTTTGTGTTCATAGCTATGATCTTTTCCACTAGTATACACATTGGAGAAATTATTAGTAAAAAATATGGAACGTTTATGATTCCTAAACACAAATTAGATTAATTTGAATATAAATTGTATTTGAAATGTTAAAATTATGGTAATAAAATAAAAGCACATCAAGTACCAGAATAAACCTAGTAAGACATACATATAACATCTAAGAGAAAATTGTAAAACATTTATGAGAAGTAATTACAGAAAGCTGAAATGTAGCATGGCAAGGGATTGGACAATTTAATATTATAAAATTATATTCACCCACAAATATTTATTGATTTAATTAGCCTACCCTCAAAATTATTGCCAGAATTTCACAAGTAGATTTTAAAATATAGCCAGATCAAAGAACCATGAGTAGCCAAGAGATTCTTGAAGATGAAAAAGATGGAAGGATTATTCTATCAAATGTTGATAGTCATGATAAAACTACTCTACATCATACGGTGTGGTATTGGTGGTAGTATAGACAATTGGATCATTAGGATAAAATAGAATCCAAAAATGAACTCACGCTGTATGGGCTGTAGATGAAGTTTACTCTTGGCAGTAAGGAGGAAATTCTTTTCAAAAGATGGTACTGGATCAATTGGATATCCAAATGGAAAAGAAATAGACTCCTATGTTACATAATAATCCAAAAGCAATTTCAGATAGATCATGTATCTTAAAATGAAAGTGAACGCAATAATGTCTCTGGAATAGATTATATGAAAATATCTTTGTGAACTTGGATAGAAAAAGCTTTATTTATAAAGATACAAAAGCACTAATCTAAAAGGAAACGAGTGATACATTAAAAGAAAAATAACCACTTTTGTTTAACCAATGATATTATTAAAAATAGTGAAAGTCAAGTCATAGAGTTATTTATAATATACTATGCTGGGGTCCAACCCCAGCAGGTCCAGGGGTCCCCAAAGGTGTGGACGGAGTCGGCGAAGAAGGAATGACATGGAGACAGCGTTCAGTTGATCAGCAGCCTAGCCAGGATCTCTAGCCAGGATCTCCAGCCAAGTTCTGGTCTGGATCTCCAGTGAAGTTCTGGTTAGGATCTCCAGCGAAGTTCTGTTTAGGATCTCCAGCCAGGTTCTGTGTCCATGTTCTCTTGCTAGGTTCTCCAGCCAGGTTCTCCAGCCAGGTTCTGTCCAGGTTTTAGTCAGGTTCTCTTGCCATGTTCTATCCAGGTTCTTCAGCCAGGTTCTCTCGCTAGGTTCTGTCTCTAGGTTCTGTGGCCAGTTTATGTCCAAGATCTTTTGCCATGTTCTCTCCAGCGAAGTTCTTCTGTCTCTAGGTTCTGTGTAGGTTCTGTGTCTAAGTTCTGTGTCTAGATTCTGTCTTCTAAGTTCTGTCTCCTGTTGTCTTGTTACATCTGTATTTATACCAGTTGATTCCAATCCTATCAATCTCTATTACAAAGGTTAGGGCGTTTCTTATCTCCATTCCAGGGAGTAAAGATTATGTAGCTTAAGCATGATTGTTCGTAGTTAAAGTGATTAATTACCCGCCTGGCACTTAGTTAAGAGGTTTTATTCCCTCCCTAACTTCAGGGGAAAATCCCTACCTGGGGAAACAACCTTTCTCAGAGACCTTGGTTAAAACACATAGTGCCAAGAAGGTGAGCACACATATTAAGAACAGTATGCCATATATGCCAGGTCCCTTGAAACAGCAAGCATGGACCGGCTCCCGGCAATACTAGTAGCCCGGTGCACGAAATTTGTGCACATTAAAAGAGAATTAATTGCCCTAACCAGTTTGGCTCAGTGGATAGAGCATCAGCCTGCAGACTCAAGGGTCCCAGGTTCGATTCTGGTCAAGGGCATGTACCTTGGTTGCGGGCACATCCCCAGTGGGGAGTGTGCAGGAGGCAGCTGATCAATGTTTCTCTCCCAATTGATGTTTCTAACTCTCTGTCTCCCTTCCTCTCTGTAAAAAATCAATAAAATATATATTTTTTTTAAAAAGGGAATTAATTAGCGGAGATATTTTCGTATTGCTATTTGCCCTTTCTCTATAATAGGAGTGTGAGAGATGAAAGGAAATTAGTAAAATGTATATGAAAATAATATATAAATTTATTAATAATTAAACAGTAACAAGAGGATATAACAACAACAGAGGCATAATATAAAAATGACAAAAACATGATATGAAAACAACAAAAACATGATATAAAAACAGCAGTGATGCAAACAATGACTGATAAAGTGATTAAACTTATTCTAATATCTCTTTGTACACCACATTAAGAGTGAAAACACTTTTAGAGTGCTTGACTAATTTCCCTTGTGGTGAAGTATTTAGAACTCTAACTGTAATGTCATATGCTCTTCAAACTCGAGAGAAAGCAACATATAACTGACCATGTGCGAAAATGGGTTCAGGTAGGAATATGCCTACTTTGTCTAGAGTTTGTCCTTTGTGATTTATTAATAGTCATCACAAATGCTGGCATCACGGGAAACCGACGTCGAATCAATTTAAATGGGAGGCCAGTTTCAGATGGGGATAAATCAATTCTTGGAATCAGAACAACCTCTCCCTCTGCAGCTCCTGTTAATACTTCAGCTTCGATAATGTTAGGTCATAATCTTTTGATAATAAATCTGATACCATTACAAAGACCCCAATTACTATTGAGATTCCTCAATAGCATGAAGATTGTACCCACTTTCAATTTTAATTTATGATACGGCATTCCCGAAGGAGTAATACTACTCAGAAATTTGATGGGGAAATTTTCCTTTTCAGCATCATCTGTGGAATCAATGGAATCATCACTCAAATATGTGTGGAAATCTCCATTGAGTATATCCAAATTTTCTTCATTTAATTTTTGAACATGCTCATTTTTGGGACAAAGAATTGCACTTTTAGATATATTTTTAATATCTATAGCAGTGGTTCTCAACCTTGGCTGCACATTAGAATCACCTGGGAATCTTTTTAAAGCCCTGATTCCTGGGCCTCATCCTCCGCAAATTGTTTCTTTGTTATGGGATGGGGCCACAACATTAGTAACAAAGAAACAGAATTTCCGGAGGATGAGGGAGGCACAGAAATCAGGATTTTAAAAAGATTCCCAGGTGATTCTAATGTGCAGCCAAAGTTGAGAACCACTGATCTATAGATACAGTATTTCCAAAGGTAGCTTCAATAATAGATCCATTACAAATCATTTCACTTCCACACTCCGCTCCGAGGGCGGGTTCCTGCCTGAAACCTCACCCTCCAGGAAACAGCTGGAGGAGGGCACAGCCGTTTCCAAGACAACCCCTGCAGGACTGACTTCCTTCTGGTTGGTCACGCTTCTGACTGTGATGTTACACCCAGGGTTTTTATATAAGTAAGATAATTTAAAAATTTGCATATCCAGAATATGTAAATAACTTATACAAATCAATAAAAAGGCAGGTAATACAATAAGAAAAAATGGTAAAGAGAATTGAATAACCGCTTTCAATGGAAAGATATCTCAGTGGCCATTAATATAAGGAAAAGTTCTCAACTTAATTAGTCATCAGGGAAATGCAAATTTAAACCACAAAGCCATACCATTGTATATTTACCCAAATGGCTAAAATAAAAAACATATATAATACTAAATGCTTAAGAGTATGAGAATTACTTTAAGTTCTACTTCTGATGGGGATATAAATGGACACAAGCACTTTGAAAAAGCACTTATTCCACTAAATTTGAGCATAAACATGCCCAAGTATCTAAAATTTTCACTAGTACTTAGACATTGAACCAAAATGCTTATGTATGTAAGACACACACACACACACACACACACACACAAATGTTAAGAGCACAGTATCATTTTTTTTTAAATTAAATCTTTATTGGTCAGATTATTACATTTGTTCCTCTTCCCCGCCCCCCCATAACTCCCCTCCTCCCAGTTCCCTCCCCACCCTCCGCCCTCACTCCCCACCCACTGTCCTTATCCATAGGTGCATGATTTTTGTCCAGTCTCTTCCCGAATCTCCCACACCCCTTTCCCCCCCAAGAATAGTCAGTCCATTCCCTTTCTATGTCCCTGATTCTATTATAATCACCAGTTCATTCTGTTCATCAGATTATTTATTCACTTGATTCTTAGATTCACTTGTTGATAGATGCATATTTGTTGTTCATAATTTGTATCTTTGCCTTTTTCTTCCTCTTCCTCTTCTTAAAGGATACCTTTCAGCATTTCATATAATCCTGGTTTGGTGGTGATGAACTCCTTTAACTTTTCCTTATCTGTGCAGCTCTTTATCTGACCTTCAATTCGGAATGATAGCTTTGCTGGATAAAGTAATCTTGGTTGTAGGTTCTTGGTATTCATCACTTTGAATATTTCATGCCACTCCCTTCTGGCCTGCAAAGTTTCTGCTGAGAAATCAGCTGACAGTCGTATGGGTATTCCCTTGTAGGTAACTGACTGTCTTTCTCTTGCTGCTTTTAAGATTCTCTCTTTGTCTTTTGCTCTTGGCATTTTAATTATGATGTGTCTTGGTGTGGTCCTCTTTGGATTCCTTTTGTTTGGGGTTCTCTGTGCTTCTTGGACCTGTAAGTCTATTTATTTCACCAGGTGGGGGAAGTTTTCTGTCATTATTTCTTCAAATAGGTTTTCAATATCTTGCTCTCTCTCATCTTCTGGTACCCCTATAATTCTGATGTTGGTGCGCTTGAAGCTGTCCCAGAGGCTCCTTACACTATCCTCGTATTTTCGGATTCTTTTTTCATTTTGCTTTTCTGGTTGGGTGTTTTTTGCTTCTTCGCATTTCAAATCATTGACTTGATTCTTGCGTTCCTCTGGTATGCTGTTGGGAGTCTGTATAGTATTCTTTATTTCAGTTGGTGTATGCTTAATTTCTAGTTGGTTCTTTATCACAACATCGAGGGTCTCATTAGATTTCTTGAGGATCTCATTAAGTTTATCGGCGGCTTCTAGACAGTTCTTGAGAGACCTTAAAAGTGTGGTTCTGAACTCTATATCTTCCATTGACAATTTTGTCCTGTTTCTTTGTCTCCACATTTTGTTATGCTTTCTTGGTGCACCCCCTAGTGGTCTTTGTTCGCAGTCTTGTAGTTAAGCCTTGATTGTTGTAGCTAATACTAGGGGGGATTTGACCTCCAGCAAGAGCACAGTATCTTAATAGTCCAAACTAGATAACCCGAATGTACATCAATTTATATCAACTGTAAAATCAACTGTAAAATGAACAGAAAACACACTTGGCATCTTCACACTTTTTAATACTCTATATCAATGGAAAGGACAATAAGATATATACATCTCATAAACAAAATGCCGAATAATTTTACCTTATTTTAATGTTGTTATTAATTTGCCTCGCTCCTTCCTTCTTCCTCCTGGCATGTGATTTAGAAAGTCTTTGTTCCAAATGCCATGAGCACTACTTGCCCAAAAGGGACTATGCTCTCTGCCTTGTAATCACCATGTAATCTGAAGGAATTTATATTTTGCTTTGGAAATTTATTTGCTAGTTGCTAACTTGAAAAGCATTATTTCTGTATTTTTGTATTTTATTGTGCAAATAATTCAAGAAATGACATCAAAATACATTTGTAGGGGAGGTATTACTTCTTTTTAGGCAAATATTTATATTTTATAACCCAATATTTGTATATTTTTTATCTAAAAATAAAAGATGAGGAGATGTTCCAAGATTCAGGAAATAGTTATCTTCAAAATTATGTTTCATTGTGGTTTTACAAGTGTATTCTTATGTTCAACTTCTTGTATGTCAGTTATACCTCAAATAAAGTGGTTTAAAAATTATGTCCCATGGAATGAGAATAAAGATTTTTTTAGCTTATCAGATCAACTTTGGTAACTGATCTATGATAACTTGCTGAAGGAATAGGTTATAAGTAGGTTTGAGAGAGACTATGTAAAAACCCCGTATTAGTTATATATATTTATTATGCTTTCCTTAGCATTAACATCATCTGGTGGTAATCTCTTAAATTTATTTTGAAAGTTGATCTCTTCAATTTATTTAATTCCCACAGAAATACTTTCCTATAAGATCCTGACCTGTGTTTGTTCAATAAACTTTGAACAAAAATCGCAAAGCTTTTAAAATAAGTGCCAAGGGGACCTAAAACTATTTTCTCTGTTCCCGTGGTAAATAAAACTATTTTTGTCTATTAGAAAAATAACAGGTAGCTTAAGAGATGTTGCTTTTATGCTCTAAAAATATTATTTATGGTGTTGCTTGGCTAAAAGGACACACAAAATGTGTTCTCACTTTCCTGCATCTGTCACCAATGCATAAGGCAGACTCCACCTTGGGTCATGATCTTACAACATACCACAAAACTGTGTAGAATTTTACAGTTGAATAAAATAAAAAAATTTCATCAGTTGTGGGTACTAACAACCAGAAGGTCTAGTATTCTTACCTGATATATATTCATATAGTCCAGTGGTTCTCAACATTCCTAATGCCGCAGCCCTTTAATCCAGTTCCTCATGTTATGGTGACCCCTAACCATAAAATTATTTTCGTTGCTACTTCATAACTGTAATTTTGCTACTGTTATGAATCATAATGTAAATATCTGATATTCAGGATGTACTTTCATTGTTATAAATTGAACATAATTAAAGCAAAGTGATTAATCACAAAAACAATATGTAATTATATATGTGTTTTCCGATAGTCTTAGGCAACCCTTGTGAAAGGGTCGTTCGACCCCCAAAGGGGTCGCGACCCACAGATTGAGAACCGCTGATATAGTCAATGGTTAATAAAAGCGTTGTAAATGAATGGAGGTTAAATCTCTTTCCTAAGTGAAAAATACTAGTTAGTATCTAAACCAGAAATAGATGCCACATCTAGTTTTCTATTACATTACATTATATTATATTGTTACTAGAGGCCCTGGGCGTGACCTATGCCCTCTCGTAATCTGGGACCCCTGGGGGGATGTCGAGAGCCGTTTCGGCCCTATCCCAACAGGCCAGGCTGAGGAACAACATTGGTGCACGATTGGGACCGGGGAGGGACTGTGGGAGGGCTCCAGGGCATGTCTGCCCAACTTGCCCAGTCCCAATCGGCCGGACCCCAGCTGCAAGCTGACCTACTGGTTGGAGCGTCTGCCCATTGGTGGTGAGTGTGCGTCATAGTGACTGGTCAAATGGTCCAGTGGTCAAACACTTAGCATATTAGGCTTTTATTATATAGGATGTATAAGCTGTTTGACTTTAGAACTAAGGTAAATATTTAAGGACAAAGAAATTATTTCCCTGATAGATTTGTTTTTTGATAAAATTATTAAAAAGTGGTAATTGAAAAAAAAAGTGGTCATTGGATCCTTAGTGTTTTTATGACAGTTTGTAGATCAGATGAAAGACTATATGCCCTGGTTATAGCCCTCTAACAGCACAGAGAATTGTCAAATACAGCACTAGGCTAGAAGTCAGTTTGGGGGCTAGATGCAGTTATGAGATTTCTTAGCACTATTTTCTAACTAGAAAAGAGTCTAGGGTCTCTAGGTGGGCAGAGTAGCTGATGGAGAATATGATATTGTGCTTCCTACTCTGAAAATAAGGAAGACCCCGGGAAAGTGCCCATGTGTTTACTTATTAGCTGTTGCAAAGACTCTACTACATACACAGAGATAGCTTTCCTGAGGAAGAAGAAGCATGAATTCTGTCTAGAAGAGAAATCTTGACAACCATGGTCCCACATTTAAATAAGTCTTTCTATTAATCTGTGTTTAATTTTGGGGGTGTTACACAATATAGTTTAACCAAATCAGATGCAATGGTAAATATAATTACTTTTGATTTTCTGCTGCTACTCCATACCGAATTAGGGAGAGATTATTCCGCCTGTGTTAATCTTGTTTGAAGGGTGAATAGGTGCTGTGTATTAAAGACTGCAAAAACCATCAGCACCTATCTGTATAAAGTTGCCCTTTATCTATATACTCCTTCTTTCCTAAAATTTTTGTTTTGTTTTGTGGATTGTTTTTTTTTGCCATAGGAATATAGTGAATAGAGCTGATTATTCTATAGGAAGCACATAAAAGAATAGAGAGTTAATGGGACAAGGAAGGCAGACACATGTTATTGGGAAATTGAATAATAAAAATAGACATTTGGATAATTGCAACAGATGGGCTTGACACAAAATAGAACAGTGCCAATGTAGAAAATGCTGCATTTTTGCAAACAGAAGATAGAACTGTATTTATCCAAAATACCTAATTTTTATGTAGATAGACACAAGTGCACCAAATTTTGTTATTTCAGTACTGTACTACAATGGCTTAATTTGTATTTGAAAATAAACAGTGCTTAAAATAGAATTGTATGGTTAGAAATATATATGGTAAGAAATTATTGCAAGACAGTTGGTAAAATTATAAAAGATTTTAACCCTTCTAAAATGTATCCTATACAAGGAGGGACAAAAATAGGTTTACAGTTGTGAGTATGCAAAACACAGAGTTTATTCTTGTATTATTTCTATTATTGTATTATTTTCCAGATGAACACCAGTAAATCTACTTTTTTCCTGCCCTGTATATATTCATATAACTTTTAAAAAAATATATTTTTATTTCTTTCAGAGAGGAAGGGAGAGGGAGAGAGAGATAGAAACATCAGTGATGAGAGAGAATCATTGATTAGCTACCTCCTGCACGCCCCCCACTGGGGATCGAGCCCGCAACCCCGGGCATGTGCCCTTGACCAGAATCCAACCCAGGACCTTCTGGCCTGCAGGCCGACACTCTATCCACTGAGCCAAACCAGCCAGGGCTATTCATATAACTTCAATTGACTTCTCTGTTCACATCTGAGATGCCCGTGGACTTTGGAGAACCAGTCAGTGGATTTAGTCTTTTTATCATTGCTAATCCTGCTTGTCTTTGGGACATCTATGTTTATGTCTTCCTGATTATGTTCCCGGCTTTGCTTGGGGCCTTGTTTTTACCTTCATTTATCCTCTGAACTACTTATCTGGCTCTGTCTTATTTCTGTTGCAGAGTAACTTCCGTTCTGAACCATTGTTCAGTCCTTCTTTGGAGGTTCACTATGAATGGTTAACTGGGCAACTAAGGCATCAGAAGGTTTCCACTAACAATTGTTGCTTCTCAGGCTGAAGCTGGAGTTTGGCTTCCTTGGGACACTTACCTTTGGCTCATCTCAATCCTCCCTGGCTGATTTACGTGTGACCACATAAATTTATGCAGACCACCTGCAGGGAGACATGAGCAGCATGGATCAAGCCCCTCCTTCACACACCATATGGTAGCCTTCACAGTTAAAAATATTTTTATTGAATTTATTGGGGTGACATTGGTTAATACAATTATAAAGGTTTCAAGCGTACAATTCTATAATGTATCATTTGTTCACGTTTAAAAAAAATTGAGTCATTGGTAAGAAACGGGAGTAAGCCCTAGCTGGTTTGGCTTAGTGGATAGAGCGTCAGCCTGTGGACTGAAGGGTCCTGGGTTTGATTCCGGTCAAGGGCACATGCCCGGGTTGCAGGCTTGATCCCTGGTGGGGAACGTGCAGGAGGCAGCTGATCAGTGATTCTCTCTCATCATTGATGTTTCTTTCTCTCTCTCTCTCTCTCTCTCTCTCTCTCTCTCTCTCTCTCTCTCTCTCTCTCTCCCCTTCCTCTCTGAAGTCAATAGAAATACATTTTTTTAAAAAATAGAAAAGGGAGTCAGCAACCATGAAAATACCACCACTATACCTGTTATATTTCTAATGTGCTTTGATTTCACACGGGGATTACAGATGAGTACAGAAGACTACACTGATAAGTTCTTGTTTGCTATGCTTCAGGGATATAATAGTAGACTTACTGCTTCCTAACTTTACTGTTCTCCCCATATCAGATTCTCAAGAAGAGCTTGATGGTGGAGATGTACAACTCCAGGACTAAGGTCCAGCTTCAGTAAGGGAGGAGTTTTTGTTTTTGTTTTTTTAAATATATATATATATATATATATATATATATATATATATTTAATTAAATCTTTATTGTTCAGATTATTACATTTGTTCCTCTTTTTTCCCCCCCATAACTCCCCTCCTCCCAGTTCCCGCCCCACCCTCCGCCCTCACTCCCACCCACTGTCCTCATCCATAGGTGCACGATTTTTGACCAGTCTCTTCCCGAATCTCCCACACCCCTTTCCCCCCCAAGAATAGTCAGTCCATTCCCTTTCTATGTCCCTGATTCTATTATAATCAACAGTTCATTCTGTTCATCGGATTATTTATTCACTTGATTCTTAGATTCACTTGTTGATAGATGCATATTTGTTGTTCATAATTTGTATCTTTACCTTTTTCTTCCTCTTCCTCTTCTTAAAGGATACCTTTCAGCATTTCATATAATCCTGGTTTGGTGGTGATGAACTTCTTTAGCTTTTCCTTATCTGTGAAGCTCTTTATCTGACCTTCAATTCTGAATGATAGCTTTGCTGGATAAAGTAATCTTGGTTGTAGGTTCTTGGTGTTCATCACTTTGAATATTTCTTGCCACTCCCTTCTGGCCTGCAAAGTTTCTGTTGAGAAATCAGCTGACAGTCGTATGGGTATTCCCTTGTAGGTAACTGAGTTTCTTTCTCTTGCTGTTTTTAAGATTCTCTCTTTATCTTTTGCTCTTGGCATTTTAATGATGATGTGTCTTGGTGTGGTCCTCTTTGGATTCCTTTTGTTTGGGGTTCTCCGCGCTTCTTGGACCTGTAAGTCCATTTCTTTCACCAGGTGAGGGAAGTTTTCTGTCATTATTTCTTCAAATAGGTTTTCAATATCTTGCTCTCTCTCATCTTCTGGCACCCCTATAATTCTGATGTTGGTACGCTTGAAGCTGTCCCAGAGGCTCCTTACACTATCCTCGCATTTTTGGATTCTTTTTTCATTTTGCTTTTCTGGTTGGGTGTTTTTTGCTTCCTCGCATTTCAAATCATTGACTTGATTCTTGCACTCCTCTGTTCTGCTGTCGGGAGTCTGTATAATATTCTTTATTTCAGTCAGTGTATGCTTAATTTCTAGTTGGTTCCCCAATATAACATCGAGGGTCTCATTAGTTTTCTTGTAGATCTCATTAAGTTTATCGGCGGCTTCTAAACAGTTCTTGAGAGACCTTAAAAGTGTGGTTCTGAACTCTATATCTTCCATTGACAATTTTGTCCTGTTTCTTTGTCTCCGCATTTTGTTATGCTTCCTTGATGCACCCCCTAGTGGTCTTTGTTCGTGGTCTTATAGTTAAATTTTGATTGTTGTAGCTAATTCCAGGGAGGGTTTGACCTCCAGGCCAAGTGGCTGTGAGAATCAGCTGTGTCTGCAGTGAGAGAACTTCTGTCCTCTAGGGAGGTGCTAATCTAGCCTTTGCCTGAGGCTATCCGGCAAATGCCTGTGTGCAGGGCTTGGGCGGGGCGGGTCGCACAGGATCAACAGGGTGGGCTGGAGAGAGCAGTGATGGCGGCTCTCAGTCCTGTCCCAGGGGCTCTGCCTCTCTGAGTCCCTGCAACGGCTGCAGACCTCAGAGAGAAAGCTGCACTCGCTCTGACCGAAGCCAGGCAGACCTGCTTCTCCCGTTTGAGTCTGGGTCCCTAAAGACTCGCCAGGATCTGGAGCTCAGAGTCTGCGACTCCCTCCCGATTGAAAACGCCAACCGCGCCCTCCGCCGCCAGCCCGCTCCACGCACTCAGCACCTCAGAATTTGACTTCAGCACTGCGCCTCCTCTGAGTGTCCGTATGCGTTTCTCTTTCCTCCTAGTTGTAGGACTTCCACTCAGCCAGCGTTCCAGTGGTTCTGGGTGATGTTCCTCCGTCTTTTAGTTTCACTTTTGAAGTAGTTGTTCAAGGCAGCAAACTCCGGCGTTAACCTATGACGCCATCTTGGTTCCTTTTAAATATATTTTATTGATTTTTTACAGAGAGAAAGGGAGAGAGATAGAGAGTGAGAAACATCGATGAGAGAGAAACATCCATCAGGTGCCTCCTGCACATCTCCCACTGGGGATGTGCCCACAACCCAGGTACATGCCCTTGACCGGAATCGAACCTGGGACCTTTCAGTCCGCAGGCCGACGCTCTATCCACTGAGCCAAACCGGTTTCGGCAGGGAGGAGTTTTTTGATTAATGTGTCCCTCTCATATCATCCCAGTTTGTTGGACTGGGAATATGCTTACAAATATTCCATATCTTTTAATCATTAATCCATGCAATAAAATTATTTGAGCATTATATGGCATGTACCATGCTATTCTCACTTTCATAGAGCTTATATTCTAGGTGACAAATAAATGAAGTAATTGTGATAGCTGCTAAGTGCTATAAAGGAAGCAAATGGCTGAAATAGAGAACAGATTTGCAAAATAAGCACAAATTAGATGAGATAAGCTGGAAAAACTTTCTGTAGGCTATATTTGAGATAAAAGATAGAGAATGAAAAGGATGAAATCTGTCTGCTAGTCAATGGAAGGAGTTTTCAGATAGAGAAAAATAACATATACCAAGGGCCTGCTATAAACATTGAAGGGCATTCAAGATATTTAAGATGAGCAGGGTGTTACATCATGTACTGTAGTGAGATGAGTAATACCAGGGGATGTTAGAGGACAATAAGGGACTAGATCATACAGATCCTGTTGTCTATAGTAAGGAGTCTATATCTTTTTAAAAAAATATATTTTATTGGCTATTTACAGAGAGGAAGGGAGAGGGATAGAGAGTTAGAAACATCGATGAGAGAGAAACATCGATCAGCTGCCTCCTGCACACCCCCTACTGGGGATTGAGCCCGCAACCAAGGTACATGCCCCTGACCAGAATCGAACCTGAGACCCTTCAGTCTGCAGGCTGACGCTCTATCCACTGAGCCAAACTGGTTAGGGCAGGAGTTTATATCTTTGCACAACAGGAAGCAATTAGATTGTCTTAAGGAGGGAAGTGCAATTTTTAAGAATATTTTTGTTAAGGTATAGAAAATAGATAGTAGAAGCAGGAATACCTAATACCTTTCATGACTTAATACCTTTTAATTTAGTTGTATTATGGAAACTTAAGTGAGCTTGTTTGCTGAAATAAGAAAATCAAATTTAAAGAGAGGTAGAGAGGGAATAACCACATAACAGATGGATTTGGAATGGGCCTAGGAGGTGGAGTCTAAGGTATTAGGTATTAGGTCATAAAGGTATTAGGTATTCTATGAATATATGGGGCACATACTGCCTTGTGACAGGAAGGAAGAGAGAAATGGATTTAAGGATAGGTAGGCATGTAGATTTGTTGGTGGAAAATTGAGTGTATTCATGCATGTTCACTTTCATTTTCTCCATGAAATAGGAGGCAAGAAAAATCAGTTGTGAGGAGTATAAGTGAAACTGTTTTGATGGATAAGAAAATGTATGAATTAGAATTAGGGAAAGGGAAGGGCATTACATTCTCCTTCAACAATGCTTGTCCACCAAGTTGTAGACACAATACCATGCCATTTAATTAGGTGCTTGGCAAGCAAAGGACAGTGCTATTTTCTAAGCTGTGCTCTAGCTCCTTTATAGAAAGTTGAGTCATAAATGTGTATTATTAATAACTCTTTTAGAGAACAAACTTCCCTGTGCTCCCTGCAACAGGAACTCAGAACACCTGCCATCCCACACTGAGATAAAAAACTATGTTCCCTAAGAGATCTTAAATATTCCTCACACACAACTTTCCTCAACCTTGCCCATTGCCTCACTTTCCCCAATTGGAAAGGGATTCAATTCTGAAGTACTTTTTAGCCACTTGTAACATAAACGCATCAGAAAATAATACAAAGGGCAGAGTAACTAAAGATCGTTTATATCACTATGCTTGCCATAAGAAGTGCATCTAAAAATTGTAATAACTTTTTTTTTTAATCTATTGTTTTTTAATTGATTTCAGAGAGGAAGGGAAAGGGAGAGAGAGATAGAAACTTCAGTGATGAGAGAGAATCATGGATTGGCTGCCTCCTGCACGCCCCACACTGGGGATCGGCCTGCAACCTGGGCACGTGCCCTTCACCCGTAATAACTTTATATCAGTTGTTCTCAGTCTCCCTAATGCCATGACCCTTTAATACAGTTCCTCATGTTGTGGTGACCCCGATTTCATTGTTATAAATTGAACATAATTAAAGCATAGTGATTAATCACAAAAACAATATGTGATTATATATGTTTTCTGATGGTCTTAGGCAACCCCTGTGAAAGGGTCTTTTGACCCCCAAAGGGGTCGTGACCCACAGGTTGAGAACCACTGCTTTATATGGTGACAGATGCTTACTAGACATATACTGGTGGCCACATCATAAGGTATATAAATGTAGAATTATTATGTTGTGTACCTGCAACTAATACAATATTGTATGTCAACTATTTTTTGCTACACTTTATCTTAGCCAAAAGGCCTAAAAGAGATTCAACTACCTTTTAATAGTACTGGGTGGTTAGATCAACACTAATGTTTGAATCAACACTTTGGAAATTACCCGGATGTATCATTGGCAAATATGTTTTCCCATTTAGTGGGTTCCCTTTTCATTTCATTGATAGTTTCTTTTGCTGTGCAAAAGCTTTTTAGTTTGATGAAGTCCCATTTGTTTCTGTTGTTTCCTTTGCCCAAGGAATATATCAGCAAAAATATTGCTTCGAAAAATGACTGAAATTTTACTATGTTTTCTTCTAGAATTTTTATGCTTTCACAACTTACATTTAAGTCTTTAATCCAGTTTGAGTTTATTCTTTTGTATGGTGTATGTTGGTGATCTACTGTCATTATTTTGCATCTATATGTTCATTTTCCCCAGAACCATTTATTGAAGAGACTGTCTTTACTCCATTGTTTGTTCTTGTCTCCTTTGTCAAATATTAATTGACCAGAAAGGCATGGGTTTATTTCTGAGCTCTGTGTTCTATTCCACTGATCTATATGCCTGTTCTTGGGCCAATGCCATGCTGTTTTGATTCCTATGGCCTTGTAGTATAGTTTGATATCAGGTAGTGTGATACCTACAACTTTACTTTTCTTTTTCAAGATGGCTGAGGCTATTCGAGGTCTTTTTTGGTTCCATATAAGTTTTTGGAATATTCTAAATCTGTGAGATATGCCATTGGTCTTGTAATGGGAATTGTGTTGAATCTGTAGATTGTTTTGGGTAGTCTGGACATTTTAATGATGTTAATTTTTCCTATCCATGAACACAGTATATGTTTATACTTATTGTATTTTCCTTAATTTCTTGCCTCACAATCAACACTTTGTAATGACATTTCTTTTGTGAAGCTAAACAACAGAATTTTTAAAATGAACAAAGTTACCAAGGCTCCTTTTGACCTTTTAAAAGTTATATATATATATTTTTTTCATTTATTTTATTTTTATTTTTTTAAAATTTTTTGCATTTTCTTTAGTCAGTAGCTATAGTGACATATCACCCATTTATACTATGTATCTTATTATTGAGATAGGCATAGTAAATTAAAGCCAGAATTAAATATATTGATTATAAAATAATGTTTTCACTTTTTTCATATATTTCTAAAGTGATCTCTGAGAGAAAGTTAGTACTAAATACTATATCAAGCAAGGAAAATTACTAGATTTGTGTGTAAAATGGGAGAGAGGCTGATATCTTTATATTGGATAAAACTCATTTACTCCATTAGAAAATGGTTACTTTCCCAGTAGATTTAAATTAAAAAGGGCACATTTGCTTATGATTAGTGGACAGGCATTTGGTAAAGCTGCAAAAGATTGAATCTGTTTTCACCAGTCTTCTTCCCTCATGCCACAAATAAAACGTTACATGAAAGATAAAAAAGAAATCCATTGAAAAAGTGGTTTTCGATTTACTTACAGTAACAATGCAAAAATTAGTCACAGTATGAGAATTAGCGAGTCAGAATTTGTCTAAAGATTTGTCTAAAGTTTATGCTTATTTTTCGTGCCACAACTAAATGTCTTGTAGATCATATAATTTACAGTTCTGGATCTTGACATTCTAAACTCTGCTTAAAAAGTTCTTCCTTCTGTTTGATGAACCGCTGTTTTTATGCCTCTTGGTTCCAAGCATGTCTTGAGGGTAATTGCTTCCATAGGAGCGTCCTTTCTCTTCCTTCTGATCTCAGCAGTCATGTGCTGCCATTAACATGTGGGTTTTCCTTAACATGTAAGCCAACTGTTAAATGAGGCTCCAAGAACACACACACACACACACACACACACACACACACACATTTTGTAGTAAGATACAAATTATAAAAAAATAAAAAACTCAGTACTTGATATAGGAATAATCATTATTAAAAATAGAAGAACCTACATAAGGCTTGATAGGGAATAATGTTTTTTATTATACTATAGGTAAAGCCATAATACAATGAATACTTTGATTCTATTGATAGTGGAAGTTCAAGAAGGTTTGTTTTGTTTTTTAGGGAAGGGGTGAAAATATTTCAGAGAAATCACTACAATTTCACATCTCCAATACACAGATAAAAAAGGATAAGCATACTTGGAATCAAAATTTCACACTAGTGAGGAACACAAAACGGTATCTTTAGGATTTCATAAATGAAATAATTTTACAAGTTCCTGCTTCTAGCTTGAATCCTAGGTGTAGCTGAGATTTGTGAATTTCCTCTATATAATACTTCACAAATAACTGCTTCAGAGTATTTACTTTGGTTCTCTTTCTTACTGTGGTTATTTTTCAGATGAAACAACAAACTTAATCATTCTGTGATGGAAAGAGTCTGACCCATTCCTCCACACACAAAGGGCACACACTCTATAGAATCACAAATCATTGCCAGTCATGGTCCTGTGGCTCACCCATATGTAATGGTTATTATGAATATTAAAGTTGTAATTTTCAAGGTACTACTGTTTGCTTTTTACCTAACTCTTAAGTGGGTGAACAGAGCACATTTTTGTAACTATATAGCCAATGAGTCCAGGAAAAGCTCTTGGAAACTGATATATTTCTTTTGAGATAGAATTGAGAGGTGAGCTTTTATATATAGTGTGTGTTCCACTGCAAAGTTAAACTGGAGCTTTTTAATGATGATGAGAATTTATAGTTGCAACACCTTCCTATTTGATGGAGACTGGGAGTTAATGCTACTGTAAATGTGAGGAGGAAGAGGAGTTTATTGTTGCCTAAAGCTTCGGAAATAAATTTAGAGTAACCTCAAAGGAAGACCCTTCCATGAATGACCTGCTCTCTTTTGTACTCTTGTCTGTTGCTATTTCAAGATTTTGTTTTGTTACTGCTAAAAGCCAGTCCAAATTTGATCAACAGAGGTTTCTCAAGAGAATGTGATTATGCGCTTTATCTTTGGAGCTGTTCAGTTTATCTTTAACTTTAAACTATTTCAAAGTAATTAGCTTAATTTGATGCTGTAACAGAAAGTAATCCTCAAAACTCTTAACAGAGTAACACTGATAAAAGAAAAAAAAAGATAATGAAAAATTGCTCTTAATTTTCTCATGTTTAAAGAATACAAAATGATAAATTTTACTTATAAAATTGTTATCTGAATATAGAATACATAGAGGAATATGGAAATAGACAAAAAGATAAAGACCCCAATAATAATAATGCTCTAGTATAGCATGGCTTTATATGCTCTGAAAAATCTAAGCATATGGCTTGCAAAATTTTAAAAGCAGATTTCTTTGTGCTTATGAAACTGGAGAATGAATGGGTCTGGGCTGCCTGTCACTACTTGAGCCAATTAAGCTAAGACAGGGTTGAATTGTATATGAGTGTTTTATTTTCCAATATTGCCTGCAACTTGGAGGAGCAAAAGCTCATCCACAAAAATCTGCCCTGCCCCCTTCCCCCAATAAGCCAGCTGCTTATATTGGGTAGAAGGACACAGATTACATGGGGAAGTAGGCAAAAGGAATAGGAATGGGTATAATGGTTATAGATTACAGTTAATGTAGGCTGGGGGTTGCAAAGGGTGTGCCTCCAGGATTTCATTGTTTGGGCAATATAATGGGTTGTTAATTTTTCCATGAAATGGACCACATTTCACATTTTGAGGTTAATGCCCAGGCCCTGGGGCGTATAACTCTCAGCCAGGTCAGAATGTCCCTCTCTAATCAGAACAAAACAATCACGGTTAACAGAGCATGATTAATATTTCTCTAGCTAGACCCCACTATTCTATTTCTCCCTCCTACCCCTAACATTTATTCTTACAACATCAACAATTGTATAAACCACCCCTTGAATATATATCTAATAAGAGGTAGAGATATTAATTTATGAATTACTATAATGAAGTGAACGTTTTTTTATATTAATAGAATTTTTTGATATATGGAACAAAATTTCTTTTTGTTGCTCTTTTAAAGAAGTTATTATTCAGATAAATGTGGTTTTGGAGAAGTCAATATCTTATGGGAAAAGATATTGCAACTCTGAGGGTTGCCAACCTCCTCTGTGGGGCATTGACCAATCTGTAAAGATGGAAGCCACCTTATTCAGTGTTTTTTCTAATACTCTTGGAATTCTAGGTGATGTGTGGTTCTGTAAAGTCACTCTCGTGAGCTCAGGGTAGAGGGAAATAATTAGACTTTCCTTATACCCTATCAAACACAATTTAAGTGTTTTATTTGCTTATAGTCTGGATCAGGTATTATTTAAAGAAAGTTTACACAGGACAATAGAGTTCAATTTATACATGCTCAAAGTAGGACATGAGGAGATATATCTCCTCAGTTACAAGCCAGTATGGCAGAATCAGGGATATATATACATATAATTTCTCTACTTGTTATCCATCTTCACCCCTCTTTCTTCTACTCATCCCTGCTTTTTTCTTCTCTCCCTCTGTCCATTCCTCCCTCCCTTTCTTAACTTCATTCACCAAATTTTGGATACACACATCATATTTGACAGGTATATTACTTGCCACAGTGGACACTGAAAGTAGTTTTTTAAAACCACAATAAATAAATAAGTCACAAAATAATATGGTGAATGCTACAACAAAAATATGAAAGAGACCTTGAGCACACAGTTGACTACATTACTGTAAGATAGGCAGTTACCTTTCCTTAGTTATGCTACACTAGTGAAGCATTCGAACTCTGCAGTAAGATGTACCTTCAACCCTTTTCTCAGCCATTGATTAGCTGTGTGACCTTTGGTAAGTTCCTTACTGTGAATTGCTTCATAATCTATATATATAAAAGCCTAATATGCTAATTGTCCCTCTGACCATTCAACTGTTTGACCAGTTGCTATGATGCACACTGACCACCAGGGGGCAGATGCTCTGACCACTAGGTTAGCTTGCTGCTGAGGTCTGGCCATTTGGGACTGGGCGAGAGGGATGGGACACACCCTGGAGCCCTGCCCAGGTCCCTCCTTGGCCCCAATAGTTCTTAAATAAGGGAGATACAATCAGATAACCACCAACTCTTTTTTTTTCTACTTACAAATCCATGGAAATGTATGTCTACCTAAAGGGAAAAACATTTTCCTACACTCATAACATTCTGACACCAAATGTGTGTGGAGTTTCCCCCCAACTAACGAATTCTCCAACTCTCTGGATATCCCACAATTCAATTATGACACTAACCAGTGTCATAATTAGTGCACAAACTTCAGGTTAAGGAAAGGGCTCAGTTCCACAAGATCACCCCTACTTTAGATGCCAGTCCCAGGTACCAAGTTGTCACCTGTGCTTCTGACTAACTGGCTATAAATTGGTAGTTCCCACAATCCCCTCCTCAGGGTCCATAATCCACTATAATGGCTCACAGAACTCAGGGAAACACTTATTTACACTTACTGTTTCATTATAAAGGATATAAAAAATGATACAGATAAGCAGCAAGATGAAGAGGTTCATAAGGCAAGGTCTGGGTCGTAGAAGATTTTAAAATAAAGCTAATTTATTTACAAAACCATTACATATCTCTTTATATTTTTGTGCAATTTGATTACTCTCCCCCCCCCTTCATCTACTGTTATTTGTACCTCATGATAAGTTTGTGCAGAATTATTTAGCATGAAATATCAGCTTCTGATTAGCTAGGTGCAGTTCTTCCTCAGGCCAGACGTTTTCCATAAGTAGTATCTTCTGAGGAGGCCTTTAAAAAAATTTTTTTTTATTAATTTCAGAGGGGAAGGGAAAGGGAGAGATAGAAACATCAATGATGAGAAAGAATCATTGATTGGCTGCCTATTGCACACCCCCCATGGTGATCAAGCCCGAAACCTGGGCATGTGCCCTGACTGGGAATCGAACTGTGAACTCCTGGTTCATAGTTTGATGCTCAACCGCTGAGCCATGCAGGCCAGGCACCTCCTGAGGAGGCTTTAATTAATTCTGCCAATAAATTTAATAATAAATGTCACTATTATTAGACATGAAAGTCATGAGGTAGTTGAGTATTAACCATAATACCAGTATTATACCATATCACAGTTTGATCGTAGCACCATTCATTTTCTTTATAGAACAAATCAGTAAGAATTACAGAGGTATTTACTTCGTCTTCCCAACAGAATCCACTGTTGCCCATATACAAGGTACTGTCAAGGACAGGCATCAGTACAGTTGGCCATTGAAGGATGAACATGGTCGTAGGCTAAAAAGCCATCTCAGATAGTGATTAAAGAAAATTGAATTTATTTAAGGAAAGGTGATGGGGAATTGTGAAAACCCACGTCCTGAGTGGTTCAGGGTTTGGGCTTTGGAAGAGGGGCTGCCCGCAAATGACAGAGATGAGACAAATAATAACTTGGAAATAGGGGGGCCAGGCAGGAACCCAACACAAGAGGAAGGACTCCACTTGTGCTCAGGCCTTGCCATCCTTTTATCCAGTTTGGAATACACCTATAGCCCTTAGGCAGGCAATTTTCAGTAACACAGATTATCTTATCAATAAGGATTTATATGACTGTCTGATCGGGAAGTTGCTTCAGCTACCATTGTCTCAGCTAAACAGTCAGTGCATAGCTCTGACCTTTGCCAGGGCTCAAGGGTCATCAGCATTCCCGGCTCCTTGTTCACACCTCTCTGCTAGTGAAGACAATAGGCGGCTTCGTGATGGGATACCCAAAGGGAAGGGCTGCACAGTACTGAGCCAAGGGGACATTGGGTCGATCGATGATGGCAGCACCCAGAAGCTGGAGTTTCATCCTTCTATGTAGTCATTGGCAGGAAGCTTTGTGGTCAGGGGGCCTGGGGCTGAAGTGGTGGGCTTGGAATGCCGATGGACTGCAGGTGTGTGATCAGGTGTCTTCAAGACAGTTTCAGTTCCTTACACGGCCCAACTCCTGGTGTCCAGCAGTTTTTTCCTGGTCTTTTGTTCTACCGTGTCAGGAAGCTTACAAATGGCTGTTAAGGATTGTATTGCCCTATAGTCTTAACAGCCATGACCTGTTTATTTCTGGGTTCCAAATTAATTGGGGCAAAGCCACTCACCATGTCTCATCTCACAGATTTGTCCTGAGACTGGTTTCCATTGTGTGTTGTTACATAGCAGGGCCCACCTCCTTCTGGTGGACAGGAGATGAGTGGTATTTAGAATAGTTCCTGTCCCTACTAATTGCATTGCAGGATGTTTTATTTTGACCTCTTCTGGTAGTGAGAGCAATCATAGTACATCAATGTGAATTACAAGTGCCCCCCAGAGAATTTCCATATGTTTGGAGGGCCATAAGATTTCCATAAGTGCACCCTTGGGACTCAGCAGCTGGGATTGAGAGTCATAGCTCCATGGCCACTTCAGCCTCCATTTGTGTCAGAGGCCTTGTTGGGTCAGAGCGTAAGACCTTTTCCAGTGCTGGGTTTTAGCATTATACAGCATTATTTATTGAGTGATAGCATCTATTTCAATATTCCTTAAATCCACATCTCTCTTCAGCTACTGCCTATTTCTTTGTACTTCCTCACAGCAATATTCCTAAACATATTGCTTAAAATATACGTTATAATCTTCATTTCCTCATCTCATATTTTTTCTTAACTCTTAGTATAGCAGGAAAAAGAGTTGTCACCATTTATCATTGGGATCTAATAGAGATAGACTATTATCTATTTAAAATATTTTCTAGTTATTTTTACAAATAATTTAAAGAAAGAATAAAGGAATAGTGAAGAGTAATTATTTAAAATTGTAATATGCATTAAACATAGAAATCTTTCCATATAAAATAATTTTTGGCACATGCACCTCATTAAAGATAAAAAATGTCATATATTCTTGAAGCAAAAGGGATAGGTCCACGTTTTTTGTCACAAAAAATTGTGTGATATCCTTCCTATTAAATGACTAATGAGAATACTTTATTTCCTTTTTGTTCTTAGGAGAACATTGTTCACACATTGTTTCTTGAGTTTGAGAAGATTACCTAAGAGATATCACCTGAAGGCTTGTATTCTGATATTTCACTTATATGATCACTTTCATCATCATCATTACATCCAGAGTGCTGCTGTCTCTATGTATTCATCTTCTCATTTTTCTAAAAATTGTGAAATGTCTAGTATATTTTCTTTGCCATTATGGGCAGAAAAAAGATCTGAATTCTCAGCTGTGTTCAATGAAAAGTAAAAATGGGCTATAAAGATAGTTTTTCCAGTCTTTTTAAAATAACTTTTTGAATGATGATGCAATACTTTGGGTAACAATTAGAAAACTGAAAAATGATGATTTACTCCTCTATTGCATTATCTTTTTTAAAAATATATTTTTTATTGATTTTTTACAGAGAGGAAGGGAGGAGAGGGATAGAGAGTTAGAAAAATCCATGAGAGAGAAATATGGATTCAGCTGCTTCCTGCACACTCCCTACTGGGGATGTGCCCACAACCAAGGTACATGCCCTTGACTGGAATCGAACCTGGGACCCTTCAGTCCGCAGGTTGACACTCTATCCACTGAGCCAAACCAGTCAGGGCATGCATTATCCTTTTAAGTGAGTTTAATATTCTTCCATTTTTTTTATATTAAAATATAAAATGTCTTTTAAATAGTATATTTGGAAATAATTGATGAATAGTGATGAATTAAATTCTAGGATTATGAAATAGTGAAATGTTTTAAGAGATAAGAAACATAAGATCATTAAGATCCCATCATATACCTTAGATTTATAAAAAGGTCTAATAGATTCATATTTTAATTCAAATAGAATGGGTTTTATTCTTTTAAAAGTAGTGAACTTTTTTGTTTTATATTTGGAAGCTCTCTAAAAAAATACTAAAATATGAAATATGAATCCTTATAAACACAACTGTTTAAAGAAGAAACTCAGAAGTGAAATTTGGATCCAGTGGACTGATTGCATATTTATTTGCCCACTTTTATCAAGCTTTCTGCCCTCCACAAATATAAAATCATCTGTAAAGGTTACTGGTAACTCAAGTCTTGGCAAAATACGTAGTCAATATTGAGTTCTCATTGTAATGAATCTGTTCAAGGTCCTACATAGCTGACTTCACCTTCACTCTTGAAGCCCTATTCTGAATGACCTCTGTAACATTACACTAACCTAGTAGTAATTTTCTTTCTATCTCATCTGCTGCTCCTTCTTAATTTCCTACTCTTACTCAGTCTGAAATTGGAGGAGTTATCATCTCTCTTCAGTGTTCCTTTCTGTCTACTGTTTTGTAGATTATCTCATTCAATCCCACCTGTAGGTCACTGAGTCTTTACTTAGGTATGCTATACTTCATATGGCTCACAGTGAACTACTGCATATGCCCCTCCAAATTGACATTCTCAGTGCTCATGCCTCCTCTATCTCAGCAAATAGCACCACCATTCACCTATTACTTTTTCAAACACTTACGAATCATCTTTCATATTCTAGAGTAAGCTTAGATATCCCAACCTTCAAAGTATATTTGAGATATACTAGCCTTTTATTATCTTCTGTATAATAACTACTCTAAGCCACCATCAGTCACCTGGACCACTATGCCAATCTTCTAAATACACCCTCCAACCTTGCTCTCCTGCAACATAGTTTCCAACCAGCAGAGAGTTTTCCAAAGACATTCTTACCTTACATGAGTCTCCTGCTTAAAACCATTTGAGAGCTTCCCATTGCAGCCAGAAAAAAATCTAACTTTAGAGTAGCAGTTCTCAACCTGTGGGTCGAGACCCCTTTGGGGGTCAAACAACCCTTTCACAGGGGTTGCCTAAGACCATCGGAAAACACATATATAATTACATCTTGTTTTTGTGATTAATCACGATGCTTTAATTATGTTCAATTTGTAACAATGAAAATACATCCTGCATATCAGATATTTACATTAATATTCATAACAGTAGCAAAATTACAGTTGTGAAGTAGCAATGAAAATAATTTTATGGTTGGGGGTCACTACAGCATGAGGAACTGGATTAAAGGGCTGCGGCATTAGGAAGGTTGAGAACCACTGCTTTAGAGGATCTAGTTCTTATCTATACCTTTTCTTTTCACTCTTTCCATTATTCTATTCTCTAGATACATTGGTTGGCCTTCTTTCTGTTCCTCAAACACACAAGAGAAAAATTTAATTTTCTTCTTCGCAACTGAAGGAAAAATACCACAAGAGGCCACCTCTGTTTGGATGCTAAATTGTGATCTCTCATGTTTCCAGAATAGTGAAAGCTCCATATTGTAGGATTGTAGTAAAAATATCCTTGAACCTGACCAGTCTATAGCACTATTGTTCCTCCTTTGGGGGAAGTGGAGTTTGGGAGGGGTGTGACCAGTTTTGGGTTATGTGCTAATTTTCTATTTTGTAAATTAAAACATATATTATGATACACATAGAGTCAGAACTCAATTGAGGGCAGATATCATTCATTGTTGGTTATAGAAACCAGAGGTCTGCTACTTCAAGAAGCCTTACCAGTAGGGAAAATTAAAACTTACTATATATATATCAGTATTTAAATTTTTATTTTGATTATGACATATAGCAAGACATCTATTTTACTTTATAGCCTCAATCATACATACATATAAAATATATATAAGCCTGTTCAATTTTCAAAATTTCACACTACTACACTTACTCTGACACGTATGTGATATTCTCTGACATTTCCTACACTATTCTATTTTATTTCATTAAAATGGACTTCTAGTTATAATACAAAAAATTGATTTTATAATCCACTAATTAGTCCCAATTCTTAGTTTGGAAAGTGCCAACACCATTGCATCCAGAAGATACCATGAGAGCAATAAAGAAAAACACCTAAATCAGGCTGAGGGTTCTAAAAGGATTTCTCAGAGAACTTCCTGTCCCCTGGGAAACAGGATATTCACAAAGGGGAAAACAGAGTTTGGTGTACTTTCTGTGGTAGACTGAAAAACAAGTTCCCAAAAGGACTTGTAATGAGACAGCATGTGAGTGAGTGATTGAATGAATAAAAGAATAGGAGAGTTCAGAATTAGCTATAAAGCACACAACATGCTTAATTCCTATTAATTAAAAATTAATTCACAATCTGAGAAAGTCAAATGTCCATTTTCTGTTCACAGAAGGCATATCAAGTCTGTAAACATTTACCAAACTAGAGGCCCAATGCACGAAATTCGTGCCTGGTGGTGGAGGGGTTCCCTCAGCCCAACCTGTACCTCAGCCCGACCTTTACCCTCTCCAATGCGGGAGCCTTCGGGGATTGGGCTTAAACTGGCAATTGGACATCCCTCTTGCAAACTGGGACCTCTGGCTCCTAACCGCTCACCTGCCTGCCTGTCCTAACTACTCTGCCTGCCAGCCTGATCTCCCTAACTGCCCTCCCCTGCTGGCCTGGTCACCCTTATTAACTTTTTAAAAAAATCTTATCCCCTGCACATACAATTGTATTTGACTTCCTTTTGGCTTCTCCCTCTCACACATTTTTTCTCTCTCCTTTATGTAACACTTTTTCCTACTGACTTATCATTTATAAACTTTTCTTTCCTCACTTCCTACTTCTGTTCCGTCATCCTTCTTTCCATCTATCTCCTGCCCTCCCTCCCCACATTCCTTCTTTCTTTTATCTTTACCCCTGTCCTCCCTCCCCTTTTCCTTCCTTCCCACCTTAATTTTTTTCTTCACTTCCTCCCTCAGACCTGATTTGTTTCCTGCCCCATTTCTTCCTTCTTCCCATTCTCCCTTTAAATGGGAAGGGAGCTCCCCTTTAAAACTTTTCTTCCCTCCCTTTTTCTCTCTCATCCTACCTTTCCCATACACTCTTCTCTGTTTACTTCTACTGTTTTAATATCTATCTATCTATCTATCTATCTATCTATCTGCCTAATTATTCACTATCATTTATTTTTTTCTTTTCTGACTCCTACTTTTAAAATCTGTCCCAGTATACAACTATACTTGATTTTCATTATAGCTCCTACAGTTCACTCATACATCCTCTTTCCTTCTTTAACTCTGTTCTCTATTGACTCATAAAGTTCTTCCCTCCCCCTTCCCTTCTTCCCCATTTCCCCCACTCCTCCTTCACTCTTTTACTCTTTTTTACAGGCTAATTAAAAATTCTATGCTTTTCGGCCTTAGTACTGACGGCTTTCCTTTCTGGGACCTGTAGCCGCCTCTGTTTGGGCACTGGGGCCCCTCTTGTACCGGTTTTGAGGGGCCGAGCGATGATGCAGCTGTGTCTTGCCTACTGTGGCCCGCACCTCCCCCCTCTGAGTTGGGGGAGTGGTCCCGGCCGGCGTCCATCATGGAGACCACTGTGTTATGTGCACGTGCATGTGTACATTCATGCGCATGAGGCTTTTCTCCCACTGAGTGCTGGGGGCGGGGGGGCGGGTACACGCAGAGGCCTTTCCTGTCCCCTGGCATGCCGGCTCCCATGCCTCGAGCGGCTCTCCGTCTGCTCCCCTCTGGAATTCGCAGGTCATGGGCGTGCTTGTGCAGGCACAGTTGGGCCCAGTTTGTCCTCAGCGGGGGCGTTCCGCCCAGGATGCGAGCCCCCGTCTGGGTTGGACCGGGCAGATGAATGAATGGACAGCTGGAGAAAACTGCTGAAGCTTCCCTGTGGTGTGAGGGTCGCCTGTGCACTCTCTGTTGTCGTGCCCGGGCCCTTACTTCGTGCTGTTGGGTCCACACCCTCTTGATTTGCATGCACAACCACTCCCGGGGGTCACCACCAATGCGCACACCCCCGCTTGGCATCTGCCGACCGCGTCCCGAGAACTGGCCTACTGCTGTGTGGGTGTGCCCTTCGGCTACCCCCACCCTGTGGCGTCCCCAGGCAGAGTGGTCTCCGACGGGGTGCGGTGTCCTGGGGTGTTCGTTGGGAGAATAAGAGGACTTTGGAGCCTGACGCAAGTCCCCCTGCTGTGTGGGCACCTGCTGATCTGTCAGTATGCAAATTGGTTGTTACTGGGACACCATAACGGACAATTAGCATATTACCTCTTTATATGTATAGATGTTTATGGAGTGCCCCTATAGTTTCCAGAACTATATTACTTTTCACCTGTAGGATGATTATAATACTTAGGTGTTATTTGTCTGTAACCTTGGTGTCAATCACTGCTATGGTATTATATTTGGAATATGAAAGCTAAGAACAGTAAGAGTGATGCTAATAATGATAACAGTAATAGCTAATAGTTATTGAGTGCCTTCTACTCTTAACATCCATTTTGGAATTATCTCTAGTGAGCTGAGTTATTACTGAGCTGTGGACTATAACTTGCATGTGTTTAGTTGTTTCACTCAAACATTGGATTGTCCTGCATTTAATACATTTCCTAGAAATGACGCTTGAAGTAATCTAGTGGAAAAAAGCTGACATACTGACTGAAATACTTTAACAGCAAAGCTTATTCTAGGTGAAATAAGGAACCAATTTTAATAGCCCTTTTGAGGCAGGTTTAGCTTTTCTGTCTCACATGGGGTTTTGGGGAAGTTTGTTTTATTTTTATGCCTTTATTATGGTCTAGAAGAATAGATTGGTTTTCAATAATTGCTATAACCTTCTTTCTTCACATTCAAGGTTTTTTTTTTTCCCTTCTCTGTTTTCTTAAGGTCACAATTTTTCTTGTGAAATTACTCTTTGGGGATTATAGAATGAAAGCAAATTTAAGGAGACAGTTTTATTTCCTTGGCAGCTAGAAGGAGAGTTTCTGGTAGGAGAGCTGTTTCTATGTTCAAAGTGGCTTCAGCAAGGAACCTCGAGGCAGAAGCTGAGCTTCCAGGGCTGAGCACCCTACCCAGGTCTCACAGGTGGAGGACAGCCATTTTGCATGAATGATGGTAAAGAAATACGGTTTCAGAGAGGAAAGGCTATAGGGAACCAGGTGGAGCTGATTAAACAGGCTTAGATGGGAGAAAGGCGAGAGGAAGGCTTGTGGATGCTTGGTCAAGAAGGGGATTTGCAGAATTAAGTAAGGGGATTTCAGTTATTTCAGTGAACATTCTCATTCATTTCCGTGTCTAGGTGTATAATAAGGGCCACGTTGCCCAGTGGTGTTTTTGTGTGAGTCTGTCTTTCAGGGAACCTGTAGGTGGAAGGAGGGCATAGTCAACACCTTATTTCCATGAGCAGCGCTAGTCATCTACACTCACACAGGAAGTAAAATCACTGCCGTCTCTTTCTCTTGACCTGCACCCCAACTTTTAAATCTCAGGTCTGCCCTTAACAAACCAGGGCATCTTAGGCCAAATCTCTAAACTTAACTTTCTCAATCTGTAATAATTTGAGTGGAGGGGATAATAGTAACAATATCCAAATAAAGTTAAAAAATGTTAAAAATACTCAGCTACGTAGGAGATGCTTAATAAAGCATTCCTTGACTCTCCGCTGAAAAGACTGCCAGACTCAGGCTCAGCTGGAGTTACGTAGTAGCTTTCCCTCTGCTCTTACTGTTCTGAAAGGGCCTATTGGTGCCATAGTGCATATTTGTTGCTTGTTTATACAACCGTCTCTCCTTTCTAATAGCCAGACTTTCTCTCTAGGGGTCTGTGCTGGCCCCTAGTTTATCTGTTTCTTGTAAGGACACCTAACAAAATTTTAAGTGCACAATATGGTATTGTTAAGTATAGGCACAATGTTGTACAGTAGCAGGTCTCCAGAACTCATGTTGTATGACTGAAACTTTATACCTGCTGAACATCAACCTCCGTTTCTTCTTCTCCACAACCCCTGACAACCACGATTTTACTCTGTTTCTGTGAGTATGGCTTTGTATTTTATTTTATTATTTTATTTTTATTTTCGTTAATTTTTAAAGAGAGTGGAAGGGAGGGGGAGAGACAGAGAAACATCCATGTGAGAGAGACACATCGATTGGTTGCCTCCCACATGGCTCAACCAGGGCCAGGGGTCGAGCCTACAACCAAAGTGCATGCCCTTAACTGGAATTGAACCCGGAACCCTTCTGTGGTCTGATGCTCTATCCCAGTGATGGCGAACCTATGACACGCGTGTCAAAGGTGACACGCGAACTCATTTTTTTGGTTGATTTTTCTTTGTTAAATGCCATTTAAATATATAAAATAAATATCAAAAATATAAGTCTTTGTTTTACTATGGTTGCAAATATCAAAAAATTTCTATATGTGACATGGCACCAGAGTTAAGTTAGGGTTTTTCAAAATGCTGACACGCTAAGCTCAAAAGGTTCACCATCACTGCTCTATCCACTGAGCCAAATCAGCTAGGGCATGGTTTTGTATTTTAGATATTTCATGTAAGTGGGATCATGTAGTGTTTGTCCTTCTGTGAGAGGCTTATCTCACTTAACATAATGTCCTCCAGGTACATCTATGTCCTCACATATGGCAGGATTTTCTTCTTCTTTGTTTGAAGCTGAATTTATTATTGTTTTTGATGTGATTCATAAAGAAAATAAGATACCTTGAATTCTGTAGAGTGTTGTGTACCTAGAAAGTGATACTAAATACCTTTTCTACTTTTCCTTTCCTTTTATTTTTTAATTAACAACCATCTTCAGTTTTATGAAAAAACACATTTTACTCTACACCTTCCAATTGTGTTTTGATGATTTGGTTGTTTACATGCTATTCCAAAACAGAAATATACCAGAATATTTTAGTTTTGGATATAGTTCCCTACCATCATACAATCTGATATTTTTAAGGGTAATTATAATTTACATGTCCACTTCAATGCAATATATATATATATATATATATATATATATATATATATATATATATATATAAATATTAGTCTGAGACAGTTGCTTTTATTTTTTGATATTTCTCTTGTTTAAAAATGCACAAATAAAGGGAAAAATCTATATTTATAAAATAGAGTGAGAAGGGTTTTATAAGTGTTTTTATCATTTTGAATTTATAAAAACTGTATTAGTCTCATGTAGTGAGAAGAAGATTCTCATTACTGCTTCATTTATGAAATAACTTTTAATATAAGCATCTTTCCATACATTTGCCATGTCACAATACACTATAACATCTTTCAAATGGTAAGAACCAGAAAGTAAAGTTTCCCTTTAGCTGTTTTGTTTTGTTTTTAGATTTTATGAATGATTAGAGAAGAATCTACCTATAGGTCATTTTGTGGCAAAATGACCAGCCTGTTTCTCTGTGTTCAGGTCATGTCTATTTTTACTAGAAATGAGAATCATTGCTTGTTGAAGAAAAAAATGTAACAATTCTGCATTTAGCTCTCTCTCTCTCTCTCTCTCTCTCTCTCTCTCTCTCTCTCTATATATATATATATATATACATATTTATTTATTTTTTTGTATTGTAGAAAGTCACATAAACGTTGTGATTTTCAAAAATTGCTAAATGGCATATAAACATGCCAAATAATGTAAAGACATGCCAATTTGCTTGGAAGACTCAATATTTTAAAAATATATTATGCCTCTACAAATTAATGTGTACTTTTAATGTGGTTCCAATAAAATATCCAATAGATGTTTAAATATAATTTGACAGGCTGTTTCTTTATGAGAGAAGCCAATGGAAACTTCATTCTATTAAATTATTCTATTTGATAAACAATATATGAATAAACAATCCAACAGAGTTAAATATAAGTGATAACAGGGAAAATATTTTTACTATGTTGACAGATAAAAGAGTGTAAAAAGAAACATTTCAAATATTTAAGAATTTCAATAACCCAGTAAAAATGGACCAAAGATAGGAAAAGACAATTCATAAAAGATGAGATGCTAAGTTCCACAAAGAGATGCATAGATTTCAGTCATATATTTTATCATAAAAATTAAATCCCCACTAAATAGAACAACAATTTAAAAATATTGCTCACATTACATATGGGTAAAAATTATTGCTCATATTAAGTATGTATCAAAATATGTTGAGTCCTAGTAGGGTTATTAATTGGTATAGCCCCTATTGAGGGACATTTGGTAGCATTTATTAAATTTTAAACATGCATGCTTTATGACATTGCCACTCATTTTTATGATATTGACCTATATATGTCCATCAGTAAGGAATGAGAAATTAACTAAGGAACAACCGTATTGTTATTACAAGGAAGAGTTACTAGATATGACATTCTGTCACAGACTGATGTGCAATATGAAAAAAGCAAGCTGAAAATATATACAAAGTATTGCATTAAACTACAGAGTACATTCCTAATGCTACAGAATGTCTTATAGGACATGTATCACAGGGATAAAAATGGTTACTGAGGCGGGGGAAACTGAGGGTGTGGGTTGGTGGAAAATAATTAATTTGGTTTACTTTTCTTAATTTAAATATTGTCACGGAAACTTATTAAGCTATTAGCTGTGTAATTAAGCATTTATTAAAGGAATTTCTACCAAGGTTTCTAGTCCAGAATAAGAAAGATATAGTCTTGAATAAGGCTTATAAACTAGGGTATATCTTTTTAGATAAGTATAAAAACATTCTTTTGCTCCAGTGAAGCAGTTTGCTGAAGTAGAATGCCATTTGAAATTTAGAAGAATCAATTGAAGATTTCTAAAGATACAATTTCTAATTACAGACCTGACATACCTTGGGATAATTCTTGGCTCTCCATCAAATCAGTAAGGAAACACCCCTCTTTTGTGCTGTTAGCATTAAGGATTGATTTGCACAACCTCTTTCACACCCTTATCTAGTCCCCATTACAAGGAACATGAATAAGAAAAAGCCGCTCTTATGGGATAGACTGTACAAAATGTCATACGTGGGTTGAAGTGTATATGTAAGTGTACCTGTCACATGCTCACATAAAGGGTTGTTTCCTTTAACAAAGTTTAAGATTTTCCTGCTTCTCAAGGAAGAAGAGGAAGATGAAATATAAGGAAGAGGGAAGGCGAAAGTGAGAGGGTATTTGCACCTTTATTTTGTTGAAAAGGAGAATATGTGGTCGTTGGATTTTATGGATGAGCCTGACTACTTATTAGAACATACAATTTGAAAAATAGTCTTGTGAATTTCTGTACTGGGGGAAAGAATAAGACACACCTTTTACAAGTTTCCCTGGAATCATTCATTCTTTAGCTATATTTTGGCTGCCTACAAGTGCTGTCCTAGGTCGAATTGAAATGATTGGGAACACGGCAGAGCTCCTGTCCTGTGCAAATTAGTTTTTGGGTCAAAGGCAGACATAAAAGCAACTATAAAGTAATTGTGAGATTTAAAAGCTATGAATAAATGAATTAAGGGTTCAGACAGAGAATTCAGGTAGAGAAAAATGCCGATGTCAGTGAGCAGTGGGGAGGGGAAGCACTCCAGGCAAAGGGAACAACAGCAGGTACCATTGGCCAGCAGTGAGAGAAGAGCTTGATGCCTGCAGGGAGCTAAAATGAGGAGAGTGGTGAAAGTACTGTGAGCCAGGGGAAGGGGATGGATGGCCTAGTGTCCAGCAGAGAAACTTGGAGAAGTAAGCTGACCTCACATAATGCAGAAAGTATAGATCATGGTAGAAAGATGAATTTTGTTCTAAGTGCAATCGAAACCATTGAAGAATTTGTAAGAATGCTGCAGTTTAGATTATAAGAATATCACATTTGCTGATTATTGACAGTAAAACATATTTTTTAAAGAGCTATCTTGATTATACAAATTGCTCCAAAAAAATGTCTTATTCTATGCACCACAGTGTGATGAATACATTCTTTCACTGAACTAAGACTGTTCTTTTTTTTTTTTTTTAAATATTGTTATTGATTTTAGAGAGGGAGGGAGAGGGAGAGACAGAAACATCAGTGATGAGAATCACCAATTGGCTACCTCCTGCACGCCCCACACTGAGGATGGAGCCTGCAACCTGGGCATGTGCCCTGACCGGGAATCAAACCGTGACCTTTTGGTTCATAGATCGATGTTCAACCACTGAGCCATACCAGCCAGGCAAGACTGTTCTTATTCATATATAAAATTAGCATTTTTAGAAACTTTTTAAAAAATTAAAATATTTTAATGTTGATAAGAACACAACATGAATCTGTCCTCTTAACAAAAATTTAAATGTATAGTAGTGTTACTAATTATAGACACAATGTTGTACAACAGATCTATAGAATTTTTTCATCTTATGTAATAACCGAAAATTTATACCCATTGAACTGCAGCTCCTCTTTCCTTCCATCTCACCCCCCCACCGACCGCCCCCCAGCCTCTGGCAACCACCATTCAACTCTTCATGAGTTTGACTATTTTAAATACCTCATATAAGTGAAATCAAGCAGTATTTATCCTTTTGTGACTGGCTTATTTCATTATCATGAACTTCCACGTTCATGTAGATTGTCACCTATGGCAGAATTTCCTTCTTTTTTAAGGCTGTATAATATTATATGCATTTATGACATTTTCTTTATCCATTTATTTACTGATGGATATTTAGGTTGTTTTTAAATCTTGTGAACATTGCTGCCATGAACATAGGAATGAAGACATTTCTCCAAGATTGCTGACTTCAGTTCTTTCAGAATATTACCAGGTTGTATGGTAGTTCTACTTTTAAATTTTTTGAGTACTCTCCATACTGGTTTCCATAGTGGCTGCACAATTTTCCATTCCTACAGTGTACAGGGTTCCAGTTTCTCCACATCCTTGCCAACCATTATCCTTTTGTTAACGTAAAAACATTCACACTTGTAAAGAATGTTTGTGAGTTTATTTGAGCCAAACTGTTCACAACTGCTGGGAAGCAGAATCTCAATGGATTGGGATAGTGCTCTGGAGAATGGCGGTTTTTCACCTATTTTTATACATTGCAATCAAAGGAGGAGACGTAAAGTGGGTTACATGAAATCCATTGGTGATAGATTAGGGAGGCGGGAGAAAGCAAAGCATTGGTGTGTGTGTGTGGCGGGGACCTCTGGGATTGGATAAACAGTAAAATTATAGACACATACTTCTTTTACGTAAGTGGGTACAGGATAGTTAACAGTCAACAATTAACATGATAACAATAACAATGAAGGAATTTATAGTCTCTGTCCTGGTGCCCATGCGCATTTGGTTGTGCCCTGAGAGGTCCAGAAAAAAGGGAAGTTACAAGTTACCTTGACATTTCAATGATATGTTACAGTAGATACAAAAAGTCTATAAGCTCAGTTAAGGTAAAGATTGACCTTGTCAGGGAAGATACTGGCCTAGGAGGTGACTACCCACTGTAACTGCTTTTAGTTTCAGTTTAATTTCAGACCATCCTTTGTGGTTACTTTAGGTCTTTGAGTTTGCAAGACCGCCATGCAGGCCTTCCCTGAGCTTGTCAGGTTAGCATGTGGCCCCTTTCGTCCACACTTTAAAAAAACATAATAGCCATCTTAACAGGTCTGAGGTGATATCTCTTTGTTGTTTTGATTTGCACTTCCGTGATGATGAAAAAAGATACGTTATCTTTTTTCATAAAACTGTGGTCATTTGTATGTCTTTTTTTGGAAAACTGTTTGTTCAAGCCTTTTGCCTATTTAAAACATTTGGCTATTATTATTCTTTAAAATGTTTTTTCTGTTTTGTTGTAGGAATTTCTTATGTATTTTGGAAATTAATTCCTTATCAGATATACAGTTTGCAAACATATTTTTCCATTCCATAGTTTGCCTTTTCAGCCTGTTGATGATTTACTTTGTTGTGCGGAAGCTTTTTAGTTTGATATAGTCCCATGTGTCTACTTTTGCCCTTAGAATGCTAGTTATTTATGTGAATAAGGACTGTGTTAGTTCAGTGAAAGAATGTGTTTACCACATGGTGGTGCATGGAATAAAAGATGTAATGACATATGTATAAAAGATGTTTCTAAGAATCTAATTGTATATGCGAATCAAGACAGTGTTAAAAACCAAAAATAACTCCCCCCCACAAAATAACTCAAAAAAGTTTTTTTTTTCTTCTTGTAAGCACTATTGGGAATTAAGAGTTTTTGTATGTTTTATTGTTTAGCCCAAGAGAATAATTATTAAGTAAAATAGAAGTAAACATATTTTAATAATTTTATGCATTTTGGGGTAGCTAAACCTTTAGGGTAGAGATTAAAGTCTCAGACTGGAACATGTATCCTTAACTAGATTATCAAATGACAAATGAATTTCCCTTCAGTATTAATTTCCACAGTGGTGATTTCAATATTCAGTGAATGCATAACAAGACAGGATGCTCCATTAGAGAAAACAATTCTATTCTGTACTGATGGATAAACAGTTTAACTTGAGATCGCTTGATAGTTTCTGCCTTAAACTATCTGGTGTCCCAAGGCAGAGGTATTTTTTAGAGCCAGCCCTTGCACAGTGTCATTGTAATGACACCATAAAACAGTTCTTTTTATACTTTCCAATAAAACAGTGTGACATCTTAAATTTGAGTTGCTTTACTTTTTAAAGGGTGAAGAATGCACAGATTCCTTTCCATCTGCCTCCCTCCAGCAAGGCAATCATCAGGTACAAAGAAGGAAGCTCAGGGGAAACACCTTGTCACTCCATAAATACGGTCAAGATAACCACATAGATGGAGGGGGAATTGCTTACAGTCAGTGAAGATAAGAAGACAAGGTGACAATAACCTAGAATTATTCAAAAATAGAAGTTTAGGTTTTTCAATGGATAAAGGAACACAATGGAGTTCACTCCCACACAGACACACACTCTGCAGTCTGAAGAGATTGTCATAATCATCGCAGAAATGGAAAGTTGGGGATTAGCCATTGCTTTATGAGACTGTGTTTTGAAAGTTAGGCCCACTCCTGTTCCATGGATCAGGTTGGGTGGTGAGAGGGAGAGAGAGGACTGTCCAGAGAAATATGGTTTCAAGAAGTTGTCTGTGTTCAACTGGAAAAGATCTCTAAAATAAGTTACTCATTTGTCTTTAAAAGTTTAATTTCAATAACAAATGCAGAGAAACAAAAAGGTTTTCTCTTTCCAGTTAACTCTCCACTTCCTAAAAAGAAAGTACAACCAAATAAACACAAACAAAACAACTCATATTCAGAAGGGAGTCTGCATGTAAGATTGGTAATAATTGTCATTTTAATTAACGTTATTGTGTTGTGCAGTGTCAACTCCAGTTTGTTTTAACTCAGAATAACCAAATAATCGTCATTTTAATTAACATTATTGTGTTGTGCAGTGTAAACTTCATTTTTTCCTGGACTCAAAATAACCAAAATCTAACCCATTAGAAGGATATAAGTCAATAAAAGTATTTAATGTATTAGTTTATCAGAAAAAATTTATTGTTCCCAGTATAAGGTCATAACTTCTTTAAAAAAAGTTTTTTTTATTGATTTCAGAGAGGAAGAGAGATAGAAACATCAGTGATTAGAGAGAATCATCAGTTGACTGCTCCCTCATGCCCCACACAATCATTGATCGCTGCCTCCTGCACGCCCCCTGCTGGGGGTCAAACCGCCACACTGCCTGGGCAGGATTTCAATATATGAATTTTGCAGGACACTGACAACCAGACGATAGCAGTGGCCGTATCCTGATGCCATAGCCAGTTTTCCCCCTTTGTCTTGCTGAAGCCCATAATAACCAGATTTTTGATGTTTGCAAATAATCTATTGGCACATGTCTTAATAGTTGAGCTGAAATTCCCAGGATTTTCTACTAACAGTGACATTTTGCAAATATTGGTTTAATATCTTGATTTTCCTCTCTTCAGAGTCCTATATACCTCTGTAAAACCTGCTCTCACTCCATTTGACATGTGTTTGCATAATGTAAACTGAAGATGGGTAGCCTAATTACATGCTAATAGGAAACAGTTTGGCTTTGTAATTCCTGGTATATAAAACTGACATTGCATGAGGACAAACCCTGTCTGCCTGGGTGTCCCTTTGAAATTCCTAGTCACTGAGTTATGAAACATTTTCTTTCTCAATGGAAATTTTGACACATTGGTAGTTGTTTAATAATAAATATATTTCATTGCTATTTAGATTTTGCAATTTATTTTTATTTGCATCGTACAACACAACTCTTGAAAAGCTTTATGCAACCCTAGAAAAGTCTCCCTTAAATAGAAGGACCAAAGTGATAACGGAGAAAATAAAATGGTTATTGCAGGAGAATTGTGGTTTTGGATTCTATATTAAAAAAGAGTGATAGCCCTGCTGGTGTGACTTCGTGGTTGCACATTGACATATGAACCAGGAAGTCACGGTTCGATTTCCCATCAGGGCACATGTCTGGGTTGTGGACTTGATCCCCAATGCGGGGGTGTGCAGGAGGCAGCTGGTCAGTGATTCTCTCATTGATGTTTCTATCGCTCTCTCTCTCCCTTCCTCTTTGAAATCAATCTATAATAATAAAAGTGTAATATGCTAATTAGACCAGATGTCCTTCTGGACGACCTTCCAGATGAAGCTGGGGCTGCAAGGGAAGCCTGGGTCCTGAGTGTCAGAGGGAAGCCGGTGCCAGCAGCCAGGGGAAGGTGGCCTACTCTTTCATGAATTTTGTCCATTGGGCCTCTAGTAATACATATATATTTTTTAAAAAGAGTGTGATAGAGTTATACATTTTACTCCCACGTGATCAAACAAATGAAATCCTAGAAGAATATGGAAACAATCAACTAGCAGATTGATGATTAAATAGGTACAATATACCCCCTCCTTCCATTTATCACATCGCCAAGGAGTATCATTTGCTTTTGCTTAGGATCAGAAAGACAGCAGAAAACCATTATATTTTTACCTTAGAATGAACACAACATCCTATGGAACCTCTTAGGTGTATTTTCTCCTGAGAATATATCTCAAGACTATTGTGAGGTGAGAAAAGTAAGCACTAGACTATCCTGGATGGGAGAGAAAATATTAGAGTCCAATTGCTTTGAGGTGCCATATCTGGAACCTCTGTCTGTACAACCTCGCAGGCATCTGCAGAGCCAACGGTTTCTGTTCCTCTGATGCTGTGCAGGCCCAGAGACTACAACTTTCCCATTCTGCTTAGTCATCCATTTCTCCTTGCCTTTTGATGGGGAAAAAATATCATTCATTCCTTAAAGCAATTCCTTTGTTTCTCTGACTCTCCTGTTTTGCTCTGATTCTGTTTTTCTATTGCACCTGCTCATGTTCTTTTTCTCTGACTTTTTCTGTTTCTCCCCTCTTGCTGTCTCTCTTTTAAGCACCTTAATTATTCTTTTCAGGAGCCTGATTAATGAATAAAAAGAAGAAGAAGTAATTGCATTTGAGGTGGTATGATGTTAAAAATACTGTGAGTTTATAAAGAGGATATTTTTTTAGAGAAGGAAGGTGTATATAGACCTTCATTGAAAAGAAATATCATTAACCCACCAGAGGTATAGCTTTGTGGGAGCTAAAGGTATATTCTGTTAAACTGAATGTATTTTACTTACTCTTGTGCCTTCATATCTCTGTTGTTGTTGTCTAGAAGTGTTCATTTCTTACCCTAGCTGGTTTGGCTCAGTGGATAGAGCGTGGGCCTGCGGATGGAGGGGTCCCAGGTTTGATTCCCGGTCAAGGGCACATGCCTGGGTTGTGGGCTTGATCTCTAGTAGGGGGCGTGCAGGAGGCAGCCAATCAATGATTCCCTCTCATCACTGAAGTTTCTATCTCTCTCTCCCTCTCTTTTCTTTCCTGAAATCAATAAAAATATATTAAAAAAACAAAAGTGTTCTTTTATCTGAAAGCCAGCTTTTTTGAAAGCAGTTATTTTACTGAAATACACACTATCTTTCTCCATTCTTCCAAGTTTAATGACATGCATTTTTCAAAACAGCCATCAGAGTCAAGTTGCAGAATTTCCAGAGTTGTTTCCTACGTTCCTCATAATTTCAACTAGCCCATCCATTGGGAACAAGCCTGGGCCTCACAAGCATTGTGCTTCATCAGGCTGCAAAAAATGGCTACAGTTTTAAAAAGAGTGCAGCTCGCCTAGTAAGAGTGCTTCAGTCAAATTTTATGGTGCTTTAAATAAATGGGTTTTATGATTATTCTTGCAAAACTTATGCTTTCTGATTTAACTTGCAACTAAAAGTGATGCTTTCTCTCTTTTGTCACCCCAAGTTCTCTTAGCACACAAACTACTCCCTGGGGATAAGCAACTCAGATGGAAACATACGATAACTGTAACTTAATGGGACCCCAATGGCCTTTAAAAGTTAATGCTTCTAGAGCAATTAATGAAGCTTCTAAAGAAAGGGATGTAAGCCTGAGGATAATTTATGCTTTGGATGATCTGGCTCATTATTGACATTATTTAACATTCATTCCCCAGGCACTCAAGTAGATCATGGCTACAAATCCAAAAATAGGACAAGAAAATATTTCTGACTCCTGTAAACAGGAAAATATTCTTCAAATTAGAAGAATGAAAATAATCTTAAAATAGAACATCATAACTCGTTGGGGGAAGGAAAGTTTTTCTTTGTAAGAATTCTGCTAATAAGTACATGCATGAAAGACAATTATAATTCTAAAGTCACATTTTGCAACTCTGGATGAAATAGTAGATCTAGGCTACAATCACAATGAATCTTAAATTGTTAAGGGAAAGCATGATTGGTAATTTTATAATGAGGATCAGGTTAACATCATCTGAATCCCCTGATAAATCTTAATATCATTAAATATGGGACAGCCCAATATCATGGCGTCTCAATGATGTATAGTACAAAACACCACAAGTGAAGTATATTTGTAAAAAATAATTGAGCTTGATTATCTTAAGTCCTCCAAGATCTACCTGTCAGTTTATAGTAAACACAGGAGAGAGAGGAAAGTTATCATAGTAAGTTAACCATGAGGAAGTAATCAGTCAAATGCAGAAAGTGAAACATTTGATAGTACATGCCAATGGAATAAATAAAATGAGGAGCAATGTTATAAAATAGATGAGATTTAAAAGACATACAACTTAATGCAATATGTAGACATCAAGGAATCTTTATTCAAATAAATCAAGGAAACAGATTTTCATGATATTAAGAAATTGATTTTTAAAGTATGCTGATTACTTTAAAATAATTGTGTTGGTTAGAGAAGTATATTTAAGTACTTATGTTGAAATGTTGTACAGCAGATCTTTAAAACATATTTAATCCATCCTGGTCAGTACTGTGATACTTATTTTCCCCTAGTGATCTGGGAGACTTGCTGATTGTTCTCTCTGACCTGTTCTCCTGCACACTTTGTTTGTATAGCACATGTCCTACCAGACACATCTCTAGAGGGACTCACCTCTTTCTGTTCTGCTGCGCTGAATGCCATCCTAACTCAAGATACTGTGTCTTAATGTCCCACTTGGTTTTCTTTCCAACTTACTGTTGCTCTTAGTAAGATTTTTGTTTACATCCATTCCCTGTTGGAAGTTAGACACACTACACATAAGATAAAAAAGCAGAATACAAGTATTAGTGACTCATGGATACTCTTGGTTTCTTTGGGTAGTTACAGTTGTAGTGTTTTTTTGCTTTAATGGGACTCAGTGCTCATGGGAATAAGGAGTTACATAAAATGCAGTGATGTGAACAGATTTGAAAGAGCAAACACCACAATAAAGTTCACCTTCTGGGACTCTTTAGAACTTTGAAGGAGGATTGTGGAGCACCATTGTATTTAAACACCGCAGGTCCCTGAGCAGGCATGATTTTGAGACGCATGGAGGGTCTCTGGGAACTGGATCAGTCCCAAGAACCATTTTATGGAAAATATCCAATTAAGTGTTTGTTAACTTTTCATGTGGAAGAAATCTCATTCACGTTAAACTAACTCATTGTGTTAGAGTAGGAAAAAACAAAGAATTACTCAGATACTGGAGGTTAGATAATTCCTAGGAGGGTCCATTCAATTGTGTAAAGTGGTGGCTCTTTCAAAGTTTGGTCCTGGGACCAGCATCATCATCATTTCCTGGAAATTCGTGAGAAATGCAAATTATTATGCCTGACTTCAGACTTGCTGATTCAAAAACTCCTTGGAGGGACCCAGAAATCTGTTTTCACAAGCCTACCCGGGGATTCTGGAGAGCGTGCAATTAAGAACTACTGGTTTAATGTATAGTTTTCAAAAGAAAAATTTTGACATTTTTTAATCTTTAAAATTTTTTTAGTTAATATTGTAAAATCCTTTGAAATAATCCTTCAGGTCAGATAAGTAGTTCTCTTTTTTCCTTTCAAGATTATTAATGAAGGCAATGAGATTTCCTACTATCTTTTTAAAAAAATTAATTTATTTTAAAATATATATTTTTATTGATGTCAGAGAGGAAGGGGGAGGGAGAGAGAGATGGAAACATCAATGATGAGAGAGAACCATTGATTTGCTGCCTCCTGCAGGCCCCCCACTGGGGATTGAGCTCACAAGCCAGGCATATGTCCTGATTGGGAACTGAACCATGACCTCCTAGTTCATAGGTTGATGCTCAACCACTGAACCACATTGGCCGGGCGATTTCCTAGTATCTTGATAATTCTGCTTATTGATAACTCAGAAAAATATTTATGTTTATCATTATTACTAGAACCATCACATTTTATTTTTTGCTGACATTTCATTGCTATAAATGGCCTAACGCATAGCTATAACACCTGAACATTTCTAAGGAAAATAAGAAAGGAATGCCTGTTGTAGCACCGTTAGAATCATAGATTAATAATGAAGCAACAATTAGTCAGGAATAGAGTGTGAAGCTCAACTCAGTTTCACTCTCCAGGTCTGAACAGCAGAATTTCCCTCAGTATATGAGATGATACATGTTAACATGCATTGCCATGCCAAGCACACCAACGGAGCTTAATGTTAGCTTTAATTAGATTGATGCTTTTTAGTATTATAGAGATGGTTCCTACAAGCCCTCCTGTTTATATAGCACTAGAGGCCCAGCGCACGAAATTGTACACGGGTAGGTCCCTAGGCCTAGCCTGCAATCAGGGCCATCTTCTGCTCACTTGCCAGTCCTCAGTCCTGCCCCGCCGCCACCCTCCCCAGTTCCCTGTGCTTCCCCATTGGCCATGATTGGAGCCTGCAGGCTGGGAGAAGGGACCAAGAGGTCAGCCATTCCGCCTGCTCACCAGTCCCCAGTCCCACCCTGCTGCCACCCACCCCGGTTCCCCGTGGTTCCCCGTTCGCCATCCAGCATTCAGAGCCTGTGGACTCAGGGGAGGTGCCGAGAGGTGGTCAATGCACCTCATAGCAGCTGGTGGATTTTTTGTTCTGGTTGTTACCCTGTTATGGTCGCTAGCCTTTTATTATATGCATTATGAAGCTTGCTTGACTAGTCAACAAAAAGAAAATGTAAAGAAATAAAAATATGAAGAAAAACCCCATTCAACAGCCTAATTTCTCATATGGCTTTGATATGTATTACAAGTTCTAAAGAAAATATTAGAAATCAGCAATGTATAAAAAATAAACTTACTATGTTTAAGTTCAGTTAAACTCTATTATGACATTTCTGTTTTTAAGAGATGTCTTTATTTATTTAACTGATATTTCTTGCTTAGAATTCTTCTTTGTCTGATAGTAATATATTTACACCAGCATTATTTTAGTTCATGTTGTTATGATATATCTTTTCTCATTTCTTTATTTTAGACAGTTTTTGGTCCTTTAAAACATACCTTGTTGCCCTAGCCAGTGTGGCTGAGTTGGGTGAGTGTTATCCCATGCACCGAAAGGTTGCCAGTTCCATTCCTGGTCAGGGCACATGCCCCAGTTGCAGGCTCGATTCCTGGTAGGAAGTGTGCAGGAGGCAGCTGAATCAGTTTTGCTCTCATATTGAAGTTTATCACTCTCTCCCTTTCTCGCTCTCTTAAAAAAATTCAGTAAAAAAATCTTAAAAAGAAAACATATCTTGTTGACAGCATATAGTAGGGTTTTATTATATCTACCCAATCTGAAAATCTTTTTCTTTTATAGAATGTTTATTTCATTAACATTTAGTTACAGTTATTACTGCAGTTATTACCAAGTCTATAATCTTGCTTTATCTCTCTTTTCCCTTTCTCTTTCTTTGTTTCTTTTTCTCTGCTTGCTTGCATAACTTTGGATTTATCAAGTATTTTTGTTATTTCTATTCCTTTCTCTTTTTTAGTATGTATTCAATTGATTGCAGTATTTATCCTTGATTTGTTAAAGTTTACTTGAAATTAGTACTTTTTTATTTCCAAAAGAATGCAATTATTTTATAACTAGAGGCCCGGTGCACAAACAAAAATTTGTGCACTCGGAGGGGAGGGGGCGTCCCTCAGCCCAGCCTGTGCCCTCTTGCAGTCTGGGAACACTCGGGTGATAACAACCTGCTGGCTTAGGCCTGCTCCCGGGTGGCAGAGGGCAGGCCCAATCCCTAGGTGCAGCCTCTGGTTGGGCTCAGAGCAGGGCCAATTGGGGAGTTGGGGCGCTGCCACTCTCACACTCAGGGCAGGGCCGATGGGGAGGTTATGGCTCTACCCTGTCACACACAGAGCAGAGACCGTGGGGGGCGGGTTGGGGTGCCACACGCTGTCACACACTGAGCCGTAGGGCAATCAGGGGATTGGGGAGCTCCCCCATATCAGGCACAGAGCAGGGCTGATCAGGGGGTTGGGGTGCCTTCCCCTGTCACGAACAGAGCAGGGCAGATAGGGAGGTTGTGGCCCCGCCCCCTGTCACACACAGAGCCGCAGGGCGATCAGGGGGTTTGGGTGCTGCTCCCTGTCACGCTGATCCCGGTGCCAGGAGGCCTTGCGGCTCCGCTGATCCTGGTGCTGGGAGGCATATTACCCTTTTACTATATAGGATAGAGGCTTGGTGCATGGGTGGATCAGCTGGTTTGCCCTGAAGGGTGTCCTGGATCAGGGTGGGGGTCCCCACTGGGGTGCCTGGCCAGCCTGGGTGAGGGGATGATGGCTGTTTGCAGCTGGTCACACCCCCTTCAGGGTGGGGATCCCCACTGGGGTGCCTGGCCAGCCTGGGTGAGGGGCTGAGGTCTGTTTTCAGGCTGGCGGGTGACTGAAGCTCCCAACTGCTCCTTTTTTTCTTTTTTTTTTATTCTGGGCCAGCTTTAGCGCTGACTCCAGCTCTGAGGCCTATGCTGCTGAAAGCAGGTATCTGGTTTGTTTGTATTCTATAATCGAAACACTGTATCAACTCCAGCTCTGAGATCCCGGCTCGCTGAAAGCAGGTTTCTGGGGTTTTGTTTAGCTTCTATATTTATAACTATGTTTCAAACTGCAAACTCAGAGGCCAGCAAGGCAGGTGGGGAACGTTGGAGTCCTCCGTCACTGAAGCAAGCAAGCCTCATGTTAGTTTCAAGCTGCCTGGCTGCCGGCCGCCATCTTGGCTGGCAGTTAATTTGCATATCGCCCTGATTAGCCAATGGGAAGGGTAGCGGACATACGCTAATTACCATGTTTCTCTTTTATTAGATAGGATAGCTTAACTCCATTTGACCTTAACTTGGGACTTTGTATTTTTGTTCTTCTTTCATGTTACTAACATTCTCCATCTTGTCTTTGAGGATATTTATTGTATTTATTTTAAATTCTTGGCCCATTTGTTTTGATAATATAGAGAATATATACTTAGTTTTTGTTTCTTATTGCATTTACGTTGCTTTCTTTTTCCAGTTTTATGGCCTGTGAGCTGCTATATTCTCCTCAGTTATTAGTTACCCTGTCTGGTAGGAAGGGCCAGCAGCAGGTACTGACCTGTGACTCTTCTAGGATGTTTGGACAAAGGGAAAAGATGAGCTTCCTGGTAGAGAGCTGCAGGTACCATAGAACTGTTGTTCTCTAACTCTTAAATGCTCTCTGCCCCTCGTGAACCCTTAAGTTAAGGAGTAGGAATCCCTTAGGTTTGGAGTTTAGTGTTTTTGGACTAGAGAGTGGAAGAATCAATGGGAGTTGGCAACACAATACCCCATATGTTTTCATCAGTGCCTCAACCCTGTAGGATTTGAGTTCTGCTCTCATATTTGAGCTCTCATAACTCTGGATTGCCTGGTAGCAGTGTTGGGCAAAGGTTGTTCCAAAGCTTCATGTGTATGGGAGCGTTTGGAGGTGAGTGGAGACTAAAATAGACCTTACAAAGCTCTCCTGTGGGTTCTGTTCTCGCTGTGTTATGTGTAGGTTGTATCTATCAAAGCCCCCATGCCTACCTCAGCTGGATGTTGCTGGCTTTGAAGATGGAGGAAGTGGACCACCCACCAAGGAATGTAGGCAGCGTCAAGCATATCAAATTCGCGGCCCACGGGCTACAGGCCTCATTTATTTGGCCCATCTTAGCCTTTGAGTTTGACATGCTTGTTTTAAGCTGAAAAAAGTCAAGGAAATGAATTCTCCACTAGATTTTCCAGAAAGGAATGCAGCCCTTTCTGGTGTGGACACCTTGATTTTAGTCCTGTGAAATTATTTTTAAATGTATGACCTCTAGAACCATCAGAGAGCAATTTTCAAACAGTGTGCCACAAGAATTTAAAATAACATACAATACTTGTATTGAGTCAGGAGCACTGACCTCTTTTCCCTTAGATTGTCAAATAAAAAAATGACAACAGTCAATATAACAATAGCTGTCTGGTCCAAATAAATCAAAATTATACCTATATTTTTTTCAGGCAAAAAAAAATATTTTTTGGTGTGCTGCATAATTTTAGTAATTAGTTTATGTATGCCATGAGAGGAAAAATGTTGAAAATTGCTTCTATAAGGTAATAAATTTGTGTTGTTTTAAACTACTAATTTTGTGGTAATTGGTTATGGTAGCAATAGGAAACAAATACATTGCTGAATATGATGAAGTAATTAGTAATGATAAAAACTAACATGCTAATAAGTTACTTGAAGATTCTCATGATGGAGGTGACTATAAATTTGCTAAGTATTATTTTTTCCCCCAGAATATCTTGTACAAATTTTAAAAAGGCAACAGATTTATGCAATCTGAGGAGAAACCAGAGTATCTTGTACAAATTTTAGATGACTCAGTGAAATGGAAACATTCTTTTTTTAAAAAAATATGTGTTTTAACACATTGTTTGTGGGTAGTTTTTATCGCGCGCTAACAGGTGGCGTGGGCCATTTTTGCTAATTTTTTGCGCAAATGGCAGCGTTCAGTAAAATTACAATAACTTTAGTTTACGTATTTATACGTTACCCGCATTCTACCACTAGTCTATAAAAAACGTATTAATACGTGTCCCGCGCTCTACTACACTGGTAGAACGTATAAATACGTAAAACGTGTAAACACGTTTCCCGCATACAATGTGTTAAAAGTTGATTTTAGAGGGAGAGGAAAGAAGAGAGAGAGATTGAAACATCTATGAGAAAGAGACATCCATCAGCTGCCTCCTGCATGCCCCCTACTGGGAATTGAGCCTACAGCTTGGGTATGTGCCCTGACCAGGAATCAAACCAATGACCTTTTGGTGCATGGGACAATGCTCAACCAACTGAGCCACACCAGCCAGGCAAAAACATTTTTGAGAAAGAGGTTTAACTGAAGAACTAATTTCATGTCCTTGCAGGTCTTTTATTTGATAGTAGTGTCCCGGTGCACGGATTCATGCACATTGAAAGGAAATTAATTAGAAGAAATATTTTCATTTTGCTATTCGCCCTTTCTCTATAATAGAAGTGTCAACCAAATTCATGATCGACAATGACAGATCGAAACAAACGCATGCGATTGGCCCCAGTGAGAGCTTAATATGTATCGCGCATTCTGTATAGCTATAGAATAAACTTGCTTAATTAGTCCTGCTTTCTGGTTTAGCTAAACTTTTTCCAGCCCAGTGAAGCACCCCAACTTCTCTTTTAGGTAATTGTCAGCAACACGCAGTAAATATCAACATGAAGCAGATTATTATTGTAGATCATGCAGGGAGAACAAAGGGTAAAATATTTAACTGTAGCAGTATTTGATTTTATTCTGTGCAGTGAGAAAACCTGAAGTCATTTTCAAGTTCCACCATTTCTTCTTTTCAGTTGGGTCAAGTTTCTAAACTTTCTAAATCTCCATTTTCTGGCTAATGAAAAGAAAATAGGATTCTACTGAGTCTCCTAACTACCTACTCCAGGACTTCTGTGAGGATCAAAGGAGATGTGGCATGTGAAAATGGTTCACAAACATTTGGTTAAACTGTAAAATGTTTGCACCTGGCTATAAAGCAAGTCAGGTTCCTGGGCTGAAGAAACTCCAAGGAGGCTAGTTGTTAGGGAGATGAAACCAGGTGTTGCTATGGGCTGGGCTGGACTGTGGGCCGCATTTTGCGCCATGGGGTCTTGGCAGTGTTGGCTGCGATTTGGTGGGGTGTCTGGGATGTTGGCGGGGCCTGTGTCCCACTTGGGGGAAGCTGACTGTTGGTTTGTCGGCACCAGGTCTGTGGTGCTGTTTATTTTTAAATGGCCAGTGCACATGGTGGCAGCTCCTGCATTGAGTGTCTGCCCCCTTGTGGTCAGCAAGCATCATAGCTACTGGTTGGACAGACACTTAGCCTTTTATATCCTAGAGGCCTGGTGCACAACATTTGCACATGGGATGGGAAGGGTAGGAGGGTCTCTCTCAGCCCGGCCTGTGCCTTTTCCCACTCTGGGAGCCCTTGAGGGATGTCCGACTGACAGTTTAGGCCCAGTCAGACATCCTTAGCACTGCCACAGTGGCAGGCCAGAGGCAGGCCACTGTGCTCACCAGCTATCAGCCCAACTTGTGGCTGAGCAGCGCTCCCCCTGTGGAAGTGACCACGAAGGGGCAGCTCCTGCATTGAGCGTCTGCCCCCTGGTGGCCAGTGCACATCATAGCAACTGGTCGTTCCACAGTTTGGTCAATTTGCATATTACCCTTTTATTATATAAGATAATAAAAACCCAGTGATCATAATAGCAGAACAACCAGAATGGGGTATCCTATATAATAAAAACCCAGCAACCATAACAGCAGAACGACCAGAATGACTGCACTGACCAACTCTCGGTCCCTTTCCCCAGCCAGCAGGCTTCAATCGCTGATGGCAAACGGGGACCTGGGGTGAGTGGTGGGGGATGCGGGTGGTGCCAGGCCAAGGCCCCTGCCCTGCTGGTCGCCCCAAATGCAGAGGGCGACCTGCAGCAGGGGTGGGGCCGGCGGGCGGGTGGGAACAGCCAACCTCTTAGTCCCTCCCCTGGCCATCAGGCTCCCATCGCCGGATGGGGATTGGGGAACTGGGATGGGTGGCAGTGCAGGGCAGGACTGGTGAGCGGGTGGAACAGGCTGACCTCTTGGTTCCTTCCCCCAGCCCACAGGCTCCAATTGCCACCAATGGTGAACAGGGACCCGGGGTGGGTGGCAGAGGATGCAGGTGGCGCCAGGCCAAGGTCCCCGCCCTGCTGGTCATCCCACATACAGAGGGCGACCTGCGGCGGGGGTAGGGCCGGCGAGTGGGTGGAAACGGCCAACCTCTCGGACCCTCCCCTGGCTGTCAGGCTCCCATCGCTGGATGGCGAACAAGGAACCGGGATTGGTGGTGGCAGGGGGCAGGGCTGGCTGCTGGGGAAAATGGCCCTGATCACAGGCTAGGCCTAGGGACTGTACCCATGCACGATTTCGTGTGCTGGGCCTCTAGTATGTAGATAATTGGCTAATGGAAAAATCAGTCCATAATCAGTGTTTTTGGAAGTTTATTTAATGGACTTGAAATGGAGCCATTTCTATTTTTCTGAGAATATTATAATCAGATCAGTTTTGCTCTACAAAGTCAAGAATGTTTCTCGACCCTACCAAAGATTTTAAAAACATTTTTTTTAGTTCAAGTAAAAGATGGCAAAATAAGCCAGACATCAACCTGGTTGTACATGGTTGTAATTCCTTTTTATGGGTGTCTATATTTCATTGAAACCTTTTAAAATTTAATTTTGTTTTTTATTTTTTGGTGTGCCACAGAATTTTTGTAATTAGTTTATGTGTGCCATGAAATGAAAAAGGTTGAAAATCGCTGCCCAAGGGCATAGTTTAAGGACGAGGTAGTTAGAAACCCCAGTCACCCACCCATCCCAGAGCAGTGCCAGCTGTGTTGCTGAGAATTAAAAGGACTGCCTGCTGTGGGAGCGGTTGGCCCCAGTAATGTGCAGGCATATGCTCTGGTGCTGCAGCCTGAACCCCCTGGGTACCACAGGCAGGTGCAATGGGGGCTGAAAGGCAGCTCCTGAAACCTTTTTTTTTTTCATATATATATATTTTTATTATTAGTTAAGGTATTACAAATGTGTCCTCATCCCCGCCTTTAACCCCCAACCCCCCCCTCCCACACACACACACACACAAACTCATGCTCCCATCCCCCCATTGTCCATGTCCATTGGTTTGGCTTATATACATGTATACAAGTCCTTCGGTTGGTCTCAGGCTATCAATCCCCAGAAGGAAAGTAGGGGAGGGCGGGGGTAAGGGGAAGAGATCAACTGAAACCTTTTTTTGGTGTGTGTCCCATAAGAAAAAAAAAAGAGAGAGAGAGAATAACAAGAACTTTCTTCACTGACTAATATGATACTAACATGTGAAGTAACAAGAGGATGAAACGTACAATTTAAAAAAAAGTACTGAAATGCTGGCAGGCGGTCAGACTATTGCCAGCCGCCTGGTTATTCTCTGCATAGTTTTGATATACCTGTCCAAGCATGTTTGGCAAAGTGGAAATTTAGTTATTGCTGAAATTGTGTGCAAGAGTCTAAGAAAAATTCTTTACAACATGTTTGGGATTATAAAGAATTTGGCTGAAAGAAAACTGTAATAGATGCTTTCTCTTTGAGGTCTATTGTAGTCACTCTGGCAGCCCAGCCTAAATCTTACTATCTTGCTTTGGAGGTACTTGAAGGGAAAAATGTTTCATTTTTGTGAAGAGCTGTCTGACACAGGAAAACTTCACCTTCAATAAGATTATTTCTGGGCACAAGAACAATTGCAGCATTGTTTCTTCAAAATCGCAGGAATACACCTGAGAAGCCCTCCTTGTAGAATATGCTTCAATTTATGTCCCATTACTGCTGTCAGAGCTTTTGTGTCCAACTCTCTTTTGTTTCCAAATGATGGGTAGAGTTGTCACTTCATAGACAATTCAGAGGGGTGTTTTGAGCTGTCATTGTTTAGGAAGTTTTTATTCTTCTGAAGACCTCAGAAGAAAGATGCAGTAAAAGATGTTAGGTCGGACAGCTAAAGGTTTTCTACACTTAATTCCATTGTATATTGTCTCTACCTGATGGTATCAATGATTTCACGTGAGGGCATTTTCTTTGATGAGGTTCACAGATAGAGTGCAGGATGTTTTATTTTGATCAGTTTGGAAGTGGCTGGGGTGGTTATATGTACAAGAAAGCTTTCATGGCTTTTTAAATTTCATGTGTTCTTTGCTCTGTAGTTTTTAGTTTCACCCAGATACAAGTTTTTTATTTATTTACTAGAGGCCCGATGCATGAAATTTGTGCAAGGGGCTCGGCCCTCGCAGCCATGGCTTTGTCCCGAAGGACATCCAGTCTAATTAGCACATTATGCTTTTATTATTATAGATAGTTTTTTTCTACAGGAAATTTCAGCAATATCATCCTTAGAGCAGTAATGTCTTTTATTTTTCAGAATCTTAACTGGGAACTTATAACAATTATGAAAACATGTATTTTCTAGACATTTCATTATAATATATTTTAGTAGTGAAAAGTTGGAGAGAACTTAAGCATTCACCAATAGAAGCTGATGATATTATGACATAGATTATGATCTATACTAATAAAAGGGTAATATGCTAATTAGACTGGATAGACCAGACGTCTTCTGGACGTCCTTCCGGACGTCATTCTGGACAAAGCCACAGCAGCTGCAAGGGCCAAGGAGGGTCAGCAGCTGTGGCAGCCTGCAGCCGCAGCAGCATCAGGGTGACGGAGGCAGCGCCTTCCCCTGATCAGCCCTGTCGCCTCCTGCAGAGGGAGGCCAGACTACGGCGTAGGCCTGCTCCCCATGGGGAGTGAGCCTAAGGCAACAGTAGGACATCCCCTTGAGAGCTCCTGGACAGTGAGAGGGGGCAGGCCGGGCTGAGGGATTCCACCCCCGCCACCGACCCGCCCAGTGAATGAATTTTTGTGCACTGGGCCTCTAGTATATTTATAAAGCATAATGCTATATTTTAAAGTGAAAGCGGATCTGTGAATTCAATCATGTAAAGTATATGTAGATATTTATGGGAAAAATGATTGGAAAAATATAAAAAAAACGTTAGCAATGGTTATCTGTGGTGGTGGGATTCATTTTATGTGTAATTTTTACTTTCATTTGTATGTTTTTCTTTGATTTTTTAATTTATTTTATTATTTTTTATTATTTTTATTTATTTATTTATTTTTTATTGCTTAAAGTATTACAAAGAGTATTACATATGTCTCCTTTTTCCCCCCCGTCCTTGACAATCCCCTGGCCTTCCCTACCCCCCAGTGTCTTATGTCCATTGGTTATGCTTATATGCATGCATACAAGTCCTTCGGTTGATCTCTTACCCACCCCCCTCCTGCCCTCCCACCCTCCCCGGCCTTCCTGCTGTAGTTTGACAGTCTGTTCGAGGCAGCTCTGCCTCTGTATCTATTTTTGTTCATAAGTTTATAATGGTCTTTATTATCCAGAAATGAGTGAGATCATGTGGTATTTTTCCTTCATTGACTGGCTTATTTCACTTAGCATAATGCTCTCCAGTTCCATCCATGCTGTTGCAAATGGTAAGAGTTCCTTCTTTTTTACAGCAGCATAGTATTCCATTGTGTAGATGTACCACAGTTTTTTAATCCATTCATCTACAGATGGGCACTTAGGCTGTTTCCAGCTCTTCGCTATGGTGAATTGTGCTGCTATGAACATAGGGGTGCATATATCCTTTCTGATTGGTGTTTCTGGTTTCCTGGGATATAGTCCTAGAAGTGGGATCACAGGGTCAAATGGGAGTTCCATTTGTAGTTTTTTGAGGAAACTCCATACTGTCTTCCATAGTGGCTGCACCAGTCTGCATTCCCACCAGCAGTGCACAAGTGTTCCTTTTTCTCCACATCCTCTCCAGCACTTGTCGTTTGTTGATTTGTTGATGATAGCCAGTCTGACAGGTATGAGATGGTACCTCATTGTTGTTTTGATTTGCATCTCTCGGATGATTAGTGACTTTGAGCATGTTTTCATATGTCTCTTGGCTTTCTGAATGTCCTCTTTTGAAAGGTGTCTATTTAGATCCTTTGCCCATTTTTTGATTGGATTGTTGATCTTCCTTTTGTTAAGTTGTATGAGTTCCCTATAAATTTTGGAGATTAGGCCCTTATCAGATATGACATTGGCAAATATGTTTTCCCACGCAGTGGGTTTTCTTGTTGTTTTGTTGATGGTTTCTTTTGCTGTGCAGAAGCCTTTTATTTTGCTGTAGTCCCATTTGTTCATTTCCTCTTTAGTTTCAAGTGCCCTAGGAGATGTATCGGTGAAGAAATTGCTTCGGCATATGTCTGAGATTTTGTTGCCTTTGGATTCTTCTAGTATTTGTATGGTTTCCCGTTGTATATTTAAGTCCTTTATCCATTTTGAGTTTATTTTTGTGTATGGTGTAAGTTGGTGGTCTAGTTTCATTTTCTTGCATGTATCTGTCCAATTTTCCCAACACTATTTATTGAAGAGACTATCTTGACTCCATTGTATGTTCTTGCCTCCTTTGTCAAATATTAATTGAGCGTATTGTTTGGGGCTGATTTCTGGGCTCTCTATTCTATTCCATTGATCTATATGTCTGTTCTTGTGCCAGTACCAGGCAGTTTTGAGAACAGTGGCTTTGTAATACAGCTTGATATCTGGTATTGAGATCCCACCTACTTTGTTCTTTCTCAGGATCGCTGCAGCTATTCGGGGTCGTTTTTTATTCCAGATGAATTTTTGGAGAGTATGTTCTAGGTCTGTGAAATATGCCATTGGTATTTTACTGGGAAGTGCATTGAATTTATAGATTGCTTTGGGCAGTATGGATATTTTAGTGATGTTGATTCTACCAATCCAAGAACATGGTATGTTCTTCCATCTCTTTATGTCTTCCTCTATCTCTTTTTTCAACGTCCTGTAGTTTTCTGAGAAGAGGTCTTTTACCTCTTTAGTTAAGTTTATTCCTAGGTAGCTTAATTTTTTTGGTGCGATGGTAAATGGGATTGCTTTTTTAGTCTCTCTTTCTGCACATTCACTATTGGTGTATAGAAATGCCATAGATTTCTTGGCGTTAATTTTGTATCCTGCTACATTGCCGAATTCTTTTATTAAGTCTAATAGTTTATTGATGGAGTCTTTAGGGTTTTTTAAGTATAATATGTCATCTGCAAATAAGGACAGTTTTACTTCTTCTTTTCCAATTTGGATGCCTTTTATTTCTTCTTCTTGTCTAATTGCAATGGCTAATACTTCCAGTACTATGTCAAACAGGAGTGGTGAGAGTGGGCATCCTTGTCTTGTTCCTGTTCTTAGGGCAAATGGTGTTATTTTTTGTCCATTGAGTATGATGTTGGCTGTGGGTTTGTCATATATGGCTTTTATTATGTTGAGGTATGATCCTTCAATTCCCACCTTGCTGAAAGTTTTTATCAAAAATGGGTGTTGAATTTTGTCAAATGCTTTTTCTGCATGAATTGATATGACTATGTGGTTTTTTTCTTTCAATTTGTTTATGTGATGTATCACGTTTATTGATTTGTGGATATTGTACCACCCTTGCATCCCTGGGATAAATCCTACTTGGTCGTGGTGTATGATCTTTCTGATGTACTGCTGGATCCGATTTGCTAAGATTTTGTTGAGGATTTTGGCATCTATGTTCATGAGGGATATTGGCCTGTAATTCTCTTTCATTGTGTTGTCTTTACCTGGTTTTGGTATTAGGGTGATGCTGGCTTCATAGAATGAGCTTGGAAGTGTTCCTTCCTCTTGGATTTTTTGTAGTAGTCTGAGGAGGATAGGTTTTAGTTCTTCCTTGAATGTTTGGTAAAACTCCCCTGTGAAGCCGTCTGGTCCTGGGGTTTTGTTTGCTGGAAGCTTTTTGATGACTGCTTCAATTTCTTCCATAGTTATTGGCCTGTTGAGATTTTTAGATTCTTCCTGATTAAGTTTTGGAATGTTGTATTTTTCTAGGAATATGTCCATTTCCTCCAGGTTGTCTAGTTTGTTGGAGTAGAGTTGTCCATAGTATTTTTTAACAATCATTTGTATTTCTGTGGGATCTGTTGTTATTTCGCCTCTATCATTTCTGATTTTGTTGATTTGGGTCCTTTCTCTTTGCTTCTTGATGAGCCTGGCTAGAGGTCTGTCAATCTTGTTTATCCTTTCAAAGAACCAGCTCTTTGTTTCATTGATTTTCTGTATTGTTTTTTTAGTCTCTATGTCATTTATTTCTGCTCTAATCTTTATTATCTCCTTCCTTCTGCTCACTCTGGGCTTTTCTTGTTGCTCTCTTTCTAATTCTTTGAGCTGTAGATTTAGATGATTTACTACCATTTTTTCTTGTTTGTTGAGATAGGCCTGTAGAGCTATAAACTTCCCTCTCAGGACTGCTTTCATTGTGTCCCAAAGGTTTTGGATTGTTGTGTTTTCATTGTCATTAGTTTCCAGGATGTTTTTAATTTCTTCTTTGATCTCATTGGTAACCCAGTCAATATTTAATAACGTGCTATTCAGCTTCCAAGTGTTTGAGTATTTTGAGTTGTTTTTATTGTAGTTTATTTCTAATATTATGGCCTTGTGGTCTGAGAAGATGCTTGGTATGATTTCGATCTTCTTGAATTTGGGGAGACTTTGTTTGTGACCCAATATGTGGTCTATTTTTAAAGATGTCCCATGAGCACTTGAGAAGAACGTATATTTTGTGGCTTTGGGGTGAAGTGTTCTGAAGATGTCAATTAAGTCCATCTGATCTAGTGAGTCATTTATGATTGCTGTTTCTTTGCTGAGTTTTTGTCTAGCGGATTTATCCAGTGATGTCAGTGGTGTATTAAAGTCCCCTACTATGATTGTATTGTTGTCGATCTCTCCCCTGATATCTTCCAGGAGTTTTCTTATGTATGTGGGTGTTCCTGCATTGGGTGCGTATATGTTTATCAGGGTTATATCCTCTTGTTGTATTGATCCCTTTAGTATTATGAAGTGGCCTTCCTTATCTCTTGTTATGGCCTTCACTTTGAGGTCTATTTTGTCTGATATAAGTATTGCTATCCCAGCTTTTTTTTTCATTTCCATTTGTCTGAAAGATATTTTTCCATCCCTTCACTTTCAGTCTGTGTGAGTCCCTTCTAATGAGGTGGGTCTCGTAGACAGCAAATATATGGGTCATGTTTTTTTATCCATTCAGCCACTCGATGTCTTTTGATTGGACCATTTAGTCCATTTATGTTTAAAGTTATTATTGAAAGGTACTTGTTTGTAGCCATTTCTAATTTTTTTTTGTGTGGCTGTTTTCTTTCTGGGCTTTTTAGTTCTTCTTTTTACACCAGTCCCTTTAGCATTTCTTGCATTGCTGGCTTGGTGGTGATAAACTCCCTTAGCCTTTTTTTGTCTGTGAAGCTTCTTATTTCCCCTTCAATTTTGAATGGCAGCCTTGCTAGATAGAGTATTCTTGGATTCAGTCCTTTGCTTTGCATCACTTTGCAAATTTCTGTCCATTCTTTTCTGGCCTGATGTGTTTCTGTTGAGAAATCATTTGATAATCTGATGGGGGATCCTTTGTAGGTAACTCTCTGTTTCTCTCTTGCAGCCTTTAAGATTCTGTCTTTGTCTTGTACATTTGCCATCGTTATTATGACGTGTCTTGGTGTGGATCTTTTGGGGTTCATCTTGCCTGGGACTCTCTGTACTTGTGTACCTTTTTTCTTCCCCATATCTGGGAAGTTTTCTGACATTATTTCTTCAAATAGATTTTCTAATCCTTGCTGCTCTTCTTGTCCTTCTTGCAGCCCTATTGTGCGTATGTTACTTCGTTTCGTGTTGTCCCGAAGCTCCCTTAGGCTCTCCTCCTGCTTTTTAATGTTTTTCTCCAGTTGCTGTTCAGATTGAGCTTGTTTCTCTGCCTTATCTTCTAATTCACTAATTTGGTCCTCTGCTTCTTCTAGTCTGCTGTTGAAACTTTCCATGGTGTTTTTGATTATAGCTATATCATTTTTCATTTCTTCCTGATTCTTGCATAGGTTGTTGATTTTCTCATCCATCTGGTGAATGAATTGTACAACCATTATTCTGAATTCTTTTTTTGTCATGTTGCATGCTTCAACTTCATTAATGTCCTTTCTTGGTGACTCCTCATTGTCTTTCCTCTGGGTGTTGTTTTGTCTCTTCATTCTGATTATCTCCCGATGGTCCAAAGTCGAGTTGCGTGGGCCTGGGCTGTGTGCAGTGGGAGCCTCCCACCACCCTAGTGTCACTGAAGAGCTCTGACACTAAGATGTGTGGTTGTAGTGGGTTGGTGGGAACCAGGCTCGCTCAGAGTCAGTGTTGTCAGCGCTCAATGTGGCCTCGTAAGCGCCCTTAGAATCAGGGACCCTGCCTGCACCGTGCTGAAACAGAGACCCCCCTGAAGCGTGTTGAAAACCAGAGCCCCCTAGCGTGCGCCAGGAGTCAGAGTTCCCCAGAATCCAGTATCAGTTTTTGTTGCTTCGCGCGCCCTTGCCTTGAGAATCAGGGTCCCTGTGTGCCCTTGCACCAGGAATTGGAGTCACTGGCTCTTAGTATGAATGCACAGGAAATCAGGATCTCAGGCGCAGGTGATAAGAAACACAGTCAAGTCACTGGTGCTTGGTGCTGCCTCCTGCCCAGAGATTCGGGGTCCCTGGGCCTGTGATACACGGGACAAATTCCCGGTGTTCGAGCGATTGCTCCCAGCCCAGGGCTCGGAAACCAGCAGCGCGCCTAGGCTCAGTTCCTGGGGTTGGAGCGTTTGCTCCCAGCCCAGGGCTCAGAAGCCGGCCCTATGCGGGATCAGTTCCAAGATGCTCGCGCACTTCCAGGCTAAAGTTCCTGGAGCGCTGAGGCCCAGGCAAGGGGGTGGGTCTGTCAGTTAATTACTCTGGCGCTGCCCCCAAGCCTGCGGGGAAAGGGGGATGGGCTCTGTTACTCAGGGATCTGCTGAGGGGATTTCTGAACTTTTGGTGTCCGCAGGTCTGTAGCTGTGGTCGCAGGTCTCGGTCCCCAGTGGCTGCAGGCTCCTGGTGTGCGTCTGAGATCAGACTGGGTGGTGCTGAGGCCTGGATCCTAGTCTCAAGCAGCTCTGTTTCCCAAGATGGCGTGGTCACCGTGCCTGTGCTGGCCGCCCAGGAGTGTCCGCGCAGGGAGCGGGACTCCGCCGCCTAAGACTGCCCGGTTTAGCAGCCCCTCAGAAGACCTGCAGAATCTAACTGTCCCTGGCTCATACACACACACCACACGCGTCCACACACTCCTCTATCGCTTCCTTGCGCTCTCATACTCTCTCCCTCCCTACCTTCCTGCTGGTCGCCATTTTCTCCTCTCCCCTCTCAAACACTGTTTCTATGTCTACTGTCCCACCCTTGTATGGGGTTAATTTATTTTAAAAGCAGAGTACATGTATTTCTTTTATTACAGTTACAACTTATTTCCAATTGGAAAAAATCAGTTACAGTTTACACATTTTTCAGTTACCTTATTTATCATTTTGCTTTCCTTTCATAGTCTCACATACAACCCTAAGCTCTACCATATTTATTACCATAATTTTTAATAAGACCTATCTTATCTATTTTCAGAGAAATTTTTTTTCTTCTAGGAAATATCCCTTTCTCTTAACATTTTCATGTAGACAAATAGATTTTAAGTTGTCTACTCACTTACTGTGATTGTATACCTTATTAAAACCAGACTCAATTCTGAAATAGTAATTCATAGGTCTCCTTTTAGTGGCAGTTGTAAGAATTGTTTTTCAAGTTTGTAGGCATGAAATGGATGCCTTGTCAGTGAAATTTATATACCTTGCCAATAGGAGGCATACATATAACAGTTATGTTTTCTAAATTAAATATTCAAAGAAGTAAAACATCTCATCACTACTTCTATAAATCATGGGATGGATTTTTTTCAAAATTGAAAGTCCCAGAAAATCTTTCACAAATTATAGCATAATATATTGACATAGAAATGATATGATCTGTTAAATGAAGATTTTGTACCTTAATGGGATATTAAAATAATTTAGGAAAGCCAATTGATTTGACAAACAGGAGACCTCTGCAGCAGAGATGTAACTTATCCAAAAATCTCTTGACAATTATTGGCATTTAACAAATAATTACTCAATAGCTACTATGTGCCAGACACCATTCTAGATACTAAGAATTTTATTTATTTTTTTATTTAAATTCTTTATTGTTAAAAGTATTACATAAATCTCCTTTTCTCCCCATTGACCTCTCCCCAGCTGCTCCCACCCCGCAGCACATGCCCTCACCCCCCTACTGTTTATGTCCATTGGTTATGCTCATATGCATGCATACAAGTCCTTTGGTTGATCTCTTACCCCGCCCTCCCTTCCCTTGCCTTCCCTCTTAGGTTGGACGGTCTGATCAATGCTTCTATGACTCTAGCCCTATTTTTGTTTATTAGTTTATGTTGTTCATTATATTCCACAAATGAGTGAGATCATGCGATATTTATCTTTCTCCAACTGGCTTATTTCGCTTAGCATAATGCTCTCCAGGTCCATCCATGCTGTTGCAAATGGTAAGAGTTCCTTCTTTTTTGCAGCAGCATAGTATTCCTTTGTGTAGATGTACCACCGTTCTTTAATCCACTCATCTGCTTATGGGCACTTAGGCTGTTTCCAAATCTTAGCTATTGTAAATTGTGCTACTATGAACATAGGGGTGCATATATCCTTTCTGATTGGTGTTTCTGATTTCTTGCTATATTAAGAATTTTTATTGTTTCTATTTAGTTTTAAATTTTTTAAAACTTCTTCAGAGTTTTGATCTTAGAAAGTACTTCTTTCACTGTAAATTATCCAAATACTCTCCTGTAATTTAGGTTTCCTGATTGGAGTGTACATGTAGAAAAGCTAGAGTAAGTTCTTGCTGTAAAATGGAAGCACATTTGCAAAAAAATCAACCCTAAGAAATGCTACAGCACCATTAAAAGATTTAATATATGTAGCACATCTATGGAATGGCATTTTAAGGAAGGAAGAGATCGTAGCAGTGGACAAGAAAACAACATTGACAAAATTTGTAGATAGGATAGCTTTATTTTTATTCTAAACCTAATTTTTTGAAAACCCATGTATAAGAAGGATTCAGAGACAAACTGCCTATACATTAGAATATATTATCTTACGTTTATTATTACCTTTATTATTTTATTTACTTTTATTATTATTATCTTACTTTTGTAAAAACTACTAGTAATTCATCCATTTGATGAAATTCCTTGGGTATTGAATTGTCTACATATAAGACTTTTATAGATTCTTTTTTCAAAGCTGTAATCATACATGATTAGCAACACTTTCTTCAGTGTTAATTTTGAAATCAAAAACAAAATAAATTTTTCTCCTTAATTTCTTTCTGGGGGGAAATAGTGTACACACACACACACACACACACACACACACACCTCTATTCCAAATTTCTAACTATTTACAGCAGTTTTACTTTATGACCAAAAAGTAAGAATTGACTTTTTATTTGTCTCTCCCCACTTTGTCCTCACAGTTCCTGCTGAGTGAGCATTCACATGCAAATGTACCAAAATCATCCCACAAACCTGTCATTTCACCCATATTGTTTTCATAAATTTGCTACCTCCCTTGGTGCAAACATATGATTTTCTTCTTCAGTTCACCTGAAAATTGCTTCTTCATGCTTTCATTTGGAATGGTATGGATTTGGGTATTGTTAGCAGTCCAGGGATATATTTGAATAAAGTCACACTTACTAGATCTAGGGCAATGTCATCAGTCACATGTGTGTCAGGGATTCGTCCTGTGGCCTTCCAAACCTTTGGCTCCAAAATGAGCTAAGAACCTCACTTTGGACCAGGGCCCAGTGCTGTGATTGACTTCTGTTATTTTCTGGGCTGTTAGAGCATTGTTTTTCCCAAATGAAGTTTGATCTTTTTTCTCTAGAAAAAAAGTATTCTTGCTTGCTAGCAAAAGAGAATTTTATCGAAGAGAATCACTTCGATAGGATACTAAAGTTCAAGTGTAAGCAAAATATAGGAAACAACTTTATTCCTCCCCAAATTAGGCATTTGAAAGGACTCTGTAGGAAGATTCCAAATATGGTTGATAGTTCCATATTGAGCAGATTTGTCCTAAGCAGAAAATTTTCAATTATAAAGAAAGGCCACATTATTCAATATAATTAATTTTTCAGAGTATGAAGGTAACACAGTGATCCACACTATGAAAAAACTGGAAAATGCAGAAAAGGAAAATAATTCCAATGACATCAGCAAAGAATATATATATATACATATTTATTAGTTTGACTCTTTCCTTCCAATACCAATTATATCTGCATGTTTGTCTTTTAAAATTCTACTTTCATAATATATAGTAATAATACTAATAAGTAATATTTATTGAGGATGAAGCAAATGTATGTACTTCAGTTATTTTCTCATTCAGTTCTAGTGAAAAATCTATGATATATGTATTATTACATTCATTTTATAGATATGAATACTGAAGTGTAGGGCGGTAAATTTTCCAGGACACAAATTTAGTAGCTTGGTTCTTTGTGTAAGCACAATTTTGCAGCATTGTCTCTTTTAATCTTCATTTTGCAATTAGCAATCATATTACATTCATTGTTCATATTGTGTAGTCTTTATAACAATCATTTCTAATGATTATATCATGTCCATAAAGTGAAAGTGTCATAAAAATTGAATTATCCTAAGTTGAAAATGGTAGATAAATTTAAAAGATTCAGCAGAGTACTTTGTTAAATACATTTATACATACAATTGTTTCCAAAATTTTGGATTACTTTCTTAGGATATAGGTCCATGATTAAAATTTATGGTAAAAAAGAGAAAAATAGACACTTTTAGCATAGTCAATGTGTTTCATCAACATGCTCTCTCTTTTTTTTAACTTGAAGAAAATGAAAACATTTAATAATAAAAGGGTGAGACATAATCTATACTCCAATCTGGTGAAATGTTAAAGTCACAATTCTTCTATAACAAATGGTAGATTTCCAATATGACACAGAAGAGAAAATAAATGAGCCTTTGACATCACAGAAACGTATTTAATGATCATATTGTGTAAAGGCCTAATATCTATGAACCAATATGCATCATCACATATTTCTAAAGTGCAACCACAAAACTAATCTCTACAACCCATTCCTTCAGCAGAAGTTTGAACCTGCAATAAACAAGGTACTGAATATCTGGCCTAGAGAAGGCAGTATTATGGAGTATGTCACAAGGAATGCTTGTTCCCCTATTGTAATAATTAAGGAAAGGTAAAATTATGACCACATGAACATCAAGTCTGTCTTAAAAAGAAAAATTTTCCTAAAGTTCCCTCACAATGTAATTATGGAGACCAGGAAAGCAGTCCTACCCTCTCATTAATATTGAGGGGCAAGGGGCTGTTGACAAGGCTGTGCTGCTGTTGTTTCTGCTACTACTGCTTCTGTTTTAGATCCAGATCTTTCTTTTCTACTCGCTGTTTCATTGAGTCACTGCCCCTGATCTGGGGGCTTTTAAAGGCTGTGGTTGGACCAAGGCTATGCTTTGATAATAGTGAATAAGAAACAAAGTAGCAATGACTTTCAGACTTTGGATTCTATGTCCTGGAAAACTCAACAATGCCATGAGCATTGTGCACAGTGGCTGGAAGGCATACCTTTGAATATGCAGAATGATTTCAATATTGCTCATGACACCTGAGGAGATGGTAGGTGTTGAAGCTTGCCTCCAAATGCTCACCTACAGGGAAGAAACTGGCAATGCTGAGTACAAAAGATGGCTTTCAGTTGGTGCCGTATGCTGCTTAGGTTTCCTCACACCATGCCGGCTGGGTCCCAAGAGCAAGTATCATGAGTTTTCCAGCCATAGCCTTCAGTGGTAGATGCCAGCAGGACTTCCAGAGCCAGTATCAGGGAATTCTTGACCAGACAGTCAGATAGAAGAGAGGAATAGCCACTGAAGATTCAGTTACATAGCCAGCAGTGTTACCTTGTGAGCAACAGTCTCTTGCAGGTTGAGTTCTTCATGAAACTGACTGACAAGGTGATTAGCATGTAAGAAGTCTTGGAATTAATGCCTTTTTAAAATATTGCAGACTGCCGCCATCTCACTGACAGTCTCACACTGCCGCTGGGTGAAGGAGCATCTCCCACATCGCAGGGTGCCAACAGCCGAGTTGGGTCAGAGTAACTCCTGAGACATGCTATTCAGGGACCAGGCTCGAGGAACTAACTGGCAGCTATAGTCTCCTGAGGCAAATTTGTGACACCTCCCTGCTGCTGGGAGGAACAAATGGACTCGGAGATGTGCAGTGGAGGGAAGCGTTGGTGTTGCTAGTAGCCTTAACCTTCCCAAGTCTAGGTCTCATGGCTCCACGCCAGGAACCCACACCGCAGCCAGGCCCTGACGGCTTCCAAAAGGCTAGAGATTTGCGGCCGAGCATGCTCAGTTCACCCGCTTCCCATCCAAGCTTAAGGAGTTCCTCCCCAGCACAGCTTCTGGGCAGAGCTCCTGCCACACCCCTGGCCAGGCTTCTGGGAGGAGGCACCGCAGGCAGCACGGTGACACTCGGGAGCCTTGGGTGTGGCAAGACTTGCATGATAGGTGGTGTGAGCCAGGCCCCCAGGCAGGAGCCTGGAAAGGGGGCGGCTCAGTGGGGCATTCAGTGGCTCTCAACCCAGCACTCCCTAGTCCTGCAGGACCCCCTGAGATCCAAAGTGTTTTCCAAAAAAGTTATATTAATCTAAAAATGGATCAGTAGTTCTTGCGAGTAGTAGCTTTCCTGCATCTTTGCCAACATCAATATAATTTAACTTTTATGAAATACTTGAAAAAGAACTTTACTAAAATAATAATCAAATGCCATAGTGATGAATGAAATAATGAGTTACAGCATCTTACCTCTCCGCAAAATTCACTCCCTGAAGTATTCAATGTTTATGTTTCCTGAATTTGCTTCTAAGATATTTTCCATGGTACAAATATCTATCTATCTATCTATCTATCTGTCTATCTATCTATCTATCTATCTATCATCTATATCATCTATACCTGTCTATATCTTTTACCTATCTGCCTATCTGAAATAGTGTGATGTGCATTGTTATTTTGTTATTTAATCTGTTATCTAAGTCAGTGGTTCTCAACCTGTGGGTTGCGACCCCTGAAAATACATCCTGCATATCAGATATTTACATTACGATTCATAACAGTAGCAACATTACAGTTATGAAGTAGCAACAAAAATAATTTTATGGTTGGGGGTCACCACAACATGAGGAACTATATTAAAGGGTTGCGGCATTAGGAAGGTTGAGAACCACTAATCTAAGTAATGTCACACCACTTCAAAATGTTAGATATATCAGATACCCTCTGAGAGGGTCTATTTCCAAGTTTTCGCTTCTCTGAGTGGCAAATCATTTTTGACTGTTTCTTGTGCATGCTGGCCTGTTTTGAGAAACAAGGGAATCGATCTCTGTTTTCTTGGTCCAGCCTTAGTTTTACTCAGATCCTGAGTCCCTGGTTCTCAGGGGTGGGGTTTTCTCAACCATCCTGCCACTGCCCCCTGTGTTAGGAAACACCTAGTGGACTCAGTCCAGGATAGTTTCCTGCTCTTCTCCAAGGGACGGGATGATTTTCCTTTTCCCTTCCTCCACTTTCTCCAGCCACAGTGAATCTTGTACTCTGTCCTCAGGCATAGGATTTGCTGCCCTTTGCCTGTGGCTTAACCCTTTTACAACTTAAAGGAGAAGGCACCTTAGTGTCTTTCCCCAAAGGCTGCTGCTCTCCTCCTCCTGGCCTGCAACACCTCAGCAGGCTTTCTCCAACTTCCTCTTGCCCCCACTCTGACCTGTAGATTCTTATGCACCTGTTGAGTCCTATGTACCTGGAGAGTGGAGTCCTTAGAGAAGAGTCTCTGGTGAGTGCAAAGTGCCCCTTCTCTGAGACTCAGGGTTTCTGTTCTGTTACACTTGCTCATACTGGGACTTTGACAATTCACTTTTTTTTCTCTTGTTTTACAATTCATCAGAATGTAGCCAAATTCTTTTTATCCTCTTGTGTGAAGGTCTGATCTTCCTCCTCCTGCAGCTATTACAACAGTGCCCCTGCCCTACCTTTCCTTTGATATCAGAGTAGTTGGTGTTCTGTTACCTCAGCTTTTTGATGTGTCCAAGAAACATAATTTTGTCCATTATCCTCTTTTTCTTGTTATTAGAATGGGAGCAACACTCTTACATCTTAGGTGGAAACTGGAGATCTGCCCTACATTCATGAAAAAAGAATTTGTGATATAGAATTCTTTGTTGATAGGTTTTTATTGTTGTTTGTTTAGCACCTTAGAGATGTTCCAACTTTTCTTTGCCCTCAGTTGTTCCTGATGAGAAGTCAGTGGTATTCAAAGCGGTGTTTCCTGTATGCAAAATATGTTTTGCTTTTGCTTGTTTGCTTTTTATTTTCTGATTGCTTTCAATATTTTCTAAGCAGTTTTCATATGTTGACTGTTTTCTTACGATGTTTTTGGCACTGTACTCTTCCTTTCTTCCAAATGTCTTTTCTGTAGAATCTGCTCAGTCTCTTTGCTATACTGCTTTTATGATATATTTTTTGGTAATTTTTCCAGAGTTTATAAATACTGTATTATCTATAGGTTAGTCAGTTTGGTAGGTGCTTTCAGAATCTTATCAGAAGTGGACTGCAAACAATTTTCTTTTACCTCGATCTTCATTTTATGATCATGGTTGTTGCTGCACATGGGAAGTCGGATATGATACAACCTTAGTTGTCAGTGTAGCCCTCCCAACCTCTGTGCCCATATTTTAATACATCAGGTCCCCCAAAACCACTCTGGAATGGTGTTGAGCTGGTGGCAACAGTCAACACCAGAAGGACTTTCCTTTTTAAAAAAATTTTGTATTGAATTTATTTGTGTGACATTGGTTAATAAAGTCGATAGCTTTCAAGTTAATAAAATTCTATATCATCTGTATATTGTATTTTTTTTCACAACACCAAGTCAACTCTACTTCCATCACCATTTATCCCCCCTATACCTGCATCTGTCTCCATTTACCCCCCTTCTCCCTCTGGTAATCATGATACTCTTGTCTGTGTCTATGAGTTATTTTTTTCTTTTCCTTTTTTTCCCCCTAGTCCCTTCACTTTTTTCACTCAGTTCCTCAATCCCTTCTCCCCTTTAATAGGTGTCAGTTTATTCTTTATCTATGAATCTATTTCTATTTTGTTTGTTGGCTTATTTTATTCATTAGATTCCACATGTAAGTGAGATCTTATGTATTTGTCTTTCTCTGATTGGCTTATTTCACTTAGCATAATACTCTCCAGGTCCACCCATGCTGCCACAAAAGGACTTTCTTTTAAGATTCACAGACTTGAGTAACTTGAGCTGTTCTCTCTTAGAGTCTGCAGATACGACTCCAATGCTGGTTAATTTTAAAAGCTTCTCAGGTGATTCTAAAGCCTGATGAATTTTAAAAACCACTTAAGTTCTTACTCTGCAGTTTTTATGACCTCACTCAGTAGCAAAACCCTTCATGACAAATTGAGTTTTAACTGTAGAGGATTTAGAATTGTGGAAAAATGGAAAAAATCATTCTCGACAATGGGAGCAGTGCAATAAAAGAAACAGGCAGGAAAGTGAGGTGAATTACTAGAATATAACATGCTTGTTGGAAATTAGTTTGGGGCTAGATTTTGGATGGCCTTGGAAGTCAAACTAAGAATACTGGAGTTTATTCTCTAGGTAATGGGTAGCAATTAAAAATTTGAAATGAAGAATAAAATGATTAGTGCTGCCCACAAAAAAGACTACTATGAAGAATGCTACCTTGCATAGTAGTAGTCTGACTGACATCAAGAGGTTAGAAGTGAAAAGAATATTTGCAATAATATATGAGAGAGTAATTGTGGACTTGAATGAGAGGTTGGTCACTGGAATGTAAACGTTTTGATAGATGTGAAAGCTAATAAGACAAAAAGATCCATAGAAGAGAGAGGGCAGTGTCAAGGGTAGCACTGAGGCTTTAAATGTACATTATTAGGATACTAGGCTGTCATTTATAGCAACTAGGAACAGGGATGCATAAGCAGCTTTGGGGGAAAGATAAGACATGTAATTGGGGTTAAAATTATTTGAGGAGCTGTTGGTACTTCCAATTGGTGATAAGCCCAAGTAGTCTAAGTCATTAATGCAAATAAACAGTCCATCAAGCATGCAAACTTTCTACTTTTAATAGTAAAATTCTATAATTAAGATTTTTCTCATTTAATCCAGAATACCCTGTGGGTATATTGAATTAATCCTCCAATTTATTCCTTTTGCATTTAATATGTAATATTTTATTTAGTAATAATTTAATCTTTCAAAGAATTTTAAAAATTTTATAAAGAACAAGTCAAGAAAATTAGATTTAGTTTCTAGTACAAAGTCAACACTAATCATGCTTTGTTTTCTTTTGTGATTAATTTTTACATTATGTTTTACCTTTCACATTATAATTCCCATTATTTTAATGTTTTTTAAATCATTTTTATCAAATTATAATGTGCATACAGAAATGTGCACAAATAAGTATATACCTTGAAAAATTTTCACAAATCTCCTTTTGTGTCCTTGCCATTTTACTGCTCACTTCCTCCAAAGGAAGCCACTTTCCCACTACTGTATAGATTAGTTTTGCCTGAGTAGAATCATACACTGTGTATTACTTTGTGTTTGGTTTCCTCACTGAAAGTTATGTGTATGGCTGTTGTTCCACTCTGTTACATTAGAGCTAGTTATCTATTAATATGAATTCCATTAATCTTTATTGACATTTGGCTTATTTCTGGTTTGCATCTATCCAGATAATGCTACTATATTATAGTTATGCAAACCTTTCAGTCAATCTATGTATGCATTTTTTATTGCGTTTATATTTAGATTTGTGATGTTTGGGGAGGAGGTGATAGGGTATGTATGTGTCCATCTTGAGTAGAGAGTACCAAACAGTTTTCCAAAGTGAAAAAGATGAGAGTTCCAGGTTCTCCTCATCCTTGCCAGGGCTTGATGTTTTTAGTGTGTGTGTTTTTAATTAAAATTTTTTCATTTGTTAATTCTCACCAGAGGATACCTTTTCCATTGATTCTTAGAGATAGTGAAAGGGAGGGAGGTGGGTGAGAAGAGAGAGAGAGAGAAACATGCATGTGAGAGAGACACATTGATTGGTTGCCTCCCACAGGAGCCCAGATTGGGCCAAAGCCTGCAACTTAGGTACATGCCCTTGACTGGGAATCGAACCTGAGACCCTTAGGTGCACAGGTGGATGGATGCTCTAACCACTGAGAAACACTAGCCAGGACAGTCTTCAATTTCAGTCATATTGATGTTGGTGATAAGCAATTGTAAATCATTGTGAAGTTAGTTTACATTTTCCTGGTGATTTATAAAGATTAAATGCTTTCTCTTATGTATTGACAATTAATTATCCATTTTTGAGAATTTGAAAAGATTCTTGATCATTTATGTTGGTTGTCATTTACATAGTGATTGGTATAATGTCTTCATATATTTTGCGTATGGGCCTCTTGTTTACAGAATACATTGTAAATACATTCTCCCACTGTGGCATACATTTTTACTCTACTAGTAGTCTGTTTTGATAAGAATCCTTTTAATACTAGAGAGACCCAGTGCATGAATTTGTGCACCAGTGGGTTCCCTTGGCCTGGCCTGCGAGATTGGGCCAAAACTGGCTCTCTGACATCCCCCAAGAGGTCCTGGATTGTGAGAGGGTGCAGGCCATTCATATGCAAAAGCTGAGGTGCACAGCTTGGGTGGGGTTGTAAATTGGGTGGGGCGGGGTCTCTGGGAATCACCAGGGCAGAGCAAACAGAAATGGCTGCCAGTCAGCCCTGCACCGGAAAGGTCCCAGGGTCTTCACGTCCTGCACTCCTATATGCAGGAACAATGATTGCTGCAAGCACCTCTGAGAGAAAGCCGCCCTCGCATTCCTGTCCCGACTTACTAGAACTGCATATATGAGCCTGATGGTTTTTCTGGAACACTGCTCTAGCTGTTCATGTGGTAGTGCTAAAAATGCTCAGGAATTGAAAATACCCCAAAGAAGTCCTTAACTAGTGACTGGCAGTTATTGGTGTATAATTCTTAATGGTTTCCCCTAGCCCTGGTTGGAATAATCCTGGAACATGTATTTTGCACCCTGAGTTTCCTCTATGGGATTGGCAAGCTTAATAATGTATCTTTTATTACTTGCCTTCCCTCCCCTGCATCACTTCCTCCATGTCAGTGTTTCTTTCACTTTCAAATAAATCACCTGTGCTCAAGACCTCATCTGAGGGTCTGAAATTACTCTAACCCCAAGATATTAAAAAAGGGCCTTATGGTGCTTCTGCTAGTGGGAATAATATGGAGGTCAGGTGATACATGGAGCCCTGGCCCCGGAGTCTGCTTCACTGTGAATCCAATGGTTCCTCAACACACTTTGTGAATTTCCCAGTTCCTCATTACACAATGAGGATCCATATGCTTATAATTTGGCAGAATTCTTACATTTGTTAGCTGACTTATGGAAAAAGCTGTTCTGGAAAAACAAGAGGAAACCCCATATAATTCCTTTCTGGTCAGGAGACTAAATGAGAAACCATAATACATCTTGAGATAAATGACAGATTTAGTGTCACCCTATATACTTAAAGGTGCAGGGTTGGTGGTCCTTATCATATTTCCATTTGATTAACTACTCTGGTTCTTGAAAATTATGGGGAACTACCATAAATTTAACCAGGCAATAATACTAATCACAAACACACTTGTGCACTTTTCAACACAGTGATAAGGGCAGATAGAATCTTAAAATTACTATGAAAACATTGGTGACTCCATAGAACCCCTGAAAGTGACATGTACACCCTTAGGGTCTAAGAACCAATAGTACCAGTATTCCCTTTCCGTATTCCCAGTGGCCCTCTTGAGGAATTTGTATTGCAGTTGGCAGGAGATGATTCCACCATGCTATACAGTAAGAGTTCCACAAAAGCTAAACTATACCCTGGACATTCTGGACTCTCACAGAGGAGCACAAAATGCATTTGAGAAGTTATTGCACTATCAGTGTTAATTGATCATTATTACCATGAGGATATAGAGTTGCTGCTACATAATGAAGGTAGGGAGATTCATTGTGTTTTCATATCTAGTAATTGACCAGAAATGGATAGTAGCAGGAAGCATGACCTAATAAGAGCATGGTAACCAGGGGCTCAGAACCCTCAGGAATAAAGATATAGTTTATCCCAGATCATCAGAAGCACTGCCCAATTATAAGAGAAGTCTTGATTGAGTGGTAGAAGACATAGATAGTGAATATTAGTTGCAGCTTTTAGATGAGCTGCAGTGGAGCATGTCTCTTGTTTCACTAAAACTCCCGTGCATGTTAACATATTAAAACATTCAATCTTGAAGAGTAGGTGTCAGGATAGAGCAACTTTAGCTTGGGTGTGGGTTATTTTGAGCACTACAAAGGGTGGACTGTACAAGATACTATCAGTACCTTCTCAGATGCCCCATATCTATATCTGTGTGCTCTAGGTAATTGAAAGCTGCCAGTATCTATACCTTCATGCTGCATGACTTATTCTGGAAGACTACTCTATCTGCCATATCCAAGGAAGGCTAGAAGTGCTCTGTGATTAATTAATTCCCTCAGGAATATCCCTTAACCAATGCCAGAAGAGAAAGGGTACACAAAACCCCCATCCCCATGAAGCCTTGGATGGGATATAGCTAAGCTATGTGTTTTACAACATTTCCCAGAGTTAATCCAGGGTTAAGCTACAGCTGTCCTCTGTATCTGGCCTACTGAGGCATCCTTATTGGTTGCTTCTCCTTACTACATCTTTCACACATCCTTCTTGATGTTCCTTGCATCTCCCAAATGAAGTACTTGTACTAAGATCATTGTTTCAGGAAACTCCGAAACTAAGATTTGTAGCCACCACTTTTTGCTCGGTTTTTCTGCCACTGCTTGGGAATTAGAAAGTGCCTTACTGGTAAAAGTGTGTCTAAATGTCAAGTTCACTTCTCTGCTTTTCTTTTCTCTCTGAGTTCTTGACCCTTTGAGTCCTTACTGATTGGATAGCTTTCTGATGCCTTCAAACAGATTTTAAAAATTTATCTAGTTATTACAATTGTATTCCATAGGAGAGTTGGTCCAACATAATGAGAGCAGAAATCAGCCTCTTTTATAAATCCATATGTGAATTAAAGAAACTTAATATATTGAGAACTAAAAGCAGTTACTGCCTTCTTCTATGACATTTTGAAAACTCAAGGAACATTTAAAAAATGTAATATTAAATTTTTTAGAAGTGAAAAATAACCAAGCCAAGCTCAAGGCATTCTTACATTATAACTCTTTCAGTAACCTTTGATTCTTTGCTTTCTGCCCATCTCTGCATCTTTTGCTTTTATTTTATGGAAAAAAATTAGACTTTTAGATTTGCTTTTGCTTTCATGACATGTCCAGGGAGCAATTACTTGGTTTTTAAGGATCATATGCTTATTACTTTGGGGGTAAGGGAGCAAGTATAAAACATTCATATTTCTCTTCATTTTCTACCCAGCAAATATATTCAAGAAGGGCACAGTGTATGTAGTATTTTGAATGGAAGGAAAGGTTAGGGAATGAAAGTGATTGTTTGAAGAGTTGACCATTAAGACTCATTCTGTGGATTAATAGGGAGATCTATTCTCCAGGGTTAGCAAGTCAACAATTTCATAAAAATTAAATTTACATGAAAATGTGGGGGGAAATGAATAACATTTCAATCTTTGTTGGCAGCAGGTCAAAAAGCCACATCCCATGGAATTTGGAACTCTGCTTTACAGTGAGTTTTATTGTGACCTTTTTTCCAGCTCTCACTTTATTGACTGGCTGAAGACTTCTCTGTGAACCAGTTGGTTTCTTTGTAGTTTCAGTTCCACATATTTAGGAAGGTGTGCCCCTGAGATGAGTTGTAAATATCATGCCTCATGTGACTTGTCATTTAGTGAATGCTATGAAGTTTGATTGCTTCCTGAGTGGTGACACATTTTTTCTAATTAAATATTAAGGAGTTGGACACAGTGTCAGAATCATCTTGTTTGCTGATGTTCAGAGTGTCCCTTAACAGCTACTTGGAGAAAAATTAGGGGGGTAATGATCTTCTAAGGTCAAGTTATAATCTGAATTTTTATTTCACAATGTCAAATAAATGAAAGAAATATATGCCTAAATTTTCTCATCATGCCAATTAAATATAGGAAAAGAGTTTTGGAGTTACTGATATAATATTCATTTCCTTCCTTGCCACTCTGAAGCCAAGGGGTATGAAAATATTGCCTTATTTTTCTGAAGTTAAGCATCAAAAAAGCTTTTAGATCAGTATCTAATATGTACAAACTGAGTAAAGGAAGCTAGCTTATTGTTTTAAATTCTATGTTGTTCTTTCTTACTTTTTTGTAAACATCCTACTTAATCCTGGCATTCATATTCTTGTTCTTCCAAAGTTTACAATTCCTTTAAAAAAAGACTAAATCTATGGCAATTTTTGTTTTTTACAAAGGGAGAATCTTTACTGATTTTTTTTTTTTGAGAAGAGAAACGTGTGTGTATGTGTGTGTGTGTGTGTGTGTGTGAGCGAGTGTGTGTGTGAGAGTTACAGAGAGACAAAGAGAAAGAGAGAGAGAAACATTGATATGAGAGAGAAATATTGATCTGTTGCCTCCAATATGCACCCTGAATGGAGATCAAACCCTGGTCCCACAACCTAGGTATGTGCCCTGACCAGGAATTGAACCTGTGACCTTCTGGTGCACTGAATGACCAACTGAACCACACCAGCCAGGGTGATCTACAGTAATTTTAATTACTATTCTTGCCCACCACTGAATTGTGTGTGCTTAATGGGCACACACAACTTGAAGTAATTTGAACTCTGAAGTAGAATCTATATCAAATGCTTTGAGACATGGCAATCACCTTGTTCAATTTTATCTTGGTGGTAATGATAGTGATAGGATGGCCATCCATAAACGCAGCTAGGAGAGGAATCCAAGGACCTATTTTGATATAGATTAAAATTTTTTTCTTATATAGGAAACATAAAAGTTAATTTTATTTCATTTATATACTACATACTTATATATATACTAGCAGTTCTCTCTGTGTAACTTTTTAATATATTTGTCATTCATTCATTTATTCAAAATATATAGAAAACTTATATGCTGAGAATATTAAGTCATTGATTTAAAAAGGTTAAAAATAAATTATTTGCTTTCAAAAAATTGGCTGAACACTAATAATTTCAACTTCAAACACACATCTCATTAGTGTTTGTCTTTCCAAACAGATGTGCCATATTCAAGGCTAGATTATTTGTGATGCTACATCTTTATGACTATATTTATGAATACCAAGCTACATAATTTATTGAAACTAACTTTTAATATTTATTTCAAAATCATATCTGAAAAGAATATTTAACATGTCCCATCCTGAAACCAGAATGAATTTTTGAAATTTTACAGAATGTGGACCTGAAAGCCAGAGTTAGTATAGCATATGCTATTCTCATTTCAAATATATTTTTTCCCTCCACTAATATTCATTAAATGCTTACAATCTACTCTAAACACGTTATCGCCTTTACATTTCACAGTTCCCTGAGATGCTGCTATTAATGTCCCCATTTAAAAAATAAGGAGACTGAGCCTGTCAGAGCCTCAGGTCACATGGTTTGCATGTGTCAGAGCTGTCACTCAACCTTTTCATTTTAAATCCTGTTGTCTAATGACCAAGAGTATTTAGGTATTATATGAGGATTTTTCTTTTCTGTTCATATATTATAGTTTTATGATGAGGTATATTCAAGAGACATACCACACAGGCCCATCAAAATGCTTAATTGCATTTTTGGGTGGGAGGTCATCCCATCCCTTGGTATTACCCCTGTATTTGGTTCCTGCCTGGTTCTTATTTGACCAAAGGAAAACGAAATAAAGAAATGAGAAGTTTGGCAAAAGAGGGTAAGTGCTTTAGGATATTCGTGGGATCAGAGGTGTGTATTTCAATACTCTAATTTATAGTTAGCCACCTATCCTATGCATCAGTAGGATTTGGAGATTTTCCTGAGTTTTCCCGATTGGCCGAAAGCAATGAAGAGGAAAGGGGAAGGTGACACATGAGCAAAGGAAAGGAAAGGAGTGAAGTGACATGACAGGGAGAGTGATATTGGAGGGAGGATGAGCAAGAGGAGGCATATTGAGAGCAGCAGCTCTGAAACTCAGGAGTGCTGCTGGCTGATCCCTGGCAGACACCTGTCCTGTCAATTATTCCCTCCTGCTCTGGCAAGGAGGGATACAATTCATCACTAGCTTCTTTTCTTCTTCTTCCACATTTCTCTCTGGGGTTGGGGAAGGTGAGCAGTTTGTTGCAAATGCATGATGAATTTCATTAAGTATTCACATTCACTGCTGTTAGAAATCACTGGAGATCTGCAAAATAGAAGCCCAATATGCCCAGAACAGGTTTGACATACTGAGCAAAGATGTGAAATTTGCCAGAAATTAAAAGCTGTGCTGGTAACTTCAGGTCCTTTATGATTCATCTTTTTTCTGAGCAGAGCATGATTTTATTGAAATAATGACAGTTACATGTTTTATTCATGTGCTTTTCAGACAGGCTTCATAACATGATCTCATCATAAAATCCTGGAAGGTAATGGATTTGTCATTCAACGAGTTAGTGCGGTAGAGAGTGCTTTGTAGCCTGGAAAGTGCTAAGTAAATATTAGTTATTGCGATCATAATCCACATGGCATTTTGTCTTATAGAATTTTTTATTTTAGAACAATTTTAGATTTACCAAAAACTTACGAAATAGTTTAAAGTTTCCACATAAAATGGTATGAGCCAATATTAATTATGAACCAATATTGATACATTATTTAAGGTTCATACTTTATTTTGATTTCCTTAGTCTTTTTTAAAAAATTAATTAATTAAATTTTTTATTGCTTAAAGTATCACAAAGGGTATTACATATGTGTCCTTTTTTTCCCACCGCCCTTGACAGTCCCCTGGCCTCCCCTACCCCCCAGTGTCTTATGTCCATTGGTTATGCTTATATGCATGCATAAAAGTCCTTCAGTTGATCTCTTACCCGCCTCCCTCCTGCCCTCCAAACCTCCCCGGCCTTCCTGCTGTAGTTTGACAGTCTGTTTGAGGCAGCTCTGCCTCTGTATCTATTATTGTTCAAATTGATTTCCTTAGTCTTTACCAGTGTTCTTTTCCTGCACCACAGTACCATCCAGAGTACCACTTTACATTTAGTTTTTATGTTTCCTTACTATCCTACTGGCTGTGACAGTTACTTAGATTTTCCTTTGATGACCTTGACAATTTTGAGGAGTATTGGTCTGGTGTTTTGTAGAATGTCTTTCATTGGGGTTGGCCTGGTGTTTTTCTTACGATTAGACTAGGGTTATGAGTTTTTGAGAGCACAGTCACAGAGAGATAAAGTGTTACTTTTATCATAGCATATCAAGATGACTTATCATTCTTAATGCTCGCCTTGATCATCTGGCTGAAGTTGTGGTTGTCAGTTTTATCTTTTACTTTGTATTATAATCCAATAAAATATTTTTTTTTGCTCAAATTATTCTAGCTTTGGTCACTGGGAGCCACTTACGTTGGCTCTCATGTCAGCTCCTATATCCCTTTGACATACCTTCGTCATTGTGTGTGTGTGTGTGTGTATTTTGTTTTATTGATTTGTTTAGTACTACCTTCTTTCTAACACTACAAGATGCTCCAGTCTAATCTTATAGATATCCTGCCCCAGTGCTGGGATCAACCATTTCTTTAAGGAGCCCTGGCTCCTTTTATTGAAGAATGGCATTAGAAACGAAGGTCTAAGTGATAGGCGTGCTTATTGCTACTGAAGTGTCATTCGGACCTTCTCAGCTGACAAAACAATGAAATATATATATGTGTGTATATTAACCCATGTATATATACATATTTATAAATATTTTATGTGTAACAATCTGCATGTACATAAAATAAACGAATTCAGCCCTAATGGGTTTGGCTCAGTGGATAGAGTGTTGGCCTGCGGACTGAAGGGTCCCAGGTTCGATTCCGGTCAAGGGCGTGTACCTTGGTTGCAGGCACACCCCCAGTAGAAGGTGTGAAGGAGGCGGCTGATCGATGCTTCTCTCCCATCGATGTTTCTAACTCTCTATCCCTCTCCCTTCCTCTCTGTAAAAAATCAATAAAATATATTTTAAAAAATAGATAAATGAGTTCATATTGGTATCTCTAGCTATAATCTATTACCACATGGACCACCTGCTGTTCTTGCTTATTTTAAATATCCTATTCCAACAGTGAAAAACCTGATTCCCAACATTGCCAATCATTTACTTAACTGATTTCTTATAGATTTCAACATTTACTGTCAGTATGCTTATTGTGTCCAAGAAGCAGACATCAAGATAGAGTCCTGGCTGATGAGGCTCAGTTGGTTGAGCATCGCCACATCCACCAAAAGGTCACCAGTTCAATTCCCCGCTAGGGGACATACCCAGATTTCGGATTCTGTTCTCAGTTGAGGTGTGTATGGGAGGTAGCCAACTGATGTGTCTCTTTCTCCCTCTTGCTTCCTCTCTCTCTAAAATCAATAGAAATATATATATTTTTAAAAGATAGAATTAGCCATGTATAAGATTTATTGGGGGAAATACCTAGACCAGGGGTGGGGAATGTCTGGCCCTCACTGTAAAAGTCTAAATCATTTGGTCTGGCCCTGCCAAGGCATTAGTGGTGAGTTAATTAAATGTTTGACCAAATATAGCAGGCTAATTTTTAAGATGATAATTTTATATGGCCTGTTAATGATGTTATAAATATCCAAATGGCCCTTGGCAGAAGAAAGGTTCCCCACCCCTGACCTAGACAGTAAAAAGGGGAGAGAGAGCAGCAGTAGGTAGGCAGAGATTTTAGGTCATGATGCAGATCTTACCCTTGTGAGAAGAAAGGGAGGGAGGGAGGGAAGAAGAGAAGGAAGGAAGGAAAGGAGGGAGGGAGGGAGGGAGGTAGAGAGGGAGGAGGGGTGGGTCTCACACTGTAGCACAGCTCTGAGAAAGTCTTAACCAGGACATTGAAGAGACCCAGAACAATTATTGCCCATTGTAGAAGCTCCTAGGGCAAAGTTGGCTGGCTCTAGTTTCCTCACTGTGCCTAGTCATTGGCTGATAGCAGTGCAGAGAGTGTGGCTTGTGGTAACCACTGTGACATAGCTCGAAGTGCAGAAGCTGGAGACTGCCATCAAATGGTGTAATTCATTGTAGATTTGTAAAGGGAGACGGGAGCTATGTATTTTCACAGTCATCACAATTCTCTCTCATTGTATAGGTCTGTGATGTGCTGAATTGTGTCCTCTCAAAATTCATATGTTGAAGTCCTAACTCCCTAGCACCTCAGAATGTGACTGTATTTGGAAATAGGGCCTTTAAAGAAGTAATGAAGCTAAAATGAGATCATAAGGGTGAACCTAATTCCAGTATGACTCATGTCCTTATGAAAAGAGGAAATTAGGACACAGACACAGATAGAGGGAAGACCAGTAAAAACATGGGGAAGATGGCCCTCAAGATGGCCAAGCAGACGGGCCTCAGAGGAAATCAACCCTGCCAACACTTTGAACTTGGACACACAGTTTCCAGAATTGTGAGAAAATTTCTGTTGCTTAAGTCATACTTTGTTATGACTGCTTTAGCAAACTAATACAGGGTTCTTACATTTAAAAGTATTTAATTTAAAAAAAATCCATCTCAGACATATTTAAGTATTTACAGGTAAAATTCCATGATGTCTAGAATTTGTTTTGACATACGCCAGCCATAAAAAAGGGAGGATAGATGATAAAGAATGACAAAAATGATTGATTACTGTGGAAGCTTTTCTGAATACATGATGATTCATTATCTATTCTTTCTACTTTAGGGTATGGTTGAAAATTGACATAAAAATAGTTTCACAGTGCAGCTAACTCATTATTACTAACTATTGATGGATCTACTGGACATAGCATGCTCTGATCTGTATAGATTTAAAAATATTAAATTTAGGAAACCAAAACAATATTAGCAGAAAGTCAGGAGTTCTACAGTATACTTTATGCAGGCTATTTATATGGTTATGTTACAGGTCAGTAAGGTGACTTTTTTTTTTTTTTTTTTTTTTAAATATATTTTATTGATTTTTCACAGAGAGGAAGGGAGAGTGATAGAAAGTTAGAAACATCGATGAGAGAGAAACATCGATCAGCTGCCTCCTGCACATCTCCCACTGGGGATGTGCCCGCAACCCAGGTACATGCCCTTGACCGGAATCGAACCTGGGACCTTTCAGTCCGCAGGCCGACGCTCTATCCACCGAGCCAAACCGGTTTCGGCAGTAAGGTGACTTTTATCAGCACTAATTTATACAGTTAGTAAGTAGTTTATTTTGGACATCCACAGTAGCCTGTTTCAAAAGCCAGCATTATTTTCATTATACTTTTCTGTTTTGCTCCTGTCTCCCATAATAACTAAATACACTATTCTGAAGCATTTGTTGGGTATCATATATCATGAGGAAGTGTCAAATGTGAAAAAAAATACTTTTTATGCATCTATTGATATGGTCATATAATTCTAATTTATTCTGTTAATGTGGAAAATGCTATTAATTGATTTTTTAATAACTATAATTGATATATAATTATACATATTTAAAAATCACAATTTATTAGATTTTAATGTATGTTTGCATCTGTGAAACAGTCAACACAATAATTGTAATTACTATTGCTATCACCCGCAAATGTTTCCTCATGCTCTTTTATAATCCCCCATTACCATGACCAGTGGTCTGGTACTTTTATTGTTGTTAATCCTCACCCAAGGATATTTTTTACATTGATTTCTAGAGAGAGTGGAAGAGAAGAGGAGAGACAGAGAGAGGAAACATCAATGTTAGAGAGCGACATCGATTGGTTGCCTCCCTAACCAGTGGTGGGGATTGAGCCTGCAACTGAATTTTATGCCCTTGACCAGAATAGAATCCTTGACTCTTCTGTTTGCGGGCCAACACTCTAACCACTGAGCAAAAACAGCCAGGGCACCAGTGATCTGTTTTATGCCACAGTGGTTAGCTTACATTTTTTAGAGCAATGATCAGCAAACAAGGGCCTGTGGGCCAAATCTGGCTCAACCAACTACCAGTTTCTGTCAAAACTTGATTGGAACCCAGACACACTCAGTTGTTTACATATTTTGTGGGTTGGTTGTACAAACACAGCCAGAGTTTTGGCACTTCATAAGTCGACACTGGCTTTTTACTCCCTGCTGGTCCCCTTGTAATTTCCCCAGGATTACATAAGCCCTCATGATCCAAATAGTGATATTTGGTTAGGTAGGACCCTAGGAGTGGCTGTACAGTTTTGCCCATGGCTTCCAGGTGGCTAGAGATATGCAGGAGCTTATCAGGGACAACTAATACTGTCTCATTCAAAAATCCTTGTTAAATTTTTGGCTAATCTGGTAGACTACTGCCTCTCAACCAGAACTGCAACCTCATGCTGTCTGTGATTTTAGTCTCCCCATTTGCTTGCCATCGGGATTGCTGCTCTTTTGGGCAATGTCCAGGAGTTTGGGATTTTTCTACACTCTGATCTAAATGAAGTCAGTGCCCTCTAGCAGGGAAACAGCTGGTTCCACTTAGCAAGCTGCTGGGGTAAGGAGTGGGGCCAATGAGAGCGGCCTCCAAGCTAAAACTCCATAAACTCGCGCTGTTTTTGCCTCTGGTTTGGTAGTTTTTCTGGGATCCACTCTTCTCCATTTTTATAATATGCTTCTTGTTAATCTCTAGAGTACTGAACTGGTTGTCTTGGTATATTTTGGCCATTATAGCATTGCTTTTTGAGGAGAGGATTTGCTGGGCTCTTCATACCACCATTCCAGAAGTCCTGCCTCCTTGATGATCTCTTTTAAGAGACGATGTTATTCACCCTGTAATTCCCTCATTCTCCTCACTAATTCCCACTTTCCAAGAGCCGTTAGCCGTAACTTTAATTTTTCCTTGGCAAAGTTAGAAACCTTACATTCTGTTATGTAACCTTCATTAAATCTTCTGTACTGTGTTTATAAGCTATTTTATGTATTTAACAAATAGTTGCCTTTCATTTTATTATTTGCCTGTCAGAGGAAGAGTTCTGATCTAGGAGAGGTGCACCAAGAGGTGCACCCTTGCTCTACTGAAATTCACATTTTGTGTTGATAGACATAAAGTGCATATGTAATACATAGACAAAATCGTATGTGAAAATTATCAGTCCTTTTAAATAAATAAAATAGTACTAAAAAGAGAATAACTGTGGTGGTGGATGAGAACTGCTTTAGATGGACTGATATGCTTTTGAAAGGTGATAGTTAGGCTGCAATATGAATGATGAGAAGGAGCCTGATGTAGTAATCTGGGGGAAGTGCCCTTCAGGCAGAGAACCTCAAGGACAAATAATTTTAAATTGCCTCGAGTAAAATGATAGACTCGAGATTTAGGTGCAATGAAGAGTGGTAAGCAGGAGCAAAGGTCAAATATTCTGACCAAAAGGTCAGACATTTTAAAAAATATTAGAAAACCAATGAATATTATTTATATGAATTTAAGTATATAAGTAACATTTGCTATAGAATCCAGTTATTTGCTCAAATTATATTTCCTTCTTTGCAGTTTCAATGACACAATATTATGTCCACTGAATGGAGAAAGTTCCCTAACTTTCAAATGGATGCTCTATTTTTATTTTATTTTAAAAATATTAATTTTATATAACTTTTTTTTTTATATTTTTTATTGATTAAGATATTACATATGTGTACCCTCTACCCCCCCCCCCCCCCCCGCTCATCCCCTCACCCCCCCGTTGTCCGTGTCCATTGGTTAGGCCTATATGCTTGCATATAAGTCCTTTGGTTGATCTTTCCCCCTTGCCCCCACCCTCCCCTACCTTCCCTCAAAGGCCCGACAGTCCAATCAATGCCTCTCCGTCTCTGGATCAGTCCTTGTTCATCAGTTTATGTTGTTCATTATATTCCACAAATAAGTGAGATCTTGTGGTATTTATCCTCTCTCCAGTTCCATCCATGCTGTGGCAAATGGTAAGAGTTCCTTTTTCTTCTTCCTCTTCTTAAAGAATACCTTTCAACATTTCATATAATGCTGGTTTGGTGGTGATGAACTCCTTTAGCTTTTTCTTATCCGTGAAGCTCTTTATCTGACCTTCCATTCTGAATGATAGCTTTGCTGGATAAAGTAATCTTGGTTGCAGGTTCTTGCTATTCATCTCTTTGAATATTTCTTGCCACTCTCTTCTGGCCTGCATGGTTTCTGTTGAGAAATCAGCTGACAGTCGGATGGGTACTCCCTTGTAGGTAACTGACTGTCTTTCTCTTGCTGCTTTTAAGATTCTCTCTTTATCTTTTGCTCTTGGCATTTTAATTATGATGTGTCTTGGTGTGGTCCTCTTTGGATTCCTTTTGTTTGGGGTTCTCTGCGCTTCCTGGACTTGTAAGTCCATTTCTTTCACCAGGTGGGGGAAGTTTTCTGTCATTATTTCTTCAAAAAGGTTTTCAATATCTTGCCCTCTCTCTCCTTCTGGTACCCCTATAATTCTGATGTTGGTACGCTTGAAGTTGTCCCAGAGGTTCCTTACACTATCTTCATATTTTTTGAATCTCTTTTCTTTTTTCTTTTTCGGTTGGGTATTTTTTGTTTCTTTGTATTTCAAATCTTTGACTTGATTCTTGGGATCCTCTTGTCTGCTGTTGGATCTCTGTAAATTATTCTTTATTTCAGTCAGTGTATGCTTAATTTCTAGTTGGTCCTTTTTCATGTCCTCCATGGTCTCACTATATTCCTTGAGGGATTCATTAAATTTATCGGCGGTTTCCATAAAATTCTTGACAAGCCTTATAAACGTGGTCTTGAACTCTATATCCAGTCGTTTGCTTTCCTCCGTTTCTGCCATTTGTGACCTGTTTCTTTGTCTCCGCATTTTGGCTGCTTCCCTGTGTTGATAGAGTGGCCCTGCGCACCAGGTGTCCTGTAGGGCCCAGTGGCTCAGCTTCCCCAGTTACCCGGGGTGGACACTCTTGGTGCCTTGGTTGTTGTAGGATCACTGGGAGGAATTGACCTCCAGGCCAATTGGCTGTGGGAAGCAGCTGTGTCTGAAGTGGGAGAATGGTCCCCCTCTGACCACTGGGTACAGTGGCTCCTGGATCTAAGGAGGTGCTAATTCAGCCCCTGCCTGAGGCCACACAGCCGGAGCCACGAAGAGGCTCAGCTGTGAAGCAATGCAAGCCGCTGCGGGGCCTTGGGCCTTCTCTTGGAAGTTCCGGGTCTGCCTGGCTGGGCTGTAGTTAGGTACATTCACATGCAAAAGCCTCTGCCGCAGCCTGGGTGGGGCGGGGTCTCAGGGAGTCAAAGGGCGGAGAAAGAAGCTATGGCTGATTCTGCGCGCCCGGAGTCGCGCGTCTCAGTGTCCTGGTAACGGCTGCAAGCACCTCTGAGGGAAAGCCGCCCTCAAGTTCGCCCGCTGCTGCCGCTTGAGCTACCGCCTGACAGACCAGCTTCTCCCCGTATGAGACCTGGGTCCCCAGAGACTTGCTGGAACCGGAGTTCAGAGCAATCGGGAGCTTGTGATTCAAAAAGACAGCCGCGTCCTCAGGTGCCACCCCCTTTCCGCGTGCGTGAGCCCCCGCCGTACCTCTGCACTTCACCTCCGCAGCTCCTCTGGCTCTCAGCGTGCTTTTCTTTCCTTCTAGTTGTAGAAATTACACTCAGCCAGCCTTCCTGTTGTTCTGGACGATGTTTGCTCTGACCTTTGCAGTATTTTTCAATTGTTGTGTGAGGCGAAAATTTCCCGGTGTTTATCTATGCCGCCATCTTAGTTTTCTCTATCAACTTATTTTTTTTTAATTACAGTTTATACTTACTATTATTTTGTATTAGTTTCAGGTCTATAGCCTAGTGGTTTTACAATCATATTCTTTGCAAAGTGTTCCCCCTGATATTTTCAGTGTTTGACTGGCACCATAGCATAGTTATTACTATATTATTATTTTGGTTATTGTAAGTAATGCTGCAGTGAACATAGGGTGCATATATTCTTTTGAATTAATGTTTTGAGCTTCTTCAGATATATACACAGAAGTGCATCACTAGGTCATAAGGCAGTTTCAGTTTTAATTTGTTGAGGACCTCCATACTGTTTTCCACAGTGGCTGCACCAATCTGCATTCTTACCAACAGTGCATGAGTGTTCCCTTTTCTCCACATCCTTGGCAACCCTTGTAGAATGCTTTCTTTTTATATCCTGCCAGGTTGTTGAACGTTTTTATTATCTTAACTAGAGGACCTGTGCACAAAATTTGTGCACAGGTAGGGTCCCTGGGCATGGCTGGTGATCAGGGTCAATTTGTGGGGCAACTGGCGGGGCGATTGGGGGGCCCCTGCTGGCACCTGCCTTGGCTGGCCTGGTGCCGCCTGCTTGCCAGCCCCACCCTCCCGCCGCTGTCACCGGTCAGGGCCTGCGGGCTGGGGGCAGCTCTTGTGTTGAGCATCCATCCCCTGGTGGTCAGTGCATGTCATAGTGACCTGTTGTCCCTATGCATATTAGCATTTTATTATATAGGATTACAAACTAGACATTCAAACTATTGGATTGGGAGAAAAGAACTCAGATATAATTGTAACATTGTAGTTTGGATTTACTAATATTTCAGTTCCTCACACTGTCTAGATGTTACATGAACAAAGGCATGGAATTGACACAAATACTGGGCTTTGGTTTTCTCTCACCTACTGATTGAGGTTAGGGAGCCTTAACATGATAAAAGAGGTTTTTTTGGTTTTTTTTTTATTACAAGTGTATTAGGGCCGTGACACTGAAGCCTGGTTAAAAGTTAGAGCCCAGTGTCCTTATTTTTCAAAACGAGGTATTGTCACAGCTAAACATCAGCCAGGAAATTTACATGTTGTCTGGTTATAGCAGCAAATGACAGCTGCAGTAAATTGCAAAGTCCCACCCTGACCAGGGTTTTCAATAAACATTAAAAAAGAACAAAACAAAAAAGCATCTTTCTTTCAGATATGGAAAAAAATCTAAGCAAGAATTCAGGCAGTGAGTTATTATTTTGGGCTGGAAATTAACCGAAGCAGACACTAACAATGGCATCTGCCAGGAGGACATTCTAGGATTTGGTATGGTGTCCCTCACAGCCAGAGACGAGACAAAAAACTCCTCCAAACACAAAAAAATGAGGAGATTTCTTTATACATTTGAAATCTTAAGAGCAATTATATTTGACAGTGTATGACACTTCATAGTTAGGTATCACAATTTTCAGATACTTAATGAAGAAATGGAAACAGCTTAACTCATTCTTCCTGGAATATGGATATATATTCTCCAAGGGATAAACATACACTGTTTCAATGCCCATTTCAGCAGAGAACTGAAATAAAACAAGTATTTATCTTCCATAAAAATGGTGACACCTGAAACCTGTGAAGTGTAAAGAGAATCTTCAGAAAAATAACACGTATTTACAAACAACTGAAGACAATTATTAAAAGATAAAAGTGTGCTATTTATATTCATATTTCCACCATTTTCATCACCTTGCTTGTGTCACATAGTATGAACAGTACATTTTTCATCTTATTAAAATATGAATGAAGCATGTACCTCAATCAAATACTGACATATATAGATATACATGTCCTTATACACTCATGCATAAATATGCTCTGGGAACTAAACAAGTAAATTACATCCATAAAAATAGGATATGAAAGGAAATATTTCAGAGCACTTTACAGTGTAACTAAGAACCAGAGAAATATTACATTTCTCAATTAAAGACTTATTATTAGGTTTTAAAAGCAACTGCGAACAGCATTACCAAATGTAAAATAATTAACAGTAATTCTGTGTTATCATGAAAAATGCAATAAGTATTCTAATATCCCTAAATGTAATCATTTCCCCCTTTTAAATAGACTTTATATTTTTAGAGAAGTTTTAGATTCATAGCAAAGTTGAGCAGCAAGTACATTGAATTCCTGTATAACCATATTCTCCCCCTAATCCCCCCTTTGCCCTCCTATACCTTCCCCACTATCATGAACCAATGTTATGTAAAGCTTCCTGGGCTTAGAGACCAAAGAAAGGCTGATAACTCCATCATTACAGTGAGTTTATTCAGGGAATTTACGTACAAGGCTGGGCTTGAGTGTTGGCAAGACAACATGAATATTCTCCAAGCCTTCTGTCTCCTAGTTTCAAGACCATGTGAGAGTGGTACTTTTGATGCAGTTGATGAACCTACATTGACACATCATCACCCAAAATCCATAGTTCACATTAAGGGGCAACTCTTGGCATTGTATCTTCTATGGATTTGAATAGATGTGTAATGACATCTATCAACTACCATAGTATCAAACAGTAGTTTTACTTTCCTAAAAATTCTGTGCTTCACCTATTTATCCCTCCCCACCCAAACCCCTGGAAACCACTGAATTTCTACTCTCTCTGTAGTGCTGCCTTTTCCCAAATGTCATATAGTTGGAATTATACAGTGTGTGTAGCCTTTTCAGATTGGCTTCTACCAGTTAGTAAGATGCATTTAAGGTTCCTCCATGTCTTTTCATGGCTTGGTAGCTCATTTTTTTTTTTTTAGTGTCTTTTTAGTGTTTGGTACATTGTCCAGATGCATTTACTTACGCATTTAGCTACTGAAAGACATCTTTATTGCTTCCAAGTTTTGGCAGTTAAAAATAAAACTGCTATAAACATCCATGTGCAGGATGTAAGTTTTGCGTGGACATAAGTTTTCCATTCATTTGAGTAAATACCAAGGAGTATGATTGCTGGATTGTATGGTAAGACTGTGTTTAGTTTTATAAGAAACTGACAAACAGTGGTTGTACTCCCACCAGAAAAGAGTGAGAGTTCCTGTTGCTCCACATCTTCAAGCATTTGGTGTTCCTAGTGTTCTGGATTCTGGCCATTCTAATAGGTGTGTAGTGGTATTTCATTATTGTTTTAATTTGCATTTCTCTGATGCCATATGATATTGAACATTTTTATGTTTACTTCCCGTTTATATAACTTCTTTGATGAGGCATCTATTAAGGTTTGTGTCCATTTTAACCAAGTTTCTTTTCTTATTGTTGTGTCTTGAGTTCTTTTTATATTTTAAACAGCAGTCTGTTATTAGATGTCTTTTGTAAATATTTTCTCCCAGTTTGTGGCTTGTCTTCTTATTCTCTTGACATTTTTGATTTTAATTAAGTCTGACTTATCATTTCTTTCATAGATTATGCCTTTGGTATTATATCTAAAAAGGTCATCTCCGTACCCTAGGTCATCTAGCTTTTCTTTCATGTTACCTTCTAGGAGTTTTATAGTTTTGCATTTTAAATTTATGTTGATGACTCCTTTTGAGTTAAATTTTGTGAAGGATATAAGATCTATATTCAATTCTAGCAGTTTTTTTTTTTTACATGTGAATATCCAATTGTTCTAGAACTATTTGTTGAAAAGACTAGCATTCTCTATTGTATTCCTTTGATCCTTTTGACTTTATTTATGTGGGTCTAGTTAGGGCTCTTTATTTTATCCTATTGACCTGTTTGTTTATTCTGTCACAATACCACACTGCTTTGACTACTATAATTTTCTAGTAAGTCTTGAAGTTGAGTAGTGTCAGTCCTCCAACTTGTTCTCCTTCAATATTGTGTTGGCTGTTCTGGACTTTTTGCCACTTCACCTAAACTTAAAAATTACTTTATCAATAGCCCTCGCTGGTTTAGCTCAGTGGATTGAGCATCGGCCTATGGACCAAAGGGTCCCGGGTTCGATTCCAGTCAAGGGCATGCACTTTGATTGCAGGCTCCTCCTTGGCCAGGGCCCTGGTCAGGGAATGTGCAGGAGGCAACCATCAATTTATTTCTCTCACATCAATATTTCTCTCTGTCTTTGCCTCTTCCACTCTCTCTAAAAATCAATGGAAAAATATCCTCAGGTGAGGATTAAATGCCAATATCCACAAAATAGTTTGTTAGGATTTTGATTACACCAACTATGTCATTTTTAACTGTATGTTTCAAGATCCAAATAAGATTCAAGTATTGCAAATTGTTTAAATATCTTTAATTATCTTATAATCAACAAATTCTATGTCTTTTTCCATGAAACTTACTTATGGAAGGAATCATTTATTCTATAGAGATTTCCATAGTCTTGATTTTGAATAGTGGATCTTTCTGGTGATATTTAGCATGTCCTTCCATTGTCTGTGTTCCTGTAAATTGAAAATTAGATCTACAGGTGTGATCAAATTCAAGTTAGACTTTTTTTGGCAAAATTGCTATAGAAGGTCTTGTGCACTTCCATTAGAATGTACCCAATCTCTCTCCTCTTTCCTCTCCCAACAACTTGCTCACTACCCTCCCCCCACCACTATACTAGTAGCCATTTGCAAAATCGTGATATTCTAATTCTACTATTCTCTTTTCAAATATTAATTGAAATATTTCTAAAAAAAGAAAATATCCTTTGTCAACAATTTGGTTACTCAAGGATATGGTTTATATAGAAAAAGCTTGATATGGTTTCCTTTATTTATGCATCAAACATTTCCATAAATGTTACCCTTAGCATTCTTCAAAGTTTATTAAGAGACAGTTTATCACTAATTATGAAAATGTCTTTAACTTCATGAAAGAACATTATGAATAACTTTATGGCAATAAATTTTAGAACTTACATGAAATACATTTTCCAGAATTTTTCTGGAAAAATACAATGTGCAAAACTAAAACCAGAACAAGAAGGAAATAAGAATGTGCAATAATTATTAGAAACATTAAAACCCTAAGTAAAAATCTTTGGTAAAATGTCTTTAGTCCTACATAGTTTCACCAGTGAATTTTTGAAAACATGTAATGAAGAAGTATTGCAAAAATGTTTGTGAATTATTTCATTAAAGAGAAAAGGAGAAAATGCTTCCTGAATCATTTCATGAATCTAATATATCCTTGAGACTAAAACCTACAAGAATATTATAAGAAAAAAAAGTGTAGACAAATATATTTAATGAACATGAACTATTAATCCCCAGAGGGAAAGTAGGAGAGGGAGGGGGCAAGGGGAAGAGATCAACTAAAGGACTTGTATGCATGCATATAAGCCAAACCAATGGACATGGACAACAGGGGGATGAGAGCATGAGTGGGGGGTTGGGGAGGATGGGGGTTTAATGGGGGAGGAAGAGGCCACATTTGTAATACCTTAACTAATAAATAATTTAAAATAAAAAAATGAAAAAAAAGAATGAAAATTCTAAACAAGTTATTTGTAAACTAAATCCAGTGATTATAAATAGCACATCTACACTAATAAAAGGCAAACATGCAAATTGACCATACCTTCACTATGCCTCAAGCCACGCCCACCAGCCAATCAGAGCAACTATATGCAAATTAACCCAACCAAGATGGTGGCTGGCAGCAACGGACCTGGAGCAAGCAGGAGGCTTGGATGCCCCAATGATGGAGGAAGCCAAGCTTCCTGGCCATCTGCTGCCTCCTCTCAAGGCAACAAAATTCAATTATAGAAGGTAAATAAACCCCAGATACCTGCTTCCAGTCGCCATGGCCACAGAGCTGGAGAGAATAAAAAACAAAACAAAAAAAGGAAAGGTTGGGAGCTTTGGTCGCTGGGGACTTTGGTCAGTCTGAAAACAGCCATCAGCCCCTCACCCAGGCTGGCCAGGCACCCCAGTGAGGACCCCCACCCTGAAGGGGGTTTGGGCAGCCTGAAAATGGCCCTTAGCCCCTCAGGCTGGCCAGGCACCCCAATGGGGACCCCCACCATGAAGGGGGTTTGGGTAGCCTGAAAACAGCCCTCAGCCCCTCACCCAGGTTGGCCAGGCACCCCAGTGGGGACCGCCACTCTGAAGGGGCTGTGACTAGCCTGCAAACAGCCATCAGCCCTTCACCCAGGCTGGCTAGGCACCCCAGCAGTACCCCCACCCTGATCCAGGACACCCTTCAGGGAAAACCAGTTGGCCCCCACCCGTGCACCAGGCCTCTATTCTATATAATAAAAGGGTAATATGCAAATTGACCCTAACAGCAGAATGACTGGGAATGACTGGTCACTATGAAATACACTGACCACCACGGGGCAGATGCTCAATGCAGGAGCTGCCCCCTGGTGGTCAGTGCACTCCCATAGTGGGAGCTCTGCTCAGCCACAAGCCAGGCTGATGGCTGCCAGCACAGCAGTGGTGGCGGGAGCCTCTCCTGCCTCCTCAGCAGCACTAAGGATGTCCGACTGCAGCTTAGGCCTGCTCCCTGCTGGCAGGTGGACATCCCCCGAGGGCTGCCGGGCTGCCAGAGGGATGTCTGATTGCCAGCTTGGGCCTGATCCCCCAGGGAGCGGGCCTAAGCCAGCAGGTGGACATCCTCTGAGGCGTCCCAGACTGCAAGAGGGCATAGGCCGGGCTGAGGGAACCCCCCTGAGTGCACAAATTTTTGTGGCCAGGCCTCTAGTTATATCATAAACAAGATTTATTTCAGGAATGCAAAATTGACTTGTCATTCTTAAATTTATAAATACAATTAAAACATTAACAGAATAAATGAGAAATGTCAAATTAATACTTCAGTAGATGAATAACAATCATTTAATACTCATTATGTTTAGAACATTTAGCGTACTATTAATGGGAGGGAGCTTTCTTAATATATAGAATCTACAAAATCCTAAATAATCATTAACATTCAAATAGTAAATGATTTCATTCTGATAAAGAGAATAAAGCTATCAGCACTTTATTCAATACTAGAGGCCCAGTGCATGAAATTTGTGCATGGGTAGGGTCCCTAGGCCTGGTTGGCGATCAGGGCCTATCTGTGGGGTATCCAGTGGGGCGATTGGGGGGCCCCTGCTGGCACCCACCTTGGCTGGCAGCCTGGTGCTGCCCGCTTGCTGGCCCTGCCCCCCGCCGCTGCTGCTGGTCAGGGCCTGCAGATTGGAGGCAGCTCCTGCATTGGTCAGTGTGTGTCATAGTGACTGGTTGTTTCGCCAATCATTCAGTCAATTTGCATATTAGGGTTTTATTATATAGGATAGTAATGGAGAACTCAACCAATTGAGTAATACAGACATTGAGGTGAACAAAATAAGAAAAAGGAAACCAGTCATTACTCATTGTTGAAATGAATATGTACACAGAGATTATTTCAACAATCTCAGAAAATTGAAATATACTTATAGCTAACTATATAAAAGTAATATAAAGTAATTTTATTTGATAATTTAAAACTTATAAAGAAGGTGAATAAACACTTTCCTAAGGTTTTAGCGTTTATTAAATATAGTAGAAAATCTATGGGTTTTTATTTTCAGCTGAAAATCAAGCATCAGTATGTACTCTCTGTATATCTCAAATTATTTTATAATATTTTATTTACTAGACAGGAGCAAAATTTATCCATTCCTTCTGAGGTTACAATTAGATTTTATGTATTCTAGAAATGACCTGCCATAAACAGAGCAGGAAATGATGAAAATTAGTGCAACATGGTACATGGCTAAAAGAACAAATAATATTTTGTCTGTCATCAGGAGTGTTGCTTGCTTCTGAAATTAAACCCAGCAGGTAGGAAGATTCTAAACAGAGTTCAGATTGTTGAACATCTGCTTACCCTAGCACAATCTAAAACAAGAAATGCATAACATTTCATAGTGTTAAAATTCATACACTGTAGTTAGAATTATCATACTATTAAATGTTGGGGTGGGGGTGGTAGGGGAAGCATGTCTCAAATAGAATCCAAAATGTTTTCATTTCCAAATCATAAAATATATGGGACTAACCAAACATTTAATTATGTTAAGAAGTAGTTGAATATCTTTGGATAATTTAGGTTTATATCATTTTCTAAATTTTTTCAAAATAAAACAAATAATCCCTAGGGTCAATTATATTTAAAAAAAGATGGAAATGAAACTGCTTGCTTTTTTTCTTTCATACCCGTGTGGTTCTATAACATGCAGCAGATGAGAGAAGGCTCAGTTCACTTTGGGTTGACAAAATTACTTTTTATTCTACTTACTAATGTAATAGTTATTAAAAAAGAAAATATATTGGTGTTTCTAGTCATGATGTTACAATTAAAATTCCAGAATTTGAATGTTCCTCCTCTGCAGAAAGACACTAAAGCCATTCAGATTTGCCTAAATCCCAATATATCCTTATGGGATTACAAACTACTTGGCTTTAGAGAGTTTATAGGATACTGGGTGAGGAAATGCCACAGACATTTCAAGAATTGTGTATTTCCATTTTATTTCTAAATCTGCCTTGGTACTTGCCTACCTTAATTTCAATATTAGATATATGTATTTGTTCTGCTACTATTAATAGACTAAAGGTAAGATTTTTGTTTCATTCATATACAGTGTAGTGGAAATCTATGAAACTTTGAGTCAGAATATCTAAGTTTATGTTCTGTTTCCACCAATTACTACTTTTGTGACACTGGGCAAGGTTAAAATATATGGCTTCTTTGATGTTTACTTTATTTGTTAAATGTAGGTTAAGTATACTCCTAGCATGATGTTTCACATATACTGTGTGAGCAATAAATGGTTGGTGAATTAAAAAAACAAACTGTATTTCACAGCTGATTTCATTGTCCCAGTTCATCTTCTGTGCAGAAAAAGTCACAGGTCCTCCTTTAGCTCTTAAGCTGGTCATTTTCCTAGTCACGGGCAAAATGTGTTGCAGACTGTATAGTATTCTCAGAAAGACAAAAGTGTGGTGACAATGGATCCATGGTTTCCATGGCTTAAGGGGGAAGAGGAAGGTATGACTATAAAGGGGATAGCACAAGAAGTTTTTCTGGGGTGATAGAATTATTCTGTATCCTGATCATGATGTTCTTTACATGGATCTATACATATGTTAAATTCATAGACATATACACCAAAAAAGATCAGTTTTACTATATGACAATTAAGAAAACCATGCTAACAGACATCCAGTGTCCTTATTTGTAGAGAGGTTCCATGGCTGACCCCAAATCCACACCCACACAATCCAGTTAAGTAAAAAGTTTGCCAAGCACAGGCTTCCATGCTACTGTGTGTCTTAAACAGGATTATTTAAAAGCATGCTAAGGCAATTTCCCCTGTTGATGCCTAAGGAGAAGAAAAAAAGTTGCTTTTTAAAAAGCTTTTAAACAACATTTAAAGCAATAAACAGCTTTTGAAAAAGCCATTTTCTTTTCGTAAAACAACCCGCCCCATCACCACAAATGGTGCTTTTGTTGGTATCTATATGAGACTTCAGGGAAAGCAATACTTTCAAAATTCTTTGCTTTAATGTAAAATTGATTTGAGAGTGCCCTTTCCCCTTACCTTTGTGTAATCATTGTAATGTGAAGATCAAGTATTGGCATTGTTATTCAACAAGTATTAAAACAAAAATCTTGTCCTTGATTGCACAGCAATACAGAAAAATGAAATTTAAGGGTCATGTGACTATTTTTTTGTTACATTGTGTCTTTTATATTTCTGTTATTTCAAAATTTTTTTCACGAGTGGAGAGTTACAAGACAATAGAAATGTAGAGATGGGCTGAAGCAGAATTATGATTCTATAACTTGTGCAAAATCATAAGCTTATTAAATTATAAGGGTTATGCGTCTGAATAATTCATTTACAAAAAGAGAACTTGTATAAGAATTTGTATGATAACATTGGCAAATATCTTCTCCCATGCAGTGGGCTTTCTTGTTGTTTTGTTGATAGTTTCTTTCGCTGTGGAGGAGCTTTTTATTTTGATGTAGTCTCATTTGTTTATTTTCTCCTTAGTTTCCATTGCCCTAGGAGCTGTATCGATAAAGATATTACTACAACAAATGTCTGCTATTTTGCTGCCTATGGCTTCTTCTAGGATTGTTACGGTTTCCCATCTCACGTTTAAGTCCTTTATCCATTTTGAGTTTATTTTTGTGTATGGTGTAAGTTGATGGTCTAGTTTCATTTTTTTTGCATGTATCTGTCCAATTTTCCCAACACCATTCATTGAAGAGACTCTCTTGACTCCATTGTATGCTCTTGCCTCCTTTGCCAAATATTAATTGAGCATAATGGCTCGGGTTGAACTCTGGGTTCTCTGTTCTGTTCCATTGGTCTATATGTCTGTTCTTGTGCCAGTACCAGGCAGTTTTGAGAACAGTGCCTTTGTAGTATAGCTTGATATCTGGTATTGTGATCCCTCCAACTTTGTTCTTCTTTCTCAGAATTGCTGCAGCTATTCGGGGTCTTGCATGGCTTTAAAAGCTGAAGTAAATAAAAAAGCTAAACATAGAATTGTATCAGGAACTTCAGGAATCCTCTTTTGCACTTGACCTTTCATTTTCGTGTAGTCAAAGGAAAGTCATCAACTTTCATACTCAGAAAAATAACTAAAGTATAAAGAAAAATGTTTTTATGTAAATTTATTTCAGTGAAATGAATACTTGAGTTTCCCAAAAACAGATTCCTAGCTAGCAACATAGGTGTTTTTCCTAGGTTTGCTGTGAGTTTGTTCATTCAAGATGCCTTATTTCAGAATGAGAGCTGATGCAATTGCCGTGAATTGTGCACAGACCACGCATGGACCACACCCTTCTTGATTTGCACCTTTCATGGTGTCAGGATGCTAGAACCCAAACTACTCAGTGCTTTTCTTTACATTAATTCTTTTTATTTTTAGAGTCCAAGACTTGAAAGTGAAATGTAGTGTTCTAAATCCAAATGATAGCATCCCTACTCTAAAATTCCTTTTCTGAATTTCTCTGGGCAGTTCATTAAAATATTTCTGTTGGCAGTAAAATATTTCTGTTGGCATATTGCATCACCTGCCTCAGATTATTGCTTGCACATTTTTGCATTTATTTAAAGTCAAATTTAGGTTTCTATTTCTTCCAGACATAGTACTTTCAGAAATAAGTTGTTAATTACATATGATGTTGCAAGAAAACATATTCATGCATGTACATATTACTGTGTGACACAAACACATTCTTGATATCCATGAGACAAAGGTCTGTTAGGTAAAGTCAAAACAAAAGGGATTTTGAAAATATGTGAGATACTCCTCAGAACTATGATGAGAAATCAGAGTTGAATAGTGAAGAAAATTGGTAAACTATTTTAATTATATTTACAAAAGGGTAACACAGATAACAGTTATGAAACTAACTTGATCAGCATGGAAACTGCCTTGATTGTCAAATACTTGACTTCTCTTATAAACAGTGTGGTTTTGCCTGAATGTGTTTGAGGCATATTTTTTTCTCAGTAAAATTCAATAATAATAATAATAACTCTTCTTAAATTTGCTGTGAAAATGAAACAAAACAATATCTAGATTTTAAGCATACTTCCTGACACATAATAAGTACATGGTATTCCTCTCATTGTCTTTTGCTATTTTAAACCATGTTTTTCAAACTTCTTAAAACCCATAGAATCTTTCATTTTCTAGTTGAACTCTTACCTAGAACCCAACATATAGCAAATGAAATGGGAGTTTTTTGGTTGTGGAGGAATTGAAGTCCTGGATTTGGTGTTCGAGAGTCTTTAGTCTGTTTCCCTGCCCACTCCCCCTTCTCTTCAACTTCTCAATTCCCGCCTCCCCGCAACTGCCACCCCTCTTCCAAAGCTGTAGAAACTCAGCCCTTTAAGACTCCATTTAAGAAACACAATTTGAAAATGCCAATACCAAAGTTTAGGAAAACAGCATTCTCAGATTTAATAACCACAGTGTCTTATTCACAATAACATTCACCACAAACTTATTAGATACAACCTTAATGATTAAAGAGGAAAATCATAAAAACTATTACTCATGTGAACCTGATGTTTTATGTTCACTCAAAACCACATGCATGTTCATTATTTATAAGTCTTTTCATATAGAAACAATTATTTTTTTAAAGGTCAGTCTTCAGTTAATTGTAGTTTGAAGGAAAATACGCCTGTAATTCTATTATCTATGATAACAAGTTTGGCTCTTTTTTAGGTGTATAGTTCAATAGTGTTGCGTAGATTCACATTGTTGTGAAACAGATCTCCAGAACTTTTCACTTTGCATATCTGAAACTCTGTTTCTATTAAACAACAACTCTCTTCTTTCCCCATCCCTCCCCTGATTGCTTTTTTAAAAAAAAAAGTAAAGTAAAGATATTAAAGAGACTTGTGTAGCCACTTAAAGGAAAAATTTTTCTTTTTATGTTGCTAAAAACTTGTCCTGAACTGTCATTCATATCTAATTCAAAGGCATTTTACATTATGTTCCTTTATTGAGTCTTTTCAAAGACGTTTCGTGGAAAAACAGTTATCATCTCTCCCTCAGATTTCATTGTTTTTCAATTATAATTATATGAATTAAAAAAATAATACAATTATAATAACTTAGTTATAATTAGATGTATCAGGCACAGTTAGCTTAAGACATAAGAAACATCCCCAAGCACTCTTAGTAAGCACAGATCTAATTGGAGAAGCAGTGACAGGCACTCTAGCAAAGCCACAGGCTGTAGCATGTTATAAACATTGGCTAGTATGACTAACAAAGAAAATGAAATGTATTGATTAATACAACATATTTTTCAAATGCAGATCACTGACAATGAGCCAACACACTGCTACCTGTCTATCAGAATATCTGCATCTATAACAATTTGAAAATACAAAGTTGGAAGCTATAAAATGATTGTTGCTGTTGTTTACACACTTTGAAAATAGTTATATATAGTTAGTAATATTATATAGGTTAAATATTTTATGGAGGGGAAGGTACTAGTATATATATATATATATATATATATATATATATATATATATATATAGCGAGAGAGAGAAACATCGGTGAGAGAGAAACACATCGATTGGTTACCTCCTACAAGAGCCCTGACCAGGGCCGGGGATCAAGCCTGCCACCCAGGTACATGCACTTGACTGGAATTGAACCTGGGATCCTCCAGTCCATGGGCCGATGCTCTATTCAGTGAGCCAAACTGGCTAGGGCTAGATCAAATACTTTAAATGTTATACTTTGCTACTATGCTGAAGACATCAACTAGAGAAGGCAAGTAGATAAATCCATACATAGTGTGTAGCTGTAAGCAACATAGCTCGCTTTCCTTAACTGAGATATAAGAAGTGTCTCTTTCTATTTTTTCTTAAATTTAGAATAAATTTCCTTTACTTCTAGCTGAAAGTATGGAGAGAATAGTATGTTGAACTCTGAAATGGAGCGAGATTCTAGCCAAGGATTACAACTTATGGAGTATGTAGACTTTTAGACAGAAATTTGGGGTTTCTATAGTCTGAAGGCCAAATTGTAAGTTATGAAATGTTTCAGAGCTCCACAGTAGTTAAGGAATTGATTTAGAATTTATCAATGGACTGCTGATAAAGAAGAGATTCCATCTCTTCCCTCTTGGAATGTTCCAATGGAAAGTTCTCATCTTATTCTTTCATGCCTTTATTCTTTCCTTACATTGGTTTGGAATTAAGTATAGCTCAGCTGAAAATCTCCCCTTGATGCTTCTTTTTTTACATGTCCATCCATCCTTTTTAAAAATTGAACTTATTGGGGTGATATTGGTTAATAAAACCATACAGGTTTCAAGTGTACAACTTGAAACTGCAGCATGTGTTCCCCAACCAAAGTCAAGTCTCCTTTATTCCCCTTTTGTCCTCTTCCATTTACCCCATCCCCTTTCTCTGTGGCCCTCACCATACTATTATCTGTGTCTGTTTTTATTATTATTTTGTTTAATCCCTTTACCTGTTTCACCCAGCCCCCACTCTGACAACTGTCAGTGTGTTCTCAGTATCTATGAATCTGTTTCTACATGTTTTGCTCCCTTCACCTTCTTGAATTTGTAGTTTGATATCTTTTGTCAGTTTTGCAAAATTCTCAGCCATTTTTTTTCTGCTACCTTCTCTCTGGTCTTACCTACAGCTCTCCAAAAACACATAAGCTCTTTTCATCCCATAAGTAACCTACACCCTACTTTTTTCTCTTTCCCCACTGTTATTTAATTTGGTCATTTTATTCAGTTATTGTTTTTTCTCTTTAGCTATATAATATGCTTTTGAACACATTCATTGTTTTTAGTTTCAATAGATAATTTCCCATTATATAAATTTTATTTGTAGTTTTCTGTTCCATGCCAAAGTTCTTGATTTGACATTTATCTCCTTAAATACAGTATACTGTGCAGAGTTATTTTAAAATTCATGATATTTCTATTACCTGAACTTGTGTTTGTTTATTTGTATTCTCTTAAAAATTCAGTGCTGTCTGCTGGTGGGAATGCAGACTGGTGCAGCCACTATGGAAGACAGTATGGAGTTTCCTCAAAAAACTACAAATGGAACTCCCATTTGACCCTGTGATCCCACTTCTAGGAATATATTCCAAGAAACCAGAGACACCAATCAGAAAGGATATATGCACCCCTATGTTCATAGCAGCACAATTCACCATAGCTAAGATCTGGAAACAGCCTAAGTGCCGATCAGTAGATGAATGGATTAGAAAACTGTGGTACATCTACACGATGGAATACCATGCTGCTGTAAAAAAGAAGGAATTCTTACCATTTGCAACAGCATGGATGGAATTGGAGAGCATTATGCTAAGTGAAGTAAGCCAGTCAATGAAAGAAAAATACCACATGACCTCACTCATTTATGGATAATAAAGACCATTATAAATTGATGAACAAAAATAGATACAGAGGCAGAGCAGCATCGAACAGACTGTCAAACTACAGCGGGAAGGCCGGGGAGAGTGGGGGGGGGGGCGGGAGGGAGGGGTAAGAGATCAACAGAAGGACTAGTATGCATGCATTTAAGCATAACCAATGGACATAAGACACTGGGGGGTAGGGGAGGCTGGGGGAATGTCAAGGGGGTGGGAAAAGGAGACATATGTAATACTCTTTGTAATACTTTAAGCAATAAAACAAAATTAAAAAAATAAATAAAACTATGATCAAATAGCTATTAAAAAAAATTCAGTGCTGTGTATTGTGAATAAGAAATTTTCAAAATAATTTGAACCCTAGAAGGATATACTCTTTCTCCAGAGAGATTTTAAATTTTCTTTGGATGGAAGGTTAGGGTCATTAGCAATCATTAGTCCTGTGAAGGCTGATGTACCTCCAGCTTCTCTTTCTCTTATGGTATGGTCTTTTGGTTCCTAAATCATACCCTTTGTGGTCTACCAGGGCTCTCTACTTGGAAGCTCCTTTTTTGTACTCCTCAGTGTGTAAATCTATCAGAAGCCTTGCTGATCTTTTCAGCCCCTCAGCCACTTCTAAAATCAGCATCAATTTCTGTGATACATGTGGCCTTTAATGCTGGGTTCATCTCATGGAGATTCTAATGCTGGACTTCCACACTGATTTTTTATTGTCTCATTGATTGTTTGATGTCTTCACACATACATTTGTAATTTAAGTTCTTGCAGTTAAAGCTGTGAGACATAGGTGTTGTATGAGACATCAACGTTTTCACCAATGCATGTACCCACTACCGTTATTCAGACTTCTAACTTTATGTCCACTTGATTTTTATGAATGTGCTTAAAGTTGAATGATAGTGAATTAAATATTAAATTGACTAATATTGAATTGACTAATATTGAATTGAATATTTAAACTTGGGGAACTGAAGGAAACTTTGAACATTAGTAAGTCTCTCCAATTCTGATGGCAGCAGCAGGTGCATCAGTTATGCTGAATGCACAATACAGGATTACATCTGTCTATATTCTATTTAGCAATTGTTTAGGTTAAGAACTGTATTTAAACTATTTATTCATCTCCTATGAGCATATGTCTCAAGGACACTTTAGTTCTAAGGTCAAAAGGACTATATGAGGGTTTTATCACCAGTGTCTGACAAATGTTCCCAATAGATTATTCCATGATTTATCTGCACACAAATTACAGATTTTTGCCATGCAGAGGAAATGGTTCCTGTTGTTAAAATGAAACCTATTGGGTTAACCATTGCATGTAATCAGGAGTCCAACAGTAAGGGATAGGGTCAAAATAATTTTATTTTTTGCCTGTGACAAGAACCAAATCAAATGGGGAGTAAGAAGATATTTTATCAGTGGTGTAATTTTTCATATTTAACTAGAGGCCCAGTGCACGAACACATGCATGGGTGGGGCCCCCAGAGGGGAGAGGGCTGGGATGCGATTGGCCCTCCGGGCAGGTGGTGGGATACGTTGCAGGCCCACCATCCAGATCCATCCCACTGATGTTCACACTGGTTGTCAGGAGCCACCTGGTGGCAACTTTTATATCCTTTCTTCCTTGCCGAGCACCTAGGGAGGGGAAGCAGCCATGGTGCTCAAGGTCGACTTCCAGAAGGCCAGCGGCGGTGGGCTGCCAGGATGGGTCAGTTAGCTGAGCAGCGCTCCCACTGTGGGAGCACACTGACCACCAAGGGGCAGCTCCTCCATTGAGCATCTGCCCCCTGGTGGCCAGTGTGTGTCAGAGCAACCAGTCACTTAGGCTTTTATATATATAGACTAGTGGCCTGGTGCACGAAATTCGTGCAGGGGGTGGGGGGTTTCTCAGCCCGGCCTGCACCCTTTCCAATCTGGGACCCTTGGCTCCTAACTGCTCACCTGCCTGATTGCCCCTAACTGCTTCTGCCTGCCAGCCTGATTGATGCCTAACTGCTCCCCTGCTGGCCCGATCGCCCACAACTGCCCTCCCCTGCCAGCCTGATTGCCCACAACTGCCCTCCCCTGCTGGTCCGATCGCCCACAACTGCCCTCCCCTGCAGGCCCGATCACCCCCACTGCCCTCCCCTGCTGGCCCCATTGCCCACAACTGCCCTCCCCAGCCAGCCTAGTTGCCCCCAACTGCCCTCCCCTGCTGGCCTGATCGCTCCCTAACCACTCCCCTGCTGGCCTGATTAACACCTAACTGCTCCCCTGCCGCCCAGTCGCTCACACTGCCCTCCCCTGCCAGCCTGATCACCCACAACTGCCTTCCCCTGCCGTGACCTGCCGCCTCCGCCCGGACCCACCTCCTCCATGCAAGGTGTCAGAGACGCTGGGACCGGCTTCCTTCTGGCCGTGTGGAGCCGCAGAACCCCCAGGCCTCAGTGCGCAGAGCTGCCACTGGGCCCGGCCTCTGCTGTGCATGTGGCCATCTTGTGGTGGCCATCTTGTGATGACATCGTGCGTGAGGGCCACCTAGGCTTTTATTAGTATAGATACCTTGGCACATCTAATTCAGATCCTCATAAAGAACTTTAAAATCGGAACCTATGAAAAATCATGTCACCACAGGCATAAGAAGATAAAGATAGGTGAAATCTTTATTACAGATAGTACAACATTTAGACACCATGTCCAGAAAATTTAGTTTTGAAACAAAGTTCTAGTCTGCATATATTTTATTTTCATCTTCCAGTTAGGAATCTAATGTACATTTTGCAGTCATATGCTATATGCTAAAATTTTTGAAAGTTCTGTGTCATATTTTATATCAAGTTTATCAGGCTTTAGGTAAAAGTGTACAGTACTAAAATATCTACAATTTTCATTTTAAAATTACTTTGAGATAGGAAAAACAAAAATTTTCCTATCTTTAACCAAATTAATTTACATTTTAATTTTTCTCTGCGTGAGATATAGTAATTCTAACTTAATGTTTTAGTATCAAGTATTGAACATGTTTTTTTGTTTATTATATCTTGATTATGAGTTAATTTGAAGGGAAATATTAAAATGAAAAGAAAACCATATACTCTATACGAATTTCTATTTTTAAAAAACAAGTTTTCAGATAAACACAGGCAGTTGGTTTACTAGTATAAGCATTAAATTAATTTCATTACCATTTGAGTCAACAAAAAATGATACTGGTTTCTGAAAATAAGAGAAACGTGTCTCATGTAACATGATTTCAGTATTATGTCTAGCTTTCTTCTTTGATACTAATATGTGTTGTTTGTAATTCACAAGCCATTATATAAATGTCATGTAAATTTAATATGCCCTGAAGGGAATTTGCTCTAGGGACATATTAAGAAGGCTAAATATGATTTTGCAAGCTATAAACTATGCTTTCCAATTTAGTGTTAATTCAATCAGACCTAATTTATATTTTCAGCATAAACTAAAAACAGGGTAGTCAGAGGTTGCCTGGGAAAGTCCAAGGCAAAGAGAAACTTCTAATGAATTATCTAATGTATGTCTAATGAATATTTCTATTGATAAAGAGCTGACAATGTTTAGTAGTACTCTTCAGGAAAAAGAAATTCTTCTAATAGCCATTTAAGTGTATGTTATATTTTGGAACAGTGACCTTGTCTTTTTTCATTGGCAGCATTTCTCATTATTGGCTATGCTATGTTAATAATAAAAGTTTTACTGTAAGTCTGGTTCATTATCCAGATGTTCTCCCCTCGCTGGTTATTAGCCAGAACTCAGTCTTTAAGCACATGTACCATACCCCTAAGTACTACTGTTAACACCATTACCAACAAGTGCAGTACACTTTCATTGACATACCCCAGCTGTGTTGTTGTGACAACCAGTAGAAATACAAAATGCTTCAGCTGAAGGAAAGCACTTTAGAAAACTCCAAGGCCAAAAATAGATTTAATGGACCTTGACATATTTAGGGAAGCCATATAGTAGTGTAGCCTTGGCTGTGAATACAGAAATGCCTACATTTGCAAGTTACTATCTGTATGACACCTACTACCTGTGCGATTTTTTTAAAAACAGCATTATTGAGGTATTTACAAACCATGAACACATACCATAAATTTTGCCCATTTTATGTGTACTGTAACTTTAAATAAATTTACAGGTTTTAAAAATAGCAGCATAATCTCACATTTCTGTCTCCCCAAAAAGATTCTTCATGCCCATTTAGAGTCAATTTCAGTTTCTACTTCTAGCCCTAGGCAAATAAGAATCTGCTTTCTGCTTTGGTAGATTTTCCTTTTCTAGACATTTCCTTTCAGTGGGAACATATAATGTATAGTCTTTTGAGTCCAGATTCACTTTTTGCAAAAAACTTTTGAGGTTCATCTGTGTTTTACATGCAGCATTAATTTTTTAAAAATCCTCACCCAACAATATGTTTTCATTGCTTTTTAGAGAGGAAGGGGGGTGGGAGAGAAACATTGATGTGACGGAGAAACATTGATAGGTTGCGTTGTGTATGCACTCTGACTGGGGATCAAACCCACAAACTAGATATTTGCCCTGACTGGGAACCAAACCTCAACCTTCTGGTGTACAGGATGACATTCCAACAAGCTGAGCAACTCATCGAGGGCTAGTTCATTAACTTTTATTGCTGAGTAGTATTCCACTACATGGATGTACTATATGCTATTTATTCATTCATCAGTACATGGATATTTTGATTATTTGATTATATACTTTTTCACTATTACCTGGTATTAAACTACTAGAGGCCCGGTGCACGAATTTGTGCATCAGTGGGGTCCCTTGACCTGGCCTGTGGGATTGGGCTGAAACCAGCTCTCTGACATCCCCCAAGGAGTCCCGGATTGTGAGAGGGCGCAGGCCAGGCTGAGGGACCCCACTGGTGCACAGTTGGGGCTGGGGAGGGACGCAGGAGGGCTCCAGGGCATGTCTGGCCCATCTCGCTCAGTCCTGATCGGCCTGACCCCAGCAGCAAGCTGACCTACTGCTCAGAGCATCTGCGCCCTCATGGTCAGTGCACGTGAGAGCAACTGGTCGACTGCCCCCTGGTGGTCAGTGCACGTCATAGTGAGCGATTGAGTGGCCTTGGCATATCATTAGAATATTAAGCTTTGATTGGTTGAATGGCTGACCAGACATTTAGCATATTAGGCTTTTATTTTATAGGATTATGAATAGTCAAAAAGTGAATTAATTAATTGCTTCTAGCAATATTAATTTAGAAGTGTTTGTGTGGACATATGGTTTCATTTATCTTGTGTAGATCCCTAGAAGTAGAATTGATGGGTTATGTGGGAAATTTATGTTTAGATTTTTAAGAAACAACCAAACTGTTTTTCAAAGTGGCAACACTATTTTAATTCCTACCAGAAATAAGTGAGTATTCCATTTTCACTACATTTTTTCTAAAATTTATCCTCTTTTAAAAATATATATATTTTATCTATAGCTATTCTAGTGGGTATGAAGTGATATCACATTGTGGTATTAATTTACCTTTCCCTAATGATGAATGACATTAACTATCATTTATGTGCTTATTAACCATTCATTTTATCTTTTTTTTTTTTTTGGCAAAATGTCAATTCAACACTTTTGTTCAGTTTAATTAGATTATTTTCTTATTTTTAGTTTTAAGAGTTCTTTATAGTTTTTTGATACAAGTCCTTTATGAGATATTTGATTTTCCAATAGTTTCTACCAGTTTAATGATTGCCTTTAAGTTTTCTTAATGATGTCTTTTAAAACACAAATGTTTTTAATTTTGACAAACTTCAATTGATCTATTTTTTTTATTTATGGATGCTGATTTTGGTGTTGTATCTGAGAAGATTTTGTATAACCCAAGTTATAGGTATTTTCTCCTATGGACTTTTTAAAAATGTTTGCAGTTTAGTCCTTTCATTTAGGCTGTGATACATTTTGAAAATTGTTTTAAGTGTCTTCCTTCATCTTCAAAGCCAGCAACAGAGACTCTCAAGTTGAATTCCTCCTACCTTTTAAATCTCTTTTTCCAGGAAAAGCCTTGTCTATTTTTAGAACTCATCTGATTAGGTCAGGCCCAGGGAGGATCATCGCCCTTTTTAAAAGTCAACTGTGCCATATAACACAACTTAATCATATTCTGTCATATTCTTCAGTGCCTTCTACACTCAACAGGACAGGACGATACAAAGGTGTGGGTCATAGGGAGTAGAATTCTGTCTGCTACTCCTACTGATGTGTCTATTAAGGAGGCATAATACAGACAGGGGAAAACATACCGAGTACACGTTTACTCACCAGTCCCAAGGACATTTTGAAAAGTTAAATCAAGAGTAACAATACAGCCAAAGCCGGTTTGGCTCAGCGGATAGAGCGTCGGCCTGCGGACTGAAAGGTCCTGGGTTCGATTCCGGTCAAGGGCATGTACCTGGGTTGCGGGCACTTCCCCAGTGGGGGGATGTGCAGGAGGCAGCTGATCGATGTTTCTCTCTCATCGATGTTTCTAACTCTTTGTCTCTCTCCCTTCCTCTCTGTAAAAAATCAATGGAATATATTTTAAAAAAAAAAGAGTAACAATACAAAAACAAAACTACCTCCTTTCTGTTTGTGTATTAAAATATTCTCAAACTATGATTTTGCATGAAAATGTTCTTAAGTGCCTCTCGGGCCGACATCTTGGTGGGGCAGCAGCGCATCCCTGCTCTCTGAGTCCCGTGATGCCGCCCAAGGATGACAAGAAGAAAAAAGATGCTGGAAAGTCAGCCAAGAAAGACAAAGACCCCGTGAGCAAGTCAGGGGGCCAAGGCCAAACTGAAGAAGTGGTCCAAACGCAGAGTTCCGGACGAGTTCCATAACCTGGTCTTGTTTGACAAAGCCACGTATGACAGGCTCTGTAAGGAAGTTCCCAACTACAAGCTTATAACCCCAGCTGTGGTCTCCGAGAGGCTGAAGATTCATGGCTCCTTGGCCAGAGCAGCCCTTCAGGAGCTCCTTAGTAAAGGACTTATTAAACTAGTCTCAAAGCACAGAGCTCAAGTGATTTACACCAGAAACACCCAGCTGCTAGAGAAGATGCATGAACAACAGATCTCACTGGCTGTACATTTTGAAAAATAAACCCTTATTAAATAATAAAAAAGTTTTTAAGCATATAAAATTTCAAACCTCTATTCTAATATATGATTGCTCAAATAAAAATAGTTACAATTTGCTATTTAATATTAGATGATATAACTTTCAAATCTTACAATTTAGTAAATATATTTTTATTTATAACATTTTCTGTTTTATTCTCCATTAGCTCACTCAAAGATAAAGGTGAACATAATGAGGTGACAGAAACATATGTTCACGATAAATAAGAACCAGTGTGGTTGCTTTCAGAGTTAATGTGCAGTTCGAACTGGTCTTTTTCAAATTCAAGTGCATGATAAATTACATTGATTGCATTTTCATGAAGATACCTTGCTAAGATGATGGCCTCACAGGTGCTATAAAATACCATACTTGAATGGTTTTGAATAAAAATAAAATACAATTATTTGGAAACTGATATGTTGAGGGATTTAGAATATATTTGGTTTTATGGGCCTAAATCCACTCTAATTCTTCATTAAGGAAAATCAATCACAGGATGAGAACATGAATTAGATATTCGTAAATGTCATAACATTTATATATTGGATTTTATTTTTACTTCATTAAGAAACCAAATAGGACTGTAATTAAAGAAAATGATAGCATATGGTAGAAAGACTGTTCATGGTTTTCCCAACTTTAAACACCATTAGAAATCCTACCCTGTGAAGGACAAGCCAAGTGAACTATATGCATAATTAATTAGAAACTTATCCACTTTTAAATCATAGGAAAATCTTTTATTTAATTTGAAATCTGTTACACAACTCCATTTAAAATTGAATGCCCTAAAATTCCCATCAATTTGAAAGGGGATCAGAGTGAATGAGGAGCAGGGGCTTAAAACATCCCCTAACAAAATTATTTAATTTTTTAGACAGAGTAGATATATTTTGAAGTTATGTGTTTATAACTTTTATAATAACAAGTTAATCCCCCTCTTCAAAGCCATGATTCAATAAAAATCATTTGAATGCCTACTGTGTGCCAGGTGCTGGGAAAAATTCAGAGTGAACAGAAACAAAAGATTTGATCATGACCTCATCAAGTATGTTGGAAAACAAGACAAGCAAAGAAATATTTACAATATACTGTGATAAATACTATTGGTCTGAGAAGAGTAATTGCTGGACAAACCAGTACATTATCCTAAAAGCCTGATCACCCACAAATTTATCAGGATTCAACTTTATTTTTCCCTTTCCCATCCCAGTTTTCTGGTTTCCTTCCTTTCCTTCCCTCCCTCCCTCCCTCCCTCCTTTCCTTCCTTCCTTCCTTCCTTCCTCCCTTCCTTCCTTCCTTCCTTTTTATTGTCTAAAGTTTTACATATGTTTCCTTTCCCCTAGTTGATCCCCCCCCCGCCCCCATTCCCACCCTGGGCAAGCCCCCCATTGCCCCAGTGTGTGTGTCCATTGGTTATGGTAATATGCATGCATATAAGTCCTTTGGTTGCTTTCTAACTCCCCCTCCCCCTACCATTTGTCTTTGGATCTATTCTTGTTCATCAAATTATGTTGATCATTATATCCCACATATGGGTGAGATCATGTGATATTTATCTTTCTCCCGTTTGACCCAGTGATCCCACTTCTAGGACTATATCCCAAGAAACCAGAAACACCAATCAGAAAGGATATATGCACCCCTATGTTCATAGCAGCACAGTTTACAATAGCTAAGATTTGGAAACAGCCTAAGTGCCCATCAGCAGATGAGTGGATTAACAATTTTGGTACATCTACACAATGGAATACTATGCTGCTATAAAAAAGAAGAAACTTTTACCATTTGCAACAGCATGGATGGAACTGGAGAGCATTATGCTAAGTGAAATAAGCCAGTCGGAGAAAGAAAAATATCTGGTTTACTTTCATAACTCCAGTATGGATATAGATATCTCTCCCTGAAGTTCACAATAAATCTTATGTTGGTCAGTATTCTAATGGCATAAAACAGTAGTAGATGAGCTATCCTTAAATCTTAGCATTTTCATTCAGGATTGAGATAACACCAAATACACAGCATTCAAATAATTCATACTTTCATGTTTGGTGTGGGATGGACTGGTGTGGTATCTCGTGAGGGGATGTTGTGTTGGAAGTGGCATGGTGTGTTGTGTGGTTACTGTAATGTGGTCTGTTGGGATGGTAGATGTGGAGGGTGGGGTGTGTAGTATGTGTTGTACTCTGGTATTCTAGTGTAATAGAGATGGTGTGTGTGCGTGTACATGCTGTGGGATGTGATGTTCAGGTATCACGTAATACAATAGGAGTTGTGTATATGGTGTGTAGATAGTGCATTCTGAGACATGACATGTCATATGCAATGTGGTGTACTGAGATGGTAGTGTGGTGTGCTGTATTTTATGCTACTTTTTCAAAGTTCCATGTTCCTGAAGTCCTACAAACATTGACAGAAATGTAAGCTCCTGAAAATTAATCAGGAACCCAGGTTATACTCATATAGTATTTACTATGTGAACTTGCTAAGTTTCAATATATCTTTTTGTGTGATCAATGCAACAGCACATAAATATGGAAGGCTTGTTTGGTACAAGGCTGAAGCTGGGTGTTTCTAAGATGAATAAGACAAACTACATAAGCATCCTCCCAGAGCTCTGGTATAGGAAGAGTATAAATATGTCACAATGTGTAGCTTTTATTATCTTTACAACAAACATGAGGTTTCCATTTAGGGAAGGAAATATTTTAAGGGAAATATATTGATAGACAGCCTGAGCTGGGAGGTGAAGAACATGAGTGTCCACAACACCCAATCACCATTAAGAGCTATTCAGTATGAGGAAATCAGATAACTTTTTTATGCTTTTATCTTTTTCTTTCTCATTTGAAATGGGAGAAAGATATAAGTGAGAGAAGAGACATGGAGAAAAGAGGCTCTGTGAAATTATGTTGTGTGAGGGCTAGTGGGAGAGGGAGGTGAGATGAAGAGAAGCTACCAAACATTTTAAGAGGGTCTTCATGTTTAAAATAAAATTGTGAAAATTTCTGCCATGTATGCACACCCTTTAACTCCACCTTGAAAACGTTCTCTCTCTTTTAAATCACCATCGTGTTTAGTAATCTCAGAACGATGTGTGAAGAGAGACTTGCAGAGGGTGATGTGAAAGGAGATAGAATCCAGAAAAGCTCAGTGGAGCCTTCAGATAGAGAGGAAGCAGGGATGAAGCACTTAATGTCTGTACAGATATTGGAGAAGGTTCTCTACTACCCCAAGGTGTACTGTCAAGGATTTCCACTAAACAAAAGGGGCAGGGGAGACCCGGCTATTCTTTGATTTATACATATACGGCCCAGTGTCAAATTAGTTGATTTTGAGCTAATCAGAAGGGAGATGTTCCTGGGTGGGTCTGGCTTAATCAAATGAAGACCCTTACAGGAGAGACTGGGTTCTCCCTGATATGGGAAACTGTTTCCATCACTGTTTTGAAGAATTAAGCTGCCATATTGTGAGAGGTCCTTTGGAAAGGGCCATGTAACAAGGAACCATGAGTGGCTGAGAATGACCCTTAGTTGACAGAAAGAAAAAAACTTTCAATATTATAATGGCAAGGAAATGAATTATGCCAGCATCCTAAGAGGATTTGCAAACAAATTTTTTTCCATAGTCCTGGATGCCACCTGGATTTTAGCCTGGTGAGATCCTAAAGCAGAGTCGAACCCAGAGAGGCTGTGACTGAACTTCTGACCTATAGAAACCATGTGATAATACATAATTGTAATTTTTAAAGAATCATCACTTGGAAGATTTTTTTTATTATTGACTAGAGGCCCAGTGCATGATTCGTGCACATTGAAAGGAAATTAATTAGAAGAAATATTTTAGAGGCTGGGGCGGGACTGCGGGAGGGCTCTAGGACATGTCCAGCCTGTTTCACCCAGTCCCGATCGGCTGGACCCCAGCAGCAAGCTAACCTACCAGTCAGAGTTTCTTCCCCTGGTGGTCACTGTGTGTCATAGCTACTGGTCAAATGGTCAAATGAATGGTTGGACACTTAGCATATTTAGGCTTTTATTATATAGGACTAGAGTCTGGTGCATGAAATTCGATCATGGGTAGGGTCCCTAGGCCTGGCCGGCAATCAAGGACTTCTGGCTGCGGGGCGGGGCCTTCTTTCCGGCTGCCGGCTGGGGCCTCCCTTCCCCAGTTGCTGGCTATTGGCTGGGGTCTTCCTTCATTCTGTGCTGCCCCCTGGTGGTCAGTGTACATCATAGTGAGTGATTGGTCTCCCAGTCGAACTCCCACAGGGACAATTTGCAATTTGCATATTGAGAGATTTTAGAGAGACAGAAAGGAAAAGAGAGAGAAAAACAATGACGTAAGAGTGAAACACTGATCAGTTGCCTTTCATACTTGCCCTGACTGGGAATCGAACCAGCAACCTTTTGGTGTAGGGGATGATATTCCAAATAACTGAGGCACTTGGCCAGGGCCATAATTGTAGTTTTAAACTGCTAAGCTTGTGGTATTATGCAACACAGAAAGCTAATATGCTCACCGATTTTGATTGAATTATGATCCAAAAATATCTCAGTGGTCTGAAAGTGATCAAAATACCAAATACTGGTCAAAATATGATGCACTAGATGCCTTAGAATATAAAAATTTATTTTCTCACAGTTTTGGAAACTAGAAGTCCAACACCAGTGTTCTAGCCAATTTGGTCTTCAGTGAGGACTCTCTTCTTAAGAGAGTTTCCTTCTTGCTATGTCCTCATATGGCCTTACCTTATAAGGAATTGATGGTGTTGAATCAGGGCCCCACCCTTATTACCTCATTTAACCTTAATTTCTTCTTTACTCCAACTGCAGTCAGACTGAGAGTTAGGGCTTCAATATATGATTTTTGCAGGGATATATACTTTCAGTCTATAACAGTACTTTTCCTCATAGGATTCCATACATTCCATAAATGATATCCTATATAATAAAAGCCTAATATGCAAATAGACCGAATGGTGGAATGATTGGTCGCTATGATGCGCACTGACAACCAGGGGGCAGACGCTCAACGCAGGAGCTGCCCCCTCCCTAGTGGTCAGTGCACTCCTACAGAGGCAGCACCACTCAGCCAGAAGCTGGGCTTATGGCTGGTGAGCACAGCCGTGGTGGTGGGAGCCTTTGCTGCAGGCAGGTGGTAAGGAGCAAGGGGTCCCAGACTGTCAGAGCCCTGGACTGTGAGAGGGATGTATGACTGCTTAAGCCAGCAGGCCGACATCCCCTGAGAGGTCCTGGACTGCGAGAGGGCGCAGGCTAGGCTGAGGGACACCCCTCTCCCTCCAGTGCACAAATCGAATGCACTGGGTCTCTAGTATAATACATAAATCTAAAGTACTTTAAAAATAAGCAAAATGATGACCACACCAATAGACAGTTTGGCAGAGGAATCCTAACGTTATCTTAAAAGATAATTTAATGTGCTAAATAATAAGTGTAGATGAAAACCATGACATTGATTTTGCCTACCAAATTTGCAAAGAATAAAATACTTAAAGATTCCCAGTGGTGACAAAATGTGGAGAAAAACTAATCTCATACATGTTGCTGATTTGACAGTTTCTCAAAATTTAAAATGCACATACAATGTGAGCATATATAGAAAGGTATCTGTTATAACATTGTTAGTGGTAGCAATATATTGGACTCATCTAAAAATTCCATCAAGAGGGACAGTAGTTAAACAACTTACTATGGTTATCACTCTAGCAATTTGAAAAAAAAAAAAGCATGTGGACCTATTGGTATTGATTTTAAAATTAAGGGCATTTTATAATATTAAGTGGAAAAAAGTTAACTGTAAGTTATTTGTTGTAGTGCATTACTATGATACCATTTTTAAAAAGTACTTAGCAGTGTGTATACATATCTCTGGCAACAGTAACAGTTTCTGGATACTGAGATTTTAGAATGACTTTTATGTTTTGAAGTTTTCTGTGTTTTTTTTTTTTTTAAAAAACATCTTTTTAATTAATCCTTTTCTACTGTAAGGTTTTTAATTTTATTTTTAAATATACTTTTATTGATTTCAGAGAGAGGGAGTGATAGAAACATTAATGATGAGAGAGAATCATCTATTGGCTGATTCTTGCACCACCACCCCCCCCCCCCCCCCCCACACACACACACACTGGGAATTGAGCCTGGAAGCTGACCAGGGAATCTAACCAAGACTTCCTGGTTCATAGGTGAATGCTCAACCACTGAGACACACCAGCCGGGCTACCACAAGGTTTTATAAAAAGCAGACTAAATCATGTTTCATAAGGACATCTATACAATTAAAAAGAAAATGGCCTTTTTATATACAATTCTAGATTTTTGTTTTGTTTTTAACAAAATAAAAGGAAATTCATTACCCATATAATTGTGCTAAAGCTTGCCAGTGTAACTATAGATGATGCAGCTTTTCTGTTATTCATGGATATGTAATACTTTTTCATCTTTAACAATATCTGTGCAGTTTGTGATTTATTCCAGTTGGTTTGGTGAGTTATATGCTACTGATCTACTGTTTACAAAAGAGGAACACAAACTTCAAAAGTGGTTGTTTTGCTGAAATTAAACTAAAAATTAGTAATTTTTCATAAATGGCCCCAAAAAGCCAGAATATTATTTTGGAAATTTTGTACTTGATTCTGTTGCAAAGATGTAATTCTCTCATGTGTAGAGAAGTTCTGTCTGTTTGATTATGAGGATAAGACCCAGATAATATTCCTTCTCTCATCTCACCCAATAGTCTTTTATCAGCACATATTTCTCTATTACTTCATTAAGAAACAAATTATGCCATGATTATATTTAATGAACATGTTCAAATTATGATGTAGGCAGTCATTCTGAATTTTATGCCTATTTCTTTTCCTCTAAGGTCTGTCTGTTATAGAAAATGAAAAGATATAAAGTCATGACCTAATGTTCATTACTACAAATTAATGTATTTATCTGGCTCAAAAGAGAAATCCTTAAAAGGCCATACGTATGTTACTGTTCCTAAGTAAACATGATTTATGACAAGATAGCCATCTTTAAGTGATTAGGAAAATATGATAAAACCGCAACCTTTAAATGATTAAGTTGGAGAAAACCACTCAACCCAGCAATTATAAATATAAGGCTCCATAGTAAGTAAGAAACAAACTCTTCTTTGAGTCATGCTGATCATAGTACTCTATCAAATCTTCTTCCTTCCTGGTAATGAAATGTTCTCAGTTCTGTCTGTCTCCTGATCCTTGTTCAGATTCCGCAGTGGACTGGATACAAATGACCCGAAACTTCAATTTAAGATACACAAGGTTTGTTCAAATGTCTCAGCAAACAGAAAAAGAGATGATATTTGAAGCAATCGCTTAAATGACTAAGGCACCAACACATTTTGTTTGTTTGTTTAAAAATATTCACACTCTGATGCCTGCATTGACCAAATTGTTCTTTTTTGTTATTGTTGTTGCCTGAGTAAACAACTTTTTTAGGACATAGGTAAGGAAGAAAGGAGATATTTGACCGTTGAAATTTAATCTTCTGACTATAATACATATTTATTTTATCTGATCATTATTAATTATATTTTCAGTTGGTAAAGTGACTAAGGCTTTTTGAAAATGAGCCCCAATACAATTGTTAGTAAGTTGCCAATATTCTGTCCTAGTAATGATCTCAGTAATGGAGAAGATTGTCCATGCATCTCTCATCTTTTTAAATGTAATCCACATTGCTACATATCTTTATAGAGTAGTCTGATACACAAACTCACTTAATAAAATCATTGAGATAAATGGAATTACTTTGCCTAAGTTTCCATAGTAGATTAAAAAAAAAACATTGATTTTTTTTCTCAGCAATAAAATTAAACTTTGAAAATCACTATTCTTTTTCTAATGGCACCTAAGTTAACATAATATTACATGTTGAAAATTTATTATCTAGCTGAGTAGAATGATCTTGCCATTGATTTGGATCCATCATTCCACCTCCAATGATTTTTTAAAAAATATTTTTTCATTGATTTCAGAGAGGAAGGAGAGGGAGAAAGAGATAGAAACATCAATGATGAGAGAGAATCACTGATTGGCTGCCTCCTGCATGCCCTACACTTTTAATTGAGACCGCAACTCGGGCATGTGCCCAGACCGGGAATCGAATCTTAACCTCCTGGCTTATAGGTTGATGCTCAATCACTGAGCCACACTTACTGGGCCAATGATGTTTTATAATATCTCTGTTCTGAGATACTCAGATTTATCAAAGCCTCTCAGAGAAGGGATGTGTGACCTTGTTCATGGTATCTTTTTTTGAGACTCTGTGAGCAAAATGACATGATGTGTGCAGTAAACCACTCCATAAAAATATCAATATGTAAAGTTGAGTAATTAGTAACAATAATAAAAACATAGAGCTATATATTAACAAGATTATGGTGGACAATTTTTGAGGTCCGAAAAATATATTATGTATTTACTAAATATAATCTAATTGATGATGAATTTTAGGATAGTATCAACAACTTTAAATTCAATATGTGTTCATTTGTCTATTTGTCAGATATTATGCTCAGGCCAATGGACAAAAAAATAAATAGGAGGCCGCCATTGCCCCCAGGAGCTCACAGCACTGTGGGAAAAACCAACATGGAATCCAAGGGCTTTCATTAAGTCTGGCAAGTACAGCCATAGATATGCATAGGGGGTATTAACGTAGCATTGAAAAGCGGCATGAACCAACATGGATCGGTCTAGGACAGTGGTCGGCAAACCGCGGCTTGCGAGCACATGCGGCTCTTTGGCCCCTTGAGTGTGGCTCTTCCACAAAATTTTTCGATGTTAGAAGTTATTTCATTTGAAAACAAATTATCTCTTTTTGCTCAAGATTTTGAAAGAGAAACTTTGATTCACTTTCCAAGCCTGTTGAAACATAGCCAAGAAAATAATTCTGATATTGACATTTGCTATTTCAAAACAACACTTTTAAATATGAGGGAAGCTTTTCTCAACAGGTTTCAGGAATTCAGAAACAGCAAAGCGACGTTAGTCTTTGTTAAAAAACCTCTCAATGCTACTGTAACAGAATTAAATTTTTCTCCCTTTAATATTGACATTGGCAACTTTGAAATGCAGTTGCTGGATTTAAAAAACAAAGAACTGTGGAGCTTGAAATTTGAACGTCTTTGTGCTGATATAGAAATATTGGAGAAAAACAAATGTGAACTTAGTTCACAGCTCAAGTGGTCTGCTTTGAAAGACCTGGAGAAAGAAGATATGTTGATTTTTAACACCTGGAATAGTTTCCTGACTCATCAACTGAAAAAACTAGCGTTTGCTGTTCTTTCCTTATTCGGGTCTACATATTTACGCGAACAATCATTTTCAAGCATGAACCTTATCAAGAGTAAATTGAGAAGTCGTCTTATTGATGAGAACCTGGAATCGTGCCTAAAATTAAAAACAACAACATACAAACCTGACTTACCCAAACTTTCCAAGGAGATGCAAGGCCATTGTTCACATTAGTGTTTGTCAGTCATTGTCATGATTTAATTTTATGGATATTGTAAGGTAAATTGTAAGGAATTTAATTTTATCAATAAATAATATCTTTATTAAGTATGATGTCAAGTTTTATTCAATGTACCTATAGTTTAAGACTTAAAACTTTAAAGTTTATTAAGTTAATTTTAGGGAACGTTGTGGAGTGAAAGAAGATGTAGTGTCGAGGATTGAGAAAGGTATGTTGAGATGGTTTGGACATATAGAGAGGATGAACGAAAGGAGATAGACGAAGCAAGTATACAAGACAAGTGTGGATGGGAGAGTTGGAAGGGGTCGACCTCAGTGAACGTACCTCAATCAGATTGAAGACGTTTTTAGCAAAGGCCAGCTTAGGAGTACCCTAATTAAGTTAATAACTATGTACCTACCTATATAGTTTAAGTTTAAAAAATTTGGCTCTCAAAAGAAATTTCAATCGTTGTACTATTGATATTTGGCTCTGTTGACTAATGAGATTGCCGACCACTGGTCTAGGAAGTTTCCTGGAAGAAGCCATAGATAATCTGAATCTTTAAGGCTCAGTTAGAGAGAGAGTCAGCAGAAGGGATAGGGACTGCTGCCAAGGAGGTCACAGGGGAGAAATAAACTGGGAGTTTGATGAGCAAAAAGGGAAACAGGTAGGGAGTCAAGTCTTTTAATAGAAGGTGAGAGACAGGGAAGAAGATGGTGTGAGGTGAAGAGCAGCAGACCTGAGCATTATGTCATTGTTTCAGTGTTATCAGAGTGCATAAAAATGAACTTGGTTCAAATAGAAAGAATTACTCTTGAGAAAAAAAACAGTATTTTTGACACCAATATTTTAGTTTCTTCCTTTTGAAAATATATCTTTTTGTGGAGAATATTTAACCCATTGAAGGTAGAAACTCAGTTGATTCAAACTTCAAATTCTTTACCAGTGCTGTTTCACTACACTTCCTCTGGGTTACTTGGTCTCCGAGCAGAATGAACAAATGGCTTTGGCAAGTGACCTACAAAGAATTATAAAGAATTCTCTCTGTGTGTAAGGGCAGTTGCAAGAAGGGAAATGAGGAACAGAGGGCTGGGGAGACCTGAAGCAGGGGATGCCCAAGGAAGGAGCAGCATCTTATGTTTTCCTGCTGAGAGGACAAATAGAATGAGGAGGGAGAAGAGGAAAAAGTCATTAGTTGGGGTGGGGGGCATTGTTTTTCCTGAGAGAAGTTATAGTAGAATAATGAGAATCATATACAGAGAGATAAAAATTATAAATAGAGATAAAAATTTAGTTTGTAGTACTCTAGAGGAATGAACTGTGGTAGAATAGAGACAATGCATAACATTTAAGGAATATGATGTGAAATGAAACACTGAGATGACTTGACGAAGGGTAGTATATGCATATACATATTCCTTTTTGAAAGGGCAGCATGTATGATTCTCATTTTAGTTTAAAGGACTCTTGTTGGGTTTCATTTTGTTCTCTTTAGGATGAGAGATGAATTCATGCTTCTAAAACAGGGGTGGGGGAACCTTCTTTCTGCTAAGGGCCATTTGGATATTTATAAATCATTCGAGGGCCATACAAAATTTCAACTTAAAAATTAGCCTGCTATATTTGATCAGACATTTAATTAACTCACCCCTAATGCCTTGGCAGGGCCAGACCAAAGGATTTTGCAGGCCTTATAAAACCCACGGGCATGATGTTCCCCACCCCTGTTTTAAAATATTGTTATTACTTTGTACCTATATAAAATATTTGTATTCAACATTCTTTAGAATTTTGGTAAAACTGTTTGTCAGTACAGCTGTGAGCTGAGTGCTGAGTGAGGCGGCTTCCTGGAAAGGCAGTGTCTCTTTCACAGAGCTTATAGATTGGGTTAAAAACAAACCACAGGGAAGTGTTCATAGGAGATGTGTATGTAAGAATTCTGAAAACGTCCTAAAGATGTATTTAGGTAAGAACATGTCAAACCCCCCAATATTCAATGTATATATTCATTTTTCTCCTCCTGTGTAGGAGAGATAAGAAGTGGATGAGATGGAAAGGAAACATCTTATTCTGGTTTACTTTTTTATTTTACTGTATTAAGTTTATTTCACAGTCTTTTTTTTTGGTAAAATAATCATTTTAATTATCTTTACAATACAAAACTCACTTTGTAAATAAAATCTGAAGATTCAAGTCACAGAAGGAAGCATGAGAAAAATAAAATAATTGTATCTTCTTTTTCATGGCCTTGAAGTTCTCACTGATTTAATAACCCTGGAAGTACATTTAAGATTATTACACATCAAGCCAAATAATATTGTTTGCCAATTATTACATTAAAAAGGAACTTTGTATTAACTTAGAAATAAAGTAATGTCTTTATTTGAATGAGTAGAATTAAGTTGGAGGTAATTTTGATGTTACTGAGGCGGCCTCACACACTGTCTATTTAAGCTGTTTATCCAAATCTTTTCATGAGAATGCCTAAGGGATGTTCTCCCCAACTTCCATTACTGCACAATTGGGAAAATATTAGATCTTAATAGCAAACCATACTGGTACATTTTCTACTAGGATCTTTTTTTAATCTGGAATTTAATTTAAGGATTTAATCTAATTTTCCCTTGAATTGCTCATTTCTTTTCATAGTGCTGGAGTGTGGGCTGTCTCATTTAAGGAAACCTCCCCATTCTTCAGTACTGTATGAATACATAAACTAACATTCAGATAAAAATTTAAAATGAGTGTAAGGTAACTGAGGATTTCTCTTACTAAATTACTTTTATTGAAGATAAAGTTTAAGCCCTGAATATAGTAGAAAACATATCCCATTTGCAAAACTATTTAGAAAAGATAATAAGAAAAGATAATAATAATCCTTGGGACTTACTGAGCTCATACCATCTGGCCGGCATTGCTCAAATGATTTGCATTCATTATGTTATTTATTTCTCCCAGGAATCATATAAGATAGATACTAGTATTATCACTTATGGCACAGAGAGGTTAAATAACTTAAATAAAGTCACACAGCCAGTGAGAATGGGGTCCAGAATACATATTCAAGCAGTCTGACTTTAGGGCTATAAGTGATTCTCAAAACATACTAGTATGCTATGTGTAACATAGTTCATTGCTGAACAATTGTTAGCAACAAGAACTGGTCTTTAAAAGTAATGTAAAATGGTCCTGGGTAGGGGCCCAGTTGGTTGGAGCATTATCCCATACACTGAAAGGTTGCATATCCGATTCCTGGTCAGGGCACATACCTAGGTTGTGGGTTTGATCCTGGTTGGGGTGTGTATGGGAGGCAGCCGCTTTTTTTTTTTTTTTTTTTTTTACTTTCACATTGGTGTTTCTCTTTCTGTCTCTCTCTCTCTCCCCGCTTCCTCTAACCTTCTCTCTAAAAATTGATAAAAAGATATTCTTGAGTGAGGATATAAAGAAAAGTAATGTAAAATTTTGGAAATCAACAAAAGTGAAGAAATAGCTGATTGCCTACTAGCTGTAATATTTTATGTAAGCCTATCTCAAAAAATTATTTTAGTGGACTCAGTTCAAAATGTAAACAAAGATATTTTTTCTTGTGTTTTCTTGATTGTAAGTATCCCAATTGAAGTAATCAATGCAAGTACTGAACAAAACAGCCCTGGTCAGAGTTCCATCATAAAGTGTAAATGTCACCCATGGTAAAAACCAATCCAGTAACTTTGGAAAATGGTTGATAAATTAAAATGCTAAGTCATTAAAGAGCATTGAGTCCACATTTCACCATTTTGCCAGTTGAAATGAAAAGTTTTGTCAAATGTCTTGGTGATATTCAAATACATGTTTCAGGAGTTAATTTTTATAAGGGCCAAGGCAGCAACTATGCAAAGCAACTGTAATTTCTGATATCCCACTTTAGTGTGGAAAAATGAATGTGCTATAGAAAGAAGGTTTTATTTGATGGTTATTTTTCCCTTTGAGGGTAGGAAAGGAGAAATGACCTACTCATGACTTTCTGCTATAAGATCCTGAAGAAAATGGTCTCTTCTCACCATGCTGAAAGGCTATTGGTCAGGGACAAAGTGCAGATGACTGGGCTTTCAAGAAGTACACCCACTTTAATTTGGATACTTTCGTAAAAACAAATAGTGAATTTTGTGTTGGAGAAACCTTAGCAAAGAAAACCAGTTGGTGCATGCAGGGTCCCCGAAATACATTATTAACAGTAGATTTCAGGAGTTGAGCAAAGAAGCAAGAGACAAAGTCCACAGGAGAGCATGCAGAAAATGTAGGAAAGAAGAGGTACAGAAAAGAGAGTTTAAAATTAATGAAAATGAAAGTACAGGAGCAGGCTCTTGTGTAAACGGCATATGGAGTCAGCCCAGATTCCAGCAGAGTGTAAGAATGCTGACCCAGCCAGCGTGCATAAGGGCTTCTTCCCGCTCCCAAACGAAATTCCCACCGGCACCATCTGCCTGTAAATTGTTATGCTTTTCATTTAATTATTTAGTGCATTTGTTTATAATTTTTCTAAAGGGTCATTAAGTAATTCTTTTAAAAAATAATCTTTGCTTAGAGTTCTGGTTGATTTGGTGGAAGCAAAAATGCCTGTATGGTGCAAAACTCTATCTACAGTGTTTCTAGTTCCCAAACTGAAGTCCACACCTGAATCTGCCTGCTGTCGTACTTATGGTGAGATGAAATAACCACAGAGCATAAAATCTGTGGTCATAAAATGAATTGCAGTGAGATACAGATTATTTAAAATTAAAATTAGAAAAATTTCTCACGCACATATACTTTTTTTCTTTAATTATGTTGGCATCTCAATTTAAAAAGACCAGCAGTAACAAGATTTTGCACACATACACACATATGGACACACTCAGTTTATTTTTAGATTTTAAAAATCAGTATAATTCAAAAGACAAGATTGGAAATGTTTAACTGACCGCTAAAATATGTTATTAATATCTTAAAAAAATTTTCCAAATGTCATTAAGATAGTATTCTTCAAATGATATGCTCTATTTATTTTCAATATCAGCATAAAGCTCTAATGCCCATTATTGGGTTGCTTAAGGGTCATGGATTTTAATAATTCCATTTATAATGTTAGAAGTAAGTACCTGAATGTGAGTAGTTCATTTGGAGATTTTTTAATGCATACAGATTTCAAAACAGGTTGAAGTCTGACAAATCTCAGGTTCTGTTATGGTAAAAATAATCATCATGTACTCTCTACCAATTTTTCTTTAAGAACAATAAACTTCAATATAGAAATTCTATCATGGTATATTTCAGTAACTAACCCTCTGAATTTTTAATTTGGACAGTCAGCATTTTTGATGCTGATTACAGCTGCATTTTGCAACACTGCTGTCTCTAAAGCTGGTCTGGATTTGACAGTTTGAATCCTGTAGATAAGATGGGTAGACCAATCTAAGGGTCATAGACTCTTAGATTTAAAATCTATAATAATAAAAGTGTAATATGCAAATCGACTAAACGGCCGAACAGCAGAACGACCGGTCCAGATGACCACGTTATGACACCCACTGGTGCCAGGCCAGCCAAGGCGAGTGCATGCGATTGGTCAGGACCCTGCCATTGCCCCATGATCACCCTGCAGAGGGAGGCCCAGGCCACTGGCTGGTGGGGCAATCAATCGGGGGGTTCCACGAGAACCCCAGAGAAAGAGGCCCTGGCTACTGACCGGCGGTTGGCGGTGGGTGGGCGGGGCCTCCCTCTGCGGGGCGATTGATCGTGGGGCTCCTGGTGCTGTGAGAGGGCACAAGACAGGCTGAGGGACCCCCCCCCCAGTGCACGAATTTCATGCACCAGGCCTTTAGTGATAAATAAGGCAAAGAACAAAAATTGCCATTTTATATCTTTCTTCCACAATTTTTGTGTTTTGTGCCTAAACTTAACTGTTAGATCACATAAAGGATTACATTAGTTTTATTCATATATTAGTACACTATCTCCATATCTTAACCTATTCTCAGGGCATGCAGTATGAACTAGAATACAGTTCCTCCACTGGACTCTTAGAAGAAGTGCTGTTTCTATAACAGATACTTTTATGGATGCCTTTGTTAACTCTAGGACCCCCCTCACAGGACGATGTCCTGCAGAAGAGACCTAGGGTTTAACTAGGGCTGTGAGATTATACAACTCTACAGGGGCTCAAATAAACTATGGAAATGGAATGTCATGGAAGAACATCTAAATTGAGAAATATGACCAAATAAGTATGAAATAAAATCAGTAAGATCAATAAAGTCAATCAGGAAACCACAGAGCATGCATTCTGGGCTATGAAGCAGAACATTTTCCCTCAGTTGTAGAGAAATTGTCAGTAAGTGGCACAGATAAGACTAAAGCAAACAAGATCCAGCAATTCAGATATATGTTGTGAAAGGATGGCTTGGAAATTCTTCTCAGTATTCAACCACTTTATAATGTATTCGAGAGATAATACACTGAAGAGGAACGAAGGAAAGGCACATTTATTGAGCACTTATAATGACTAAGTTTCATGGGAGACAAATGATCCTCATGGTTGCTCCATGTTATAATTATTCAGGTTTATAGTTCAAGTGAATGAGGCTCAGAGAGACAGAGTCATTGTGACATATAAGAATTAGAGGCAGAATTCACAGCCATGGCTCTTTAATTTCGGATCCTGTGCTCATTCCAAAAACGCTATGCTCCCTGAGACGTAAACAGTCCCATACATGCCAGCAGAATGCAGCCAAGTTAAGATAAATAAGTAATTAGTGAATTAACTACATTAAAATATGAAAGATGCCCTTTTATATAACAAGTAATTCCTGTTAAGTCTCCAATATTTCAGACTTTGTTTCCTTAGTCTTCTTTCTCCTTCTCTCAACACATCTCATATGCTGTGTTTCTTGTGATTCTGTCCTAGCCCTTTTGTTTACACTCTGGCATCTAAAGTAAGTCTCTTAACTAGGTTCTGCTTAACTGATGTGCTGGCTTCACTAATGTTCACCATTCCTCAATGAAATATTTTCATTGACTCCCATGGGATGTTACACCATTGTATCTGGTAGGCTGCATTTGCTATTTTTCCTCCTACCAGTAGAGTTGTATGCTTATCTTGCCCAGTGGATTTTTGTTCCCAAACCTATTAGGCTAGTGGGGCACATTCTTTTGTGTATTTAAGTTATATATTATGCCAAATAAAATAAATTAATATAAGAATATAGAGTTATTTTTATAAAAATCACATTGAATGCATTGGAAAGTTTTGATATAGGAAATCATTTAAATTTTTTTTCTATTTAAAGGTAAAAAAGAGTAAGAAAAAATAATAAAGATCTGGAATTCTGTATTCAGATAGTTTTTCACAAATGTTTTGATATTCTTAGTCCACTTTAAAAACTTGAAACCAGAAAAAATTAAATAATGCATAGTGAGTATAGTTTATGCAAGAAGGATAATGGAAACAAAAAGTAGTAAGCCTCTTCTGAATAATTAGAATATCTATTGTGTTTTTTTAAGTTAAAATAATATGTTTAAAGTTTATAACTATTTCATGCTTTTACCTTTAGCTAACAAATTTAATTAAACAAACAGGGAAATTGAGGAAAGTTAATGAAGATTACAAAGAGGTGGGCAGTGTTTAGGAAAATCAACAAAGAATAGTTCAGTGTCCCAGACCTAGCAACAGTGAGAGACTCTTTACCTCCCCTTTACTTGAGGAGTCCCAGGGACAGTAGCCATATGGAAAGGGGCTTGCCTTTGGTGGAGGGCCGACTGAAGATGACCCCACATGGAGGAAGCCATAGAATAAAGCCACTGACCTCCTTTTCTCCTGCCTCTGATCTCCAGCTAGAGCCCTCCGTTGGATAGATTAATAGGATATGTAGTATAATCCATCACTTTTGTCTTTTACATCCACTCTGGATTTTTATATGGGGAAAAATTTGTACCCTCAACAGTGAATTCACATATCTGATTAGATAATGTAACATCTTGAGGAAATATCAATTAGAACATGTCACCATTTGTAAATCTAAAATGTTAGCTACATCATTGTTATTAATATAAGGTACTGTGATAAAAAAGGGGGGCAGCCAAAACCGGTTTGGCTCAGCGGATAGAGCGTCGGCCTGCGGACTGAAGGGTCCCGGGTTCGATTCCGGTCGGGGGCATGTGCCTGGGTTGCGGGCACATCCCCAGTAGGAGATGTGCAGGAGGCAGCTGATCGATGTTTCTCTCTCATCGATGTTTCTAACTCTCTATCTCTCTCCCTTCCTCTCTGTAAAAAATCAATAAAATATATTTTAAAAAAAGGGGGGGGGCAGTTAACAACAACTGACCTTTTTGGTACAATCCCCATTTATACACCTCATCACAAAGACAAAGTCTACAATCAGAACTTTATTCTTCTACCACATCTTCTGAGTTTCACTTCCTGTCTATCACCACGTGATTAAATGACATTCTTTTCCTAGAGGGATGCATCAAACCTTCATTCCTAAAACAAAATAAAATAAAAAACCCCAACCCTCTGAATCTTTTGGTGTTCCTGCTCTTCATCGAGTTACCTCAATTTTTCATTGACTTGGACTGTTGGACAGTGGTGTACATAGAGGCATCCCATTGAATCCTCTGGATTCCACCTACAGTTGTATTTGCACACACTTCTCCCCACCATTGGTAGCAGCAACTCAATTTCAGTATCCTTGACTCCCTTCTCTTCTTATTTTTTTAGCACATGAGAACCTCAAAATAGCTGTAGAGTTGGCTCAGCGTTCAATCTCTGACTATATTCTTTGATGGAAATATTGCTCTCTTGGATAATACGGCTTTCAAACCCTTTTAATTGCAGTGTTTCGAAACAAAGAGATAGAATTCATCAAATGTATTTCTTACTTTAACAGTGATAGGGACACTCCTACTTTCACTTTTGGTTTTGGACCCATAGATTTCTGCACAATATATTGACCACTGGTTTAAGGAATATAGCATGTTCTGCAGTACGGCATTTGATCTTGAAAGGAATTGTTTCTCAACTGGCTTTAGGGACTAAAGCATGTGTTAAGTGCAGTGATTTATATGAGAGTGGCCTTTTGTTGTACTTGCTTTGTTATAAAAGGTGTCCACCTGGTCTGAGGCAATGTTGTATGGGATGAAATGGTGGTGGGTAAGTCGTTCTGTAAGTCCAGGGAGGATGGGAGATGGATACCATTCTTCAGCACTTAAAATCACATCCGGGGCTAGGCTCAGCGTTCAGCCACATTCAACCCAAGACTAGGAGATGAAGGTGTTCCTTCAAAACTGCCATCAAGACTTTCTCGTTTTTCACTTGTTATCTAAATTGAAAAGTCTTGGTTTTCAATTCCTCTTTTTATCCTCTACAGCTCTCAGAAGCAGGCAGCTGACCCCATTTTCATTATTATTACTAATTCTGTCCTAACTGGTAAGTGTGGTGGCCATACAATCACTTGCATTTTGTCTTCCACCTGCATCTATCTCATTCCATGTCATCACCAGGGAAAATTTGAATAATCACGACATGCCACCCCATCCTGTGGCTTATCATTGTATCCCTTTCCCACAGCAAAGTGACTTTCTGTACACTCCTCAAAAACATGAACAAACCATGGTCAGATTTTCATTTGAAAGTCTGTTTGCTGGGACTATTTCTGGTACTACTTACTGTATATGTCAAGGTTCTCACAAAGGACAGAGGAAACCCATGGAGGAGAATTTGTTAAAGGGATTATTCATAGAAGTGTGGACCGCATTTAATGATGTGCAGAAAGGATAGCAAATGGATAGAAAGGCAGGCTGCAATAGGAAGATTGACTTTTTCTAGCCTCTTTAGTCTTGACTCTTTTGAAGGAACAAGGGAAGCAGAGCTGTAGGAAAAGGCTGCTTTCTTTTTTAGCTCCCAGACATCCATGAGACAGGAGTCCCATCTTTTTTAATTGGAAGAGAAATGGAAGAGGGAAGACAATCCTCTTTTTGTCCTTGCCTATGGAAGTAATCTGATGTGTGTATGCATACTTATATGTATATTTATTTTCAAAAACTAAGTTTTTAGTAGTTTTTGAGCTTTTCTTAAAAAGCATGTGCGTAGCCCTGACCAGTTTGGCTCAGCAGATACAGCGTCGGCCTGTGGACTGAAAGGTCCCAGATTCGATTCTGGTCAAGGGCATGTACTTTGGTTGCGGGCACATCCTCAGTGGGAGGTGTGCAGGAGGCAGCTGATCGATCTTTCTCTCTCATTGATGTTTCTATCCCTCTCTCTTCCTCTCTGTAAAAAGTCAATAAAATATATTAAAAAAAACAAATGTGTGTATCTTCAAGATACATTGGGTTGCCGAAACCGGTTTGGCTCAGTGGATAGAGCGTCGGCCTGCGGACTGAGAGGTCCCAGGTTCGATTCCGGTCAAGGGCATGTACCTGGGTTGCGGGCATATCCCCAGCAGGAGATGTGCAGGAGGCAGCTGATCGATGATTCTCTCTCATCGATGTTTCTTTTTTTTTTTTTTTTTTGAAGTGCCGATCATTTTAATAAAAGGAAAGTGACAAAGAAGTAACAAATTTAACCTATAATATATATACAAATCCTAATAAAAGAGACTGAAAATCACTCAATTAAGTGGTAATTCTTTACCTTTTCCTTTCCAAGCACCATCTTGGTTGTCAATTTACTTGGATGTCATCCTTGACTTTGTCTTACCTTCTTTTACCTCCAACCTCCCATCCAATCAATGACCAGTATCCTTCATTTATAACTTCTTTTTTTTCATTGTTGGTAGATTATTTTTTTAAATTTTGTTTTATTGCTTAGAGTATTACAAAGAATATTACATATGTCTCCTTCCCCCCCCCCCCCCCTTTGACCTTACCCCGGCCTCCCCTACCCCCCAGTGTCTTGTGTCCATTGGTTATGCTTATATGCATGCATACAAGTCCTTCGGTTGATCTCTCCCCACCCCTACCCCCTTTCCCCAACCGTCCCCGGCCTTCTTGCTGTAGTTTGACAATCTGTTCAATGCTACTCTGCCTATGTATCTATTTTTTTTTCTTTTTTTTTAAATTAAATCTTTATTGTTCAGATTATTACATTTGTTCCTCTTTTTTCCCCCCATAACTCCCCTCCTCCCAGTTCCCGCCCCACCCTCTGCCCTTACCCCTCCCACTGTCCTCATCCATAGGTGCACAATTTTTGTCCAGTCTCTTCCCGCATCTCCCACACCCCTTTCCCCCCCAAGAATAGTCAGTCCATTCCCTTTCTATGTCCCTGATTCTATTATGATCTCCAGATTATTTATTAACTTGATTATTAGATTCACTTGTTGATAGATGCATGTTTGTTGTTCATAATTTGTATCTTTACCTTTTTCTTCTTCTTCCTCTTCTTAAATGATACCTTTCAGCATTTCATATAATAATGGTTTGGTGGTGATGAACTCCTTTAGCTTTTCCTTATCTGTGAAGCTCTTTATCTGACCTTCAGTTCTGAATGATAGCTTTGCTGGAAAAAGTAATCTTGGTTGTAGGTTCTTGGTATTCATCACTTTGAATATTTCTTGCCATTCCCTTCTGGCCTGCAAAGTTTCTGTTGAGAAATCCGCTGACAGTCGTATGGGTACTCCCTTGTAGGTAACTGACTTTCTTTCTCTTGCTGCTTTTAAGATTCTCTCTTTGTCTTTTGCTCTTGGCATTTTAATTATGATGTGTCTTGGTGTGGTCCTCTTTGGATTCCTTTTGTTTGGGGTTCTCTGCGCTTCCTGGACCTGTAAGTCTATTTCTTTCACCAGGTGGGGGAAGTTTTCTGTCATTATTTCTTCAAATAGGTTTTCAATATCTTGCTCTCTCTCTTCTTCTGGCACCCCTATAATTCTGATGTTGGTACGCTTGAAGCTGTCCCAGAGGCTCCTTACACTATCTTCATATTTTCGGATTCTTTTTTCGTTTTGCTTTTCTGGTTGGGTGTTTTTTGCTTCTTCGCATTTCAAATCTTTGCCTTGATTCTTGTGCTCCTCTGGTCTGCTGTTGGGAGTCTGTATAGTATTCGTTATTTCAGTCCGTGTATGCTTAATTTCTAGTTGGTTCTTTATCATAACATTGAGGGTCTCATTAGATTTCTTGAGGATCTCCCTACATTTATCGGCGGCTTCTAGACAGTTCTTAAGAGACCTTAAAAGTGTGGTTCTGAACTCAATATCCTCCACTGACAGTTTTGTCCTGTTTCTTTGTCTCCGCATTTTTTATGCTTTCTTGGTGCACCCCTTAGTGGTCTTTGTGCGCAGTCTTGTTGTAGTTAAGCCTTGATTGTTGTCGGCAATACCAGGGGTGATTTGACCTCCAGGCTAACTGGCTATGAGAGTCAGCTGTGTCTGCAGTGGGAGAGCTTCTGTGCTGGATCTCTAGGGCGGTGCTAATCTAGCGTTTGCCTGAGGCTATTCGGCAAATGGCTCTGTGCAGGGCTTGGGCGGGGCAGGCCCCCGGGGATCTCCAGGGCGGGCCGGAGTGAGGAGCAGTTATGGCTGCTCTCAGTCCTGTTCCTAGGGGCTCTGCCTCACAGAGTCCCAGCAACCGCTGCAAAGCTCGGAGAGAAAGCTGCCTTCGAGTTCCGACCGAAGCCAGACAGTCCCGCTTCTCCCGTTTGAGTCTGGGTCCCTAGAGACTCGCCCAGATCTGGAGCTCAGAGTCTGAAACTCCCTCCTGATTGAAAACAACAACCGCGCCCTCTGCCTCCAGCCCGCTCCACGTGCACTCCGCACCTTAGTATTTCACTTCAGCACTGTGCCTCCTCTGAGTCTGGGTATGATAGTCTCTTTCCTCCTAGTTGTAGAATTTCCACTCAGCCAGCCTTCCTGTGGTTCTGGATGATGTCCGTTCTGTCTTTTAGTTGTTTTTTGAAGTGGTTGTTCGAGGCAGCAATCTCTGGCGTTAACCTATGCTGCCATCTTGGTTTCCTCCTCTCATTGATGTTTCTGACTCTCTATCTCTCTCCCTTCCTCTCTGTAAAAAATCAATAATATATATTATATATATATATATATATATATATATATATATATATAATATATATATATAACGATACATTGGGTCAAGGAGAAGAGGCTAAAATCAATGAGGTTTTTCTTCATATATAGAAACTAATATGGGTTGATTATTGATACATGCCAAGAAATCGATAAGAAAATATTTAACAGAATAAATACATGGAGCACTATAAAGAATGTTATGATTTTCTCATTGATAATTAAAATCAATTTATAATTCCCTCTTTCTATATATAAGGACTTGCCTTTGGATAGTGTTCCACATGTACACATAGAAAAAACACTCTATATGTATTTCATAGTTTATAATTGTTTAAAGTGTTTGTTTTTTAAAAATTCTCACCCGAGGATATTTTCTCCATTGACTTCTAGGGAGAGTGGAAGAGGAGGGGGAGGGGAGAAGAGAGGGATAAGCATTGACATGAGAGAGACATATCGGTTGGTTGCCTCCTGCATGCACCCCTACATGGGCTGGGGAACATGAAACTAAGATATGTGCCCTTGACTGGGAATCGAACCTGCGACCCTTCGGTCTGCAGGCCAATGCTCTAACCACTGAGCATTTGCCAGGGCTAAAGTGTTTCTAAGCAGAATAGCACAAACACTTTGCCATCAGCAATAGTCTGTATTTTTGTAACTATGAAGACTATTTTGTAATACAAATCATAGTGTGAGATGTTTTAAATGAGAACCACTCCTATAAAGCTCTTTGTCAGACACACACACACACACACACACACACAATTTTAAATGTTTGGATTACTCAATTTAAGTTTACTTGAAAATTTAAATTGTGATTTTGCTAATGCAAGACAACTTTCAAAATAAACACACTAGTTATTGACTACAATTTGACCAAACTAGGCTGTTTCAAAATTGTGATATCAATCAGTTTCTTGAAAAATCATTGCTAAATCTGATGCATGGAATTGCATTTTTAATTTTAGAGAATTTAATTTCTTGGTTTAATTACTCTGCATTGCTCAGGTTATACAAGAATCCTGATGAGTTATTTTTATTTATAGTGCTCCCATTCAAGGTGCTCATAATTATATCTCAGCGCAATGGAAACACGCAGTTCTATTTCAGTGCCTTTAAGTTTTTTGAAATTCAGCTTTCACCGAAGGTTAAAGAACTGTTTTTAAAGATAAAAAATGTTATTTGCTGACATGACAAATAAGGAAATTTGCACATACATATTACAAAGTCATTACAAATGGGTGAAGTTATCACTCCTATTTGACAGTCACTCAGGTTCAGAATTATTAAACACTTGTGAGTACCTTCTGTGTAGGTGCATTTCCCCATGACACCTTCTTGTAGTGCTCAGAAATGTATACATTTGAGGTTTTAACAATACAAAAGAAAGTCTCCTTTGGTAGGCACCTGTGAGCACTGTGACTACGTTTCAGGTCCTTTAACCTGGCCCGGAAGACCTTTCATGGCCTCCCCTCCCAGCACCGCTCTGGTCACTCCCCCGGGCGCATCTCTGTGACAGCTGTCCTGACCTTCTTTCAGCTTCTCAGAACACCTCGCTCTCTTTGGCTTTTGGTCTTCTTCCATGCTTGTTTCTCTGCCTCCTTGATCTTACTTGCCTCTAAACTGTCACCTTTTTACTGAACCTAATCCAAATTATCTTTCAGGCACCAGCATAAATGTCATGTTACTCCTTTGATGGTGCCCAACAAGTACTTATTAAATACATTATCTGGTCCCACTTGGCGAGGTTAGGTTATCTTGCTACATGTTCGTATAGCCCCTTCAAATTCTATCCCAGTACTGGTCAACCATCACTGTGACTTCTTACTTAATGTAACTGTCTCTCTTGCAGCGTATTTACCTCAGAAAAGGCCAGGGAATAACTGTGTTGTTTTTCCTTCAAATTCTACCACCTTGTCACCCAGACTTCTCTGTAATTGATGCTCATATTCATTTGGGTAAATGAGTCATTGACCAAATCAGACTCATCGTGGATCACAAAATGCTTGAATGAGCAGTAGAGAAGAGACAAGGAAGTGAGTGGGCAGAGACCTCAGCTTGTTACAAATAACACAGCATGTTCTGGCATATCCCAGGAGGACCAGCTCGATGTGTGGAGACTTGGAGTGGTGTAGAAGCTGTGTTCCTGTGCAGTGTGAGCCTGGCGTGGCCACGCCACTTCAAAGCTGATATATCAAATGGTCTTTATGTTAAAAGAAATCCCAGAAAAGCATTAGCAGTCTGCACAGTCTGTCCATGGCACGGCAGCTCCGGGGCGGCTGAAAATGCTCTGGTTGGTTCACACAGTTGATTTTTCTGCCTGGAAGTTATGTCAGTCAGTGTTCAGAGGGCATATTTTTTACACTAATGAAATCAAGAATTGAAAGACTCCTCAGGCCAGAAGTGACCCATGCAATGACGGAAACGTAGCAATGAAAGATATATATGCGAAAGAAATAATTGTCGATTTGGTAACTATAATTTCCCACTTGGTTTAAATGAGACTCGCCTGGCTCATTCAATCAGCATGTGAACCAGGGCCCCGCGGCAGGCACTGCCAGGCTGATCCATGCTGCCTGCGCGTGGCTCTCTGCATCTTAAACATTCCTTTTCATTTCTGCCTTTCCCATTCCTCATGCCAAACACTTTCATCTTTACATCTAGTATGGGTTTTGTTTTGTTTATTTTTGGTCAATACTATAAGAACAACAAATCACGCCCAATAGATTCTCGAATTTATTCACAACAGACTTTATAAAAGGTATCTCAAGTGTGGGGGTGAAGGTGGAGACTGTTAGCAACTTGTCAGAAGGATAGTGAATTAAATTGGGATTTGTGAGTCTTAACGAAGGAGCCCCATCAAGCAATCATTTCCAGCAGAGGCGTGGGCAGTGAGCGCATCACAACTTCTGTGCCTGTGGGAACTCAGGCCGAGAACCCCACTTATTATTTTCATTTTCTTAGGAAAATCAACTACTGATGCTTTGAGGAACAGAATACCAATGAGAATATTTCAGGCATGAAGGTAATTTAGAGGGTGAAGCAACAAAAATATCATCATCAAGTCTGTTGCTTACAGCAAATTAGCAGGTGGCCCCGAGAATGAGAGAGCTGACAAACGCTGTGCATTCATGAGCCCAGTTCCCCAAGGTGCAGCGAGAAAACATGCTCATCACTGAAGGCAGGCACAGCTTCTGGACATTTCGGCACTTATTTATAAAACAGTGAAATAACTCTTGCTTTAATAGGAATACGAGCTGAAGCTGGGTAATAATTTTTCTTTCTGATTTAGGTTGCTTTTAGCTCTTAGTTCAACACTGACTAGAAACAGACAGAAATCAAGCCAAACCATTACTCAGATCCATTTTCTGACAGGTATAAAGCCACTTTACCTTATGAATGACAATTCAAAGAAGTTTACAGGTGATTTGACCACCTTCGCAAGTTACATAAATGCAATTTAGGAGCTACTTATATTGCCAAATTGGACAAGGTGCACTTTTCTGAGTTTACATAAAGTATTCTGCAAATTGTTGTTTTCGTATTCTACCCCCAGACTTCTCAACACAAGATCTCTGATGGGTTTACTTTCTTTTAGTAGGAAAAGATTGATGGGATGGAATGAAGGATTCCATGTAAAAGATGAACATCGGTGAACAGAAACAGACTTCAAACTGACTTTCATTAGCAGAAGCCAAAAATGATACATCTACAATAATTAAAACAGTGTGATGCTGGCATAAACAGATCAATGAAACAATTTGCTTAGTCCTTAAAGAGACTCTGATGTGATGCATATAATAAAATGAACATGAATGGGTTATTAAAAAATATCATTGGGGGTAATTAGTTATATAGCAAGCACACACAAGCACATCTACACACACATTCCTTAGAATTTTTATCAGACCTCCAGTGAAAAAAATATTCTGAGCTAAGTTAAAATATATACTTACATCTATACTAATAAAAGAGAAAAATGGTAATTGGCATATGGCGCTACCCTTTTCATCGGCTAATCAGGGCTATATGCAAATTAACTGCCAACTAAGATTGGCAGTTAACTGCCAACAAGATGGCGGTTAATTTGCATATGTAGGCACAATGCAGGGAGGTGGAAGGGAAAGCAGGAAGAAGCCCCTTGCCACTGACAGTGATCGGAAACCCAGGTGGGAGCTAAGAGCTGGGGGGTAGGGCAAAGGCAGCCCTGGGGCCGCCTTTGCCCTGCCCCCCAGACATGATCGGAGAATCAGGTGCCTTTTCTGCCCGGGCCAGTGATAGCAGGAAGTAGGGGTGGAGCCAGCGATGGGAGCTGGGCACGGTTGAAGCTGGCAGTCCCAGGAGCTAGGGGTCCCTTGCCTGGGCCTAAAGCGAAGCCCACGATCGCGGGGCCGCTGCAGCTGCGGGTCCCCGCTGCCCGGGCCGGACGCCTCAGCCAGAGGCGTCCTGCAGGGGCAGGGGTGGAGCCTGCGTGATCGCGGCGCCCCCCGCTGCCACTGCAGGTCCCCGCTGCCCGGGCCGGATGCCTAGGCCAGAGGCGTTAGGCCTGGGCAGGGGCGGAGCCTGCAACCGCGGGGAGCTGGGGGTCCCCTGCCCAGGCCTGACACCTCTGCCAGAGGCCTCAGGCCTGGTCAAGGGGCCAATCCGGTGATTGGTGATTGGAGGGTGATGAGGGTCAACTCCTCTGTCAGAGGCGTCAGGCCTGGGAAAGGGGCTGATCCTGCGATTGGAGGGTGATGGGGGTCAACGCCTGAGGGCTCCCAGTATGTGAGAGGGGGCAGGCTGGGCTGAGGGACACTCCCCCCCACACACACCCAGTGCACGAATTTCGTGCACCGGGCCCCTAGTTTATATATAAATTAGAAGCCTGGTGCATGAATTTGTGCATGGGTGGGGTCCAGGAGGTTGGCTGGCCAGCCTGCCCCCAATCAGGGTGGGGAGGGCCGATTGGGGGTGGGGACAGCCAGGGGGAGGGCAGCTCCCTCTGTGGTTGGTGTGATTCTCTTAATTTGACCTCTACTTTCTGAGACTGAACCTGGGTTTTCCCGTCACTCCTTGACTGCATTCATGTGCTTTTGATTTGGGCATGGTAACCTCACTCAGACGTTTAAAGCTCCTGACTTTGAGCTGGCATGTCAGTTACCATCTCCTTCCCCCACCCCTTCCTCCTTCTCACTCTCTTCCTTCTTCCCCCCCTTCCTCCAGCCAGGTTTACTGAGTCAGTAGGTGACTCAACCTGAATGTTGACTCACTAATCAAATCAGTGGACATTTATTAATTTGTCTCACAAAAAGGCTCACAACAAAGGTGTTGGGGGCTGACTGGGGGCCAGGCTGGCCAGGGTGGGGTGGGGGGGTGTAATCAGGGCCTGGATCATGCCAGTTGGCTGCCACAGTGCACGTCATAGCCATCGGTTGTTCTGGTTGTTTTGCCATAATGGTCACTGGGCTTTTATATATATAGATTGTAGCTATCAAAAAAAAATACAACTATATTAGGCTTATAAATAGTAAGGTATTTCTAATATTTAAAAATCTCCAGAGTAAATAATATGTGTTAGTATCCTTAGGCACAAAAAATTTATCTTCTGTAAATCAAAGGCACTGTGAAAAATTAAAAAAAATGACAAGCTTAAGAAAAACATTTAAATTTATGACAATAATAGTTAATGGAGAGATATTTAAGATATATGTCATATAAATCTTGAGAAAAAGCAGTAAAAACAAAATAAAATAGGAAAATGATGTGGATTTTAAGAGAAAATGAAATACTGGTAATTATTAAACTTAAGAAAAGATAAATTAACCAGTAATTAAAATATATCAGTTCAATACCAGTCAAAATCTTCCTGCAGATTGAGTGCATTAAGGGGCAGAAAAAGGATGAGTGTACTTATAGCCTGCTCCATCCTTACCTACTCACCTAGCTTCATCCTTACCTACTCACCTGGCTCCATCCTTACCAACTCACCTGGCTCCATCCTTACCACCTCACCTGGCTCCATCCTTACCACCTCACCTGGCTCCATCCTTACCTACTCACCTGGCTCCATCCTTACCACCTCACCTGGCTCCATCCTTACCACCTCACCTGGCTCCATCCTTACCTACTCACCTGGCTCCATCCTTACCAACTCACCTGCCTCCATCCTTACCTACTCACCTAGCTTCATCCTTACCTACTCACCTGGCTCCATCCTTACCACCTCACCTGGCTCCATCCTTACCACCTCACCTGGCTCCATCCTTACCTACTCACCTGGCTCCATCCTTACCAACTCACCTGCCTCCATCCTTACCACCTCACCTGGCTCCATCCTTACCACCTCACCTGGCTCCATCCTTACCAACTCACCTGGCTCCATCCTTACCACCTCACCTGGCTCCATCCTTACCACTTCACCTGGCTCCATCCTTACCACCTCACCTGGCTCCATCCTTACCACCTCATCTGGCTCCATCCTTACCTACTCACTTAGCTTCATCCTTACCAACTCACCTGCCTCCATCCTTACCACCTCACCTGGCTCCATCCTTACCACCTCACCTGGCTCCATCCTTACCAACTCACCTGGCTCCATCCTTACCAACTCACCTGGCTCCATCCTTACCAACTCACCTGGCTCCATCCTTACCAACTCACCTGGCTCCATCCTTACCACCTCACCTGGCTCCATCCTTACCACCTCACCTGGCTCCATCCTTACCAACTCACCTGGCTCCATCCTTACCACCTCACCTGGCTCCATCCTTACCAACTCACCTGGATCCATCCTTACCAACTCACCTGGTTTGACTGTGCCCTTCATCGGCCACAGCTCCTGCTGTCACTTTCTATGCAGCAACTCCCTCAGGTTTCAGACAGCCACTCCCCTAGAAAAGCGGTGGCACAGCTTTCTTATGTGGCCAGCCTCAGGGTACTACACCATGTCTGTGAGTTATCCTTAACATTTCCCCACATCTTCATAAGGAGTGCCTCATTACCCTACTGAGTTTAGCATTAGTTTCCTGTCAGTATACATCAGGATAAATAGGAAAACCTTTTTTTGTGGTTGTTGTTATAGGAACTTGACATTGTCCTCTGAAAATTATATTTTGGCCCATATTCCAATTTGAATTCCTTCACAGGCTTTATGATCTATCTACAAAAATTTAAATAGATGTTAATTTAAACATTAAGTCAGTGGTTCTCCACCTTCCTAATGCCGCGACCCTTTAATACAATTCTTCATGTTGTGGTGACCCCCAACCATAAAATTATTTTCGTTGCTACTTCATAACTAATTTTGCTACTGTTATGAATCGTAATGTAAATATTTGAGATGCAGGCGACCCCTGTGAAAGGGTCGTTCAACCCCCAAAGGGGTCGCAACCCACAGGTTGAGAACCATTGTAGTAAATCAACAAAGAAATTTATTTTTCATTACATTAATTTCTTTTGCTACAAGGAGTGGAAAAGTAGTGTTTACTATTTCATTACTTATAGTTTGTATTAATTTTCAATTATCAAAATTTTAATCTTAAGGTATTACTAATTCAGAATATATATGATCTTTAGAGTAAACTGCAATAAAGTAACACTAAGCATTGTTAACATGTATTGGGAAATAAACTTTTTTTAGATTTCACTAACACCACCAAAACAAAGATAAACATGCACTAAGTAACTGGACACCACAGTTCAGGGACAGAGGAGAGGACCATTAAAGTAGAAATTTTGTAGAAACACTTCAGTATAGCAAAAGGAACAAGAAAAATATGAAGTCAACATATATCAACTGACAAAAATTCCACCTGGAGCCCTGGCTGGGTTTTCTCAGTGGTTAGAGTGTTGGCCCGAGGACCAAAGGTTTGAGGGTTCGATTCCTGGTTAAGGGCACTGTACCTCCTTGCAGGTTCTATGCCTGGTTAGGCGCTTGTGGGAGGCAACCATTCGCTATATCTCTCTCATATCAATGTTTCTCTCTTTCCCTCTCCTCCCACCCTTCCACTCTCTCTAAAAATCAATGGGAAAAATATACTTGGGTATACTTGAGGATTAAAAAAAAATTCTACCTGGAAAAATAATCATAAAACAGAAGTAAACGAAACAATGACAGTTAAAATGGAATTAAGTATACTCATAAAAGCATTTAACAATATGAAATACCACCTTCATTTATAAATTCAAAAACTAAGAATAGAAATGAACAACAACAAACCCCAGAGAGCTAATTGAACAAAGAGATGGAAAAAAAAAGATGAAATGATGCAAGAAATAGGTAATAAATTACAAGATATTCAAAGAAGAATGGACTGAAGTTAATGTTAGTTATGGGCATTGAAGAAAGGCAGGCTGCCAAACAAAAGAATAAACATGAGGTTTTTAAAAAAGAAGCAAAAAATGTAAAGTGGAAAGTAGTGGAAATGGCAGACAGGAAAAGAAGGAATAACATTATTTTAATACCTGAAGAATAAAACAAAACAATGCAACAGAAATATTTTAAACTCCAACCTAAGAAAACTTTCTACACTTCTACTCACATACACATGTGCACACTAATGCTATATGTGTGTGTATGTATTCATTATGTATATATAAACACATGCATGCACAACACATATCTTCTGAAGTTAGTATCATCTTGTTTAATGAAAAACAGTTGTATATTTCCACTAAGAATAAGGCAAGTATGCCCACAATCTCTGCTACTAATCAGCATTTTAAAGATGCAAATATTAATCAATATAATTGGTCAAAAGAAATAACTTAGAGGCTTAAGAATAGGTAAAGAAGTGAAACCATCTTTTTTTTTTTTTTTTTTTTTTTTTTGCAGCTGACATGAACATATATCTGGAAAACTCTAAAGAATCTAAAGAACCAATGATGAAACTAACTTAAAAAACCCCGGTATGTTATTAGGATATGTAATGAACAGGTGGAACCAGTTTGAGGATGAGTTGAGGAAATGTTTGAAATATTTCTGAAGGACATAAATGTAGACTTGAACAAATGGAAACATTTTCCTTGTTCTTAATAGGGTAACACAGCATTATAAAGATGTCTTTACTGTCCAAATTATTTGCTAAATTTTAACTCAGTAACCGCAGAAAAGAAAAATAACAGCAATTGTTTTTCATAGAGTTAGAGTCCAGTCGTGGGCAAACTACGGCCCGCGGGCCGGATCCGGCCTGTTTGAAATGAATAAAACTAAAAAAAAAAAAAGACTGTACCCTTTTATGTAATGATGTTTACTTTGAATTTATATTAGTTCACACAAACACTCCATCCATGCTTTTGTTCCGGCCCTCCGGTCCAGTTTAAGAACCCATTGTGGCCCTCGAGTCAAAAAGTTTGCCCACCCCTGAGTTAGACTAAGACGACAACTTCATGTGAAAAAGGAACTGTAATATAATACAGAAAATAATTAAAAACTATGAGAGGATAAGCAGCACTAGATATTACTATAAATTATAACTCAAATAGTTTGATACTGGTATATGGATAGACAAACAGAATTGTGCAATATTATAGAAAGTCAAAATATATATTCAAATATGGAAATTTATTATGTGATAAAAGCTGCAGATGAACTTTACAATAAACTGTGCTTTAAAACTGAGGAGACACTTACAAAAACATAAAATTAATTCCATAGTAAAGTTTAATGCATTATTCCCCAAAAGTATAAACAAAGGACCATAAGGAATAAATTATAATGCCACTTAAAATATAATTTAGAAGAAAATGTCACAAAAGAAAGAGAATAATGTTGCTTATTGATAAATGTTATAGGTCAAGAAGTAAAACATGGGTATGTCCCATTATAGACACTATAAGAATGCATACAAATGCATCCATAAATTCAAGTATAGATAAATGAAGAAGAAGAGATTTTTTTCTTACTGTAGAATACTGGGTAGTAAATGCAGAAGCAACAATTGTGTTAAAAAATTACCAGGTTTCAACCATCTACACTAATAAAAGGGAAACATGCAAATTGACCATCCCTCTGCTACATCCACCAGCCAATCAGGGCAAGTATGCAAATTAACCCAACAAAGATGGCGGCGGCCACAGAGCTGGAGGCTTGTGTTGCCCCCAGCGACAGAGGAAGCCAAGCTTCTAGCCCGCCCTGGCTGCCGCTGAAGGAGTACCTGGGAGTCGGGGCAACCCAGGCTTCCAGCTGGCCCTGGCCTCTGCTCAAGGAGGGGCTGGGGGCCGGGGTCTCTAGGGGGGCGTGGCCAGCCTGAAAACGGCCCTACGTCCCTCACCCAGGCTGACCAGGCACCCCAGCGGGAACCCCCACCCTAAAGGGGGCAGGGCCAGCCTGTAAATAGTCATCAGCCCCTCACCCAGGCTGGCCACTCCCCAAGGGAACCCCCACCCTGATCGGGGACACCCTTCAGGGAAAACCAGCCAGCCCCCACCTGTGCACCAGCCTCTATACTAATAAAAGGGTAATATGCTAATTAGACTGGGAGACCTTCCAGGAGACCTTCTGGGCGTTCTTCTGGACAAAGCCATGGTGGCGGGGCAACGTAGAGGCAGTTAGAGGCCAAGAGGGGATGGCAGTTGTGGGTGATCCGGCTTTTGGGGGGGGGCCGTTGGGGGTGATCAGGCTGGCAGGGGGGCAGTTGGGGGTGAGCAGACCAGTAGGGGGCCAGTGGGGGTGAGCAGGCCATCAGTGGGGGTCAGTTGGGGGTGATCAGGACTGGGGGGGCAGTTTGGAGTGAGCAGGCCAGCAGGGGGGCAGTTGGGGGCAAGCAGGCCAGTGGGGAGGGAAGGTAGGGGCAAGTTGGCCAGCGGGGGGGGGGCAGTTGGGGTGAGCAGGCTGGCAGGGGGGCAGTTGGGGGCGAGCTCACTGGCACAGGGGCAGGTGGGGGTGATCAGGCTGGTGAGGAGGCATTTGAGGGTGAGCAGGCCGGCAGGCAGAATGGTTATGGGCAATTAGGCAGGCAGGCAGGTGAGCGGTTAGGAGCCAGCAGTCCCGGATTGCGAGAGGGATGTCCGACTGCTGATTTAGGCCTGATCCCTGTAAACTGGCAGCGGGTCCCAGATTGGAGAGGGTACAGGCTGGGCTGAGGGCCCCCCCCCCCGTGCACAAATTTTGTGCACCGGGCCACTAGTCATAGTTATAATTTATTCAGACGATAGAGATCAATTGAGGCTAAAACTAGTGGGTGAAAGTTAGATGAGAAATAGGATATTTACATGGTTTCAAAATATCTCCACCAAAAGTGCTCATTAAATTATGAGAAGATGCTCACTTGATAGGTGAGAAACCTGATAGACATCACCCTAATCAAGTGGTCAAAGTTAACTTCACCAGTGTAGAGAAAAACCAACATCATTTAATACATGATATGTTGCACTTAGTAGGATATCATCACTTCTGTGATATTCCTCCTACAACACATAACCTTAATCCTATTATAAGGAAGTATCAATCAAACCCAAATTGAAGGACATGATACAAAATAACTGTCCTAAATTCCTCCAAAAATGACATTTGAAAGAAAAAAAAAAGGCTGAGGAATTTTAAGATTACAGGTAAAGAAAGAATCATGACAAATAAATTCAATGTGTGATCCTGAATTGGACCCTGGACTATTATGTAAAGAACAATATTATGACAAATTGTGAAATCAGAATGTGGAGCACATATTCATAGCATTTTTTCAATATTAAATTTCATGATTTATACAATTTTCTGTGACTACATAAGAAAATATATCTGATTTTTGGAAAATAAACACAGAAGTGTTTACCAGTAAAGGAGCATGATATGTCAAACTCAAATGGTTCAGAAGAAATTATATACATATATATATATATATATATATATATATATATATATATATGGTGTATGTTGTGCACATATATAGAGACAGAGAAGAGGAAGAGAATGATAAAGAAATGTGGCAAATATTAATAATTAGTGAATTTGGCTGAAGAATATGTAGGGTGTCTAGTAAAATTCAGGACACCTAGTTAAATTGGAGTTTTAAACAAACAAAAAGTTATCTTTAGGATAAGTCTGTCTCAAATATTGCAGTTGACATATTTATTCTAACTAAATTATTGTTTATTTGCAACAAATTTTGAGTGCCGTGTGTGTGTGTGTGTGTGTGTGTGTGTGTGTGTGTATATGCCTCTAGTACATATATATTTTGCTAATTCTGACAGCTCCATCTACTCCTATTATAGTAGGGTCAGTAAGGCTAATTAATTTCTCCAAGATATTATAATGTAGCAAGATTCCTATAGTATATTGTTAAAGGTAATCTTATCAGTACAGTAAATGAAATATCAAAGATAGTTCTATGAGTTGATTTTCTTCACTCTTCATTCCATCAATATAATCCACAGTCATTCAAATTTTATTATAGTAGGAAGTGTCATAAATTAAATATTAAAGCTATCTTTTAGGTTAAATGAAGTGAGTTTCTGAATCTATACCTATAATAATTAATTATTACAAATCTTTCCCACCTAAATTCATTGGAGTTAGATTCATAAACTATCAACAGAACAGATATCAAGCAAAATTGTCAAATAAAAACTTTTCAGAAGTAGTCCTCACAGGGTAGTTAATACTAAATAAAATGGAATATGAAGAATTTGTGTAATTTAAAGTAGGAAGTAATATGAATATTTCATTCTCTATAAAATGATGTTAAATAATCATTTTGTTTTCAGAGAATACACTACCTACTGCTTCAACTTTTAAATTCTCATTTGTTACTTTAAAAGTCTGACATTTGCCTGTGGTGAGAAACCCAGTCTGCTAATTACTACAATTAATTTGGATAGTGACTTTACCTTTGTAATTAGGAAATATCAGCAGATGTTTTAAACAAAGCATTTTGAATCTAAAAATATCAACAAATATATACATGCTTTTACATTTTTATTTAAATATGCCTATATATAAAATGCCTATGTAAATTTGTGAGCAAGTAAAATTTTCTGAGTGCTTTTTCTTTTTATATATTTATACATACACATTCTCTCTCCCACAGGGTAATGTAGTAACTTTCAAAATATCTTCAAAGGTTTTAAAAAAATGTATATATTTAACTTCCTTTTAAAAATGTTGCACTTTAAGTTTAAAAATTAGAATCAACTGATTTTTAACTGAGGAGAATCAGACTCCACTAAAAAGAAATTATTTTTTTAGAGCGAGACCTTGGCAGACACACTCCTTGTCACCAGCAGGAGGGCTGAGAGGGCATCTTGTTTCTCACACAGACACGGGTTGTGCTGCTCAGCTCTGCAGGAGGGCAAAGGGCCAAGACAGCCACCAACCTCCCAACATCATGTTTTATTTTTATAAAGTCTTCATTTTCGTCAGGCTTGAGAAAGTAAAATGCAGCACTTAACCCCATTTCTAGACATTAAGTGCCCAAGTATGCATGTATATGTCATCTCCCTGCTGGTTCAGGTAAGGAACGGCCATTTAAGAAATGCTTATTGCCTCTTTATTGTAGGCAAAAGGCGGCGCAGTGTTGGTGACACCTGTGCTAATTTGCTTTCTGGTTCTAACACAGGGAAAGCTTCTTCCTGCTGCTGGGCAGTTTACCGTTTCAAAGAATCAAATTTTCTTTTGTATTTACTTTACCAAAATGAGTCGAGGATGGTAATCATCACTTCATCGTCTTCATCATATCTGTATACATTTCCATTCTTGTATCTTGAGTGATATGAAGAATGGACTTTGCTATTAGGATGGGGTTTCATTTCCACTGCTCTGTAAACCAGACAAGGGTTAAAACAATGTCCTATAGAGATTGCATCAAAAAATGTGCTCCCAATATTTCCTGTAAAGCTGGCTTTGAAGCCAGAGGAATTCTTAAGTTTGGCATATATAGGTAACACACTAACATTGAGCTCTTACCCCTGTGTACACCAACTTTCTGTGCACAGAAGTGCAAGCCTTAATAAGTCATAGAAGTCAGCTCTATATACAAAGGCCAAAACTTTTATCATTGGGACAAGTTTCTCCAAATCAATGGCTGGATTCTGTTCTCACATTGTGTGCTCTATACACACATTCATTAGTAATTTTGCTCTATGAAACTGCTATAAAAACATACTCATTGTCAAGGGGAATTTTGAAACCAAAACACTCTGAGAAACATGTTTCTCCTTTTGCCCTGTTTTGTAAAGACTTTCCCCCGTTATGTTTTCCATTAATATCTCTAGATTATGATACACAACATTATTGTGGATCAGGATTTATAAGTTAACATACTATTTAAAGCCATTAGAAAAAGTGCAGACTGTGGTTGCCCTTTTTATGAGAATGAAGATTGAAGGCAGCTCCTTCCAAAAGCACTAATGTACTTCAAACAATGATGCAATATGTACATAACCTTGTTACGAATGATAATATAGAAGATACTTGGATTTACTGTACAAATATGTCTCAGTTTTATTTCCTGAAAAATATATACAGGAGGCATGTGGAGTTTTGTTTTTTCCATTTGGTATCTAAATGACATGGCCTGTAAATAAACCTACATGCTACTCAGAACTGAGATAAATTTGGCAGTTATCTCAGTCTCACAAAAAGTATAAAAAACTATGAAGAATCATTTAAGACCATAAATGGTGTCCCTTTACACTAACCAAATTCAGTATAAACATTCTGCTTAAGTGAGGACTAATTAAACTGTTTTACTCTCAAAGAGCCATCTCGTCTATAAATATTAATTGAGCATCTAATTATTTTTAAAGAAGTCTGTGGGAAACAAAGTAGACTAAGCCATAGTCTGTCACCTTGGAGCTTTCCATATGGAGAAGACTATTTAATCATGTCAGTATAAGAGTATCGGTTTCCTATTACTGCCCTGAAAAATTAGCAAGAACTTAGTGGCTCAAAGCAATACAGATTATTATCTTAAAGTTCTGGAATTCAGAAGTATAAAACGGGTTGGCAGCCTTTGTTCCTTCCAGAGGCTCTAGGGGAAAATCTATTTCCTTGCCATTTTTAGCTTCTGGAGTTCTCTTGCATTCCTTGGCTCATGGCCTCTTTCTCTGTCTTCAAAGGCAGCAGCATAACATCTTTAAATCTCTGTCTCTGCTTTTGTCATCACATCTCATTCTCGGACCATCCTGCCTCCCTCAGATGACCTTTATGATCACACTGAGCCCACAAAGATAATCCAGGATAATCTCTCATCTCAAGATCTTTAGTCACATCTGGAAAGTCCCTTTTGCCATGTAAGGTGATTTATTCACAGTGGGTATCTTTTTTTGTGGGGTGGGGAGACCTATTCTGCCTAGGACACAAAGTAAGCATCTTAAGTACTAGAGCATGGATACAGAATTGGAATATAAAAATCTAAAGACGAGGGAAGGCTTGGAATGGGATAAGAGGAGCAATGCAGAGAGAGTGGTACCCTGGAACACTTAGTACTACTTGAATGTTTGGGACTTATTAGGGGCATATGAAGAGAGGCAGGTGTTGCTAACAGAGCGACCTATACTAGTCTCTGACATAATGTGTTTGTGAGAATTTTGAGCAGGACAGTAAGTCCATTAGATCCCTCTTTTGGGAATATAATCTTGGCAGTAATAAAGAGTTATGTGATAAGTGCTCATCTTGGTTGGCCATGGGGGATGCCAGACAATCAACTGGAGTTAAGGGAAGACATTTTTAAATTTTTACTCATTGCTACATTAATTTTAATTTCTAATTATGTTTGTTGTATAGGTGTAAAAAATTAGGAGTAGCAAAACATGAATAACATCTATATATATAAAAGCCTAAGTGACTGAACAACTGGTCGACTGGTTGCTATGATGTGCACTGACCACCAGGGGACAGATGCTCAACGCACAGCATTGGGCTCCCTCCTGTCTGGTTCAGGCCTATGGGGATTGGCCTGCCTCCTGTCTAGATCAGGCCTGCAGGGATCAGGCCGAAACCAGCTCTCTGACATCCCCTGAGGGGTCCTGCATTGGGAGAGGGCAGGCCAGGCTCAGGGACCCCACTGGTGCATGAATCCGTGCACCAGACCTCTAGTAAATATATAATATACATACATTTACAGTGCATGTACTGTTTTTGTTTGTTTTATTTCAACTTCTAAGTGAATCAAACCCACAAGAACAACAATAATAATAGTGATGCCCTGTCCTAATGAGATTAAAGGTGACTGATCCAGGGTACACCTCAGATTGGGGAGATTGGGAGCTCAGTCAGAAACTTCAGCAGCAGAAGTGTCAGATGTTAAATATCCTATTATATATCATCTACCACTTCATAGAGGTAAAAGTTATAGAATGTTGTGAATTGTATGTAATTATTTTTTATTTTATAGCTAGGAAATCTTGATTCTGAGATAATTGAAAATTTAGACCTAAATGATATCAGTGATGGCGAACCTATGATACGCGTGTCAGAGGTGACATGCAAACTCATTATTTTGGTTGATTTTTCTTTGTTAAATGGCATTTAAATATATAAAATAAATATCAAAAATATAAGTCTTTGTTTTACTATGGTTGCAAATATCAAAAAATTTCTATATGTGACACGGCACCAGAGTTAAGTTAGGGTTTTTCAAAATGCTGACACGCCGAGCTCAAAAGGTTCGCCATCACTGTGATAGATTGTTTATCCTGAATTAAGGCACAGAATTCAGAAACAAAAACTCAAGGGAGAAAATAACTCATAAAATAAGGATCTCAATGAGTAAATGTACCATGTATTCTCCTTAATATGCTAACCTTGGAATTTTGGTGGAGAAAGGATAATTTAGCTCTGTGGCAGCATGTCCTAAATTTCTTTAATTAAAAGATGGGAGTAATTGAAAACTGGTAATCACAGGGCAAGGTACACTTCTCAGTTTGACGTTTACTTAATAACTGATCACACGAGTTTCCTTATCTGTAAAATATGGATTATAAATCATATATAATATGGATTATATAATAATAATAGTTTCCCATCTCATATTGGTATTTTTAAAAAACCAATGAATTAATAATTGTATTTAACAATTAGTACTCAATAAATATTAGCTGTTTTAGAAGAATACTCTCTAAAATGTTTTAAAATAACTCTCACACAAATATATAGTAAGCACATGTAAGTGTTTATTTCATTAATGAGGGGAAAAGAAAAATCTTAAAGCTGGTTAAGAAGAATTCAAGAGATAGTATACATATAAACACAAAAATAAAGAATATTGGCATAAGTTTAAGAGATAATAGTACAAAACTGGTAGTGTCCTCAAAATTACTACAATGTTAAGTTTTGAGGGCTATTTTTTCTACTAAACAGAAATAACTGGCAGCTCTAACATACAAAAATCTACAATTTAACATGAAACTTCCTATAATCTGGACTCTAATACATAATAAATACAAAGTTAAACAAAGGCACATTTCCCTTTAGAATTAATAGTCATTGTTTTGTAGAGAACTGTTCAACAGTGCTCCAGGATGACAATAAAATGACAGAACTCATACTTTTGCCTTATTTACAAATTTTAAATAATAATACTTTTATGTCCACTTTGCAGTGAGAAAATTGAGCTTTAGGAAAGATGCAGTTTATCCTAGGTTAAAAAAAATTATAAATGGAGTGACCAGAATTTTAACATAGGTAGTTTGAACATAAATAATTATTAATAACAGTTGTGATTGCATATTGAGTCTGAATAATATATTGTGGATTCACCTAAGTGTTTTATGTGTATTAATTTGCTTAGTTCTCAAAGTAAACATGTGGTACATACTGGTATTATCCCAATTTACTAATAGAAAACTACTGTTCACTTTCTCTGTATATGAACTATAATGAGAACCAAAGCCATTGGAAGTATTTATTGCAGTTAGAAGTATCCATCTTCATTCAGCTGTATGACTTGAGCAGAATAACCTGGCACGTGGATAGAAACACAATACTGTTCACAGAGCTAATTAAATTTGCTCTGTCCTTCAAATTACCACAACGAAGAGACTAAAGATAATATATGGATTATTTGTTTTTTGAGTCTTAATTTAGTGATTCATTGTTTTCCCCTGAGTTCCTTCCATTTTTGAATATTTTTTATTGATCCATAGCATGCCAATTTGATTCATGTCTAAGCCACTGAAATAATCTCAGGGTCTCCACCTTTTCCACCCATTTAATTACATATAGTTATTGACCATATCTTACAGTTCTACTTCAAAGTAATAAAAGCTTGAGATTAATAGTAGCATTTCTCTAACTCAACTTGACCCCATCTGTTTCTCTCCAAGCCATTCTCTATATCAGTTATCTCAACTAAGATGACAATAGGGCTGCTGCTGGTACTGGTAGTGTCAATATTAATTTTAGTATCAGGTTTGAAGTATTTGGAAAAGTTGAAGAGTCAAAGGCAGGGGTATGCCCATACAAATACATATAACTTTGTAATTTATGTTCCTGTTTATTTGTACTGAAATACACACTATAAAATAACTACACATTTGAAATTATAGATATGAAGTAAAAATCAGTCAACTCCAGTTGCTTACCTTGCACCCTACCCATCTCCACCTAGTGTGCACACTTCACTCATAACTCTAAGCTGCTGGCAACATTATCTGTCCAAAAGAGATATCTGGTGGTCCCACTGCCCTGCTCAACATTTTCAAACCACCCCAGAATCAAAGTCTCCTGCCCCTAATTCTGCCTTACTTTTTACAATATAGTTCTCTCTGTTGGGAAGGCCCTTTTCTTGCCCATCTTTCTCCAGAGCCACCTATCAGCAGTAATTAACACTCCCAAGGTAACACTGGTTTCTTTACTGCCTTTTCCCACCCTTCTGTTCTAATAATCTCTGTCCTCCCCATTTCTATAGGAAGTACTGCCTTTTTTATAACAGCATGACAGTCGACAACTGTGGCTCACTATCAAAGTCTTTATCTCCCCAAGAGAAACTCCCAAGAAGTCAGGCTGTGGCTAAATCTTTGTTTTCATCCTATTATAGTACTTTACAAACAGTGGGTGCTCAATAATGAGATGACAAATAAATATCTTGTTGGGGAACAAAAGAGTTTGAGAACAACAACAAAAATACAAGAGGCTTGGATTAGTTCCCACTTGAACAAGTGTTTTTATATTCACTTTGGATTAATCCCAGAAATCACCTTTTATGTTTTTTTGATGATCCTGATTGGTTTGTCATATTTTTGCTCAGTTGAGATGGAACTTGGAAGAGAGATTTGTACTATTTCTAGTAGGTGAGTTTCTGTCAATGGGTCAAGATATTATATCACACAACTCTCAATTATTTTCTTATGGCCTCATACTAAATCTAACTCCCTCTTTCTATCACTGTATTTGAAAATACTATGTTTGAAGCAGTTTAGTAATTTTTAAAGGGCTTTCTTTTATCTCTGCTCACACAAAAGAGCAGCCACAGCTTTTCTGCTTTTTCTAATGGTTTTAAAATTTAACTCAGACATTTTAATACACTGTCATGTTTTCATAGCATAATAAATATTTAATGTTAATGGAAAAGGGGCATATATTTTGAACATAAGTGTGGGATAAATCTTTAAAAAATAGAGAAAGGAGAAATTTTAAGTTTCTAAAGGTAATTTATTTCTCAAAATGCTTTCCTACTGCCAATGAATCTGCTTTTAAAAACCTTTATGATACAGAATTACTAATGAATGTGTGTTTAGCAGAGGAAGTAAGAATAGAGTAAGCCAGTGATTTTCAACCTTTTTCTTCACACTATACACATAAACTAAATACTGAAATTTTGTGGCACCTAAAGTATATTTTTTGCCAATCTGACCCTGAAAATATGCATAATTTTGATTCATTCACACTGGATGGCTATTGTTGTATTGGCTGTTGTCATTTTTTAATTTGACAGTCTAAGGGAAAAGAGGTCAGAGCACCTGACAAAATAGTCAGGTGTTGCATGTTTTAAAATTTGTTTACCTTGAGAATATTATGCTAAGTTAGAAAAAGCTAAGAACCATATGATTTCACTCATCTTATATAATAAAACCCTAATATGCAAATCAACCAAATGGTGGAACAACTGGTCATTATGAAGCTCACTGACCCCCAAGGGGCAGACACTCAATACAGAGGTCCTGGACTGCAAGAGGGCGCAGGCTGGGCTGAGGGGACCCCTACCCCAGTGCACGAGTTTTGTGCACTGAGCCTCTAGTGTGGAATATAAAACTAAAATTCGTAGACACAAACAGCCTGTAGTGGTTGCCAGAGGTAAGGGGGAGGGGGTGGGGTTTAGGGGCCTAATATGTGGGAGGGGGTGGAAGATTTGACTTTGGGTGATGGGCACACAGTGCAATACAGGAGCTGCCCCTTGGTGGTCAGTATGTTCCCACAGGGGACCACTGCTCAGCCAGAAGCTGGGCTCACAGCTGGTGAGTGCAGAGGCAGTGGCGGGAGCCTCTCCCGCCTCTGCTGCAGGTGTGCAGTAAGGAGCAAGGGGTCCCGGACTGCGAGAACCCTGGACTGTGTGAGGAATGTCTGACTGCTGGCAGGTGGACATATCCTGAGGGGTCCCGGACTGTGAGAGGGCATAGGCAGTGCTGAGGGACCCCACCCCTGTGCACATATTTTGTGCACCAGGCCTCTAGTCTACATAATAAAAGACAAAGTGATCGTTACAGTGGGATTACCAGAATGACCAGTTGCTGTGATATGCACTGACTACCAGGGGGCAGATGCTCAACGCAGGAGCTTCCCCCTAGTGGTCAGTGTGCTCCCACAGGGAGAGCGCTGCTCCGCCAGAAGCTGGACTCATGGCTGGCGAGTGCGGCGGTGGTGGCGGGAGCCTTTCCCATCACAGCAGCTCTAAGGAGCAGCGAGCTGAGCGGTAAGGAGCAGTGAGCAGGTGGGTGGTGAGGAGTGAGGGGTCCTGGACTGCGAGAGGGTGCAGGCTGGGCTGAGGGAACCCCTACCCCAGTGCACGAGTTTTGTGCACTGAGCCTCTAGTGTGGAATATAAAACGAAAATTCGTAGACACAAACAGCCTGTAGTGGTTGCCAGAGGGAAGGGGGAGGGAGTGGGGTTTAGGGGCCTAATATGTAGGAGAGGGTGGAAGATTTGACTTTGGGTGATGGGCACACAGTGCAATATATAGGTCTTGTATCATAGAAATCAACACCTGAAATCTACATGATCCTATTAACCAAATGTCACTCCAATAAATTTAATAAAAAAACAAATTCTTGCTGCATACCAGTGTGCCTCTTGGAACACAGTGGTTGCAAGTCACTGGAGGAAGCATACACTTTTGAGAAATATCTTTTCAGGTCTAGAGGGAGAATGATTTTCAGTTTCACTTGTGTCTGGAGCTGACCTGCTACCTTAAGAATTCGCACGTGGGGATTGACCTCGTGTACATGAGTGTTGGTGACCATAGGGGATTTGGGTCATCCATTGGAGGGTTACCTAAATATATGATATGTAAGGACTCTTACATGTCAGGACAAACTTTCTCTTGGCAACAGTTCCCCCAAAGAATGGGCACACAATTCTTCTTTGAAGGATATACTACTAATCTCATGGTTCCTAGGCAACTGAAAAATGATGAGTAAGTCCAGTCATCACTGGTTTACATAACAGAGAACATCGTTAGACATCATTCAAGATAAAGGGACAAAATAAATTGGAAATTTTAAATTTTATATAGGTTTACTTGTTTGGGAACCTCCCCCCCCCAAAAAAAAAAAAAATCAGTCCTTTTGAAATGGAAGTTTGAACTGGCTAACAGTAAGACATGGCATCATAATCCAAGAGAAAAATGAGCACTGAGATCCTCCATCCTGTATTACATTTTCTTACATCAAAAAGGTAATGAGATCTGTAATACTGTCAACAATAAAAAATATATTAAAAAAGGTAATGAGCTTTTCTTCAGTGCCCGTGCCTTAATTAAATTACCAAGGAGAAGCCACACACACACACACACACACACACACACACACACACACACACACACTTGTAAACTTCACGACTAGAAATGGGGCCACATTTTGCTTGAGGGTACTGATTCTGAAATACATTGGTATAATTAAATACATGATATTAGGGAGCTTTGACGGCCTTTTTTTATCCTTCATCCTCGCCCGCAGATCTGAGCATCATTATGTCAATGTCAGCTTAAGCACCATGAACTAACTGGCCACCTGTTCTCTACCTCGACTCCTGGGTACCAGGAGCTGATTTCATGAACTTCACAGTGCACTTGTTTTTGGTCCTGACAAATTTATAGTGTGCCGTGGGATATAAATTTAATTGACTACCATTTCAGGCTTTGTCATTAGAAAGGTCACTGGAGAAAAATTCATAGGGAAATTCTGAAGTATGAAAATTGTCAGTTAATCTGAGCTTTTCATTTAACTGAGGTTTTATTTTTAGGTCTAATTTCACTGCTATGCCAAAGGCCATTGTAAAACTTGATGGAGAAATAATTTCTTTTACAATGATATAACATTTAATTGTAATTCTAATTATATTCAATCTAATGGTAATATTAAAGTATATTTTGAATAGAGGCTGAGTCCTTTTGCTTTACTCCTTAGCAACAATGGAATTTGAAGCTACTGAACTTAAATGGCATTTGGAATTATGTACTGACCATTTACTATGCATGGAATCCTAAATTCACTGCCCTGGCTAGTATGAAAAAGATGCTTTAATATACGTACTTTAATGATTACTTACATTTCAGATTACAGGAAAGAGAAATATATAATTGGAAATGTGTTTTTTTGGACCCCCTCTTTATTTATATTCATATGTTATCTCTATTTAGCTACGGGTGGCATCTTCCTTTATAATGATTTCCTAAAATTTATGCAAAATTGTTGTCTATATTTATTCTCCCTCTACCTCTTTTTCTTCTATAATTGATTTACTTAGTAATTCTTCTTTTTATGGGTAACTAATAGAAATAAAAGTAAATATTAATTTGCTGTCTTCAGAGAAAAGTCAGCATAACAGCTTTAACTTACATCCACTCATTCATTTCATGTTCATTGTTTTTATTTTTCAACAAATACTGAATGATTTTTGCATATGTATAATTTACTGAGTGCAAGGAAAAATTAAGATGAGGTATGTGGCACATACCAGCTTCTAAGAGCACCTGAGGAATGTAGACACACTAGGCTGTGATCACAATTTGAATAACAATAACAGGAAACAAGAGGTAAACTGGTGTTTTTCTTTTGTGTGTGTGTTTTTTAAAGGACAAGATAGGCTACTGGAAAAGACTTTTTCATAGACTAATGGAAAAGTTTCACAAAAGAAGATTGGAGCTGATTTTTCAAGTTTTTGATTTTTGCTCTTTCACTCCTATGGGAGGCCATAGTAAAGGATGGTGGTTCAAAACACTTCCGTTTCCTGTTATAACAAAACCAATGAAACCCGTGGTGCTTTTGTAGCAGATAATGACCACTTGAAAAATTATGAGAAATCACATTATGTTTTCTTAAATAGATTATTCAACACTGAAACTAAAGGGGAATTGGGAGCCTAGTATCATGCTCAGATGCACTTTCCTATCATTGCTTTAATCATTTTTAAAGAACTATCAATTTCGCCTCAATCACAGATTTGATAAAGCAGGAATGGGTTCTGCTACCCTTACTTGATTTTTCTTCAACTTTATATTATACTCATTTTTTAACAATTATATTAAAACCTAGTTTTAATTATAAAAATGAATCATGTTATATTTCTCATAGCCAATGAAACACACACGTTATTCTGGCATGCTTTCTGTTTGTTTTTTTTTTTCATTGATCTTAAAAAATTAAACATGCCGAAACTAGTTTGGCTCAGTGGATAGAGCGTCGGCCTGCGGACTGAGGGGTCCCGGGTTCGATTCCGGTCAAGGGCATGTACCTGGGTTGCGGGCATATCCCCAGTAGGAGATGTGCAGGAGGCAGCTGATCGATGTTTCTCTCTCATCGATGTTTCTAACTATCTCTCTCCCTTCCTCTCTGTAAAAAAATCAATAAAATATATTAAAAAAAAATTAAACATAATTCTTTGCTTTAAAAATGCAGCGAAGTTGATATTGATGTTTTGTGTTTTTGCTAGAAATGAACCCTTATTAGATATATGGTTTGCAAATATTTTCTCCTATTCTGTAGGTTACCTTTCTGTTCCATTGTTTCCTTTGCTGTGTAGAAGCTTTTCAGTTTGATGCAGTCTGGCTTGTCTAATTTCAGTTCTTAGGTTTAACTCTTCAATGCATTTTGAGTTGATTTTTGTCAAATTTTATTTTTTTGAATGTGGATACCCAATTTTCCCAAAATAATTTTTTGAAGTGAATGTCCTATTCCAATGGTGTTTTCCCAGCACCCTTTCAAAGATAAGTTGATTGTAGGTATGCGGTTTTGTTGCTGGGCTCTCTTATTTTATTCCAGGGGTCTATATGTCTGTCTTTTGCCAGTAACATACTGTTTTGGTACTGTAGCTTTGTAATACGTTTTGAAATCAGAAGTGTAGCCCTTCAGTTTTGTTTTTATTTTTCAAGAATTTTGGGGGAATTTGAGGTCCTTTGAGGTTCCATATGATTTGAAAACTTTTTTCCCCTCTTTTGTAAAAAATTCCATTGGGATTTTAAAAGGAGTTGCATTATATCTGCAGATGGCTTTGGCCATATGAACATTTTAACAATAGTAAGTGTTCCAATCCACGAACATGAGATATATTTTCACTTATCTGTGACTTCTTTAATTCCTTTCAGCAATATCTTCTAGTTTCCAGCATTTATATGTTTCTCTCTTTCTTGGTTAACTTTCTTCTTAAGTATTTTATTCTTTTTGATGCTGTTTTAAATGGGATTGTTTTCTTAAGTTCTTTTTCAGATTGGTCATTGCTAGTGTATAGAAACACAATTGATTTTTGTATGCCTACATAATTTTTGACATTTAAAAGGTTTTGAGACATAGAATCAAGAGAAGAAAATCAGAAATTTGCAAAGATCAAGTAGAGGAGGTGGGGGGAGAGCAGAGGGGGCGTGGAGATGAGCTATGGCAGAAAATTAGTGGAGATATTGCAATCTAACGGGAAAATAAAAGCTGCAGTGTCATGGATAACAGATTCAGGCCTTCCACATAGAGTTCATCCATCTCCCTGGGTATCTGCCATCTACCACTTGGCAGGCACTGTGATGACACTGGAAACACAATGGTGAAAGTCTGAGGATAGGAGGTAAGCTCAGAGAGAATTTTAGTGCAGCTGAAAAACTTAAGATTATTTCAAGAAGAAAAGGGTCAACACTGCCATGTTCTGAAGAAATTTTAGTTAAATTAAGGAAGCATGGCCCTCCCTGTATTAGGGATAAGGTAGGCATTGGTGATATTGACAACAGCAGTTTCAGTGAATTTATTTTGGAGGATTTATTTGGAGAAGCTGTATTACAGGGATGTGGCAGGTAAATGGAAGGAGAGGAAATAAGTGGAGAACTGAGCTCAAATCAGATTAAGATCTTTAGTGCCTGTAAACATAAAGACAACAGAGTCCACTCTCATAAAGGTTATTCTAAATATAATTGCATTTTTCAAAATAACACGAAATTTACATGAATTCTTGAGTTGGAACAGCTCTCTTGTACATTGTCTAATTTTAGAGTTCTGCATGAATACACTATAATGGACTCTTTGGTATTTTTGTGCTCTTGCTTTGCTGATGCCACACTGCTCGCTGCTCAGCATGTGTGTGGTAGTGCAGCACTGATGGGGGATTCATTTCAGGGAATTGGACTTTAGAAGAGAGAAATTGAATGGATGAAAGTGAGTTGGGAAATCGGGTTTGGGGGGAAGCAAGGTGTTATTTCTTTTTCATTTGGGGAATACTTAAGAATATTGAATGCTTACATGTTGAAATAATGCAGCCTATTTGGATATACTGTACACAGAAGAACGCACAGTTGGTGGAGCAAAGTCTGCTGAAAGTTGGAAAAGATGAGAGTGGGAGAAGAAATAGAGGGATTAGCATTAGTGGTCAAAGCAGCACACTCCCCATATGAAGTTCAGTGGGAACCATGAGGTGTCCACCTAAAGTATAGCGTAGTCAAGGTAAGCCAGCATAATGCAACAAGATAGAGCATCCAGTGGTTTGACATGCTCCTGCTTAGTTTACATAGGTGTAGTTTGTGTAAGCTGTGAAAGATATGCATGTGTATTTCCTTATTTTTATGGAAGAGCATTGTTTTGAGGAATTAGAGAAATCAATTCTTTAATTCCTAGTCAGTTGAACTAGAGAAATCAATTGAACTAGAGAGATCAATTGAACTAGACCTTCTGTAGTGTTTACTTAGAACATTTAAAATAATAGGTGGCAATTTTTAACACTCTCATGTACCAGACACTCTGCCAAATACTTTATAAGGATCATCTTATTTAATTTTGATAGTCACCTATAGGTTAGGTGACTATCAATATTGCCGAAGGGTCATGTAGCCAGAATATAAACGAAGATTTGATTGGAAAGTCCCCTGCTCTTATCCATAGTGACATACTGTTTTCTATTATTTGTCATGTTTAAAGGTGGAACAGGCAGAAATCGTTTCTGTAACCAGTTTTGTTATCATTGTGTATCACAGCCTGAAGTGCAGCTACATTGGACCACAAAGATAGAGTTGGGATTCAAGAAAGATTTGATTACACATTATCAAAACTCAGTAACTAAGCTATAGCATTAGTTGAAGGGATGCTTTATAAGCAACTGATATAGATCAGTTTAAAATATGAATTTTTCATGGTAAGTGACACATATAAGATAATACAGTACTACCTACTTCGAAAATATCTACTAAAACTCCTGAAGAGGATTGTTTGAAAGGGGCTATGCAGAAACTCAGACATACAGATGGTGTCATGTAACCACAACTCTGTGAGCCCTGAGGCCATCTCTACAGGAGTGGTTCTCTATTTTCTCTCCTGCCTCCTTCTGGCCCATTCCCCAGAGGCTCCTGGCTCTCTTCCTTCTCCACTCAAAGGCCTTGTATTTTGCAGTTGTATTCTGTTGTCTCCTCCACTCTGTCCACTGTAGGCTCTAAAAACTATACTCCCCTTGCATGGATATGCCTGCATCTCCGAAGTGATTTCAGGTTAACCTCCAGGTTGGAAGCCTACTATGTATAATTTTATTTAGCACAAAGCATTACTGGGAAGGACAAGCCTACCTTTTTCATTTTCATTTTCCAGTTGAGAAAACTGAAACTAGGAATGATTTTTTCCCAAGGTCCAACCCAGAATAGGTATTGTTGATGGGCCTTAAATTCTTGGTTTCTAATGCAAAGTGTCATAGCCTTCTATGGGATAATATTAGCTGGATCTAAAATTTTCCAAAGACGGATTGGTAGCACAATATAAATTGCTTTGTGGATATCACTCATTCAGATTGTAATTCTTAGTTTTGATAGCTAAATATATTGAGCAGTGGAAAATGATGAAAACAGTGTGTGAGTATACATAAAGGCACAGATGGTTGCTGAAAATTATAAAATCAAAGTGCCAGGGGTTATGAAGAATCATATCCTGGGTGTACATGTTCTTCTGGCTATTCTCAAAATGACCGGAAATGTAAGATTAATATATGAATGTATAATGCCCTTGATAATACTTTTTAACTACCATATTATTATCAGATGCTCAGTGAGTCTGACTTATCACCATAAAAGCTCAATAGATTACAATGTTATACATACAGAAAAATACTACTAACGCAAAACCACTATGACACAATGAAAAATCATCAATAGCAGATTTCTTTAAGAATGTAAAATAGCCCATTTGAAGCATTTTCATTTGAAGCTTTTTGTTGCTCTGTTTTCTATTTTTACTTTACATTACAATTGAGAAGAGAAGAGACTACTATTACTACCTGTTTCAGAGGCTAGAAAAGAAAATGATGACAGAATTTGTCATCTTTTTCCCCCATACAACATACCAATTTTATGTGACTAATAGTTTGTTGTTAAAAGTTTTTCTAATAAACTATTTCAAAATTACCACACAATGCAAAAAATGTTAATTCAAAAGAAACTAATGCACTAATATGATAAAATCTATAAACTTTCTAGTTTATCTGTATCTATTTCTTCAGAAAAGTTAAGTGCATTTTTCATAGTATTAGTTGTACTCTTAGATACATAACTGCAAAGATTCATAGAAAAATATCCCTTTCTTTTGAAGCTGAACTAATTCCATCTGAGGCAGCTATATAGATAACAACTTCATTTTAAATATTCAACATTCAATAAGTATTTATTAAAACAAGTTTAAGGTAAGAGATTTCCTATTAATGCATTTTTAAAAATGGAAAGGCAAATGTACCAGCTCAGTTATTAATATGTACACCCTAAGGAAGTTAGTTAAATCCATGAGATTCAATTTTCTCCACAAGAATAGCATAATAGTTTTTTTTTCACAAGGCCAAGCATTTTAATAATCTTTGTGACCTTGTATTAGGCAGAGAGTCCTCAGATACTGTACCAAAAGCACAATCCATGGAGGAATAAATGACTAAATCAGACTTCAAAATTAAAAAAATGTTGTGCTTCAAAAGGAAAAAGACAAACAGCACCCTGGGATAAAATATTTGTAAATTATATATCTGGTAAATGATTGGTATCAAGAATATCTAAAGTACTCTTATAACTCAACAATCCAAAAATCAAACAACTCAATTTAAAATTTTTGGGAAAAGCTCGTTAATGGATACAAGTTTTCTTTTTGGGATGATGAAATGTTTTGAATTTGGATTACTGTGATGATTGCACAATCTCTATAAATACACTCAAAACCATTGGGTTGTACACCTTTAATGGATGAACTTTAGCTTATGTAAATAACATTTCAATAAACTTAAAAATTGGCAAAATATATAAATAGACATTTCACCAAAGAACATACATGAATGGCTTATAAACACATGAAAAGATGTTCAGTATCATTAGCCATTAGGAAATTGAAAATTAAAAGCACAATGGAATAATACTTCACACTCAACTAGAATTGCTATAAAGATGGAGATCAGCCCTGACCGGTTTGGCTCAATAGATAGAGCGTCGGTCTGCGGACTCAAGGGTCCCAGGTTCGATTCCGGTCAAGGGCATGTACCTGGGTTGCGGGCACATGCCCAGTAGGGGGTGTGCAGGAGGCAGCTGATCGATGTTTCTTTCTCATCGATGTTTCTAACTCTCTATCCCTCTCCCTTCTTCTTTGTAAAAAAATCAATGGAAAATATTTTTTAAAAAAAGATGGAGATCAGGCTGACAGCTCTTGAGGGAATGGGGGATCCCCAGCAGGGGATGTGGAGGGATTTAGCAACAAAGGGGAAAAAAAGAGAATGAACTTACAGACATGGACAACAGGTTGTTGCTTGTGGGGACAAGGGGGGTGGGTGGATGTGCAAGAGGGTATAGGGGTGATGGGAAAAATAAAATAAAATAAAAATTAAAAAATGATAGTAATACAAGTATTGGCAAGCATGTGGAGAAAAATGGAAACTTCAAACATTACCAGTCGAAATGTAAAATTATATAGCTACTTTGGAAAATAGTTTGGCAGTCTTTTTTAGAAAGTTAAATATAAATATATCATACATCCCAGAAATTCCATCTAGGTATTTACCCAACAGAAATGAAAATATATGTTCACTAAAGAATTGTGCATGAATGTTCATAGCAGCATTATTCATAATAGACAAAAAAGTGGGAACTCACAGAATTTTCATAGGCTGATGAATGGATAAGCAGAATGAGGTATATCCATATAATGGGATATTACTTAGAAAAATGAACTACCCACTGATAAATATTAAAACATGAACAAACCTCAAAACTTTGTAATAACTTATTTAAAGAGGATTATTATATGATTCCACTTGTATGGAATGTCTAGAAGAGACAAATCTGTATAGACACAGAGATTAATGGCTGCCTGGGGTGGGGTGGAGACAGGGATTGAATGCTAATGTGCATGAGGACTCTTTCTGTGGTGATGGAAATGTTCTAAACCTGGACTGTGCCCATGGTTGCACAGCTCTGTAAATTAAAAAGAAATAATTGAATTGTACACTCAAGATGGGTGACGTTTAATGGCACATAAATGATACTTCAGTAAAGATGTATAAAAAAACTAAACAAAGAAAAGTAAAAATAAACTGGAAGAGTTATTTAGAGCATTAATAACTAATAGGAAAATTGTTGATTTTCTCTCTACATATATCCACATCAGATATATATAGTATACATAATACATACATGTGTGTATATTTATACTACTTTGATTGAGTTATATATGTGACTAATGGTCTGATATTAAAATGCTATTACTCTTACATTTCTACAGGAGTACTGCTAGTTAAATAATGGAAAAGTTTTTAAGGAATAATTATAAACTAGAGTAGGTTTTTTTTAAGATAATGAAACCAGGAGGTCTTAAAATCCTATATAATAAAAGGCTAATATGCAAATTGACTGAACGGCAGAATGACCGGTCGCTATGATGCGCTCTGACCACCAGGGGGCAGACACTCAACTCAGGAGCTGCCCTCTGGTGGTTAGTGCGCTCCCATAGGGTGAACGCTGCTTAGTCAGAAGCCTGGATCATAGCTGGCAAGCGTAGCAGCGGTGGCGGGAGCCTCCCCCCACCTCCATAGCAGTGCTAAGGATGTCAGGTCCGACTTACAGTTTAGGCCTGCTCCCTACAGAGAGTGGGCCTAAGCCATCAGTCGGACATCCCCTGAGGGCTCCCAGAATGTGAGAGGGTGCAGGCCTGGCTGGGAGACACACCCCCCCCCCCACCACCGAGTGCATGAATTTTGTATAGTATAGACCACTTACCATCTCTGCCATATGACTTAATGAAGGATTACTGTTAGAATGATCAATTAAACAATCTTCTGGGGTTCCCTTTAGAGTTACAAGTAATTACTTTGATTAAGAAAAGATGTCTGTTTATTGAAATGGTGAGAATTGCTCATTTTTCTTTTATTGTTCATTGCTAATGGTAAGAGGGATAGAAAATTTGAAAGCTACAGCAATTTCAAACTAAGATTATTTTTTCTTGAAGTATATTTTATTTATGAAATTAATTCCTATGAGAAGTTAAGAACAATAGCTAAGAGTTAATCTATATGACAAAAATATGATGTTAGTGATTTTTTGAGACCTAAAAGGCAGTTTAGCTCATTGGAAAGCTTTAAAAGTCATTCCCAAGGTGGGGAGAAAGGATCTGATGATGAAGCTATAGTGATGGTGCGTGATTTTTTGTGGAGGAGTTTAACATCTCTCACAAATTATGTCTTTCCTTTGCAACCATCCCTCTACCTCTGCCTACCTAATTTTTCAAGAAGTGGAAGTAATGTATAGGAACATTTCATTATTCCCCTTGTAAGAGGATTTGCAATGTTTCCCTGATATAACAGAATGGCAATCCAGGATACACGGTCCATTGAAACACTTCCGGGGTTGAGTATTCCAGAGGGTGCAATCTATGTCTCCACATATTCATGCTTCCTGGATATCACTTTCTTGTGCTGATGAATTTGCATATCAAGGGCATGTGGATTGGCGACTTCCTACAAAAAAATACTTATTCTAAAAAAAGTGGTATATAAATGTACCTTAACTCTAGAGTGAAAGGGTATTTCATCAAAATGGGTAGACATATTTGTTATGATATTTGCTAGAATTCTTTGAGAATAAAAGACATTTCTTGAGCTGAAACTATTTGATATGCAATTTTCTGGCAATGTATAGACATGCTCTATACTATGAGTAGGAATGGCAGATTCAGCTAAATTGTTAGGATAACATAACAGGGCCCATCAGTCACTATGCTTTAATTGCTAAAGGTAATAGCCATCTAAGGCAGGAATAAATTATGCCCAATTGTTAAGGACAATTATGTGCCTTATCAGCTGGTCAGCAACAAGAGACTGGAATATATGGACCATTAATCTGTGTGTGAGCAGCTGTTCTAATGTCCCTTTGAGAGAGAAGGTGAGAGACCTCGTGGCTTCCCTTGTCAATCATCAGCAAATTAAAAACAACTTAATTAGTATCTTCTGTATCACAGGTCATTTTTAAAAGAAGATTAGCCCAGGTAATACATGTACGTTACTTTAAAAGCCAATGAAGGTTTCAGAGCCTTTACCCTCCATACTTCCTCATATTCTATAACTGAAGCATTTCAGGAAGAAAGAGGTTCAAAAACAGGAGATCCTATAAATCATGATGAACTTTAATTCCTTTTTTTCTTTACATTTAAAAAATTATTGGGGTTATTAAATTTTAAAAAATTAACTTTAGTTGATACAATTACATAGGTTTCAGTTATATAATCTTATAATACATAATTTGTATATTGTATTGTGTGTTCAACACCCCAGGTCAAGTCTTCCTCCAACATTTATCCTCCCTTTACCCTTCCTTCTTCTCCCACCCTCCTTTCACTCCAGTTATCAACATACTGTTGTCTATGTCTATTAGTTTGTGTGTGTTTTTTTGCTGAATCCCTTCACTTTTTTTTCACCCAGCCCTTAACAACCTTCCTTCTGAGAGCTATCAGTTGGCATGCTAAGTGAAATAAGCCAGTCAGAGAAAGACAAGTACCATATGATTTCACTTATAGGTGTGAAATAAACTAACAAATAGAAAAAGACTCATAGATTGCCGGGGTCCAACCCCAGCAGGTCCAGGGGTTCCCAAAGGTGTAGACGGAGTCGGCGAAGAAGGAAGGACACGGAGACAGTGTTCAGTTGATCAGCAGCCTAGCCAGGATCTCCAGCCAGGATCTCCAGCCAAATTCTGGTCTGGATCTCCAGAGAGGTTCTGCTCAGGATCTCCAGCCAGGTTCTGTAGCTATGTTCCCTCACTAGGTTCTCCAGCCAGGTTCTGTCCAGGTTCTCCAGCCAGGTTCAGTCACCAGGTTCTAGTCAGGTTCTCTTGCCATGTTCTATCCAGGTTCTGTCTCTAGGTTCTTCAGCCAGGTTCTCTCGCTAGGTTCTGTCTCTAGGTTCTGTTGCCAGTTTCTCTCCAGGATCTTTTGCCATGTTCTCTCCAGCGAAGTTCTTCTGTCTCTAGGTTCTGTGTAGGTTCTGTCTTCTCAGTTCTGTCTTGTTACATCTGTATTTATACCAGTTGATTCCAATCCTATCAATCTCTATTCCAAAGGTTAGGGCGTTTCTTATCTCCATTCCAGGGAGTAAAGATTATGTAGCTTAAGCATGATTGTTCATAGTTAAAGTGATTAATTACCCGCCTGGCACTTAGTTAAGAGGTTTTATTCCCTCCCTAACTTCAGGGGAAAATCCCTACCTCGGGAAACAACCTTTCTCAGAGACCTTGGTTAAAACACATAGTGCCAAGAAGGTGAGCAAACATATTAAGAACAGTATGCCATATATGCCAGGTCCCTTGAAACAGCAAGCATGGACCGGCTCCCGGCAATAGATACAGTGAACTTTAATTCTAGATTCTCCTGTATTTGCTTGGTTACTTTTGTATTCTATCCTGATGCTCAGATGATACAAAACTGATCAAATATATAATTAAACAAATACCAATTTTAAAAACAAGGAACAATGAAAAATGTAGATAGAAAAAAGTTAAAAACTAGGGAGTTAGTTGCTAAATTCATTCTCCGAAGCTCTGTGTATTTTCTATGTCCAAGTTTCAAAATTACATTTTAGAAAGTTTATCACAAACTTACTTGATTGTATATAGTAGCAAAGGCAAGGATGGAAATGATTCACACTTTTTTGACAAAAACAACTTGGTGATAAAAACTCAATTCTGAATACTGCCACTGGAAAGACATTCATCACGAAGAGAACATTGCATTATATAGTGACTCATACCATCAACAGCATCCTTATCCATGAGTACCATCATGATTTTTCTTTTCTTTTTCTTTTTTATAACATTAGTCATGGGATGGCACAGTATCAAAAAGTTAGATAAAATAATTGTTTCTGGGGAACACTTGGAAAGCAGACCGTGTTCCTAATGAGCTCTAGGAGCAGGGCTTGGCAGAGCACCTCAGTAATGCATATTGGCTAAATCTTACAAGGAAAACGTGCGCTCAGGAACGGATTGGCTGTTGTACAAGCAGGAAAAGATCATGCATCACCTGGATAGGAGCTGAATCCAGGGACTGGTTGGCTTTACGGTCTCGTTTGGAGAGAACATGAGTGTTTGCCATGCTTGTGAGGAAGAGTCAAGTGGGTATTTGGATATGACAAATGCAGACTGTGGCAGAAACAGGCAAGATATTTTCCCATCATATTTCCTTGTTTCTAGACGTGTGGGAAGAGCAATTAGTCCCAGTCTCCTTTGGGGGTAGACTGGGGTCATGGGGACTAGTTTTGTGTTTTCTAGGCCTTGGCTCTGAGCTCTGTTGTGTGATCCCATGCAAACTCTTCCTTTCTCCTGTCTCTGTTGGCTGTGTCCTTTAAGGTGGGCACAACATGGAAGAAGACTGGATTTCTGAGAAACCATACGGGAGGGGAGGCGATAGCCAGCCTCTGCACATCAAACTGTGATGTGAACTGGAGGGTGTTACCCTGACTAATCCAGTTAATTGAATAATAGTTCTTTTATTAATGAAGAAATAAATGAGGGGCAGAATTTATCATCTTTTGATTTTTATCATTATTTTGTCTATTATTTATCACATTTAAGTGTAGTCTAATTTCAGACGTATGTTAAATTTTCTTTTCCTCTATCATCATCAGAATATTCTTTGCTCTCAATATTTAGAAAGTATAGATTCTATTAAGTGACCTTTGCAAGTTACAGAGTCCATGAAATTATCTTTGTTTTTGTTTTTTTAAGTAGGGAGTGATTTGGTAGCTTTTCCCATTTATTGCTTGCTAATTCGCTTAAAGTGTATATTTTTGATGGAGTCAGTTGGGCTTCATTATATTATTAAATATTATCTGTGTAATTATATTTTCCTCAGCAATCATCCATTTCATCAGAGTTTTCAAGTTTAATTGCATAGGAGTTAAGTAATGAATTGTCACATGGTATGTGAGTAAACATCTTGACCCGAATGGGCCTGACTCCACCATTTAATATCGGTATGAAATTGATAGGTCACTTGAAATGAATGAAAAATTCTCTATTTTTCTTTTATAAAAAGACAGTACTAATATCTATTATATGTTTGTTATAAGAATTAAATTTATGTACAAATCTTTAGAACCCAGTAGGAGGTCAATGTATATTAAATTATATTCCTATCCTAGTAATTAAGAGATATTAAAGAATAGGGTTACTTCAGTATCTACTTACATGATTAGTTGTGTTCATTTGCTCTTTCTACTTTTAAAATTTTTAATTAATTAAAAATGGAGTCATTTCACTAGTCCCATATCCCCATACCCATTCTCTGGTCAGCTGGGAAGTACCCTCACTGCCTGTGGCAAATGATGGGTGGGCATAGGAGGGATGCAGGGCGTTTGGATCATCAGCCAGTTCCTGTTATGGATTCCTTATTGATTACTACTGATCTTTGAATCCCTGAATGGGGAAGGATATTCTTTGTGTACAGCAGAACAAGGGAGACATGGGGGAAGTTGATAAAGATGAACTAAATTGAAGTTTTGGAACCTTAATAACATAAGTTCTTAAGGTATATTGTAGAGAATGGGCAGTTAGAGGGAACAGAGTATAATATTAATGTCTAGGACAAAGGGTTTGAATTATTTACATTAAAAATGTAACATATTTAAGCACCAACAGTCATTGTAGAACCTAAAAATGAAAATCACTCACTTGTCTTAGTTGGTAAGGATACACAAAACAGAGAAAGTATTTTAGGAAATGGGATTCTTATAAAAGTTGGGAAGATGAACTCTGTGTACGGGTAAAACAATATTAAACATTTATTGAACATTCCCAGACCTACCGTTTATTAACGGTATCAGCTTAAGGAAGTCCTCTTTCGACTTTGAATCGCAGTCTCATCATTAGTAAAACAGTAGCAATAATAATTTGAATGGGGTTTTGAGTCAGTATATGAAAAGTACTGTATATGGCACCTAGAGGAGAATAGCAGCTTAATGGATAGCAATACTCCTTCCCTGTGTTATTTATCTTTTATAGAGAGACTCAAGGTGAGGGTAATAAAGAAAACTTAGCTGTGCTATATATTGTAGCAATGTGTAAGTAAGACAATAATATAAATAATAAACTGTTAATGGAATTTTGATTCCAACTGAAATAGGGATCACAGCATAAACAATGAAAGGGAAAAATTATAAAAACCAATCACGATATGATTACAGGAAGGATTTTAGTTTATGATTTTTAGATACAGAATGTATGATTATGCATAAGATCCTGAATGTCTGAAAGTAAAAAACAAAACAAAAATATATCTGTTAAAGTATCTTTTCCATAAAGAAAGAAAATATACTAAGAATACATTGAATCTTTTTCTTTAGGGAACATTCTGAACTGAAAAATTATCTTATTTGGAAACATTGTATGTACATAGAATTTTTCAAGATGACAGCTGTTTTAATATGTAATTTCTAAAAGTACATTACAGAAAACATGTATACTGATAAAATAAAAGTGAAATACTAAAATGAAAGGAAAATAGGGAATTTGATATCAAATCTATTTTATGATGTCTTGAAAAAGAGTATATTCACTTGTTTTTATACCTTTTCTTTTAGTGAAGTTCTTAAAGCTTTCCCGTTTATGAATGGAGAATCTTAGAATTAATTTTGCTTGGCCACAACTTGCACCAGAAAAACAACGTAGTTGAGTTCTTTTATTTCAGATCAATGATCTTCTAGTGGAAATATTTCATCCAACAATTAATTCAGTGTCTCTCTACAGGATTAAAACAAAATTTATGACACATAGGGCAATATTCTATTTTGTATAATGAACCTAAAGCAGGGTTTTCAGGAAAAATTATAACATAAATATTTATATTATTAAGTAATCTGAAATCAATAATCTCAGTTTCCACTTAAAGAATCTAGAAAAAGTTCAAATTAGCCACATTTCAAACCTTCAGTAGCCATTTGTGGCCACCATATTGGATGCACTCATAGATCTATAGCATTCTTGGTTATTAAGTTTGTCACATTTTTGTGAACATTAAAAATGAGATGAAATCAATTAACGTATGATTTGAGGTATTTATCTTTGAGTCTACCTCAAGGATTCATCAGATTTTGTAAACTGTAGCTTTTGAAATGAGAATTGCAGATTCATCTGTCAGTTGGCAAAGGGATGTGGTGGGTCTCGGGCTGTTCCATCTGGATTGACCAGTAGGTAAAAGAATCAACGAAAAGGAAACTGACAAAGATGAACAAGATGGAAACCCCGAGAACCACATTGGAGGAAATTAATGCTGCAGGTTGCAGCAATAACAATTCCAGAGAGACACAAATATTAAACAAAGAAGGAATTTAGCAATTGAAATGAAAAATAACTTCTGGACAAGGAGAGTAGGCACTGTTTAAAAATCAAGACTATTATCTAGAATGGCTCGGTATTGGTGCGCAAATAATATAAATCTTCTTTCACATAAATATGAATATTTCCCTCATTCTTTCTTGTTTTTGTTTATTAATATTTGATTTCCAGGAAAAATAAGTTTAATTAGAGTTAAACAGGAAGTAGAATTAAGTAGGGTCTTTTAAAAATGCTGATCGCCTAAACTGAGATTAGAATTTTGAGTCTTATTCCTAAACTTTTAATAGATCTATTTATCTGTTTAGAATGTTGTCTAAATTATCTATTGTTTGTTTCTTATTTGAAATCAGGTCATAGTGAGTTTTGTTACAGTGAATCTGTTCCCAGGCAGTGATCAAGGTACTTAAATCATGATAATTGATCTGGGATTAGTTCTGTCCCTCCTATTAGTTAATTAGGAGTATAGTTGCCACAACTAGATGAAAGAAGTAGGAATCACTAATTGAATGATTATTTTGAATATTAAAGACTCAGTACATAATCTTGGATGAGCTTTTAAGTATAAAAGTTTGCTTTTACTTGAGTTTCAGAAACAGGAATTTGGATACTCGGAATTAAAATAAGTTTTCTTAAAATCAAACCTCATTCCTGTAATTAAAAATAACCTGCCTTAATAATGTTCAAGGCTGTTACCTGAGATAAATTGTAGACTTACAATGATCTACCTCTCCCATTTTAACATTTCTGAAAATAAAAGACAGGTGCATGTTTCTCGGTAGTGTCATCTGAAAGTAGAGATAACACTGCCTCATTTGAATGAAAGTTCAGTTTAATAGGGTAAAGAAAGAATTCCACCATTCCATTTGCAATTGTAACTCCAAAAAAGGATAATAGAGGCACCACCATTTATTTGACCATTTATCCATTAAAATACATGTAGTTTGTTTTCCGTCTCTGGCTATCCCAAATAACGCTGCTATTAACATTTGTCTGAGTTTCGTGTGTTCCTCTTTTTGAGAAGCACACATGTCAATTCCATAGACTTTGGCAAGGTGGAGCTTAAGTACTTTGTTTAGAATTGTAAATTAAACAAGGTAGGCAAACTTAATGATTTCTTTGGAGATGTTTAACAAAAACATGTTTTGGAATCATCGTTTAAAAGTAGTTTTTAGATTTGTCCATGAAATAAATTTGAGCATATTTGAGATCAGAATTTCCTTGAAAGAGAAGAGAGGCAATTCTAGGGAGAACCCCTTGCAGACGAAGAAAATTAGAGAGGGTACGGGGTCCTCCTTGGATCAAGTTAAGATGAAGCTCCAGGGAACTCTCAGAGAGCAGGATGGGATCTCTCTCTGCACAGTCTGGACCCCGGAAGGGGAGGGCAGCAGGGGGCACGCCTTTGGCATCCTCACTAAGTTTTATCACTCCCTTTTCCTGGAGGAAAAGTGAATGAGAAGTTGGTGTAGGGCTGATTGTTAAATTAATTGATTTCTCTCCACTTTCTCTGTGCAAGGAAACAGCCAAGCGTTAGAAATGATTGTCCCTACCTCCCAATGATCTCATAAAGACAAGTACCATTTTGGATTCTTTCAGTTACTTAACAGCCGTTTTGAATAGGGAGCTCATGAAGAGCATGTTTCTGTTTGTTCAGCGAAGAGGCTAGACCTTGCTGAGGCAAAAGCTTTCATTCGATTTAGCAGGGACTTTCCTCAGAGATGTGTTCAGACTTGGAGGAAAGGGAATGCGACGTTTTCAGAGCATTCTTTGTATTGCTAATAAGATAGGGGACTCTGCAGACCACTTCAATAAGATAAAAGTGTCTTGTTTTCAAAAACAAAACACAAAACAGAGACGTGGCATATTTTTAAAAGGAAGCAAAGTTAAAAACCACAAATTCCATACAATACCCACTTGTTTTCTAATGTAGTTCTCTTTTTACAAGCAAGTCAAAGGGTTGAGTACTTCACTGAACCATGAAGCTGAACTCAGGATAGTAAATCAGGTAGACAGCATAAGATTCTGTCATCCTTTCATTCAGTTTTGAAGAGGAAGCAATTCCTGGTCCGCACCCCTCCTCGCCCCTCCCCCCCGCCCCTCTCCTTGCCCCATCTCTCCATTCTTCTCTGTCCCTCATCTGTGTGTTCAGGGTGGAGGCTGTAGTCGCCCTTCAGAAGTGGGGGCTGTTGTTGGGTTTTTGTATTAAGGTCATTTAAGTCACAAAAAGCAGCGATTTCTCTCTTTCTGCAAATTAAACACGCTCCCCGTTGTGTTGTAATGGATTTTAGTCCTTTGTAATTAAAGATCCAACTGTTCACCTCCTGAAACCAAGAGCTTTTTACCACATTGTTGCTTCATTTATCTCTGGGGAAAGACACTGATCCACCCATTTGCTCCTGGAGTGACGCAGCGTTCTCAGTGCTGCTGGCAGGAACAACAGTAATAAAAGTGAACAGTAGACATTTTGGAGGAGAACCGTTGCCTTAACTCTCTAATGAGTTTTGTCTTTCAAGAGCTTTTCGGTAAAATAGATTTACAACAGAGGAAACGTCAGTCTAGGATGACTGGCTCTTCAGAGTCTTATCACAGCTCAGAGTGATTAAAATAGTTCCTCTCAACTCCTTCAGCTGGACTACGTTTCCCTTTCCTAGTATTTCGTCTTTCAAAGCAGAATTTCATTTCTTGCTTGTTTTTTCTCTTTCGCTTCTTACTCATTCTGTTTCTGCGTGACCTATAACAAATTGCTCTTTTACTGTGTCTTCTGGGTTCCCCAGAAAGCAGAGTCTGGGGAGGGGGCAGAAGGCATTGTGCTATTATCAAAGGAGGCATCAGTGAATCTTAAGGGAGCAAAGCAAAGAAGGAGGGAGACTTAAGGTGAGGATGTGTTTTCATGCTGAAGCTACTAATTTTGTAGAGTGTGACTGGTTGTTGGATCCATGGTAATAAGCCCCCAAGAAGCTGAATAAATTATCTTGCAAACAACTTCAGGGTTGCGGAGGAAGACTTCATTGATCGGATCCATCTCTGATTTTCCAAAGGTTCACCTTGTGGGGTCTTGCATTTCTGGTGATGTATGTATGCTCAAGTGGGTCCCGTTGGTTCTCCTGGATAAGTTAACAAGGAAGGCCCGTGTAGAAGTAGATGCTGTTAGGGGATGTCTGCAAAAAGCTAGCCAGAGCTCATGCAGAGCTGGTTGTCACAGCAGCAGCTGAAACAGAAGACTGATGAAGGCTAGAGGATCTGAGGCACTGCCTAGTATGTGTTCAACACACATGGCAATTGCTTCCTATAAACTGCTTTCATGCAGAAGCACAGGCAAAACTGGTCCCTGCAATTGAGGAGGATATAAAATAGTCTTAGAAAAATGGTCTCGGAATTATGTTCTTATGTTTTAAGAGGTCACTAATTTAAACTCCGAAACTAGAAGACAGGGATCATACACGATTCATTCTGTATTCTCAGTATGAAGCATCAAGTTTGCCCCCAGACAGTCTCAATACAATTTTTAGTAATAATGAGTATGTATGTATCATTTGCATTTTAGGAACACTGTGATTTACAAATTTAGTCATTAAAAGAATAACTTCAGTATACTTTTATGATACTAGTTGATATGGCATGACCAATCAAAATTGGAAGTTCAGTCTCTGACATGCTGGGGCCATTTAAGAGGTCTGCTCTTAATATTCATCATTTTAATTCAGGGATCTCTGGAGACCATCATGTGTCCATTTTCATCTGACCAGCCTAATCTGCTTAAGCCTGAAGTCCTAGATGTGGAAACTTACCTTACTAATGAAAGCCTAGGTGGTCCTCATGCCATCACGCCATGATGCCCTCACGCTGTCACAAGATGGCTGGGTGCACAGCGGAGGCGGGGTTCCTGAGGCCCCATGCGTGCTGCAGAGGCGGGACCTCCGGCTTTGGCCTACCTCTTTGGGGCAATCCACCGAGGAGCCCTGGATGGGTGGGTGGGGTACCTCTTTGGGGCGATCGATCGTGGGGCTCCCACACTGTGAGAGGGCACAGGCCAGACTGGAGACCCCCCCCCCCCCGAGTGCACGAATTTCATGCACCGGGCCTCTAGTTATCTTATATCAGAGCTTGAAGGCATTTCCAGTAGCACAAATAATACCCATGTTTGTTTTTGTTGATGTTGCCTTAGGAAATTTTAGCTAAAATGGGTCACTAAGAACACTAAGCTAATACAGGCAAACAGAGGTTAAGTATGTAATCAATTATGTAAGTATATAAAAGCCATATTTTGTTGGGCCATGTTCACTTGGCTGTCTTTTATTTTGGCTTTTGCTGCTGAATTTTTTAAGGGTAGGTGAATTATGTGTAGTCTGTGTCTTAGGACATATTTAGCTGTTATATTTTTAAAACTAATCAAATCTCTATTGCTATAGGAACATTATTGTATTTTAAGGTATAACCAAACAATCTGCATCTTCTTCCAGTAAAATTCAAGCAACTGACTTTCCCCCGAAATCTAATAGTAACAGCCTCTAAGTAGGTCTTTTGTGTTCTTTTAAAATTTTCTTTTGCAAAACACATCTCACATTCATTTAAAGAGATATAAAGATTTTGAAGTCATATTCTTTAAATAGCATTTAAGATGGATGGCTTTTTGATTTGTTCAGTATCAGAAATGAAAAAAAAAATCCAAACTTATACTCCCAACTTTTCATCTAAAGACTCAAGATTCCAAAAAATTCACCCATCCAATTAATAGGAGAATTACTTTTTTTTTTGGTATTGTTGATGTTAATTTGCTGTTTTAGAAGTAAAGTAGTAGAAATGAACATGCATTTTGATAGAGCATTAGCACTCAGGGTGAGAAATGTAAGTATTATTGGTCCACTTCCTCACTTGTCCCAGTATCCATGCATCCTTAATCAAGAGACTTTGCAGTTTCTCCTGCATATTGTACCTATTTATTCATAGAGAGAGAGAGACTTAGATATCATTTTTTCATACTCCTTGACTCTAGATTCTGCCATGTAACTCACAGAATCAGTTGGAAGTGACTGTGTCTGTCCAAACTGGGAAGGCACATGCAATAGGCTGTGTATATTTCTGCTTGCTTTGCTGGGCCTCTGATACTGCCATGAAAAGAATTTGCCCAGACTAAGGCACTGGTCCCAGGAAGATGAAAGACACAAGAAGCAGAGCTGTCCCGCTTACAGCACATTCACCCACCTGAGCCACAGACATGAACAAAACAGTTAAGATCCACAGGACCTCCCAGCCCGGCCACTAGACAGAAGATGACCCCTAGTCAAGCCTACAGACATATGGGCTATAATAATGAATAGTTCTTATTTGAAACTACTATGTTTCATAATAAATAGATAGAGAACAGTACCCAGTCATCATGAATTCCTTCTAAAACATGAGAGTTATTGTCATTATGTTGAATAGCACTTCTGTAAAAATTATAGGTAATATTTCACCTGTAACTATGATACGACTACCAGTGGGAACATACTCCTCTCCTTTCTTTACTGGCGGAATCTCTCAGTTGTACATATAGAAGAGCATATTAAGGTGTTACTAAAATAAATGTAATTATATACCATCCCATGGGGAATTTGGGAGTGTTAGCCTTTATTTAACCTGTACAACCTTAGCAGAATTTTGCGAATTTATGTAGAGTATTTGTTGCATAACATTATTCACAGAGAGGTTTCCATTAATCAGTCTAATTACTAAACCTTATTGATGCCTGCTCTTTCTGGATCTAGCCTTTAAAGAGAATATAATGTCACTGAAGAGATCAAATGTAAATTGACTTTTATGAAAAAATATGATAAATATGAAGACTCAATGCCATTTTGGAGTCTTCTTAACTAGGAATGTTTAGATGCCGGGAAGGGTGATATAGGTGATATTTTCCAGGAGATATTTGACGTGGTAAAAGTAGTTTTATGTACATTGAAATAATTTTTCTTTTAAAAATATAAAAGAAAACATATGCTCTAGATTTCAATTATAATACTATTGAATTTTTCAACATGCATTTTTAAACCACTGTACATAATGTCACAAATTTTAAAAATTAAACTTATTTTTCTTTTTAAATTTACTTTGTCTTGTATTTACTTCATGAACCTGTCTTTCCTTGGAGTCAACCTATTTCAGTACCCAATCAAATGTCCTGTTCATTGTAGAACCTCAAAAATCATTCAACCCCCTGCCCCCCAAATAAACCATTCGATATCACATTATTTATGAGATACCCACATTGGATTATAGTTCTGTCAGTGTTTTGAAAGAAATATTTTAGGCCTCCAAATGTGAAAAACACATGCTCCAGGAAATTGTGCCCGGATCCCACAGAGTGAAATCAATACCTCCTGCTTAATATTTACCAGTGTTTCTTGCTGATTGAAAGTGGCATTAAATAATTCCTCGGGAGAACTTCTGGTTTTCCCTGGATCTGCTGCTCAGTTACGACACATTTAACCAGGACATAGACGTAGGAAAATGTTTCTTCCTAGCCTCTACCTAAGTAGCTTGTAGATAAAAAGCAGCTCTCTGTTTCCCAAGCCACTGTAGTAGAGCCTGATGCTGTCTCTTGTACTGCAGAAGCAGAGAGAGGATAGTGTCCAGCTTAAAATTTGGAGCTTCAGAGTCAGGCTGCCTCCAGTCAGATCTGGACTCCACCGTCCACTAGCGTTTATAATTTACTTAACCCTGTGTTCTTTAGTTTCCTCACCTGTAAAATGGAGATTAAAAAAATGATCTAAGCACATGGACTTGAATGAGTATGAGGCTTGAATGACTTAACACACTCAAAGTGCACAGGACAGTGTGCTGCATAGAGTTAACCTTCCACAAGGGGGCGCAGTGACTTTCCCTCCTCTCTACCCTGGTTGGGGGTTCTCTAACTTCTACTTCCGTTCTTGGTTTTCTTCCTTTATAGCAGTGTACTGGTTGGGAAATACACCTGTCTCCATGGATTTGGGTGTGTATTTTCTCTGTGTCCATCTCTATCAACTCTCCCTTTGTTGCATTAACACATCTTCCTTGTGTGAAGGCGCATAGGAATGTAAATAGTTCAGTTTTCTGAGTAGGGAAGGAGGCCATAAATGGGAAAAGGAACTAGGCTGCCTTCTGTGCTCTTGCCTCGCAGATGACCTCTGAGAACTCAGGAAGAGAATGAACGACCTGCTGTGTTGCTATACTTCAGCAGAGGAATCTCAGGAGCAGTGCTTATTTTTAGGAAATGCTGCCTTCTTCATTTGTCAAGGGTAGGCTCTGGAGAGTCCTGTGAAAACAAAAGCATAGTTTGCCTGGATGTGAAATGATTCAGTCTGTTGTTTCTCTAAACATATCCCATTTTCAGTTCTCTTTCTGCTTTATTGCATCAGGCAAGAAAACACAACTGTGTGTGGTTGTGACTCATGTGGATATGGTCCAGCTTGTCTGTCTTTGTTCCCAGGTGAGGGGAAGTCTGTGTCCTTAGGAGGAAAGCAGTGAGGACTCATGAGAGTTCTTCATGGGGCAAATGGTAAAAATTCCCAAGGTCCAAATCTAAATACAGAACCATAAATGGCTTTTGTGTGCTAGGTTGACACACAAAATATAGGCACCACCAAATATTATGTGTTTTCTCATACTGTGATGGTTTTGAACTGATAATCCATCTTTTCCTCTCACTCACAGGTCAGTGATGGTGCCAGGAAGAGATCCCGAGGACGAGGGATGTGTCCTGCGGTGCGGCCACAGGTCGCTCTCTGGTCCACAGTATGTTTTCTAGGTAAGTGTTGAGGTCATGAGGGCCTCATTAGTAGCCAATAAATAAAACAGTTTGTTTTTTTTAAAAAAAACAGGGCACATGAGAATATATTTTTGTAACCTTTTTGGATTTAATGAAATTATTTTATTTTAGATCCCCAAAGTGAAAGGATAATTAATAGATTATTATTGTTGGTTGAGACTCAAATCATTAATTGCATGAAATCCAGAAACCTATTCTTGCTGATGCTTGTCAGAGGCATTTTACCTGGCAGATGGCCAGAATGTCTATTAAATTTTGTCACAGATCATAAAATGTGCTGGAGTGGTCTGTATGCACAACATAACAGTGGATGGGATGCATCAGTGAAATAAAAATAGCATCTTCCATACTTTGGTGATATTCTGATTTGCAGTATATTCTCTGTTCTGAAACACTTTGGTCAAATGTGTGACCAGTTAAAGAACAGGCACTGACCAGCAGAACTAAATCAACATATGTTTTCTGATTGCCTGTTGAATGCATGCATGAGAGAAAACACACACACACACACACACACACACACACACACACACACACACTCTCCAATCTTTATCATTCTACTGCAATCACTCTTTTATTTTTATTTTACTGTCTTCCACTCAGAACTATGAAGAATAAATACCGGTAAGTGTTCAAAGATTAAAGAAGCATCTTGATAATTAAGAAAAGTGTTGATGGTATTAGCATAGATTCTTAATGACTGCAAAATGATTTCATTTTTTTTCCTTTAAAGGACATGAAATTGATCCCCATGTACAATGCAAGAAAAAGAGAGATTGACACCTAAACAGGACAGCTAATGTGTACTAACTCTAAAAAACCCCTCAATTTAAACATAGTTTTGAGTTTTAAAAAGTGAGCCTAACATATTCAATATAAATAACATGTCTGTCTAATATTATGAAACTTGCAACTCATCATGAACTTTTTTTTTTTCCTTTTTTTTTTTATTATTAGTTAAGGTATTACAAATGTGTCCTCATCCCCCCCATTAACCCCTTACCTCCCCCTCCCCCCCCCCCCGCCCCGCACACTCATGCTCCCATCCCCCTGTTGTCCATGTCCATTGGTTTGGCTTATATACATGTATACAAGTCCTTCGGTTGATCTCTTCCCCTTACCCCCGCCCTCCCCTACTTTCCTTCTGGGGATTGATAGCCTGATCGCTGTTTCTCAGTCTTTGGGTCTGTCCCTTTTCATCAGTCTATGTTGTTTTCTATAATCCACAAATGAGTAAGATCATGTGGTATTTATCTTTCTCTGACTGGCTTATTTCACTTAGCATAATGCTCTCCAGTTCCATCCATGCTGTTGCAAAAGGCAAGAGTTCCTTTTTTTTTTTTTTACTGCAGCATAGTATTCCATTGTGTATATGTACCACAGTTTTCTAATCCATTCATCTGCTGATGGGCACTTAGGCTGTTTCCAAATCTTAGCTATGGTGAATTGTGCTGCTATGAACATAGGGGTGCATATATCCTTTCTGATTGGCGTTTCTGGTTTCTTGGGATATATTCCTAGTAGTGGGATCACTGGGTCAAATGGGAGTTCCATTTTTAGTTTTTTGAGGTAGCTCCATACTGTTCTCCACAGTGGCTGCACCAGTCTGCATTCCCACCAGCAATGCAGAAGAGTTCCTTTTTCTCCACATCCTCTCCAGCACTTGTTGTTTGTTGATTTGTTGATGATAGCCATTCTGACAGGTGTGAGATGATACCGCATTGTCGTTTTGATTTGCATCTCTCGTATAATTAGTGACTTTGAGCATGTTTTCATATGTCTTTCAGCCTTCTGTATGTCCTCTTTCGAAAAGTGTCTATCTAGGTCCGTTGCCCATTTTTTTATTGGATTGTTTATCTTCCTTTTGTTAAGTTTCATGAGATCCCTGTAAATGTTGGAAATTAAACCCTTATCGGTGGTATCATTGGCAAATATGTTCTCCCATGTAGTGGGTCTTCTTGTTGTTTTGTTGATGGTTTCTTTTGCTGTGCAAAAGCTTTTTATTTTGATGTAGTCCCATTTGTTTATTTTCTCTTTAGTTTCCATTGCCCTAGGAGCATTATCAGAGAAGAAATTCCTTCGGCATATGTTTGCTATTTTGCTGCCTGTGGATTCCTCTAGTATTTTTATGGTTTCCCGTCTTACGTTTAAGTCTTTTATCCATTTTGAGTTTATTTTTGTGTATGGTGTGAGTTGGTGGTCTAGTTTCATCTTTTTGCATGTATCTGTCCAATTTTCCCAACACCATTTATTGAAGAGACTGTCTTGACTCCATAGAATGCTCTTGCCTCCTTTGTCGAATATTAATTGGGCATAGTGGTTTGGGTCGATTTCTGGGGTCTCTATTCTATTCCATTGATCTATATGTCTGTTCTTGTGCCAGTACCAAGCTGTTTTAAGAACAGTGGCTTTGTAATACAGTTTGATATCTGGTATTGAGATCCCACCTACTTTGTTCTTTCTCAGGATTGCTGCAGCTATTCGGGGTCTTTTTTTATTCCAGATGAATTTTTGGAACGTTCGTTCTAGATTTGTGAAATATGCCATTGGTAATTTAATGGGGATTGCATTGAATCTATAAATTGTTTTGGGTAGTATGGACATTTTGATGATGTTGATTCTACCAATCCATGAACACGGTATATTCTTCCATCTGTTTATGTCTTCCTCTATCTCTTTTTCAGTGTCCTGTAGTTTTTGGCATATAAGTCTTTTACCTCCTTAGTTAAGTTTATTCCTAGGTATTTTAATTCTTTTGGTGCAATGGTAAATGGGATTGCTTCTGTAGTTTCACTTTCTGTAAGATCACTATTGGTGTAAAGAAATGCCATGGATTTCTTAGCATTAATTTTGTATCCTGCTACATTGCCGAATTCATTTATTAAGTCTAATAATTTTTTGATGGAGTCTTTAGGGTTCTGTATGTACAGTATCATGACATCTGCAAATAAGGATCATCATGAACTTTTATCAGAATCACTTACAGATACTAATTAGGATAATTTAACTATGTTGACATATGAAGAACAATTCCAAAATGTTTTAGGTATGTTATGGTTTATCTTCTTCAGAAGTTTCTGTCATTTGCCAGAGCATTTTCTCATTATTTCTAAATATTTGCTCAAGGGTCAGCTCAATAGTATGCTTGAAAGTGACCAAAAAATCCACCTGTGTGAATTCAACCTGAATTTCCTCTAAATAAGGTACCTTTTTGCTACATTGTGTCATTCTTGCAAATTCCCTTAATAGATTTATTTTTGAAGTCAGTTGATAAAAACAGACAAAAGCAAGTTGCTATTATGTTGGCTGCTGAGGAGATGTTAGTGTGTTGTCATCATAAACATGCCCATCTATCCTTAATGGCATTGCTTTATCATAAATCCAAGAAAGAAAAGAAAACTATATTACAGCAAAAGCAGTGTCAGGTAAAACTTGATACTTTATCAAGCTTAGAATTGAATAATAATAATTATTAAAATTATTAGGGTAAAATAGTTTTAGAAATGGTTCAACCTTCAATTGAAAGAGCACATGTAGAATTTAGTAATATTATTTTTCCTCGAGACAAATGCTCACGAGTGAGAACAAAGTCAGGGGAGACAAATTCAGCTAAACAAAAGAAATAAGATTATATAAAGCTCTTAAGGTAACTGTTTACCCAAACCTGGTTCCACAAGCTCCTTTGACCATACCTACCCCCTGATGTGGACTCATTATCCGACCAGAGTTACAGTTGCCCACTTTGTAAAGGCCAATCAAACCAGCCCATTGTTCTAAGGGACTAGGGCACAGGCAGAGCTGTTTCTGAGAGACAGAAAAATCTGGATCCAGATTCTAGATGTGGGCTTATAGACCAAGGACATAAAACACCATAAAGCAACCAAAGAAAATTTTAGTATTAGAAAACCCACTTTGGAAAAATGGCCATCTGGAATGAGTCCCATCCTAAAGCCCACCCTTGGCTTTCGTGGCATTTTAATAAGACGCAGAAGACTAAAATGATGAAGCTCAGTTCTTTTCATGTGTGATCAGAACAGGGCCAAGCACCACTGTCCCTGGGAGCAGGGCCAGAGTGGAATGACATACCTGTTTCACTGTCCCCAGAAGGTGTTGTAAGCAATGAAACAGCGAGCTCACTGCACTGTTTTCCCTTTCTTCCTGTTGGCAGTGGGAGTGTTCATTATGGCTTCTTAGTTTTCCTATCATGAGTATATAGTAAATGTGTTGGGGGTCAATAATATGGTCATGTGGCTTTAGGTATTTAGTTACCACTTCTGGATCTCAAATGCACTTATAATTTGTTCCTTATGGGAACTCATATGTGAGGTACGTGGGGCTGTCCATCAGGTGGGTAAATCAGGACATGCCATTCCAGGACACATTGATTGATATGTAGCTGGACACAAAAGAATCATCCATTGTCTTAAAGAGACTGCTGTGGGACTATGGGAGCCTGAAGGTGCCAGGAGCATCTCCCAGATACACAGAGATGGTCATGGGAGTAAAGTGAAGTAGACATTTGGGTATCCAAGGAATCCAGCCATGCCCCATGCCGTAACCGGGCCTTGGGCTTCTAAGGGGTGTGCTCTGGTAAATTACCTACTGTATTAGGTCCCTATTTCTGCTGAAACATATGATCACAAATTGAGTGGTTTAAAACAACACAGATTTATTTTCTTTTTTTATGTATGTTATTGATTTTTTTACAGAGAGGAAGGGAGAGAGATAGAGAGTTAGACACATCGATGGGAGAGAAACATTGATCAGCTGCCTCCTGCACACCTCCTACTGGGGATGTGCTCACAACCAAGGTACATGCCCTTGACCAGAATCGAACCTGGGACCCTTGAGTCCGCAGGCCGACACTCTATCCACTGAGCCAAACCGGTTAGGGCACAGATTTATTTTCTTATAGTTCTGGTGGTCAAAAGTCTAAAATTGGTGTAAATGGCTTAAATATTAACAGAGCTGCATTCATTCTGGAGAGTGTGAAGGAGAGCGTTACCTTGCCTTTTCCAGCTTCTGGAGGCTGCCTGCATTCCTGGCTCATGGCCCCCTCCTCCATTTTCCAAGTTAGTCAGGCAGCATATTCAAGTTGCTTTCTTTCTGCTTCCAACATCACATCACCTGCCGTGGTTCTAACCCTCCTGCATCCTTCTTCTAAGGATCATTGTGGTATAGGGGGCCCACCCATTTAATCCAGGATAATTTCCCCATGTCTGTGCCCTTAGCTTAATCACATCTTCAATGTCCCCTTTGCCATGTAAGGCATCACATTGACAGGGCCTCACGACTTAGATACGCACGTCCTTGGGGACACATTATTCAGTCGACTACATCTCTTTTCAGCTGGTTTGAATTGGGATGCTGTCACTTTTATCCAGGAGATTCCTAATTAAGATGCAATGATTCTGCTCTTTTATTTCCCTTAGAAGTCAAGTATCTGTTAATAACATCCCCTCCTGCATTTAGTGCATAATGTAAATTCTAAGAAGCAGAGATATTTGGAAGAAATGGCACTAGAATATGAATTATTAGTATATTAATCCTCACTAGAGCACATATACACATTTTCTTTCAGGCTCAGTTTATTCATTTATCGTATGTAGATAATAACTCCTGATTTACCTGATTCACAAGGTTATTGTGAAAATCAAATGAGATTTGAAAAACGCTGCTAAAGTCATGCTGCCTGCATATGGAAGTTACTTTTGTTCTCTTATGTCATGTGTGTGTCAGCATTTAGGATAAGTCATTCACTCAGCAATATTAACTATAGTTTTTGAACATGAATCTTGCTATAATTGCTTTTACATATTCCTCCTGCCTAATAAAAAAAGGATATGGTTAAAGAAGGCAGAGAATAGGGAATTTCCTCCTTTTCTCTGGCTCCGGCAAGAAAAAAGGAAAAAAAGGAACCAACTTTAATGGAAGCAAGGAAATGGCCACATCCCGACACTGGGAAGAAGATACATTGGATATTGTAAAATACGAGGCAAGTGGTGATGGTAGGAGGGACCAAAACATTCCTTTCAGACGCCTGGGAGGTGGAGAGTCTCCCCCTCCCTGCTGGCCGAGTCCAAGATAACTACTTGGTTTAGTGCAGAGATGGAACACAGGAATGTGAACAGGTAGCACCTGGGGATGGCTGAGGAGATGCTGAGGAAGGAAAAACTGGGCTACAGCACGTTTCTATAATTTATAACCTAGCCCACACTCTCAGGGGGGTGCTTGGCTAAGGAAGGTGGGGAGGTAAACAGCAGTCGCCAGCTCAAAAGTTAATACACCGACATTCGTTGTGAGCACACTGGCACTGTGGGCACTAGAATGGAAAGGAGATATAGCCCAGAGTCTGAAGAAACAGCAGTTTTGGTGGGAGTATTTCATGTAGCACACCCAGTTTGTTATGGAGGCCTCCAGGAGGTGTAGGTATGAGAGATGCTCCGGTAGGACCAATCAGAAAAGAGCCAGCGTGAGGTCTGAGCACAGTCGCCCACCCCACCACCACCAAAGAAGAAAGGAATTAAAATATAGGAAGAAAAAGAATATACACCATAAAAAATTTTCCCAGGGAGGAAGGCGAGGTCACTGAGATAATTTACATAATCAAAATCTCACTAGACAAAGTCCTTAAAGAAAACATAGAAATATTTTTAAAGACTTTAGGACAAAAAATAAATAGGGAGAGGAAAAAAATTAAGATATGGCAGAGACAAAATCCTTATATGTCTATATGGAATGTCTATGTAATATACAAGGTAGGGCAAGAGTAGGTTTACAGTTGTTGAAATGGAAAATAACACAATAGTTAATAGATAATAATACAAGAATAAACTGTTTTGCATACAACTGTAAACCTACTTTTGCCCCACCTTGCATATACTATATAATTAGGAATATATGTGTTTCAAATGATCAGAAATATAAAATTGAACTTTTATCCCAAACTAAGAGCTTGAATTTATCTTGTGAAAAGGCACATCTTATCTTTTCCCAGGGGAAAAGTTAATGTCAAATTTAATTGTGTGTTTTTTGTTGTTGTTGTTGTTGTTTTAGTGTAGCTTTTATTATTAGTCAGGTAATGTGAGGCCAACAGATCAGGGGACAATTACCACTGAATAGATGGCTTGAGGAGAGGGCACAGCATGCCACACAGGGGAGCACCAGGGTCAGGAGGTGGAGGGAGTTGTGAAAATGTAGAGCCTTCATTGTGGTTTCTGTGAGAAAGAAGAGGTGAGGCGGGGTAATCAGTTTTAGGATTGCTAGTTTGAATAATTTTAGCAGGCCCTGGGGTGGACGGGCTGCCCCTGGCTGTCTGGTGCCTGGTGCTGGGGGTTTTAGGGGAGTGGAAATGGTTGCGGTGTGGGCTTGGCTCTGGTTTGCAGATGAAAGGCACTTCTGCTCTCTAGGAATTGGTCAACTCTGGGAGGGACTCTCTCTACCAGTGTCAGCAAGGCCCAAGATGTCAAAGTGTCAGGAAATACAGAAACTAAAACATGATTAATAGAGGGTGTCCCAAAAAATGTATACGTACTTTGAATGATTATAAAGTTAGTATTTATTAACATACAGTTCATTTTCAAAATTTAAAAAAATCTACAAAAATGAATAATTATTTTTGTCAATGCCTGTTTTCAAACTGATGACCATTCTGGTTTGACATTGTTGATAATGTGAGGCAGTGGAACAGTAAACATCAAGAATCACTTCATTCTGAATTTGTGCGCCCTTAATTAATCAACTGTTGCTGGTTTAGTACATAAACTTTACCTTTTATGTATCCCCATAAAAAATTCTGTGGATAAATTTTCTTTGTTCAAAGCTTAGTCTGACTTCACCCATTATTTCAAATCAGTCAAACTGGAGAAGAAGTGAAAATTGTGTTATCAGCTGTTAAAGTGTGTATGCATTTTTTGGGGGACACCCTATATAATCTATAGGAGGAGGACTCTAAATAAATAATGAATTGCAAACCAGAAGAATGGTTTGCCAGACTGTGCCCACATTGTCATTTATTGTGTATATGATGTAATATTTATTTAATTAAAGGCTAATGAAATTTCAGTATGTATCAGATCTTGGAGTTGCAAGGAAATATACTTTTAACAATTTCAAGTTGTAGTGGTGTAGTGAAAACAGTCATGCCTGTGTGCTGTATATCTTCCCCATTTTTAAATATGAGACAAAGCAGAATAATTATACATGTGTTCAACAAATATGTGTTGAATGAATAATAATATTAACAATAACAACATTAGGTACTGACACTTATTGTATCCTCACTGTGTGGGGTACTCCCCTAAATGTTTACTTGAATGATGGAGAGAATCCTGGAGGCAAGGATTCAAAAAGGAATCCTTTTTATGTTCAAAAGGAAGTTGCTCATTCTTCCTTAAAATCAGATATTCTATAAATGATCTATTGAAAGTTTTTATATTTTCAATTCAGAACATAGGTAATGACTACTCTGAAAATTTGTATTTCACTCTATGCAAATTAATAGCTAAAGAAATCAGATTAATAAATTTTAATAATAATATTACTAGAATACATAGATGGATATATTTCATGCAGGTGCCCACAGAGACTCCAGGCTCATAGGAGTTTGCATGGATGGAACCTGGGATCTGCAAATATATTGCCAGTGGGAGAACCTCCATTCACACTCAGTAACGTAAACAACTGAATTTATTCCGAAATACAGACTTTTTCTTTAGTTAAAATGAATTCCTTTGGTATTGAGAATGTTGGAACTAATTAGGAATAGTGGTAGAGAAGTGATGAGAAGCAAAACTAATTTATTCTGCAGAAATGATTGGTCAGTTTATAGCACTATGTAGCACTATATGAGGCAACTATTCAATAAGCTGTCATTCAGATACTTGTCAACAGAATAAAAAACAAAACAAAACAAAACAAAATAAAACAAAATTCCCTGCAGGGAACAAGTGTTATTTTAAAATAGATATCAGTGACTTAAAGGAAAGCATTGGGGATGTTTCTCATTAAAATACATGGCACCATGTTGGATGTGAGGATATACAGTCCATAGTATAGAAATAAGATTCAAAATATCCTTTACAAATTGGAGAACTGAAATGAACCATAAAATAGAATGAAATTGAAGAGGGACATCATTGGCTCATTGTGCACTTCCATCATTAAAGTTTCTCATCTGAAAAACAGACATAAAATCTGTAAACAGACAAAGGACAAAATCCCTGGTCACAACATAGTTACTAGTAGCACGAAATTTTTTTGATATAAAATCCATACATGCTTGACCCACTTCTAAATGTCATGTGCACTAAATTCTTTTGAAACTCCACAGAGTCAGTTTCAACTATTTAATTTTTGTCGAGGATAAAGATCATTGAATTTTCAAAAACTTTACAGAACCTTCACATTTCTTACTTTTATTTTATTTATTTGTTTATTTTTTAAATATATTTTATTGATTTTTTACAGAGAGGAAGGGAGAGAGATAGAGAGTTAGAAACATCGATGAGAGAGAAACATCGATCAGCTGCCTCCTGCACATCTCCTACTGGGGATATGCCCGCAACGCAGGTACATGCCCTTGACCGGAATCGAACCCGGGACCTTTCAGTCCGCAGGCCGACGCTCTATCCACTGAGCCAAACCGGTTTTGGCCATTTCTTACTTTTAGATATGTGCATTTGTTTTGGGGAGGAAAAGCAAAGGATAATTCCAATGTGTAAAACATTTGATAGCAGACACTTGCTTTTTCGTATATTTAGGTGCACTCTGTATTTCCTCGAGTAAGATCTCAATTCCATCTATTTACACTGAAAGCCAATCAATAAGCTAATTTATGTAGGGACATTGGGATGTTCTTAAGAAGGAATTGGCGGGATATAAATAAATGTATGTCACATTGAGGAAGAACATATATTTCCATGTACATCTTATCCCCAGGTCTTAATAATCATTTATGTTTCTAAGTAACTTCCGCAGGTTATCTCATTTGCTCTTCATAGAATTTAAGTAAAGAAGACAAGGTAGGTCTTGATGTTTGCTAAAAAATGAGGAATTTGGAGCTTTACAGAGGGAAACTGTGGTTTAAGAGTGGCAGGGTGGTATTAAAAAGAGCACTGAATTAGGATGAGGTTTTGCATGAGTTTTGACACCAAGTGGCTGGATGGATGTCACTTGGTATCCCTTAGCCATAGCATTTGCTAGTGTTGCTCTTACCTAATAATTATTTTTAAAATGTGTAATAATTCCTAATAATTTCCTTGCCTTCAAAGTTCTTCCCATCACAGGTATGCGCCCCAGCTCCATTATTCATGTATACACTGAGAGCAGCGATTTTCAACTGGTGTGTCATGGCACACTGGTGTCCGGCAGAATTTGTCATTAGCTTTTGTGGGCCATGAGATGGAAAAGGTTAAAAATCGCTGATTTAGAGTAGTGCCACACACACAGTGAGGATGCAGTATGTCAGCGCTTAATGTTGCTGTTAGTATTATTATTCAGTCAGTTAATATTTGTTGAACGTGTATGATTATTCTCCTGTGTGTCATATTTTAAAAAGGGGAAAAACATACAACACAGAGGCATAGCGTTTTTCTTTATAAACCCTATCCTCGAACGTGGATACAAAATGCATCTCTTCAGACTGCAGTAGTTGCTCATTTTTTATAAGAGAAAGCTCTGACATGACACCTAATGTATCCACCATCTGAAATTCCCTACACTCATTGCCATTTGCTGTTTTTAAATTATAGCTTTCAAAAATAACTGTTTTGTTATTCTTCTCTCCTATTTGCAGATTAATTGTGCAGAATCTCACCCCTATGCCTTTGTGTAGTATTTTTCCCTTACTTGGAGTTTTCTGGAAAAATGTAAAACTGGCTAATCGATGTATATACCTTAAGATTAGGCCCCAATTCCACCTTCTTACATAGGCTTCTCTGATCTTTTCTCATCGTCTAACCTTAGACTGTGTTATTACTGAAGCTGGCACGTTGGCTTAGAACCGTGGCTCTCAGCCAGAGGCAATCTTACTCCAAAGGGGACATTTAGCCACGTCTGGAAACATTTTGGTTGTCACAGCTGGGGCTCTGCTACTGTCATCCAGTGGGTATAGGTCAGGGATACTGCTAAACATCCCACAATACACAAGACAGCCATCCACAAAGAAAGATCTGGTCCCACAGGTCAGTGGTGCTGAGGTTGAGAGACCTCATGTTCATGATTCCGCCTCAGCCACTAGGTTACGAGATTCCCATGGCCAGTGGCTCTGTCTTATTTGCCGTTATGTCCACAGCATCAAATCCAAAGCCTGCAACATGTTTAGTTGATAGTTGCTGCATAAATGAGAGAATGAAGGGAATAAAGTATGCAGGGCTATGTGAATAACCAGGACATGCTTGCTCAATAATGAAGACATTGTACTTAGAACAGCACACTGCTTCCTAACCTGGGAGTAAAACTTGAACTGGGTGGGAGGTGGCAGAAGAAATAAGGAAGGAGGACAGAGAAACACAGGAACTAAGCATGAAAGTTTAAGACAGGAAAGGAAAGCTAAGAGAAAAGATCAGCGACTCCTATGAACAGTGACATTTTCAACAGTTTAAACCCTCTGGTCTGTGGGTGGAAGTGTTTGAATAATGTTTATTACTGCAGCCAGTCAAGATTAATGATATGTATAGTTTCAAAAAACAAAGTTATCTAGCCTTTTATCAAAATCAGAGTTAATGTAATTTGTCTAAATATCAACACATCATTGATTACTTTAGGTGTGCTGTGTCAGTATTTCTGTCTTTACTATAGGCTTAAGATTCTGTATAAGCAAATGCTTACTTTTTATGATATTAGTTGATGGTAGGTGAAGAATTTTTATAAAATAAGAGCACTTTAAACTGCCAAACTAAAATCAAATGGAAACAGTTTTGAAGTTTAAAATAGTGCTTTAAATTTTCATGCCTTTTGGAAGTATATTATTTCAATCAATATCACCCAGGAAAGCATTGAATTACTACCAAAAACAGTTCTTGAAATACTTCCAAGTTTTGTAGGAAAAACCCCACAGAACTGAAAGGCTGGAAATCTCCTGGGGGATGGTAGAAGCGGGGCCTAAAAAGCCATCAAGAATCAGAGCATTTGAGACCCCGAACTTTCTTAAAAATGACTGACAGTTAACTTTTAGTAATATCATATTTTCCAAAAAGATGAGCTAAAAGTGTAATGAGAATTACATTCCCACTTATAGTCAGTTAGGAAAATGTATTTAGTAATATATTTCCATGATTTCCTCTTCTGGAATTGAAGGTTTCCCTCCCTCCCTGCTGTTCAGGTTCTTATAATGTACTTTTTTTCCTCCCTCATTTTTTTTTTAACCTCAAAAATATTTTGTGAAGTTTTTACATGTGAACAGTCTCCACATAAACCCACTTTTTATTTATTTCTTGTTGTCAGCATTGTAGATATCCCCCATTTTCCCCTCCTTTGCTGCGCTCCACCTAGCCCTTCCCCACACTATGGTCTGTGTCCATGGGCTATGCCTATATGCATATATATTTCTAGGTTTATCTCTTCTGGTCCCCTCCACCCCTTCTCCTCTCTAAGATCTCTCATTCTGTTTCATGTGCCCATGTCTCTGAACTTGTTTTGTTTGTCCATTTATTTTGTTTATTAGATGCTACATGTAAGTGAGATCATGTGATATTTGTCTTTCTGTAACCGGCTTATTTCACTTAGCATAATACTCTCCAGCTCCATCCCTGCTGTCACAGAGAGTAAGAGCTCCTATTCTACTACTGCACAGTATTCCATTGCTTTTTAATTCACTCATCTACTGATGGACACTTGCTTAACTATTGTAAATAACGCTGCTGTGAACATAGGGGTGCATATATTCTTTTTGATTGGTGTTTTGGGATTCTTTTAAAAAAAAATATATTTTATTGATTTTTTACAGAGAGGAAGGGAGAGGGATAGAGAGTTAGAAACATCGATCAGCTGCCTCTTGCACACTCCCCACTGGGGATGTCCCTGCAACCAAGGTACATGCCCTTGACCAGAATTGAACCTGGGACCCTTCAGTCTGCAGGCCGATGCTCTATCCACTGAGCCAAACTGGTCAGGGCGGTGTTTTGGGATTCTTAAGATATATTCCCAGAAGTGGGGATTGCTGGGCAAACGGTAGTTCAGGAAACCATAAAAACAGGCAGTGAAATCTGAAACATCTCTGTAGCAGTATTTTCACTGATACATCTCCTAGGCCAAGAGAAACAAAAGAAAAAATAATTAAATGGGACTACATCAAACTAAAATGCTTCTGCACAGCAAAAGAGACGACCAACAAAATGAAAAGGGAACCCACTGTATGGGAGAACATACTTGCCAACGATACATCTGATAAGAGATTAATTTCTGACAACTTGATTTTGATTTAGTGACACTGATTTCACACTTCTGGCTTCCAGAACTGTGAGACAATACATTGTTGTTTCAAAACCCCTAAATTTGTGGCAAATTTTGACAGCAACTCTAGGAAACAAATACATGGCACATGGCATCAAAACATATTTTAAAAAATAGATAGAAAAAGGACAAAAAATAAATATTCATTGGTCCATGTCTGAATGTGAGTGAGGAGGCCAATTCCTTCTCTTCAGATAGAACTATAGAGTCAACTTTGGAGGTGAGTTAAGAAATAATTTGATCCACACTGATTCCCAATAGAGGAACTCTTTCTAATAACCCCTCTCTTGGTTGACCAAGAAGCATTTACACAATTCTTTTCAGAGACAAAAAGCTCACAATTTTTAAGGCAGTACATTCAGCGGTTGGTCAGCCAAAATTTCTTGGGGAAAAATGCAAGTGTCATGATAAAAATGGAGACATACCTGTTTACTCATTTGGCAAATGTTAATTGAGCATCTGCAATGTGTCAGGCAACTCTTCTTGACAATGGGGTACAGCATAAAGAGAAAAGAAAGAGCACTTATAATTTGTTATAGCAGCCACAGGAAACTAATACATGCCTGATAGAAAGTAAGTGAAAATAAAGCTGTGCATGGTGCCCAATGAAAGAAACCAATAATGAGAATAAGGGAATACTAAAGATAAAAGAAAAAAACCCTGAGGTTGTTGATAATAAAATGATGAACTTCATAGAAGGAGGATAAGTTTTTAAAAAATGAAAAATCAGGACCAATATTAAAGCAATTGCTTTATCATCAATGTTGAAAAGCTGTTAATAACGTCTGGGTAATGGAAAGTAAATGGGTTTTCACGCAAGTAGAGTTGTTTTAAAAGGGGGAAGTACAAATACCATATATTAGTTAATTATATCATTTGGTTATTTTAAGAAAAGAAAAAAAATCCTGAATTCTATTTAATAAATCTTAATATAGTTCACTCATCTGTTAAATTTCCACATGCCTATTATCTTAGTTAGCATAGTGTTGAACAAAATTATTTAGAATATCACGTTGTGTAGGGTATTTGTGAGAAGAGGCAGAGGTAAGAATTGGAATGCCTGTGCCTGAAAGACTAGATGAGCCAGATTATGGAGAGCTTGCATGGCCTGGATGAGAATATAGTAACTGGGATGCAGGAAGGCACTAACTGTAGAAGTTAAACAAGCAGAAGGAGAAAATGGCAACAGGGTCATTAACTGAAATAGTTTAAGGCAGACTAGAAGTGGGGGACTGGGAGATGTGAGGTTAATGAAGGAATTAGTGAGCACTTGAAATGTTTTGTTCAGGGATAAACAGGAAGAGAGGCAAGACAATTAAAATAAAGAATCCACAGAACTTATTGACCTTTTGAATAAAGGGGAATGAAGAAAGATAAGTCAAATATTTCTCCAGGATTTTCAAGGTGGGTGATTGTAGAAAATGTGAAAGAGAAAGAAAAATTATCAAGGCAAAGTGTGTAGGATAAAAAAAATAATGAATGTGAACTTTCAAATAGAAATATTCAGTGGGTAATTAGTCATCCAGAATTGGAATAAAATAACAAGAAGCCAGAATTTTGACTTTCCCAATAGAAACACACACAGGGCCATCAATCAATTTTATATTCTGACTTGCTTTAGCTGGTAGTTTTAAATTTCTCTCTGGTTCACTTTCTCTGACACTGACCAATAGTGGGAAAGATGAACATAGGAGGCTGAGCATAAAAAATGATGGTGTGCAGCTTTGGTGAGGTCTTCTCTTGGCCTAGATGAGAAAGAATTCTGTCCAGCTAAACCTGAGAAACATGTTTAAAGAAGTCTGTGATTGATGTGAGGAATAATATTTGTAATGGTGAAACTCATTAGCAAGTAGTCTCTGGAAAGAAACTATTGGAAGGGATTTTTGTTCATGGACATATAATTTCAATGTCGGTGGTAACCTGGGATGGTAGAAAGATCATGCAGCTGCATTTGAATTGAAATTCTAGTGTTCTATTTACAAGGTATGGATATTGGGCAGGATACTCAACCTATCTGTATATCAGTGTCCTTAGCTGTAAAAAGAAATACTTTCTTCATAGAGATGTTATAAGGATACAGTATCCCTATAGTGGAAAAATAATGTGACCATGTCTACCACAGTGCCTGGCTCTTAGCAGATACAATAAAATTTAATTTCATTCTCTATATCCCATCCACCACCATCCCCACCCCCCTGACAAACACACACGTAGAAAAAATAATTTTAATAGGTAATACCTAGTTAAGAAAAATGATCATATTTATATTGCCTTGTGAACAAAGGCTCAGATCAATGCATAGGTAATAAAACTCTACCCTCAAGCTTATATTGTGGTACCTTCAAATCCTATTGGGTTGAGTGAACATTACATGGAGGTAAAAAAAATTAGAAAATATGTAAGAGAAAACAGAAAACTTGTATTTGGAAATATTGAGCTCTGTTGTTCAAATTTTAGCCTTTGAGAACTTAGTGGATTACCAACTGATTATATGAGCACTTTTCTGCACATAGAATATAGTTCAATATAAAGTTTAAAAATTTTTACATTTTAAAATTTTAAAATGTAGCAAAAGTAATAACAACTGCCATGTATTATACATTTAATACATGTCAAGGATTGTGAATACATTATTGAACTTAATCCTGTGAAAACAAACATTTCACCTCCTAGTTGATGAAACCATCTAGTGTTTAAGCACACAGTGGCAACATCTATGTTTTAACACTAAGAAAATAGCTTCATTGTGCCAACACTTAATCAAGTCTAGGAAGCATAGAACAATGGCTCTGAGCATTTGTTGGGCCTCGCTCTGGTATTTCATAAGCCAATCTCTGCTTTGCAGTAATTTAACTTTTTTTCTATAAATCAATACAGTAAATCAGCAAATGTGCAGATAATAAAAAATCAATGCACTCTGTCATATGCTCCGACCTTTCTTCAGATTATTCTCACTTCGGGGAGAGCTAGTGCACTAGGATATTATATTCTTGAAGAAATAAAAAGACAAATCTAAGTGAAAAGTCACATGGGATTTGGGGTCAATTCAGGAAGTGTATTTGTCTTAGAGCGCTAGTAATGTCTTCTTTCATATTGAAGTTATTTTTTTAATCATTCTGATTTGCATTTCTCTTCATAATCTATTTTTTTCACACATATTCATTCATTACATTTAAAATAATGTGACTTAAAACTCAAAGAAACTTACTCCTTAAACTGTCTTTCAGTTGTAAATACTGGCAAGTACATACTTGTTTTTCTATCTATTCTTTTTATTAGTTTGCATGATTGGATGGGTTTCTTTTAGAAATGGTAAGTTAAAAACATAAGAGTTCACTTTTATCTGTGTTATAACTTTGCATTTAAATCTGATAGTTTAATTGAAAAAGGACTTCTTTAGAACAGGAAAAACAAACACAATCACGTGGAAAATATATAGACATAAAATGTATTTCAACAATATGTAGTGTTTATTTTAGACTTACATGCACACTCATAATTGATATACACTAAAGAAAAATATCCCGTGTTCTTTTCTCATTTGTTTCTTCTTTTGTTTTCTAAACAAAAACCTAATGATAAGGTCCAGAGAAGAAGCATTTGTTTTTTCACAAAGCTAGAGAATGCATTTCTACTTTCATAAATGCCAGCCTGTGCCCAAATCGAAAAGTTCCGAACTCCCTGATGAAAGGAGCCTGAAAGCACTGTAAAAAGGTTTTAAAAATCCCATCCCATCCCATCCATAGTTTTTACAATCCATTAACTACCGCTTTGGAGAGTCTTGACCAGGGGTGGGCAAACTTTTTGACTCAAGGGCCACAATGGGTTCTTAAACTGGACCGGAGGGCCAGAACAAAAGCATGGATGGAGTGTTTGTGTGAACTAATATAAATTCAAAGTAAACATCATTACATAAAAGGGTACGGTCTTTTTTTTCAATAGTTTTATTCATTTCAAACGGGCCGGATCCGTAGTTTGCCCACGGCTGGGACTCTTGACTCTACAAACTTTAATATCTATTTGAACATTAGGGCGTGTAAGAGGTAACAAGCCAACTTTTCGAAAAAGAAGATGGACACCCAATTATGAGGCTTTCCTTATATATGCTGATTTTTTGAAATAGACATTTTGGGATTGTTGGTTAATATAAATAATCTTTTGTTTCTATGCTGGAGACTTGGAAAAGGAGATTAGTGTCTTATGATGTCTGTTTATACTGTTGCTGGTTCCAATGACTTCATTGTTTGGCTGGGCTAAATATCTTAATTTACATATCTTTATTTCACCTAACAGTGTTTTAAGATCTGTTGTTATGGAAAACTCTGCTTGCTTTGCTGAATTCATGACTGTGAGGAGCAACATATTTATGATTAATGATGGGAAATATGCTTCCAAGATGTTTTTATTTGCATTTATAGATATAATTTGCTAAAGGATTTATGTGAACACTAGTCATAACTGTTCTGATCAGATGTTTGACTATAAAACATTTCTAAATGCCACACTACACAGGCTAATGATCTGTTCATCTGAAATAATATTCTGAATCCTGTCAGTGATCTATAGTTTAGATTTCTTTTTGAGATACTCTATATATCCTCCTGTTTTAGCATATACCTAGAAAAGAATAAGTTCCCTGGACAATTAGGATAATTCAGAGAATAAAGCTGAGGATGATCCTGACCAATAATCAGGACTTAATGGGAGGCCCAGGGTAACTAGAGGTTAACCTCCAAAGCCCAGGTCAGAGTTTACATATAGCTAGGAAAATCAAGAGCACAGAGTATTTTGAATAAAAGGGAAATAATGAGAAAGTCACTTATAAGATGACAAAGTGTTATATATGATTAGGGAGATCCATGAAAAATTGAAAGACATCCTGTCTAGACAGATAAAAATGAATGATGTAATTTTTATCGCTGGGACCATCTCAATTTATTGATAGGGTTGTACCCTTCAAGGGAATATTTGTAAATTCATTTTTCCTCACATAAAACTCCTGCCTCATCTTTTTCCAATGAATAACTATTTTTTTTCTTGGCCACCTCTTCTAGACTTTCCAAGGAAGTTTGGTTGGTTCCATGATAAGTATATAAGTTTTTCTCTTGTTTTCTTTTTATCCTATTGTGTTTATTATTTAGCTTTATTTCCTACTTTATTTTTGGAACTAGGATGATTATACATTAACAAATTGTGTCAAAGCAGAAACTGAACCAGACAAAGTTAAACAATGAAGGAAGAATATTTTTTTGGGCTCTTGCAATAGGAGAGAGAGGCTGAACTTATCTCCTCTGAAACAAAACGGGGGAGGGATTTTACATGCGGGGTGAGCTAGTGGAAAACTATTGGAGAACATTGAGATGGGGCTGATCAATGGTATGTTTTGAGCACATCCCATTATACCTGAATTTGCAAATGTTCTTCTCTGTGATGAAGCCATTGTGTTTGCTAATTGCTGCCCATCAAATTTAGAATCATCTTTTCCATGGAGATGGGGGGTGGTGGTGATGGGGTGCTATCTCCTTAGATGTGTACTTTCAAAGAGATGGTTCCCAGGTCCTTGAGAAAACATTTCCTGGTTATAAAACCAGCAAGAGGCTGGGAGAAGATTAACACACATTTCAAATGGCCAGAGAGAGAATTTACAATTGCAAGTTTTCTAAAATATACCCTGTAAGTGTAAGAAAGTCAGGCCTATAGTCATGAAAAAACCTGTCTAAAGTTTAATGAAACCGGAGGGAGCATTAAGGCTATCTTGGTTGAATGTTAATTTCTTTTTAAATATTGACACTCATATTCATAGTGTATCGGCTGCGTATTTTATATTTGAATATAAATGATGCAACACACAACAAATATATATGAGTGTAAATATTTCACACTAGCTTTAATCTGCGTCTGTGTTCTGAACTCCATTTTCTACTTACAGACCTCCGTTATCATTTATTGAGCCAAAATTCAGTAGAGTTCTCCTTGTGCCAAACACTAAAACCGCTAAGACACAGTCCCCGGCCTCTCTCCACTGGCTACAAGAATGCTCAGGCCTTTGTTGCCTAAAGGTAGCTGCAGTCACAGGAGAGAGGGTGGGCTAGTGTACCATCCAGCAGCCTCACTGCCAGCTGAGCCGTGTCCACACAGTCCAGGAGAATAGACAAAGCAGTCAAGCATTCCTTTGCCCAGCTTGTACATTCCAGTGCAGAAAGAGGCCACAGCCCACAGCGGGGAAATGCATGTTGCTCCTCCGCGTAGTTCAGCTTATTCCTGGCTCCCCAAGTGTGGGGATTCTTTGTTCAAAACTCTAGAGCTGCACTTTCCAGTATGTTAGCTACTGGACACAGGCGCCTGTGGACCACTTGAAATGTGACCAGTCCAAATTGAGAAGTGCTGTAATTGTTAAATATACATTGAACTCTAGAAGCTCAATTTGATTTAAAAAACATGTAAAATATCTCTGATAATTTATATATATATTTTTGCTCATTAAAATGATAATGACTTGGACACATTGAGTTTAATATCAAGGTGAATTTTACTTGCTCTATATTACTTCTTATAACTACTAGGAAGTTTAAAATTACATATGTGGTGTAGTCTATTTCTACTGGTCAGGGAGGCTCTAAAGACTTTCCCTCCTTCCCCAGCACTTGGACTATTTTTCTCCTTCATTTTGGTTCTTAGGGACCAAAGGCCCTCTTCTATTTCTGCCTGCCTCTTCTGTTCTCATAGCAGCTGAAATGGCACCTACTCCCTATAGCACCAGGTTACTTATCATTGATAATTCATGCTGTAACATCATATTCCTCACATTAAGACACATCCCCTTTTGAATTTACTTCCCCCTCCATGGAGTTTCTAATGAAACATATAGTAATTAGAAACAATCAATATCCATTTAATGTCCTATATTCTCATCAAACAGCTAGCTGAAAACCCACTGCCTTTATTTTATCATCACATTCCTATCATGTCAATTGAGGGAAGAGAAAGATGCAAATAAGACAAGGAAACACAAGTTCAGAGAATTTGAGAAAACCCGAACATCCTTAATCCACCCCCTCCCCACCTTCACCCCATCATTAGCCCTTAATCAAGGGGCTGGAGCAAGTTACCAGGTGGAGCCTGAATTCGCTTCTCTAAAGATGCTTATGCGAACTCAAGGATAAGTTGAGTAGAAGATTTTCTACTGTGTAAAAGCAAGGGAATGATGAGAAATATATATTTTATTGATGTACAAAGCTTTTTTAATCTTCACAAAGACTCCTTTTCAATGTTGTGATTGTTCCTCTCTTGTAAAAATGATGTCCAAAGGCAGGATCCTATTCACAGAAACTTGTCAATAAGCACCCTTGATAAATGAGTGGAAGAAATCAGGGTATTCGCTGGAAAGAATTGCAACCCCATGCTGACTTCAAGCAAGTACAATTTAATGGAAACATCAATGACGAAATATTTCTCTGGTCAATGTGCAGACCTATAAATTATTAAATTCTCCAAGGCTGTGAAGGAATGGTAAAACTCAGTTTTCAAAGTGTTTTAGGTAAATGTGTTTTAAAAGAGTTGCCGCTTGAGGCATGCATAGAGCAGCTTACTTTGTTCCCTTGTACAAGGCTAATCGAGTAGCTTAGAGCATCATAAGGATGATTGTCTCCCCTGGGCAATGGAAAACACAACTTTATCTTTCATTCTGGCACACAAGCGGATTATACTCGCTGCTAATGCACAGGGTGAGTAAGCTCTTACCTAAACACTGAGAACAAGGTTTTATAGAGGCGGATTTACAGTTAGTTGACATGCACTGTCTTCCAACAGCTGACCCTGCAGTGCTGGGCATGGGTTCTCCATGTGCTGCACATCCTGTAGACTTACTTGGGTCCATCCAGATGCCAAGGTGAGGAGCCTCGCCCAGAGAGACACCTGTAAATAAGCTTCTCTTTCCTCCAGCTTCAAGGATGACATTGAGACTGTATAGACTGCAACAGTTTGATGAAACGAAACATTTCAGTTCCAACAAAAGGAACCAATACATTACTTTCTCTGAATAATGACACAGCACACATGTTACCTCAGAAAAAGCATTACACTATTTCTGTATTTCAAATGTAAAGGTCATGGGTTAATTCAGGATTTCTCAGTCTTGGCACTATTAACATTTTGACTGAATGATTCTCTTTTGGTGGATGGGGGTTGGGGATGTGCTGTCCTGTGCTTTGTAGGATATTTAGTGGTGTTGCTGGTGTCCACTCACTAGAAGCCAGTAGCCCCAATGCCTGGGGCGTGACAAGCAGAAATGTCTCCAGACATTGCTAATGTCCCCTGGGGAGGAAGGCAGAACTTCTTCATGAGAACCACTGACTTAAATTAATTATTCACAGACTTCATTTACATATGTATGCGCCTATTGGATCTTCATCAGGGTGTACAGGTGCATATGATTACATGAAAATCATAACATCTTTAAATACTTTACAAAATATGTGAAATAAAACTTCAGTGCAATCAGTACCAAGGAAAAATCAGAAGGGACAATAATGATTTTCTCAATTATGATTCATGCTCAAAGTTATCTTTTTTGTTGCAAATTTACTTCAAGTATTATTATGTTAATTATAAAATCACCTATTATTATAATTAAACAAAATATAGTATTTTAAAAATGGTTGTTGAGCAAATTGAATGAGCTGGATGCTATTCCAAGGGTTTGGGCTGAAGTTGAGAAGTGAAGCTAATGGGTTCCTGCCCTCATGAACTTAGAGTATAGGGGTTCATATAATAATCAAATAATCATGCAAGCATATATGAAATTAACAATTGTGGCATGAGCTCTGAAGACAAGATTTGCAGTAGGGACACTTCTCCAAACAGTGAGGCATAATACTATTGTAGGTGTTCTTATTCATATGCGGTGAAAATGTTTGCAGCAAAGATGCTTACGGCAAAAATACTGGACACATTATAATACATGTGCTATGCATAACCATACATATGTCACATGTCAACAATGTTCATGTCATCATTTAAGTCAGTGCTGGTACTCGTGGGATTTCAACAGTATTGGAATAGGTAGTTGAAATCAAGGTACAGGTGATCTCAGTTACTCATGGAGGCATACAGCTTCTTGGCTTCAGATAAGATGAAGAAAGTATGGGAGTCAGGGTCAAGTGTCAGTCCATAGGCTGGAGGAAAGAAGAAGGGAGATTAGAACAAACCAGACAAATATTATATATATTTGACCCTAATGTATATAATAAGAACTATAATAAAAGACCCTAATGTATTATAATGAGAACTATAGTTGAAATATTCACACGTGTAGGCACACACACACACACACACACACACACACGATTTTACATAACAATTTTATTTCGTGAAAAATCTTATAAAGAAAAGGTCTTGAGACTTTTAATTTCTGAGCATAAATTGTCATCATCAGCAAGATGAGTGGAAATAATTTAGATGATGACTCATAACCAAGAGGTAAAGGGGTGAAATTATATTTATAGGCTAGTTAGCAGGTACTCAAGTCCCACGGGAAAAAATGTTATGACAAAGATGCATATTTTTCTTGATAGCTAGGAAGTTATTTCCAACTCCTGTGGGAAGTCCAGCATGAGGATTGGGTTGTTGAGGAAGGTTCTCGTTCACGTGGAAACTCGATTGTCTTGTAGCTGAAACTTCTGGAACACTCAGAGACTCCTGGTCACTACAGCAGGGTAGGAAACAACAGGAGGATCAAACTGTGTCTTTTTACTGGCCATTTCATTGGGCACATAGTCACATGGTATTGCCTAATCATATGGGAGAAAATTAAATATTTGGAGAGTATTAATATGTCTGCTATGTACACAATTATATACTTACAGAAGTGTTTGAGCACTTTACAACAGTGTTTGCATCTAGTAGTGTGGTATCTGTGATGGAAACAAAAAGAGAAGGACCTAAATCAGTGGTTCTCAACCTTCCTAATGCTGTGACCCTTTAATATAGTTACTCATGTTGTGGTGACCCCCGATTTCATTGTTACAAATTGAACATAATTAAAGCATAGTGATTAATTACAGAAACAATATGTAATTATATATGTGTTTTCCGATGGTCTTAGGCGACCCCTGTGAAAGGGTCGTTCGACCCCCAAAGGGGTCACGCCCCACAGGTTGAGAACCGCTGACCTAAATAGTCATCAGTATCCAGCCGTGGGCAAACTACGGCCCGCTGGCCGGATCCGGCCCGTTTGAAATGAATAAAACTATTGAAAAAAAAGACCGTACCCTTTCATGTAATGATGTTTACTTTGAATTTATATTAGTTCACACAAACACTCCATCCATGCTTTTGTTCCGGCCCTCCGGTCCAGTTTGAGAACCCATTGTGGCCCTCGAGTCAAAAAGTTTGCCCACCCCTGGTATAGACAGACATGGTTAAATATGGTTAAATGCAACCATAAGAGGGAACCCTGTGGGGTGACACACTATGGGATACAACTGTGCTTATTTGGACAGAGTTGCACTATGTGTTGTTAAAGACAAAAAATTTAAAAAAATGAGGATCTTTTATTGTATGAACCTCTGCTGATGAAATTGGGAATTGGGGTTCAAAGAGAGACTTTATTTGATTACTTGATAGCCATCTGTACTATTTGGATTGTTTTGAATTTTTTATTTTTTACATATGCATTCCATCAGGAATTGATGAATTAGGGGGTGGGGGGTAAGAAAGATCTAATATATAGTGATGGAAGGAGATTTGACTTTGGTTGGTGGGCACACAGTACAGTATACAGATCTTGAATAATAAAATCTACACCTGAAACTTATATGATCCTATTGACCAATGTCAGCCCAATATATTTACTTTAAAAAGAATTGCTGAATTAATAGGTTAAGAAATATGATGGTTGTATTTTAACTCTTCAGAAGAGTGGTATGTTATGAATGTAACAACATCATTAGAGCTCATTCAGAAATCACAGTGTATAAAAAAGAATCTTTAGAAGCAGTACAAGCTTAAAACAAATTTAACTTGTCCTTTTTTTGAGGTTAAAATCATTCAATGAGCTCAAACCCCGACTGTTATTTTGACCATCAATTATCACTGAATATTTGTAGATACGCTCTTTCTCAGCAATCTCAGGAGGTTAAAGCAAATGTATATAATCAGTCTATTATTTGCCAGAAGATGAAGTGCCATTGAGGCTTGTAATAAAAGGAAAAGGGTTCCAAAGATAACTTTATCACTGGCTGGTGTTAAAATGTTGAAAGAGCTTTTCAAATATAAGATAAGTGTATATATTTACTTTCAAATCTAGTCAAATTTGGACTTAAAAATACAGCCCTCGATGCATGAATATGATTTTATTGATGCACCACCATAGGAGTTTATTATAGGAATTATATTTTGTAGGAGTGATGGATTTGTCTGGAGTCAGTCTTACACAACCTGGTGCACTTAGACATAATTCTAAGCCTTAAGAGGTGCTTCCTCTGGTCACAAATTTTCCTCTTCACCTAATCAATACTTACAGTTCAGATAGAAATTGAGTCACTTCCTCAGGGACACCTTCTCTGACCCCAAGACTAGGTTGGATCCCCTAAGTGGACAGTGTAAAGAATGCTTTATGGTTTGCCTTTGCTCTGTTAATTACACCCTGCATGCAGTTAAAGATTTGTGTTTGCCATAGCTTGTCTGTTTCACATGATTGTAAACTCCTAATGTGCCTTGTTCACTGTTGAAAACACATTTCTGATTACAGTGGCTGAAACATAGGCGGTTTCAAAGATGTCCATTGAATGAATGCATGAGTCAAATGTATGTGCTCCTGGTCGTGTGTGTGTCCCATCTAGAGTAGCCTACCAGAAAAGGCTGGGGATACTACAGGAAGAATAAAGAGTTATGTCTTCTCTCACGTGCAGAGAACTCAAAAAGAATGCTGTAGTGTGTTGGAGCTTACTCCGAACCGCCCTGCAGGACTTGGAGAGCCGAGGCAAGTCCAAGTGTGGTGTGATTTTTGAAATCATATTCAGACTTAAGAAAACATGCTGCTGCTACTGGCCCTTGTGTCAGTTGGCTGTACTGATTGGAGTGGGCATGGGCATAGATACTGGGATTACATTTACTCCTGTCAGCAGGAGTTGAATTTTCCTAAAGGGGAATGAAGGAATAGACTGTGGGGCTTTCAAGACATGTTTTAATCCAGGAGAGGCAGAGCATTAAGTAACACGGAGATAGGTGATTTGAATTAGCAATGGGGTTATTTCTGGGGACACAGTGGGAAGGACTTGGTTATTTTTTCTCTTCCTGAAAACAGTTCTGTTTCATTTGCAATACTGTAATTTCTTCTAGACTTCCCTAAACCAGATTTTCAGCCAGTGTGCCACAGCATACTGGCATGCTGCAAGAATTTTAAAAACATTCCAGTAATACCTGACTATGTATTTAGTCAGGGGCACTGACCTCTTTTCCCTTAGATTGTCAGATTAAAAAATGACAGCAGCCAGCACAATACTCTCTGGTGTGAATGAATCAAAATTATACCTATTTTTGTCAGATTGGCAAAATGTGTATTTCTTGGTGTGCTGCAAAATTTTAGTAATTAGTTTATGTGTGCCATGAGATGAAAAAGGTTAAAAATTGCTGCCCTAATCCATCAATAAAGTCTGTTCCTCACACTCAGTGTTTCCCCCAGTAATCAGCTGAGGAATGAAGGACAAGGTTGTGCAGTGAGGACACTGTGCTCATCTAGGAAGCCTGTGGTTCTGGAGCTCCAGGCTGGCGTGTGTCACGTCATCAGAGAAGAAAGGCAGCACTGTAAACAGATGGTCTCAGGCTGATGATGATGGAGATTGGTCAGCGGGGAGGGGGACACAAAGGAGGTAGCATTGGAATCACAGGAATGATCAGGGATGAGAAAAGGCTATTGGAAGTATAAAGTGTGCATAGAAGCTGCACCAAAAAGTTGCATCAGGCTGTGGCCTTGATAAGGAGTTTGATATTATTCTGCAACCAAAGAGGGATCAGCTGTAGTTTCTGAGATGCCAAAATTTCTCATCTATTTAAATTTAAGAAAGATAAGTCATTATGGAGAGAGGGAAGGACCTGTGCTAAAATCATCCTATATAATAAAGAGGTAATATGCAAATTAACCCTCACACCCTCACAAGATGGCTGCTGATGACCAGGCCAGCAGGGGGGTTAGCGAAAGACGACCAAATGACTGAACAGCAGACTGTGTGGGGTGACCAGGCCGGCGGGGGGGACATGAGGGGCGACCAGGCTGGCAGAGGGGGGCAGTTAGGGGGGGCAATCAGGCCGGCAGGGGGGGCAGTTAGGGGTGACAGGTGAACGATTAGGAGCCAGTGGTCCAGGATTGTGAGAGGGATGTCCTACTGCTGGTTAGGCCTGATCCCGGATTGGAGAGGGTGCAGGCTGGGCTGAGGGGACCCCCCCCCACACCATGCACAAATTTCGTGCACTGGGCTGGCCTCTAGTTAAAACATAAGAGCAAGAAACAGTAATTTCTACAAAGGAGAGATTCTGATTTTTTAAATTCTGTTTTTGTACTGTAAATTGATTTTTACTATAGAAATGAAAAATATTAAAATTATGGGAAAATTAACAACTTAGAAGACACACTAGGTTTGGGGAGAGGTATCTCACAGGTATCAAGGTTTAATTCAAGGCTACCTGTCTTGTGACATTAGAATACAGGAAAATAGAAAACAATTTGCACAGGCTTAGGACTGATGAAAAAGAAATAGCCATGCATTTCATCTGTTGGTCTGTTTTCTCCTGAAAACAGCATAGGAGTCAACTGGAATTCTGAAAAGAGATATATTTGAATGGTTAAAGAATGAGGCTTTATTTATTATATCACTAGAGGATCTGTGCATGTGTACTTACAATACACATACATACACACAACATACATGTATGAATACATAGTATACATTTCATCTGTGATCTCCACCAATTTATCTTTTCACCAGAGTTTTTAAAAATCTAAAGACTATAGCAATGTAAATTTTATTATCTGACAGGACTTCCTTTCCCAATAATTGCTGTGCAAGAATTAAGTGCTAAATCAGCAAATTTATAGAGTAGTCAGTCGATCTGCTATTATGCAAGATTATGCAATTTCTGTTCAGTGGTTCCCAGAGGCTTACAAAACAGGTTAGCTTTGTCCTAAATGTGGATTAATTTCTTTACTGTTTTCCAGCCTCGGTTAACCTCTTTAGTGTGAAACATGATTAATTCACCTAATATTTTTATTTGATTTAAATATTAAGAAAATGAACTCTCAGAGAATGCTAATTCCTTTGATGTATTTCAGGAAGTATAGCAATGGAGGTTTTGGTATTAATTTGTGTTATAGTTTTTTTTAACCTCCAAATACATTTTGATATGTATCTGCATATTTGTGTAATCTCTGATGACATTAAGGCAAAATTATTTCATGTTGCTATAGAGCAGTGGTTCTCAACCTCGGCTGCACATTAGAATCACCTGGGAATCTTTTTAAAATCCTGATTTCTGTGCCTAATCCTCCGGAAAGTCTGTTTTTTTTTTGTTACTAATGTTGTGGCCCCACCCCATAACAAAGAAACAGAATTTCCAGAGGATGAGGCCCAGAAATCAGGATTTTAAAAAGATTCCCAGGTGATTCTAATGTGCAGCCGAGGTTGAGAACCACTGCTATAGAGGAACTTCTGTGAATAAAGGATATTTGTTCAAGGAAATTAAGGGAATGACCAAAAATCTTTAGTGCAGAGTGCCCTGCTAAGTACTACTACTATATGTACTTTACTTGGCCTGTGCTTCCTCAGTATATAATTCTTAAAAATATGAGAATATAGCAACATCAGCAAGCTCAGAGCAATGCTATTAACCTGTGTGGTCAGGATGGTTGGAGACACGTGGAGAGGCTTGGAGCAGTTAATCAGCTAATGACATTTCTATATGGAGAAAATGTCTAGGGCTGATGTATGAGTCACACAGTCTAAGCGGACAGCATCATGATCCCTCCAATCCAGAACTAAAGTCCTTCCTCCGGTTGTTCTCCTGCCTGTGTGGACCATTTCTCCTCATGGACCACTTTACCATCGGCCTCCATTAATTTATTAAATACTAGAGGCCCAGTGCATGAGATTTGTGCACTTGGGGGGCAGTCCCTCAGCCCAGCCTGTGCCCTTTCTCAGTCTGGGAGCCCCCAGGAGATGTCCGACTGTTGGCTTGGGCCTGCTCCCCATGGCTGCCCTTGGCCCTTGCAGCCCTGGCTTTGTCCAGAGGTCATTTGGCTGTCCGGTCTAATTAGCATAGTATGCTTTTATTATTATAGATTATTATAGATGCTCTTTACAGAGTTACCAAATTTAACTAAAGGTTGAAGGATACTTTGAATTCACAAAAGAAAGAGGTTTCATTTTAAATCTGTTACTTATACTGAAGTAAGACTAGTTTTTAAAACTTTACAATGTGTTTTTCATTACTTATGTAAATTTTATAGATGTATTTCAATATAAGAAACTATAAGAAGCTCTAAATAGCACCTCCAGATATCACCACCCAGATGAACCCTGGAATCACCCTTTTGAGGTGATCTCACCTTTCACTTTTACCAACAGAGTGTAGGATATTTTAAAGCATTTTAGTTTTTGCCTTTCTGGAATGGAAAAAGGGTGTTTCGTTGTTATTTAATTTGTACCAATATAAGTGATGTTATCTAGTCTTATTTATTGGTCAGGGCCAGAAATTCTTACTGCATTTAATTTATGTCTAAATGTTTTCTTTTTAAAGTTGCTTATTGGATAGAGCTATATATTTCATGCACTTATCAGGATATGGGATACTTTAAATCTTGTAAATATATGTAATAATTAAACTTTTACAGCATATGCTTTATAATAATTGTAAAAGTCTGAGAAAACATGACTAGTACCAGTCATATGTATTATTCATCAAAAGATGTTTTAGATTTCTCACCAAGCAGGAGATTGAAATAATAGACTGTCCGTCTGTTATAAACTAGACCAGTGGTTCTCTATGTGGGGTCCCCAGACCAGCTGTATCAGCATCATCTGGCAACTTGTTTGAAATGAAAATTTGAGGCCCCACTAAAACCTACCTATCAGAATGTTGGTGTGAGGCCCCACAATCTGTGTTTTAGCAGGTGCTCATGATGAGCCACTTGCCGTTGGAGAAGAAGCGGACTAGATCAGCACCGAGGAAGCTCATGTGAGATGCCGCTGACTGTCCTCACCCCCGCAGCACGTCACTGTGCTCATTTTCTGATAAAAACTCTCACCGCCCCCACAAGTTCCTTTTATTTGTCTTTATTCTTTAATCTTTCCCAGATAATAGCTTCACTAATGTATTGCTACATGTGGAGAATCTATTAACTTTTCAGATAAAAGTTCATTTGCTACATTTTCCCCATATGTTCAAACTCATAAAGTGCTTGCTCGATTGCTCTGTATAAACAAGAAGCCTGTCAGTCACTTTGGCATAACTTTAACAATACCTTCGTGGTGGTGCCCGAGCACAGTTCTGAACATGTGCTATTAAAATCTAAACTCATCCGCACTGAAGGTCATTGTCAAAGCTACAGCATTTGCCAGATTTTTAGATTTAAAAAATCTCAAAGAACATATTTACTCCTCAAGGCAGTAAGTGGAATATGAGTATTATGATTACTACCACTGTTAGTATTAAAACTCTGTATGTTAATATCTTTATGTGCATTTTCTTCAATCCTTATAAGAACTTGTTATTTTTATTCTACATATAAGTCTGCTGAAATATACACATAAAAATGAATTGGGTAGACATTCAAAATTTAAAATTTGTATAATTGGGACTATTCAATTAAAGTTCTATTCATCAGAACAGATTTTAAATAAACTTTAGATTAGTCTAAAGGCCTTTAGTGAAATAAAATCTTATTAAACAATTTTCATGTTTATTACATATGAATTCTCATAATCTATGGATTTTTCACTTTTAAAGTTTTAAAATCCCGATTTTTAAAATGTGTCTAATTCTTTGGTAAGATTACCGGTGTTCTAAGGAACTATGACTATGGTGCTAGGAATTTTGTATGTTCTTGGCTGGGGATTTTCTAGAGAATTCATGAAAGTTTTTTTATAGTGCATTTCAGTCCAACTCATCATTTGTAAATGTTGAGGGTTTATAAATTCATGCCTTCAAAGACTGGCACAGTTTGAAAGGACAACAAAGAATAAGAAAATAGAGCCATCCTTCCATAAATAAATTCTGTTTGGTGATTTTTTTTCTTTTTTTAAATTCTTTATTAGTTAAGGTATTACAAATGTGTCCTCTATTAAAGCTAATCAAAATTTAGGAATGGTAGAGCATTTAATAAACCTATTTATGAAATGTTAGTTTATGAGCTACACTTTTGGAACTAAACTTATAAAGAACTATGTTTATTTTTGTTGAGTCTATTTAAAAGACAATGCAAAGAAAATAGGAAGCACGAATTTTTTCATTTACAAAAAAGTAACAAAATGGGATTTTTATAAGACATATTTACCAAAACCAAAGTAATAATAGAAGATGGTACTTATATCAAATACTGTTTTTTGAAATAAAAATTATAAACTAAGAAATCTAGGTTTCTGTAAACAGTTATTGAATAGAGAGGAAACCTGATATATGAATTATCCTTAATGGAAAATTTAATTAACTTGTGCACTTTAGTATCATTCTGATGACAGAAAAATGGGGATTAGACATAATGATTTTAAAGGCAAAATGGACATAACCCAATGGTCCTGGACTGATGAGACCTTGCTTTCTTTTCTTGGAGGAAAGATATGCTAAATTTTATTTTCAAAAATTATATTCCATTATATTCAGGAGAACATTCTTGATTGGAAATGTAATGTGGGATAAGTTGTGTGTGAGGTTATTGGCAGTCCAATTTATAATTTTTTCCCTACTCAGAATTTCCCCCCATCCTCGTTTGGGTGCGTTTCCCAGTGGGATGACTGATGAGAAGCAGAGGGCTTCCTGCCTATATGGAAGCCAGAGGGGCCACACCTCCTTTCTTGACTCCCTGGCAACCAGCATGTGGGATTGCATCTGAGATTTGGCTGTTTACTTGCTCCCCACTCAGGCCAGATGCTAGTGAGTCAAGATGGAGACAGCTGGTCCTAGCTCTTGATCTCTGTGCAATTTCTAACCCATCTTTGAAAATCCCATGAATTAGCCTTATCTTTTCACTATTTTTCCTTCTTGCTTTTGGTGACCAATATCAGTTTCTTTTGCTTGAAACCAAGATACATTATTTTAAAAAAATTTTGGCATATATTTCTTAAGGTTTTATTACAGTTTTAGTAATGTGCAGATGTTGCAGTTTTATTTACTAAGGAAAATCATGGTTTAAGCCTTCAAAATTTTTCAACCTCGAGGAGGTGAATCATTATGGAAAGTGCTAATATGCACTAGAAACAAAAATATTATACAGGATATTGAGGCAACTAAGGAAAGTACCAAGTAGTTTTTAACAGTTCTACTTTCATTGGGAAAATTTGCTAAATGACTGTGTGTGTGTGTGTGTGTGTGTGTGTGCGCACACGTGCATGCATGTTTGGGGTTTAAAAACCTATACATGACTTTCTCAAAGCTACCCAATCCAAAACTTATCCTATCTAATAAAAGAGAAACATGATAATTAGCGTATGACCGCTACCCTTCCCATTGGCTAATCAGGGCGATATGCAAATTAACTGCCAGCCAAGATGGCGGCCGGCAGCCAGGCAGCTTAAACTGAACATGAGGCTTGCTTGCTTCAGTGACGGAGGACTGCAACGTTCCCCGCCTGCCTTGCCGGCCTCTAAGCTTGCAGTTTGAAACATTGAAACAAATATAGAAGCTAAACAAAACCCCAGAAACCAGCTTTCAGCCCGCTGGGATCTCAGAGCTGGAGTTGATACAGAGTTTCGATTGTAGAACCCAAACAAACCAGATACCTGTTTTCAGCAGCTGAGGCCTCAGAGCTGGAGCCAGAGCTAAAGCTGGCCCAGAATAAAAAAAAGAAAAAAAAAGAAAAAAAGGAGCAGTTGGGAGCTTCAGTCCCAGCCTGAAACAGCCCTCAGCCCCTCACCCAGACTGGCCAGGCACCCCAGTGGGGACCCCCACCCTGATCCGGGACACCCTTCTGGGCAAACCAGCCAGCCCCCACCCATGCACCAGGCCTCTATTCTATATAGTAAAAGGGTAATATGCCTCCCAGCACCGGGATCAGCGGAGCCGCGAGGTCTCCCGGCACCGGGATCAGCATGACAGGGGGCAGCGCCCAAACCCCCTGATCGCCCTGCGGCTCTGTGTGTGACAGAGGGCGGGGCCACAAACTCCCTATCGGCCCTGCTCTGTTCCTGACAGGGGAAGGCGCCCCAACCCCCTGATCGGCCCTGCTCTGTGCCTGATAGGGGGGAGCACCCCCACCTCCTGATCGCCCTGCAGCTCTGTGTGTGACAGGGTGCGGCGCCCCAAACCCCCCACCCCACGGGCCCTGCTCTGTGTGTGACGGGGTAGAGCCATAACCTCCCCATCGGCCTTGCCCTGAGTGTGACAGTGGCGGCACCCCAACTCCCTGGTCGGCCCTGCTCTGTGGGTGATAGACGGCGCCCCAACCCCCTGATCCGCCCTGCTCTGTGCGTGACATGGGGGAGCTCCCAACCCCCTGATGGGCCCTGCTCTGTGCATGACAGGGGGGAGCTCCCCAACCTCCTGATGGGCCCTGCTCTGTGCGTGACATGGGGGAGCTGCCCAACCCCTGATCGGCCCTGCTCTGTGCATGACAGGGGGGAGCTCCCTAACCCCCTGATGGGCCCTGCTCTGTGCGTGACAGAGGTGGCGCCGCAACCTCCCCATCGACCCTGCTCTGTGCATGACAGGGGGCGGTGCCCCAATTCCCCAATCGGCCCTGCTCTGAGCCCGACCAGGGGCTGCACCTAGGGATTGGGGCTGCACCTAGGGATTAGGCCTGTCCTCTGCCACCCGGGAGCAGGCCTAAGCCAGCAGGTTGTTATCTCCCGAGGGGTCCCAGACTCCGAGAGGGCACAGGCCGGCCTGAGGGACCCCCTTTCCCCCCTGAGTGCACAAATTTTTGTGCACCGGGCCTCTAGTCAAAGAATAATATGCTATGGTCGTTCAACTGCTGCTATGATGTGCACTGACCACCAGGGGGCAGTCAACCAGTTGACCAGTTGCTATGATGTGCACTGACCACCAGGAAACAGATGCTCCAACTGGTAGGTTAGTTTGCTGCTGGGGTCCAGTTGATTAGGACTGAGTGAGACAGGCTGGACATGACCTTGAGCCCTCCTGCGGTCCTTCCCTGGCTGGCCAATCTCCTGTGTCTCTCCCTGGCCTCAATCCTACACCGGTGGGGTCCCTTGGCCTGGCCTGTGCCCTCTCACAATCTGGGCTGAGGGGGCCCCCTGCCCCCCACAGTGCATGAATTTCATGCACTGGGCCTCTAGTTTTAATATGAACTGCTATCTGCAGTGAACAAATATAATTTGAAAGGAAGGTTTAAGATTAAGGTCCAATGACTGACTTCTCCAGTAAAAATAAAATTTATCTGTCTTTTTTTCCCCCTGCCTTCTCATATTTGAAAACAGCTTCTCATTTTAAATAATAACAAGTCAAGTTTTTTGAAGCAGCTTAAATATGAGAAAGTGCAGTTTCCAAATGTGCTGATGACCAAGTGCACAGGTGAGTCTATATAACTTGCTTGCTAGTATAACCTTTTATTGGATATAAAGAAACAGATATATTTAAGGCATTTTATTCCCTTACTAGAGGCCCAGTGCCCGAATTCGTGCACAGGTGGTGTTCCTCTGGGTGGCCTGAAGGGATTGGGCCAAAACCCGCAGTCCAACACCGCCTGAAGTTCCTATTTGCTGCTCCCGCTCATTCCGGCCCCACTGTGCCTGCCGCAGGCTCGTGCCCAATCAGTCCTGATCAGGAGAGGCTTTTGCAGCCATAGCAGCGCTTGCCAGTCAGCCGTGAACCCTGCGTCTGACGCCCTCCCAAGGGGATTGGCCTGTTGGATTGTGCTGAAACTGGCTCTCTGACATCCCCTGAGGGGTCCTGAATTGCGAGAGGGTGCAGGCCAGGCCAAGGGACCCCACCATTGCACCATCAGGGTTGGGGAGGGACCACAGGAGTGCTCCAGGGTGTGTCTGGCCATGTCTCGCCCAGTCCTGATCGGCCAGACCCCAGCAGCAAGCTAACCTACCGGTTGGAGCGTGGTCAGTGCACGTCATAGTGAGAGGTTGAGAGGCTTTAGCATATTATTAGCATATTATGCTTTGGTTGGTTCAACAGTCAACTGGTCACTGGACAACTGGACACTTAGCATATTAGGCTTTTATTATATAGAATAAACTCTAAACTCAACACAGGTTCTATGTGAAGATAAAAGGAAAACACCTCTTTGTTTCTATACACTTTCATCTAAAATAGGTAAAGTTGTAACTAACTGAGTCTAGGCTCAATAGTGAGACCTGGTTACATGTTTACAAATGTGAAGATTCCTGACAAAATATTTCAAAGAAACAACTATTTCATCTCTTCCAAGGGAGCTGAGTAGGGGAATGATGTAGGAACTTTTAAAAAATATGATAACATTTAATCTACAAATACATCTGAGTACATACTATTTTCTTCCATAGCATAACATTTCTTATTTCTTAATAAGTATAAGAAAAGAGAGAGCGAGAGAGAAAGAGAGAAAGAGAGAGAGCTGAAATTCTGTTAACAGAGCACTTGTACCAAAGGAAATCTTCCTCCACTGTTGCACAAACGGGGGAGCGCCCCTCATCCAGGTGATAGGAGTTTTGCTTCTTGCGTGAGCTCGAGGCAGTTCCTGCTTTCACTTTTCGTTCTGACTCCCTTCCTGTCCAGGACATCATATCTTTGTGAAGCAGGATTTTCAGTGATTTCTGAGATACATAGAAAGTACTGCATGGAAATCAACATGGAAAAGAAAATGAGGGCCTTGGTGTCTAATCTGATTTTTAAATTTGGAAGTTGTACGATGCTCAACAGGCACACACTTCATTTTATTAAAAATTATTATTATTTTAACAGTTGATATACAGTATTTACTCAATTGGCTATTAAGTTGTTAAGGATATAAATACATAGTACATTGTTTGGTTCCAACTCCTTAAAGGGGATTACTTGGTATTTCTTTTGCCTAGGAATACTGTGAAAATAATCACAGAAACCCCAGTGGTGCTGTGAACTAAGGAAGTTTGGGACCTTTTGATCTAAGCCAGTGAAAGCAGTGCCATTCTTTTGTATATGATCCTACTTGCCTCAGCCTGCCTTGGAGTTCAGAGTTGCCATAGGATTCAGTGTTGATCAATGAGATGCAGGAGAAATTGCACTGGGTTACTTTTTAGGAAGTTATTTCTCTTCCTTAATGAGAGCAGTCCACAAGAGATGAAAGGATTTTGAGACCCTGGCCAGCCTCTGTGCCTGCTTGCCTGTGGCTGAGACAGCCATCGTGCAATGTGATTTGACAACTAAGAATACAAAGCAAAATATTGAGGATAGCAGGGAAGAATGGCCAGAATGCTTGTTGGGTAAGAGTAGAACCTCTCCTGGTTAGAACACTGTTGTCGACTTCACTATTTCTTGTGTCAGAAGTTCCTAACTGATGTAATGAAAATGTAAATACAGATGAATCTTGGTTTAACCAAAACTATGAAGCAGCAACTTTATATTGGTAATTAGAGAGGCATTGAAAGATGGTGAGGATGCACAAAATTATTATCCAGCAATGTCAAAAGCAAATAAATAATATACAAGGTATGTCACTTTTTAAATATGGAGGTAAAGTTCAGGAGGAGTATTAAGGGGGTTGCCATGAGAATTAGGACAGGGAAGGTACGGGTTTAAAACATTAATGACTAATGTTTATTTGATGCTTATCATATTTTAGTCATTGTGCACATTATTAATATACTAGAGGCCTGGTGCACGAAATTCATGCACAGGTAGGGTCCCTAGGCCTGGCCAGCGATCAGGGCCGATCTGGGCCTTCTGGCTGCTAGTCAGGGCCTCCCTTTCCTAGCTGCTGGCTGCTGGCTGAGGCCTTCCTTCATTCTGTGTCACCCCTTGGTGGTAGGTGCATGTCATAGGGAGCAATAGAACTCCTGATTTCCCGGTCAAACTCTTGCAAGGACACTTTGCGTATTAGCTTTTTATATATATAGATATCTGTTCACAAAATCTCTGTGGGGTAGGGAGTTTTTAATATCTCCATTTTATGGATGGAGAAAGGGAAGTAGAAATATATTAGATGACTTGACCTGGGTCACACAGTTTATAATTAGAGGAGCTGCTTGAAGTAGGAGACTGCTGTTGCTCATTGTAAACTTCTTAGTGAAATTTCACCTTTTCACTAAGTACCTTTATTAATATGATTAATGTAAAAAATCATTTAAAAGATTACAACTCCTGAAGATTTATTCACTTCTGTGTTGTTGTTTTTTGAAGAAATTAAGTATCCCTGAATTAAATCCCAGAGTTGTTATGTTGTAATATTATGTTCTTAAAATTTAACAGTGAGAACGCTGGTTGTGAAGAGACTACTTAAGTCTTTAAATTGATGTTTGTAATGTCAGGCAGTACTTCTGGAAGTGAACTTTGTGTCGGCCACAGTTCCTCCTGGAACACTATTCAGAAATGTCAGACATCTTGAAACAAAATCATGGGTAGGGGTTTGCCAAACCTTGCAATTACACATGGCTTAGGTAATTGTTTCTATTTCATTGAGCACCACATGTCCAAATGCTACAGAAGACCGGAGAAGAAACAAGTAACGCTTAGAGAGATGGAGTTTCACATTATTATTATTATTATTATTATTATTATTATTATTATTATTACTACACATGGGCCTACAGAAAACTGTATTTCAAATTCTGGGCCCCAACATGGAGGAACTTTCCCTATTTATATCTTTTTACCTTCTTTGTCTCCCAAATATGGGGTTTTTCTGGTCCCCTTTGCAAGTTCTTAAAGAGCCCTATGTGCTGGGGCTTTGAGACCTCAACCAAAGGCTTGGCCTGGCCCCAGTACTGATGATAACTTTGTCTGGGGAAGCTTTATGTCCTCTCTGAAATGGGAGTAGTCTTATTTTCCTTATTATTTAAGCAAGCAAGCATTTACAGATGCCAAAACAACAGGGTTAAAATTTCAAATAGCAGTTTTTATAAAAGATAGATGCTTCACAAGTAGATTAAGTTAATTCTAAATTAAAGTAAGATCAGATAAAACTAGGGACAATGTAAAATAAATTAACTTCATTTTAACTTTCACCCCAGAGTAACCAGTGTTATTTCCTTTAAGATAATTTCTCATCATTTTCCTCAGAAGGAATCAAGAACATATATACTTGTAAAGATAAACTTTGTATCATAAGAGTCTAGAAACTTGGATCTGAATGAGGTTTTAAGGGTTGTTTAGTCTAACTTAGATCAGGTCTAAAAACATCTCTAAAAACTCCCAGGAAAGGAATAACCAATACCCATTAAATGTATCTCATGACAAGGAAATCAAACCTCTTGAGGTCATCCACAGGGAAGCCAATTATTTGTTAGAGACTCTAACTTAATAATCTTTATTAACAAAGCTTGAAATAGCACATATTTATTGAACTAATATATAAAGATAATGATATGAAAAGTAATATGGGCTTTGCTTGGACTCTTATCTTTCCCATTAATGTTTATCCAAATTAAACTGGCTACCAGGTGCAGTTGGTCACAAAACACTTCTCTCTTGGGGAGATGGGAATGGAGCACCGAACACTATATTTTTGTTGTGGCTGCTCATGTAGGGAATAAAGTAATTTAATTCTGCCTTTATGAGAAGTTAAATCTGGATAGTTTGTTTTATCTATGGCAACAAGCTTTACTTTCATCCATTTGAAAATTATAATCCCAGATCAGCCTGTATATCCAACAGGATCTTCTAAATCAGCAGTACTTTTACCTTGTACTCACTGTGTGGAGCACTGCAGAATTCATGGTATTTCTTTAACGTGTAAAATATCTTTTAAAATGATAAAGCCATCATGTCATGACTTTCATTCTTGAATATGTTCTTTGATTTCACTAACTATAACCAATATGATTATTTACATTTTACTAATCCAAGAGAAGGCAAAGGAGGAGGAAAAGATGAATTTTAAAAGTTGTATATGGTACCAAAACGATATATTAGGTTTTTAATAAAAGATGTTTATACATTGCAAAGAGTTGTCCTTTATTGATTTTACATAGAAATGGATTTTTGAAAATCATTAACTCTGATACTTGGAATAAAATTAGGAGTAGAAGGAAAGGCAACATTTAGATATAAATGTGGCTTTCTATTTTTCACACATTTTTCAAATGGTAGAATTATTCTTATTAAATGTAGTCTGATAGAATTTCACTACTGTAAACCATACATTTTCTATAATTGTGTGGGGTTTTATTTATCAAGAATTGTTATTATTTGCCTCCAAGAAATAACTCTCATTTGAGGAGAGGGATTGAAAATGGATGAGGATAGAAAAAAGTTAATTTGTGGAAAATAAATTTAGTGAGTTGAATTTCACTGTTTCACCTCTAAGTTGCCTCATTTGACTAATTATAACCCATAAAAGGTGATATGAAGATTTACCTTTCATGCATATGTAGGAACAGTTTCAAATAAAGGAGTCATTCCAAGCCTATTGAAGCAAAGCTATCCAAATGAGAGGACATTTTAGTATTTTACTGTAGGGGTTCTTTCACAGCTTAGAGAGTGTTAAGCATGGACTTCATGCACATATATTGACAAAGTTTCCTAAATGTGTGACTTACAAACATGGTGAGTCATAAGCAGTATTTCAGGGCACTGGACTTCAATAATATATATAACAATTGAAGTCTCAAATATCTCTTTTTTAATATTAGGGTATAAAATATATTGCAAACTGATATTAAAAGTTTGAATACATAACAGTTCTGCATAGGAGTTCGTGAAAGGGGAATACACTCATCCAAGGTGATGTCATCATAAAGTACTATTTTAACATCCAGAGTCAAGGTGAATAACTAGTTAGTGTTCCATGCCAACGTCTAAAGCCATCTACACATTATTCCTCAAGTTTAATTCAGGATTCAAAGAGTATTAATTAAATTCAGCACAGATAAGATGATAAGGGGGAAGGGGAGGGAAGGAGGGAATGAAGGAGAAAATGAGAAACAAAAAAGAACGAAAGAAAGAAAAAATTGAAGAAAGGAAGAAGGAAGGAAGGGGAAAGAAAGAAGTCGAACGTGCCAAGAAACATTTATGAGACTGTGTCGGGCCACTGCACTTTACAACCTCAAGGGCACCAGTCACATGAAGTACAATGTCAGTGGCACCCCTGGGGGGCTGTACAACATAGCAGACCTGGGACTAGGCTTACCTTACAAAGACCCTCTCTTAGTCACGGTAGAGTTCCCTACTTTCTGTTCTAGTTCTCTATCCACTCTACCTTAAGGGTTGAAACCTTTTTCCTGAATATTGACCTATTCTTTTGGACCCTCACCTGCTCCTAGTTCTTTCATGTCTTCTCCACCAGAAATGTTTTTTTTTTCTTTCTTATGGCTGATTCCTGTAAGTTGTGGTTCTTATGAAGAAGTGGTCAAAATTTCAAATCCGTTACCAGCTCCCTATCACTCCCACAACACTGGTTGTCTTAGGATCTGTTCCCAAAGGACACCCAGGCAAAAGAATACTTGTCATTACTAATTAGCCCTTCTGTCCTAGTTTTTTTTTATGTAGCTGGTCATTATGAGTTGAAATAAATAATATAGAAATCCTTAAAAATAGATTTCATTTTTATTATATATAATATAGCTGTAGTCAAAGTATAAAATAATAACACATCATGCTTTTTTCTATATAAAAAATAAACAATCTTACGTTATCTCTATATACAGTATAACATATTTAACAGTGGTGAAGCCATTATAATGTTACTGTGGTTCTTGAATATGTCCTTTGTTTTCCCTGGCTTTAAGATAAACGTTATGCAATTATTTACTTTGTATTTCACTAACCCAATACAGCACAATCATTATGCAACTAAATGCAAAAATATATCAAAAATATCAAATCAAAATAACACATTAGAGTTCATTCTCTGTAGTTCATCTTCTTTTTGTTCCTCTCTTTTATTTACTGTCTTCCTAATAAATGAAGTGAATAGTTTTTTGTTTTTTTAAAAGTATATTTTATTGATTTTTTACAGAGAGGAAGGGAGAGAGATAGAGAGTTAGAAACATCGATGAGAGAGAAACATCGATCAGCTGCCTCCTGCACATCTCCCACTGGGGATGTGCCCGCAACCCAGGTACATGCCCTTGACCGGAATCGAACCTGGGACCTTTCAGTCCACAGGCCGACGCTCTATCCACTGAGCCAAACCAGTTTCGGCAAAGTGAATAGTTTTTTAATCAACAATTAGAAGACACACATATGTGTATAGATATGTTTAAGATATATCATTTACAACTAAAATGATAGTGGACCTAAAAATAAATCTAACAAAAGTATTGCAAGCCCTGTGCATGGATGTTCTAAAACTTTGCTGAAATACATTAAATACTTTTATAAAAGGGTATGTATCACATGATCATGATAGAAACACATTTTCTGAGAATGTCTATTCTCTCTAAATTAATTTATAGACTTGACACTTCTCCAATAAAAATTTAGAAGAATTTTCCATAAAATTTGACAACCTGATTCTAAAATGTATATGGAAGTTCAATGGTCCTAAAAGACAAGGCATGTCTGAACAAGAAGATGGATAATGAGGGGAAACTTTTCCTATTTAGAGATCAAGATTTTAAAACCATGGTAATTAATATAGTGTATTACTGGTTCAGGGTATATAAATTGACCAGCAAAATAAGATAGAAAGTTTGTAGATGATGCCAATAAAATTATGGATAAAAATATGAACTTGCATTTTCTCAAAAGGAAACATGTATGTTCAATAAGTAAAGATTGAAAGAAGAATTTAAATTTACAAAATGTCAGAAATATGTAGGTGTTCTACTATGTTGTGCTCATTTAAGTGGCAGGAAATAAGAGGAGGGAAACCACCCAGTGCGTGAGAGGTCAAGGGAATTTATTATTCATAACTGATAGCAGTTTAAGTTGGAGCTTCCTTTTTGTAAACTAGTTCTACGTTAGCTTAGGAATTTGAATACTTATACACCCAGAAATTTCACCCCTAGTTATATATCTAGTGTAAATTTTACACCTTGTACCAGGAGACATAAAGAAGATAATTCATAGCAGTAATGTTTGTAATTTTAAAAATCCAGAAATGACCTAATTAATTTTTTAACAAATTATAGTATATTCACACAATAGGTAGCAATGAAAATGAATGAACTACATATCTGAGGGCAACAGGACAACACAGATTAGTCTTAAAATAAAAAGCAAGAAGACATGAAGTAGGACTCATATATTCAGAAACAAGTAAAATTAGGGCTAGTTAATGGATATTCCTTATACTAATATTAATATATTAGTATGTTCCTTATACTAATGATCTTATTTCCTAAAAATTAGGAAATAGACCAGAAACAAAAGTGAAATTAAAGGGAGTCATGTGAGCACTTGTGGTGATAGGGAATTATAAACCAAGGATTATGATTATCCTATTTCATGTAGCTGTTAAAAAAGAAATGGAAGATCACAGAAGCTAATTTATTTGTGTAGAAAATGTTATAAATGAAGACACTTTAAAATGGAGTTGGAGCTGCCATCCAGGAGGAACTGCCTTGCATGTCTTACTCAAACCTTTGGAACATTAAACTGGACAAAATAACCTTTGAATGGGCCTAAAGCAGCACTGTATCCCAAACAACTATTAGCAAAGGTAACAAGAAAGCATACATTATGACTACCAGACTGAAAATTAAAGATATCCTTTAGAATTGGCATCACTATGTTAGCTTATTGGCACCGATAGAGCAATTCCTTCCTTCTATTCATGTGGTTGTCCCCCTTCCCTTTCTCATAAATGCCACTTGTTTTCACCTCATAATTGACACATATTTGGGTTTCTGCCTCAATCAGTGCTTCCCCAATAACACTCTCTAGAATCTCAAATAAAAGCTTGTTGCCTCTCACTTTGGCCTTTAATTTTTAGTTTAACATTTATCTAATATCATACAGATACAATGGTACAGATACTGAGTTCAGTCAGTGGGATTTAAACCCAGCATATTTCCACCATACCCGCTTGCCACAAAGAACAGGGGAATAGAAAAGAGTTCTTTAACATAGCTCTGCATAAAAGTTCTAAAATTATCAAAGATGTACATTTCTGGCAACTATTTGGCAATACAATTCTCATTTGAAAATAATGAAATGAGAAGAGACATAAAATGATCTATATAAAAATGTAGCACTGACATTTTAAATATTTCCAATAAACTGAAAGCAAATTTTGTAATGCCTTTTCCCACACACTTTGACTCAGATACCCTTTAAAGCATTTTCATAACATTTTGCCTTAGCAGAGCTGAAAGGAACATTTGAGATCATCTACTCAGATCTTATTTTACAGATAAAGTTTCCAAGGTTACAGTGTTCATAGCCAAGACTGGACTCAAGGTCATTCCTCCTGGTGTCTAAATCCCATGTGGTTTTTAGCCCTGATCCATTGACCTGAGGGATTTTGTCATGTTGGACAGAATAATGCTTTTAGAAGCAATTTGAGAAAGAGAAAGTAAATGCCAAATGTCCTAGCGTATTCCTCGCAGGAGAGGTAGCTCTACCACAAGTTTATTATGCATCTATAAAATGCAATCTCAGTGGAATTTCGCAGCTACTCCCCACCGAGCCAATTCCTCGGTTGCTTCAGGTAAACTTCCTTAAAAGTTAGTGAGGGCAGAGAAGTAAATCACTGGTCTCAGAGTATAAGGAAATAAAATTGGCTCCACAACATGGGAGATATCCTGTTTTGTTGGAAATGTTTGAAAATGCTTTATTATATACTAGTATTTGAAAAGAGATGCCACTTCTGAGGAGACTCAAACCTAACTTCAGTTTCTTGTCAATATATTTCTTACTCCCACTAATAAAAGGTAAGCACTTTCAATGCTATCTAACCCAAGAAACAACTATCTCTCAAATGTACATTTTAGGCTCACCTAAAAACAAAACAAAAATGAACCAACAAATACTCCCAAATGTCATTTCCGCTACCTGGAAATCCATTCTCCTGGATAGTGGATAGGCAGTGACTTAGGCTCTTTCTGTCATTTAAATTCCAGTTTATATTTTACCTCCCCTGATCTCCTAATGTATTATGCTTCTTTCCTGTAATTAGTCTGGATCCACCTCATTTCTATTTTATCACAGTGCTCTTTACAACAGAACTTGTAGACTTACTTAACCACATGTCCACCATTGCACTGTGACTCCGGAGGTAGGTGCTCTGTCTTACTGGGCTGGGCCCTTTGCCAATTTGGTCTGAGCCCCACTGTTACCCTCAGCGTTCTTCCCTGTGTTGTGGCGGCGGGAGCCTCAGGCCACATTCCCCAAACTCCCATTGTTACTGCTCACTGTTCCGTGTGCACAGAAGCCAACACTATGGCGCCAGCTTTTGAGAAATGGAAAACACTTTTATTGTGCGGTGGACCAGCAAGGGGGCAGGAGGCAAAGCTCAACTCTGTCTTCCTGATCCTGAATTTGGGGTGATGTGTTAAGGCAGTGGTTCTCAACCTTCTGGCCCTTTAAATACAGTTCCTCATGTTGTGGTGACCCAACCATAAAATTATTTTCGTTGCTACTTCATAACTGTAATGTTGCTACTGTTATGAATCGTAATGTAAATATCTGATATGCAGAATGGCCTTAGGCGACCCCTGTGAAAGGGTCGTTTGACCGCCAAAGGGGTCGCGACCCACAGGTTGAGAACCACTGCGTTAAGGGGTAGCAGTTAAAGAGTTTCTAGTGGGTGCTGACATTAGTGCTACTCATTCTTAAACTTTAGTTGGGGGTCTTGTTAGAAACAGGGTAGGACCAGTTTTTGCTGGTTCTGCAGCTACACTATAATCACAGTTCCTGTCGGATTCAGCTAATGAGAGGTAAAAATGGGAAGAAGCTGGCTGCTCATTTCTCGGACTTTCCTGTTAAGAGCAGCAAGGATGGTGATTGTGGGGGGAGGCTGCAGCGATGGTGGAAGTGCCCGGGCAGGCAGGCTTCTACACGTGTTTAGGGCAGCTCAGCTCAGTTGTGGATCCTGGGGGCATAGTGCTATGGGAAACATTATTCACACCTTTGCTTCTATTCAACTCAGGACTGGCAGTATTTTCCTGCAGTTATTAATCTTTGGATAACCTTTGCTTCTGTTCCCACAGCCCTTCCAATACCCATGTAAGAAAATTCTGTATTAAATAACCTGTGTTTGAAATGTATAGAATGGCTCTGTTTATTCATATATGTAACTAGTATAATGTTTAATACAAAATTAGGAGTAAAAAAAATGTAATTTGGATGAGAGAGGGTCCTTAATAACTAGATATGATTCCAGTCTGCAATTACAAGACTTTGTAGGGACACACAACTCTTAGTAGCAAAACAGTCATTAATTAATTAATTATTTATAAATCATGCACCTCTCAACTATCATTTCCACTTAACCACTAGCATAGACTGCCTCCTCACTCACTGGGTTAGGTCATTTGTAGGTTAGGTCATTGTTGGGGATAAGATGCTGTCAACATTTTATATACCTAGCAGGTTAAATGCAAATTTATTTTAAATTTCAAAAGATAATGATTTGAATCTCAGAAGGTTAAGAAAGGCTCTTGGAAAAATTGATGAGGACCACAAATAGTTTTGCAAAAATTTCCTTTTGTGTTTATGTTGTTCAAGTCAGACAGATGCAAATGATGTCTTATCCTGCTGTCACACAGTTTTGCCAGAAAAATAATGCAAAGATCAAGAAAAGGAAGACGCAGCATGAGTTAGATTATCAAATGACTACAAATTCTTCCCATCCCAGCCTGTACCTCTCTTTGCAACGTGACATTACCACTCCCCCATTAATGAAGGACATCTCTTTCTCCACCTCCTTAAATCTGAGCTAGACTTGCTCTTAAATGACATAGTGTGACCTCTAGAGATTAGGCTTCAAAAGACATTACAGTTTATATCCTCATCCTCCTTGATCACTGCCCTGAAACCCCATGTAAGGGCGCCAATGTGAGGAGAATGGAAAGGCTCCATCTGGTACCCAGTCACCAAGTATGTGAGAGAGGCCATCTCGGATTTTCTAGTCCCTCCAACCTCCAGAAATATGAGAAATAACAAATCACATTGTCTTCAGCCACTCTGTTTTAGGAGTGGGGTTTGACAGTATAAGATGAAACACAACACTTGGCTTCAGTTTTAGATTACTTTAATAACTAATAGGGAGACATAATATTTTCATAATTGTTACCTTTTTTAAAGATAGTGACATTTCACATATAAAACAATAAGCAATAATTCTATGAGTGAATGAATCTTTGTCATTGACATAATCCCCAATGTCTGAAAGAAAGTGAATGGGCAAGAAGAATGGTCAAGTTTTTATGAGCAGTCAAAATATTCATCCTAATTCACATTCATATTTTCAAGGAAAAAGTGACCTATTTAATAATCAGGCCAATGATTTGGATTACATCTGATACAATGAGATATTTTATGAGTAAAGGAAATCTATGAGTTTCTTAAAATGTCCCTTTAAGTTTAACACAATTAGCAGGATAATTGGTTAAAGGTATGGTCTTTTCAAGAATGTGCAGCTTTATAATTTATACTAGAAGCCCAGTGCATGGGATTCATGCACTGATGGGGGGCGAGGCCTGTGGGGATCAGCCTGCTGTGGAGCTCTGCTCAAAAATCATCCCAGTCAGCCAAGCAGCGCTCCCACTGTGGGAGCACACTGACCACCAGGGGGCAGCTCTTGCATTGAGCGTCTGCCCCTTGGTGGTCAGTGCGCATCATAGCAACTGGTTGAGCAATCGTTCTGGTCGTTCTGCCGTTTGGTTACTGGGCTTTTATTATATAGGATTATAAATCTACCTTCTTTTGAGGAAGACCCTGTGACACTGAAATTTTCTTGAAAATGAGTCAAATGATGTGATTGAAATATTGTTATTATATAACTATATATGACTGTACATATGCTATATATACATAGACATATGTATGCTATATATAAGAGACACACATGACACATATATCATAAGTTGTGTTTCACACCTTACAAGAAACACAAAATTATGAAAAAACAAATACATAAAAAAACTTAATCCTTACCTGACAGTGGATCAGTAATCAAAGGCATGCATATAAATAGATGTCCTTATACAAGAAAATTTTGACTTTCTTAATTCAACCAGGGCATTCAATGAAATAAAAGAATTTCACAAGGACTTTGTAACTTAAAAAAGCTCACATCATTTTGTGGAAAATGTTTGCAATAAATAAAACATGAATATAATGGACTTCAATAATATAGGTTTTTATTTTATTTTGTTTGTTTGTTTTAGTACAAGAACTAGAGGTCTGATGCACGAAATTCGTGCAAAGGACTTGGCCCCTGCTGCTGCAGTTGCTGCCTCTGCCTCAGCTCCTGCTGCCCTAGCTTCATCCGGAAGGTCATCTGGTCTAATTAGCATATTACGCTTTTATTATTATAGATGGTTCTTGGATAACATCATCTAAATATACAACTAATAACTATAGGAACTCAGAGGGGTCAAAACTAACATTCAACCACACTTCTCCCTGGAAAATTTCATATCTATGTTTTAAAATCTAAGGGTGAATATATTAAACTTTTAGTTTGGTCTAAACACTTACTGATATCAAACACATTTAGAATTATTAGGTTATTTTGTAAAGTTTTAAAAAAACAATTTTTTGGGTTTATTTTTTAAAACCACTTTATTGATGTATAATTGACATACATAAAGTTGTTTGTATTTAATGTACACAACTTATGTGGTTTCTTGAGTTTATTTTTATATCAATAATTAGGAGACTTAGTTATTAAGCCCTTATTGTATTACAGGAACTGGAAACTGCATTAATTATTCTCATATAATTTTCACAAGATATAAATATCAAAGCTTACAGAGATTTGGTGATTTTCTCAAGTAGATGAAAGTAGTAGAAATCAAACCACTTGTTCTTGGTCACATTCCCATCAAACCTTCTTTCAGCTGGACCACAGCGCTCTCTGAATTTTAACTACAACCAATTTTATTATATATCTTAGGTCTTTTCCTCAGTGATTAAAAAAAATTTCTTCACATCCAAGTGACTTTATTTTAAAATGTGAACCAGAGCATTCACACTAATTTGTATACGAGGACTATTTACTGTATACTTCACTTACTCTGCATGTAATCTTTCAATTGTATTTATTAGCTTGGTAGGAATATTCAACATACACCACCGAGATACTGTCTATGAGCAGTCTACTGGGTTATTTCAGGCAGCTGAGTTCACATAAAGGACACAGAAACTCTTCCCCTCTTTTGAGTCTTTACAATCTGAAATTTTAATGCACATAATTTCAGTAAGATTGGAAGGAAAATTGCTTATAAAAGCTCTTCTCTGGAAAATTGAGGTACTGAAATATTGGCATGTAACAAGAACTTTACTTAGGCTTTGCAAACATATAGAACAGTGCTGTCCCGTGTAACTGTCTGCTTTAATGGAAATGGTCTATGGCTGCACAGTCCATGGCAGCCACATGTACTGTAAAACACTTGGTATGTGGCTAGTGTGACTGAGCAACTGACTATTGTTAGCATAATATGTGGTTATCTTATTGAACAGCTGTTCAAAACAAAATCACTTCATATGTCCATCCACCTCATAGGGCCGACCTCCCACGACTGTCTGGACAATGCACAGAAAATGAGTTAGTCTCTTCAGGAAAGCAAGCGAACCCTGACACTGCACTCTTTCTCTTTCCTGCTACTGGAAAGATGGCACCATTACTGTGTTTGCAAAAATCTAACAACCAGTTTTACTTGTAGAATATTAACCCCCACTATCCCCACTCTTCCAGACAGTGGTTTTCTACCTGAGAGTTGGAGAATTGCTCCCTTAAGGCACTTTAAGGCACATCAGCTGCCAGGCATGGAACTTGCTGTGTGTTATGGATCTGAAGATCTAGGTGGTGGGTGGATTTGATTTTCCTGGACCTGCCTGAGGCTAAAATTGTTTCTGCTTCATTATTCTGAGAAATGGAAACTTTTCTTGAGTCAGTTTAGAGTTCTAAAACATAAATGCTGTTATATATAAAAAATTTTTGGAAGTCCTTATCTAAAGGTTCTTTGTTTTCTATAGTAACTGTGTTCCCTTATGCTTAAATCAGTTCACTATAAAGATATCACAAATCTAAGCATGGCATTTCCTAATGCTATGCCTTCCTACTGGGATAAGCTTTTTCTATCAGAGAAGTAAAACTTCGCTGTAGTCACTGAGACAAAACTGTACTGGAGGCAAATCCATCTTTGCTGCCTAATTATCCTTTACTTCTTCCTCACCTTTCTCCACCACACTCTACCCTCTGTTCTGTTTTATTTTTTCTTTTCTTTACAGTTCACTTGAATCTGGTAATCTTTGCCCTTGCCTAAATTATGGCCAGTTCCTAGGAAAAGGGCAGAAATCAGATGAGGGTGATCCCTTTTTAGTGCATTTGAATTTTAAGTATAATGTTATATATGTTTAAGGAATTGAGTTTTGTTTTATGCTAAATATATTTAAAACAATGTGATGGAATCAAGGATTTATTTTCCAACTCCTGAAATCTCATCTTAATTTTATGTATATACTAGAGGTCCGGTGCACGAAATTAGTGCATGGGTAGGGTCCCTAGGCCTGGCTGGCAATAGGGCCGATCTGTGGGGCAACTGGTGGGGTGATTGGGGTGCCCCCGCTGGCACCTGCCTTGGCTGGCCTGGTGCCGCCAGCTCACTGGCCCCACCCCCTGTCACTGCCACCGGTCACCTCCTTCTATGGGGTAATGGGGAGGGGGGCGATGGCACCCGCCTTGGCTGGCCTGTGGCCTGCAGGCTGTCGGCAGCTCCTGCATTAAGCATCTGACCCCTGGTGTCAGTGCGCATCATAGCGACTGGTTGTTCCACTGTTCGTTCTGCTGTTTGGTCGATTTGCATATTAGGCTTTTATTATATAGGATTGTTCATATGTGTAAAATTAACTGTGATTTAGGGTCTATAAGAAGACATGTAAATCAAGAACAAACATATAAGGAAACCTGCATATCAGTGAATATTGGTTTTATTACACCATATGAAATTAGTCATGAGAGCATTCATATAGTAGTATTCACCTTGAAGAAACATTCAAGCAGATTGTTTAGTGGAGAGCTTTGTAAAAAACAAACAAACTAACTAACTACTGTTTTCTTCTCCTCTAACCCTCAATTCCTTATGGAGAGCAAACTGACCTTTGTTCTGGAACATAATTTAAAAGACTCTTCATAAAATAACATGATTGTCTTATGTATAACAACAGTATGTTACACCATTTTTTATACTTCTAGACAACCTGGGAAAAATAAATAACCAGATAAACTGATAAGATGTATATAATAATTGGTTTTAAGATACTACATATCAGATAAAGGATATTAGTCTCTGAAAGTTAAGAAACTAACATGGTTAGCTCTAAGATTGCCTCATTTTATTGCCTAAGAATGTTTCCAGGCCCTGGTGCAGGGAGAAGTAACCTAGATAGACAGAGTCTGATGGATTCCCGGAGTTGAGGAGTTAGAGTTGTGAGTTTGGAAAGATCATAGCAGTTAGATTCACAGGGGAGAATACCACAGAACAAGTTGCACAGAGAGAGAACCTCAGATATCCATGGAGGATTCCACTTGAGTATTCAGTGGAATACTAATCAGCATATGTGTGTGAAGAAAGTATCTGAGACAGTTCAAATATACTAGAGGGAAGAGGTTTTGGTACTCTCACAGGATGTGGAATAATGCCTATGCCTACCAGCCAGTCAAGAAAAACTTTGGGCCCTAGCAGGTTTGGCTCAGTGAATAGAGCATTGGCCTGAGGACTGAAGGGTCCTGTGTTCGGTTCCCCCAAGGGCACATACCTCAGTTGCTGGCTTGATCTTGGTTGGGCGGGCAGGGCACATGCAGAAGGTAACCAACCAATCAATGTGTCTCTCTCACATTGATGTTTCTCTCTCTTTGTCTCTCCCTCTCCCTTCCACTCTCTCAAAAAATTAAAGGAAAAATATCCCTGGGTGAGGATTAACAAACAACAACAACAAAAACATAAAGAAAAACTTGGGGGAAGACCTGTTTTTGCATTCCTCAGCATTTACTGTTCACAATTTTCAGGGCCATTAATTGTTTTTTACCTTAAGACCCATCTCTGTAGAGCAGAGGGAACAGTCAGCCATCTTCAGATCAACCCCAACATTATCTCTTTATGGGTGTGTGAAGGGAGAAGAGATTTTTTAAAAAAGTACAGTGTTTTTAGGACCATGACAGAAATAAAAATCACTCTGGTCCTCAGATCTGAATGCAACAACTATTTATGTTTTTGTGTTTTTCCTAATATTTGTGCACAGGCAAAAATATTTTTATATGGTTTTAGTCTTCACTATATAGATGCATTTTTGTTATTGTTGTTGTTAATCCTCACCTGAGGATATTTTTAGGAAGAGTAGAAGGGGGGGGGGGGGAGAGAGAGAGAGAGAGAGAGAGAGAGAGAGAGAGAGAGAGAGAGATGAGGAGAGGAGAGAGAGAAAGATAAACATCAGTGTCAGAGAGATACATCAATTGGTAGCTTCCCACATGTGCCCTGACCTGGCAGGGGATGAACCTGTAACCCAGTTATGTGCCCTTTACCGGTAATTGAAACGGAGACCCTTAGGTATTCAGGCCGATGCTCTAACTGCTGAGGCGCACAGACTAGGGCTATAAATGCACTTTTAAACTAATAATCTGTTTTTTAAAATAATAAAAGTTAAATTTCTTATTAGGTAGATAATTATTGTAATGTGGCTGGTAGAAATGGGGTCCTTCCACAGAGTCATGAGAAAAGCCTTCCTGGGACCCACACATGGGAGGGTAAGGTGTAGTGGTAAGATTTATTGGGATGGAAATAAAAGAATGCCTTCAGGATTCCAGCATCTCATCTTCGTCCATCCAGCTGTGGAGGAATTCCAGCCTTGTTTTCATCAACCCCAGAAAAAGGGCCAGGGTCCAGAAATTCTGTGCCAATGGTTCAGATCATGCCAACGTTAGTCCAGTTCAGTCCCTGTCCCTATCCAGCCAGTTTAGCCCCTGTTCCCGGCTGGGCTACGGTGGGGCTGTGTTGCTGTGTGCCCACTTAGAGCCCATTGGGAGACCTGGCTGCCAGGCCTGCACGTGGAGCCCTCGCTAGGGTCCCAAGGACTGCTAGGCCCAAGTGGCTGCTATGGAGAGAGTATATGCAAATGAATTGGTGAACTAACCACTGTTATGGGGGGAGGGCTTTGTTAAGCTTTGATTATATTACCTTGGGCTTGGGAAGGAGCTAGCTCTCTTTCATACCAACCGATGGATTTCCTAATCTTTCCCAGGCTTGGGCTTGCTCCTCCCCATTTCTTAGATCTTGGGCTAGGGGCATTGCTTGGCCCTTCCTCTGACCAATCCAGTCTTTTCCCTCAGATTAGACACCTCCCCTTTATGGTTGCCATCCTGGCTCCTACTGCACATACCTCAAAGTAAAAGGATCTCCCCATACAACATGTTGGCTTCTACTGCCCAGCAGAGGAATTTCTTCTGCTGTTTTTATTCCTCCCTCAGTAATTCCAGCTAATGACCAGTAATGATCTTTCCTGCCCACTTTGGGGATTAGGTCCTGAGGGCAAAGGATGCAGTGGTCCTTAGAGTGTGTGAAACTGTAGCCTCTGACCTAATTAAACTTAGCCAGTTTTGCTTCTTCTCTTTTATTAATATTTAATACCTACACTAACAGTAGACAATTGAAAAAAATATAGAAAAGTATTGTATCATCGCTCCAAGACACTGCCCATTCCCATTTTAGTGTTATTTCTTTAAACTTTTATACGTGCATTTCTTTTCTTTCTACATAATTTGATCAAATCATATGTATAAATTTACTTTCTGCTTTTTTAATTTTATATGATTTTAAGCATCTAATTACTGTAAACCTTTGATAAATATCATCTAAATGCTTACATTATATAGTACATTAACAGGTTGTAATTTGTTTTCCCATTCTCTTGTTAGAAGCTAATTTTCCCTATTTCTTGCTATTATAATGTTGCAAATGGGCATGATAATTGTAAATTTACATTTTATGTGTCCAGCATAATTGCCTTACTATGGATTTCTAAAGATAAAATTGTGTTGTCAAAGTAAGTTTAGGGCTCTTGATAACATTATCAAATGGCTTTCCAAACTATTGTATTATTTTATAGGCTTACAGGGATACCACTCTCGATTTTGATTATTTTTATAGAAAAATAACATCTCGTTGAATTTGCATATTTTTGATGAATAAGGATTTTCCAACTCTATCTCCTTTCAAAGAAATCATCTATTCTCATTTTTTGCCCACTTGGTTATAAAATCTCTGTGTTTTACTTATTTATTTAATTATTATGTATCTATTCAGGTGACATTGGTTAATAAAATTACATAGGTTTCAAGTGTACAGTTCTGTAACATCATCTTATATTGTATTGTGTGTTCACCATCCCAAGTCAAGTCACAGTTTATTCCCCCTGTCTATCTCCACCCACTCCCCTTTCCCTCTGGTAATAACCATACTATTGTCAGTGTCTATAAGTTTTAATTTTTTTTTTTTGCTTAATCCCTTCGTCTTTTCTACCCAGCTCCCCAACTCTCCTCTTTCTATTCTCTGTTTCTATTTTGCTTGTTAGATTATTTTGTTCATTAGTTTCCACATGTAAGTAAAAGCTTATGGTACTTGTTTTTCTCTGACTGGCTTATTTCACTTAGCACAGTACTGTCCAGATCCATCCATGCTGTCACATAAGATTTTCTTCTTTTTTATGATTGAGTAATATTCCATTGTGTAAATGTACCACAGACTTTTGTTTGTTTAAAAACATTTTTTATTGTGGTAAAATATGCATAATAAAATTTATCATTGTAACTATTTTTAAGTACATACTTCTGTGGTATATAGTTGTTAAACACAAATTCCCCATCCCTTCATCTTCCTAGCCCCTGGCAACCACCATTCTACTCCCTGTGTCTAGATTAGACTACTTTCAGCATCTCAGGTTAAGTGGAATCATACAGAAGTTGCCTTACACAGATGTTTTTATCTACTCATCCACTGATGGCCACTTGGGCTGTTTCCAAATCTTAGTTATTATAAACTAGAGGTCCGATGCATGAAGATTTGTGCAAGAATAGGCCTTCCTTCCTCCGGCTGCCGGCACCGGCTTAACTCAGGCACCCAGAACCCAGGCTGCTTCGCTCTTGCCGCTGCCAGGCACCCGGGACCTGGGCTGCTTCACTCTGGCTGCCACCGCCACCCATCAGACCCGGGCTGAGGTGGTCAGTGCCACCTCATGCCAACTGGTCATTTGGTCGTTTTGGTTGTGACTCCTCTTGGCCTTTTATTATTATGATAATGCTGCAATGAACATAGGGAAGGATACATTCTTTCAAATTAGTGTTTTGGATTTCTTCAGTTATATTACCAGAAGTGGAATCCCTGGGCCATAAGACAGTATTCGTTTCAATTTTTTGAGGTAACTCCGTACTGCTTTCCAAAGTGGCTGCAGCAATCTACATTTCCACCAACAGTGTACGAGGGTTCTCTTTCCCTACATCCTCACCAACACTTGTTTGTATTAATGATAGCCATTCTGATAGATGTGAGATGATATCTCATTGTGGTTTTAAATTGCATTTCTCTGATGATTAGTGACTAGTAATAGTTGAACTCCTTTTCATATGTTTATTGGCCATCTCTATATCCCCTTTAGAAAAGTGTCCATTTTTAAATTGGATTGTTTGTTTTTGTGGCATTGAGCTGTGTAACCTCTTTATAATATTTTGATATTAGCCCCTTAGCAGATATATGTATCATTGGAAAATAGGTTCAATAGATTGTCTTTTCATTTTGTTGATTTCCTTTGCTGTGCAAATCATTTTAGTTTGATGTAGTCCCATTTGTTTATTTTTTCTTGTTTACTTGCCTGAGGAAATATAGCAGAAAAATATTGCAACAAGAAATGTCCAAGATTTTACTTACTGCTTTCTTCTAGGATTTTTATGGTTTGAGTCTAACATTTAAGTATTAAATCCATTTTTAAATTTCTTTATTGATTAAAGTATTACATATGTCTCCTTTTCCCCCGTTGACCTCACCCCCGCCACTCCCACCGGCCAGTATTTAATCCATTTTGAGTTTATTGTTGTGCGTGGTGTAAGAAGGTAGTCTAGTTTTATTTATTTGTTTTTTGCATGTATCTGTCCAAATCTCCCAACACCATTTATAGAATAGACTGTCTTTACTGTGGTATGTTCTTGCTTCCTTTTTCAAATATTAATTGACTATAAAGGCATGGGTTTATTTCTGGGCTATCTATTTTGTTCCATTTATCTATATGTCTATTTTTATGCCAGTACCATGCTTTGAATACTTTGGCCTTGTAGTATAGTTTGATATTAGATAGCATGATTCCACCAACTTTGTTCTTCTTTCTCAGAGTCTTCTGTAGTTCAATATACATTTTTGGAGTATTTGTTCTTGTTCTGTGTAATATGACATTGGTATCTTGATAGGAATTGTGTTGATTGTATAGATTGCTTTGAGTAGTATGGGCATTTTAATGATGTTAATTGTTCCTATCCATGAACATGGTGTCTGCTTCTACTTATTTGTATATTTTTCAGTTTCTTTCTTCAATGTCTTATAATTTTCCAAGTATAGGTCCTTTTATCTTTAATTAAATTTATTTCTAGGTATTTTTTTGATTTAGTTGGAAATGGGATTTTTTCTTTTTTCCCCTTATTTTTTATCCAATATTATATATTAGTTTTAAGTGTATACAACAGTGATTAGACATTAAATAACTTACTAAGTGACTCCTCTGGGATTGTTTGTTTTTAGATTCTGTTTCTGATAGTTCATTATTGGTATATAAAAATGCAGTTGATTTCTAGATATTTAATTTGTATCCTGCTACTTTACTGAATTCATTTTTCAGTTCTAATAGCTTTTTGGTGTAATATTTAAGGTTTTCTATATACTGTATCATGTCATCTGAAAATAATGACACTCTTACTTCATTTCCAATTTCAATGCCTTTTATTTCTTCTTCTTGTCTGATTGCTGTGGCTAGGACTTCCAGTGTTATCTATATATATAAAAGCGTAAACGACAGGAATAACCAGTCGCTATGACATGCACTGACCACCAGGGATCAGACTCTCAATGCAGGAGCTGCTCCCTGGTGGTCAGTGTGCCCCCACAGCCAACCTCCCTGAGCCAGCCAACCTCCCGTGGTCCCTCCCTGGCCCCCGGCTGTGACAGGGAACCGGGGATGGGTGGCAGCAGAGGTGGCCCCTTTCTCAAGGGGGCCAAGGGCTGGCTCCCTCCTTGGGGCTGGTGGCCAACCTCCCATAACCTGTCCCTCCCCCCGTCCGGCAGGCCCTGATTGGACCACCGCCCATCTGCCATGCTGGCAGTGCAGTGGTGAGGGAAGGAGGAGGGGGGTAGGTAGGAAACTGCGCTGTGGCAGGGCGCCAACGATGGTGGAGTCGGCATCAGGCGTCTGTTCCTTCTGTGCCGGGACGGCGACCATCACCTCCTCTCCTGCCTGGCCCTGATTGGCCTGGCCCCGATCATCCCTGATCACTGGCCAGGCCTAGCGACCCCACCTATGCACGAATTTCGTGCATTGAGCCTCTAGTGTAGAATAAGAATGGTGAAAGCAGATATCCCTGTCTTATTCCTAATCTTAAAGGAGAAGCTTTTCATTTTTGCCTAGTGAGTATGATTTTGGTTGTAGGTATGTCATATATGGCCTTTGTTAGGTTGATGTCTGTTCCCTCTATTCCCACTTTGCTGAGAGTTTTTTATCATAAATGGATGCTGCATTTTGTCAAATGCTTTTTCTGCATTTATTGTTTTGATCATGTGATTTTTACTGTTCATTTTGTTTATATGGTGTAGCACATATTTTGTTTTGTGGATATTGTAATAAGCTTGCATCTCTGGAATAAATCCCACTTGATTATGGTGTATGCTCTTTTTAATGTATTGCTGGATCCAATTTGCTAATATTTTGTTGAAGATTTCTGCATGTATGTTCATCAGGGATATTGACCTATAATTTTCTTTTTTTGCTGTGTCTTTCTCTGGTTTTAAAACTAGAATAATGCTGGCCTTATTAAATGAGCTTGAGAGTCTTCCCTCCTCTTGAATTTTTTGGAATAGTTTGGAAGGATAGGTGTTAGTTCTTCTTTGAATATTTGGTAGCAGAAAATGCCCAATCAGAGCAGCAAAAAGAATTTAAAAACTACAATAGTTTAAGGGACCTTTGGGACAATATGAAGTGCATAAGATCCACATCCTTGGGGTACCAGGAGGAGAAGAGAGATAAAGGGATCAATAACCTATTTGAAGAAATAATTACTGAACACATGCCTAACCTGGTGAAAGAAAAAGACACATAAGTGCAGGAAGCATAGAGAGTCCCAAGCAAGATGAACACAAAGAGGACCACACTGAGACACATCATAATTAAAGTGACAAATGTTAAAGAGAAAGAGAATCTTAAAATCAGCAAGAGACAGTTATCTTCAAGAGAGCTCCCCTAAGATCACCAGCTGATTTATCCAGAAGGGTTTAGCATGAAATACTAAAAGTGATGAAAAGCAAGGACCTACAACCAAGACTACTTACCTGGCAAGGCTATCATTAAAAATTTAGGGAGAAATAAAGAACTTCCAAGACAAGAAAAAGCTAAATAAGTTTTGTACCACAAAAGCAGTATTTTAAGAAATGTTAGAGGTCTTCTTGAAGAAGAAGAAGACAAAGAAGACGAAGGAGATGAAGGAGACGAAGGAGACGAAGGAGACGAAGAAGAAGAAGGAGAAGGAGAAGGAGAAGGAGAAGGAGAAGAAGAGGGAGAAGAGGGAGAAGAAGAAGAAGAAGAAAGAAGAACAGTAGCATAGTTAAAAGAATAAAATGGCAATAAATACATACCTATCAATAATCACTTTAAATATAAATGGGTTAAGTGTGCCAGTCAAAAACCATGGGGTAGCTGAATGAATAAGAAAATAAGACCCATATATATGTTGTCCTCAAGAGACCCACCTCAGAATGAAAAGGTCACACAAACTGAAAGTAAAGTCACTGATTTGATCCTCTGCTTTGTCTAACCTACTATTTATTTTTTTTCTAATGTATTCCTTATTTCAAGTATTGTATTATTCATTTCTGACTGGTTATTTTTTATGTCATTTTTTATGCTGTTGTAGTTTTCACTAAGTTTTTTGAGCATCCTTATAATCATTTTATTGAACTCTATATCTGATATATTACTTTCCTCCATTTTATGTAGCTCTTTTTTTGGAGATTTCTCCTGTTTTTTTCATTTGGAGCATGCTTCTTTGTCTCCCCACTTTGGATGCCTCTTTGATTTTATTTTTATGTATGAGGTAGATTTGCTATGACTTCCAGTCTTGATAGGGTGGCCTATTGAAGTAGGTGTTCTGTGGGATCTTGTGGCACAGTCTCTTTGATCACCTGAGCTTGGTGCTCCAGGAATGTCTCTTGTGTGGTTTATGTGAACCCTCCTGTTGTAATTTAGTCTTGATTGCTATTGGCCTGTTTGTGCATGGGGTCAACCTTCAGGCTGGCTGACTGTAAGGATCATTAAGGTTTCAGAATGTCAAGTCACTTAAATGAAAATTTATTACAAAATAAAATCAAATAGCATTAATAAAATTGTATCTTGAAAGTTCAATGACAACAATTAATATTTTTGTATGTTTACTTGTTATAGCATAAAAACATTGTTTATATTTAGTATAAATATATTTGGGATAGGGCTTTTGCAAAAAATGTTACTGTCTCATAGATAGGTGTTCTGAGACTAATTTCAATGTGTGTGAGTTTCTCCACACTAACAAGCAATTATTTCTCAGACACTAACAAAGTGTCTGAGAATTCAACTCATTTCTCATGCTCTCTACAGGGAGGTAGTATCACTTTCCACAGGTGAAGGGCTCAGTTCTACAAGACTGCCTCCTTCCACTTCACCAGTGGCAAGTCCAGGTTGTTAGTGCTTCTGACTGACTGGCTGTAAATCAGAGGTCCCACAACACCCTCTCCAGGTATGAGTAATTGACAAGAGCAGCTCACAGAACTCAGAGAAACATTTTACTTACTAGATAACCAATTTCATATATAAGGAATAGCAAGATGGAAGAGACACACAGGGCAAGCAAGGTATAGTGAAAGTAATGCCCTGCAGCCCCTGGGGAGGGCAGGGGACGCCTCAACCCAATCCAGGTTCTTGTCATGGAACAGGAAAGATTTAGCAAAGCCCAGTAAATTTATTAAAGTGATAGCATGTACTTGAGAAGTAAGAGTGGGTGATCTATGAGAACCAGATGTGCCAATGAGGTCTGGGTGGAAGGTTTTTATTAAATATGGGAAAGTGGAGGGGGAATAGGATGGTCTTCAGCTTCTGACACCTGTGCGGTTACTGCTGATGCAGTTCATTCTTGTGCCTCCTCTCCAAATAGCAGTTGTTTCGGGGCCTCTCAATGACAGGAAATTGGGGAGGGGAAGTGGGATAACAGGTGGTCAGTGAATGTCATGTATGCTCTGTTCCAGCCAAGATGGAAAGGGAGAGGGGTAGAGCTTGAGGCCTTTGTTCCCTCTTCTGACTTTCCTGCCTCAAAAGGGTGCAAAGCTTTGATACTCTTTCCAGGGGCACCTCTCCTCCCAGATCCCCAAAGTCTTCACCAGCCTGAAAGCTCTTCCAACCCAATACTTTGGGGTTTTTATGGAGGCTTTATTACAGTCATAATTGAGTAAATCATTGGCCATTGGCAATTGAACTCAATCTTCAGCCTCTCCTCTCCTTGGAGTTTGCACAGGGATAGGAGGTCTGGGGAGGAGTTGTTAGGGGAATAAGAGGCTGGGAGGACCTGTAGTTACAACAGTCTAATCAAGTAGTTGGTTCTCCTGGCAACAACCCCTCTCCCCCCTCCCTCTCCTTAGGTTACCCTAAGGTCTTTCCAAAAATCACCCCATTATCATAACAAAAGAAAACTGATCTTACCAGTGAAAATTCCAGGGGTTTTAGTGAGCCAGGAATCATGAAGGAAGACAAAATATATATGAGAAATATATTTTGGTCATCTGAATGACCAAACATATTTCTTATAAATGACAATATCACACCTCAAGTATATTTTAGTTTTTAAAACAATCAAATTTGAGTAGTGACTATTAGCACCAGCCCAGAATAGGAAGTCTGTTTCCTTTTCCTGGATACTAAACAAAGTTATATTGACCAACTGTCGTTGTAAGAAATCCAGAAACCAGATCACAGGTGCAGGCAGCAGATAAAACAATTGCTACATGAATACAGGAATCGCGTTTTAGTCTCTATCTAGTCTTTTGATGTGACTTTGTTCCACTATGTCCTGATGGTTCTTTTCCAATCTAAACTACAGTCCAGGAGCCTCTGTGTACCACTATGGTGGTATGCATAGTTCTCTGGCAAGTTGTACCAAGAAAAAATGAAAAGCCGTATTTTACAAGTGGTAGCATTTTGATTTGATTTATAATGCTTTCTCAGACACGGTATGGCCCATAATATGCATATGGCAAACCCTAAGCACCAGCAGTTGTTTTTATCTTAACCGGTGGAAAATATAACCACAAATGCATACACAGGGAGAAGTGATTCGTGGTGTCTGAATCAGCAGTACAGTAATGTACAAAATGAGGTCTCCACACTTTTCTTATTTTTCCCGTTCAGACTCGTTTTGTTTTGTTTTGTTTTCTGACATTAAGCACCACTATGGTGGGAAGGGAGAAGTCAGTTTGTCTTAATGACCCACCCTTTTCTGCCACCAATGGGTTGTGTACTCCAGGGAGTTGTGATTCCTCTGCTCCTCAGATTTCTCATCTGTGCAAAGTGAGCTGTGGTATCATAATGGTTACAGTAACAACATTGAATGTGTGACTCTAGGGGCTGTCACTTTACAGGCATTGTCTCAG